>NC_067478.1:95596199-96225637 GCF_947179515.1 Apodemus sylvaticus
AGCATGCAGTCACTGAATTACATCACCAGGCCTCTGTTTACTCTTTATAGGGTTGTATTAAATACACAGGATGGCCTTGAACTAGATGGCATGACAGGCCTTCTACCCTTAAAATTTTTATTTTTACTGTATGTGTACAAGTGTGCACATACATGCCACAGTGGAGGTATGGACAACTTTGTGGGTTCCGTTCTCTTTTACTACCTTTAGGTAGGTTCTGGGGAATCTGGGGAATCAAATTCAAGATTGTATATTATAAGGGGCCAACTGTCTTTATTTACCCACTAAGCCCTAGCATTGTCCCTAGCCTTGACCCTAGCTTTTTCTTTTTTTCTTTTTTTTTTTTGTTTTTGTTTTTTGGTCAAAAATAAAAATTCTGAGGTGAACTCCCATCATATAATGGCATGGTAAAAGTCTGGGCCAGATTCAGGCACTGTAATCTTTTGTTTCCCATACTCAGGAACCATGAGAAATAATTTTTCTATGTAAGAAATTAAGCTATGTTTTGAAGCCACAGGAGTCTGAAGGTAATGTAAAGTCATTATGCTTATCTCTGTCAGATTAAGACGCCTGGAATTAGTTCTTTCTGCCTCAGCCTCTGGGAGCGCTGGCATCACAAGTGTGTGCTTTGCCGTTATTCTTGCTAAAATAAAACTGTATGGAAATATTTACTATAAAAACAAAAGAGGAAAGATATTGAGTTAGGTCCTGGTGTAAAAACTGGCCAAGAGATGTTTGAGGAAATACATCATTGTAAAGCACTGATTTTAATAGTTGGTGGTTCCCTTCACCGGAGAGTAAGAGAAGCCAGCCTCACTGACGCCCAGTGTGAATGGTGTCTGGATGGTCTAATCCTTAGTGTAGCCTTTGGTAAGAGGCGTGTAAGGCATGGAATGTGACAAGGGATCGAATACCTACATCGGTGTATATGCATATATCTGAAAGATGAGTTTGGCAGCTGAAACCCTGTGTCTGCTTTTAGTAACGTTCTCGAAGGGTCGGGGAGGAGAGAAAGGTAACCCTCGCAGGGGTCTGGCGAAGGCTGCCTCCTGATTGCCTAGAGCCAGCAATCTATTAGGCTGCAGGCTATTGCTGGCTCAGCCCAACACGGGCGGTTGGCAGCCTTTTACAAAGTCCTGTCCTGTCCTGGACACTTTCACAAAGCTAGACCTGAAGGACGTGAAATGCTTCGGTGGGATTTGTCAGGAGTCACTTTATCAAGGCTACTGGAAACATACTTAAGAAACGATTTTTGGGCTTATTAACTGCCACATCTTACACAAGGTGGGTTCGTGTGAACCATGGAGGCTGAGAGTTTTCATAACATGTCTTCTCTCCTTTAACCGTTTACCACGTAACGGGCCATTTCTACCTTGAAAAACAAACGGATCCGCAGTCCAACTTTCCTGGACGTGGTACGACCGCCGCTTTCTCTACGTATTTCCGCTTCTGCTCAAGATACCCTGATAGAGGGTCCACTCCTTCCGATCGCGGCTCCTTCCGGGTCCGCAGAGCGACACGTCACTGCTCGGCTCTCAACCAAACTGTTCAGAGCACGCTCTTTCCGCGCGTTTCGCTCCCCCGCGCCCGCCTATCACAGTTCGGTGGGACTTCATAGTCACGCCTCTCAATAGGTTGAGTGATAGTTATATTGTCCACTCAAAAGGAGAAATCCAAGCTCGAGCCACGCCCTCGGAATGACAGACAGAACCGTAATCCTGTCGGTCCCCTGAAATGTACATTGACGGAGGCCAGCCAATGCGGAGCGGGCTGGAAGGCGGGCCTTGGCTGCTGTCAGGGTTGGGTGCGCCGCAGAACGGATGGCAGGGGGAGCAGAGTGGGTTCCTGAGGAGCATCCGTAGGGTGAGAAGGCTCTTGGGTGGCGCTGGAGGAATAGCGGCAGGTGCTGCGTGGGGTGTTGGCGGGCCCGAACGAGGTGCTGGAGGCAGGCCTGTAAAGGTGTGGAGCAGAGCCTGCCTGCGGCCTGTCGGAGGAGGGGGCGTGGGGTGTGAGCTGGGGATGTCTAGGCACTGGAGCACCAGACGATCGGAGGAAGGGTCTTGGCAGAGCAATGCACTCTGGCCATGAGGGCGTGAGACACAGGATCCTGGGACTAGCTTGGAAGGGCCACGCGGAGCGTGCTGAGATAGTGGGGTCGGGGTCAACGAGGGTGCACGAGATGACGTGGAAACGTATATGGGAAAACCACCGAGGCTGCAGCCCTAGAATTTAGAGCTAGGGCGGGTCGCAGACACAACTGAGAAGCAGAGCGATGATGAGCAGACAAGAAAAAGCGTGCTTTCCCTTTCTGTACCCTATCGGTGTGTGGAGATTGCCAAGAATGGGATGAAACTCGCAATATTTAGCTTTAAATTACTAGTTGCCTGTATTCAGTTTTCAAGTCCAGGTTTTAGCACACTGGCTGCGTTTGCTTACTCTTCAGGTGTGTGGATCTTATCAGCTCAGTGGTGTTTAGTTTCCATGTCACCTATCTCCGGAGAACAACTACAAACCCAAGAGATGGGACTGTGTTGTTCACTTCCCGGAATTAGTGCGTGATAAGCCTTCCCTTTGGAATTATAATTAAACACACCAGCCCAAACTGCTCTTTTGGTGTAGTTAATTAAAGGAAAGATGTTAGACTTGACAGTGAGAGTCTTTGTGTTTTCCATTTTGTCCAGTGTTATCCTTTTCCAACCCCCTGCTCCCTGGAAAGAAGGGAACAAGATAATGCAGTTTCCCCTTTCCTAGCATAGTTTTTGAACAGTGCTGCATTTTCTCAGTTGCTACAATCTTTATTTCTTAGTCCTTAACACTCCTATTGTCTATAATTGGTCACCATTCTGAACTGTCTGCAGATTGCTTCCCTTATTACCATACCCAAATTTATTCTGGTTCAGAAGAAACTATATATTTATATATCCCCTCTAGATTTTCATCTGGTGCTAGGAGCTGTCCGTAGGTCATGGAATGTGTTGTTTAGATCATCAGGATCTTTGACAGGGAAATAGACCCGAGAGCAGTACAGTGTGACCTGTGGAAATGAATATGTAGTGGGTTGCCTGAGTATGTTTCTGTCTTGAGTGCACAGGTTGCACTTGCATTAGTGATCACCTGCTCTTTAGTTGGCCAGGGAGCTTGCACACTGGGATTAGAAACAGAAAAAAGCTTGTAGCCAATCAATTGAGGCTTAGATTTAGGGCTGGAAATTATGTCTTAATCAGTCATGATTCCTAGATTTCCACTTTCACTTCAGTAAGTAATGTTCATTGCCACCTTCCCTCCCTTCACACTTAGCTTCCTGCACAAATTACCTCCCTCTCTTTTCCCCATCCTCAGCCCCACTCACCCCCTTAACTTTTTTTGTGGCAAGGTCTCACATTAACTCAAACTGACGCAGACCTTAACCCTGTCTTCATGTTGAACTCAACAGTACAATGACCTCTTCCTCAGTGTCTCCAGATGTTGGGAATCTAGACCTGGGCTAGGGTACCTGGCTTGTATGTTCTCCTCCTACACGTTTGCGTGCTTGCTTTCTTTTTCCCCTTTAATATGAACCTTTGTTTGGTTTTCCATCTTTTTATTTTCACGTCCTTTCTTCCACTCCCCTTTCCCCTCCACTTCTGTTTCTGTTTGATCCTTGTGTGTTTCACCAGTTGTACTTAGTCGATGTGCAAGTAGGAAACAAAATTGTGGGTGGAATATTTATTGCTTTTTGTAGTACTGAAGATGGAAGCCAGGGCCTTTTTGCCTTTTAGGTAAATGCTCTGTTGTTGAATCACATGGGTAGCCCTTTCAAAGAATTTTATTTTGAGGCAGGGTCTCTATACTGGCTAGTCTGGTCTGGAGCCTTTGATTCTTCTGCCCCAGTCTCTTGAGTACCTGGAATCATAGACATGTGTGGAGTGCTATGTTTTGATTACTCTTTTTTGATCTTTTATTTTTGGCAGGGAAGGCACTATAACTAGGTTACTAGGTAACCCTGACTGGCCTAGAATGTGCTTTGTAGATCAGCTTGGCCTGCCTCTGCCTTCTGAGTATTGGGATTAAAGGCATGTACCGCTAAGCCTGGCCCTACTTTTTCGTTTTGACATAAAAACCTAATAATGTTTGCTTCCTTGCTTGTGCATCAGTCTGTAGTCCCAGGCTGGGTTACCTCTATGGTGTTTTTGTTGTTCATATATACTTTGTGGTTCTTAACCATCATAAAAGATTAAAGCTAATTTAAGTAGGTTTAGGATATTCAATGTCTTACAGTCTTGACTTCTTCCATTTTAGGTATTTGAATATTGTCAGCTGCTACCTATTGATGACAAGATGACTAAGCTTGGATTTTTGCGATTGTCCTATGAGAAGCAGGACACACTTCTAAAGCTTCTCATCCTGTCGATGGCTGCTGTGCTATGTGAGTCTATGTGTACACTTCTCCTTGGAGTTGGAATGATGAAAAAAATTAAAAACAGCTTTTAAAAACATGGCTTATTCTTTTAGCAGACTGCCGTTCTTTTTTTTTTTTAATTATTTATTTTACGTATGAATATACTGTCATTATCTTCGGACACATCAGAAGAGGGCATCGGATCCTATTACAGATGGTTGTGAGCCACCATCTGGTTGCTGGGAATTGTACTCAGGACCTCTGGAAGAGCAGTCATTGCTCTTAACTGTTGAGCCATCTCTGTAGTGTCCAGGTGTTGTGTTTTGTAAAAGATTTGTCTTCAACTCTGTTGCATCTGATGGTTATATAGTACCATCTTGACAGAGTCTGGGATCACCTAGGAGACAAGCCCAGGGCATTGCAGTGAGAAATTATCTGGATGAGGTTTACTGATGTTGGAAAGACCATCTAAATGGGATGATGCCCTTCTGTAGGCAAGGGTCCTGAATTGAATTGAAAAGAGGAAGTGAGCAGAACAGTAACACGTCTTCCTGATTGGACGCAGTGTGATCTGTTGCTACATGCTCTGCCACCGTCGTCTTTGCATATCTCGCCCTCATCCTGGAACTGCGAGCCCAAATGAACCTATTCTCCCTTACATCAGGGTATTTATCACAGCACTAGGAAACGTAGTTTATTTGAGGCAGTGTTGCTGCATACCCAGATTAGCTTCAGCTCCTCTCTCAGCCTCCAAGTGCTGGCATTGCAAGCAAACACAACTGTACCTTAGTATTTCTCAAAGTCTTTTGAAAGCTTGCTTTTAAAGCTTTCCCAGCTCTTCATGGGTCAAATGTATATCTTTGCTTGATATTTCCCAAGATTAAAATAAGGGGGTGGAAGGTGTATATGTAAAAGATGGCTAAATTCAGTATCAGGTAAATATGATCTGACAGGCTTTGTGTAATACAACAAATGGTTAAATGTATCCCATTTAAGTGAAAACACGTGGACACTTTTGTCAGACTTTTAGTGTTTCTTCTAGGTGGTGAGAAATGGATGATGATTTCATTCAAGAACTCTGACTCCAGTGCTGAAGAATTGTAGTTTCCCCATAATGCCGCTGCTTACCTTCTGTTGTTCTTTAATAGCATGCCACCAATTAAAACAGTTATGCTCTGGATTTTGCAGCTTTTTCTACTCGTCTTTTTGCTGTGCTGAGATTTGAAAGTGTCATCCATGAGTTTGATCCGTGAGTACCTTTGCTCTGATATGGTTTCCTTCTAGAGATGTTGAAGTTTGTGGATTTTACATGTTTAAGTTCCAAATAGTTCTTCAGTGGTGGAGATTTTTTTTCAGCACATTTAAAGGAAGACTTTGTCAAGGTTTCCAAGTGAGTCGTAAGATCTCAAAAATATAATAGGCTTTGTTGTTAAGCCTTCCTACTTGTGGTCTGGCTAGACTAAGAGAAATCTGGCTTTTTAGTTTGATCAAGTGCAGTAATGGACCTTAAGGGAAAGAGTCCTGGAGTATATTTGAATCTATAAAGAATATCACAAGTCATGAACTTGAGATCATAACTTCTTTTTTTTTTTTTTTTAAGATTTATTATTATATCTACGTACACTGTAGCTGTCTTCAGACACACCAGAAGAGGGTGTAGGATCTTGTTATGGATAGTTGTGAGTCACTATGTGGTTGTTGGAAGTTGAACTCAAGACCTTCAGAAGAGCAGTCAGTGTTCTTAACGGCTGAACCATCTCTCCAGCCCAGATCATAACTTCTTTTCCACTTATTTATATAGTAGAAACTGGGCTTATTATTACATTCATTGGCATTAAAAATATTAGAGCTATGACAGCTTGGTATTGTGCCCTATATCTATCATCCTGGGCTGTATAGTGAGAGTCTGTTTAAAAAAAAACCCAATACAAATTAAAAATAAAAAAAATTTGGGCATAGTGGCACATATCTTTAATCCTAGCACTTGGCAGGAAGAGGCGGGCAGATCTCTGTGAGATCAAGACCAGGTTGGTTTACATAGTTCCAGGCCAGCTAAGTCTACAAGGCAGTACAGTGAGATCCTGTCTCAAAAGAACGAAACGAAGCAAAAACCACCATGGGGCTGGAGAGATGGTTAAGGGTACACACTGCTTTTGCAGAGGCTCCACATTTAGTTTCCAGCACCCAGGTAAGATGGTTCACTACCATGAGTCCTCTCACATCTTGAGACACCTTCATAAACACATAATTAAAAAAGAAACAAAAAGTTTCCCAAGCCTTAAATAAAAAGTCTAAGGGTTTTTTTTTTTTTTTTTAATTAGCTTGAAAAAGATATGGTGAAGCCTTTAGTAGTATTAATAACTAACATTAGCTGCATGAGGTGGTGGTGCATGCCTATAACCTTAGGACCCTAGGGGCCAAGAGTCGAGAGGATTGTGGCAAGTTGGAAGTCAACTCTGAATACATAGATACTAGGTCATCTAGGGCTACGTAGGAAGCCTCTATCTCAAACAAACAAGAGCAACAGCACAGAAAACAAATGGGCCAACAATATGGCTCAGTGGGTAAAGGCACTTGCTGCTAGGATTCAGTTAGATTTTCCAGAACCCACATGGTGGATGGAAAGAGTTAATAGTCAAAAAGTTGTCCTCTACTCTCCACATACAGCGTGACCCCATCCCCACTCCCTTTACATAATATTTTCTTTTAAATCTAAGCATCTTTTCTTTTTTTTTCTTCTGAGCACTATTTTACATTGGGGGATTTTCTTTAAATCCCCAAAACAACCCAGTGAAATATGGTACAGTTTTTTCTTTTGTTGATGAGAAGACTGGGACTGTGTCCACAGTTTCACATTTACTAGATGGGAGCTACAGTTTGAACATAGGTTTGTCTCATTGTAGACTGTGGTCATTGTTAATAGTGCTTAAAGTTGAGGCTTATGAAAAATTTGGAAATGAGAGTTACAGATTTTGACCTACTGAAAGCTTAAAAATAACATGTTCATATTTAATAACATTGCTTCAAAAGTTCAAGGCCTGTACTTGGTTTGCAGATTTGTCATTTTCTTTTGTGTAGATAAAGAATTTGGAGGTCTTGCATGTATTTTCTTAGGGGAATTCTGAAATGATTTTACATTTTTTTCCCCTCATAAATGAGAAAACTTTCTTTTTTTTTTTAAATTTATTTATTATTATATGTAAGTATACTGTAGCTGTCTTTAGATACCAGAAGAGGGTGTCAGATCTCATTACAGATGGTTGTGAGCCACCATGTGGTTGCTGGGAATTGAACTCAGGACCTTTGGAAGAGCAGTCAGTGTTCTTAACCGCTGAGCTATCTTTCCAGGCCGAGAAAACTTTCTGTGTTGGTTAGTTTTGACTGTTAACTTGACATACTGTAATCACCTGGAAAGAGAGTCTTTTTGTTTTTTGTGTTTTGAGACAGGGTCTTACTTTGTCACCCTATCTGTCCCGGAACCCTATGTAGACCGGGCTGGCCTCGAAGTCACAGAGATCTGTCTGCTAGCCTTTGCCTCCTACTCACTGGAACTAAAAGTGTGTGCCACCATAGTAGCCTGGGCAGAGAGTCTGGATGAATTCTCTATCTACATCAGGTTGGCTTGTAGGCATATTTGTGGGGACTGTCTTGATTGTTAATTAGTAAGGAAGACCTAGTAGATGACATCATTCCCTAGGTACTGAATAGTTTAAGAGAAAAATAACTTAAGAGCAGTCAGGCAGGCGGGCAGGCCTGTTTGTGTTTGCTTATTTCTCTGCTGTTGGCTGTGGATGTGACTAGACGTTTGACTTCTTTGCTAGCATGGACTGTCCCTGGAATTGTAAGCCAATACTTGCCTTTTCACCTTTGTTGTTTTTGTCTTAATCTAAATACATGACTTTTTTGTTTTGCAGTTTTAAAAAATAACTCATAGTTATTTTTTCTACTCTATCTCTGCTCTCTAACTCCTACTGTTTTGTTTGTCAGAGTATTTTATCACAGGAACAGAAAGAGTATACAACTCATCCTTTTTTTTTTTTTTTTTTGCTTTTCTTTTCTTTCCCCCTTCCCTTTTTCCCTCTTGCTCCAGCCACACTCAGTCTGGCCCACAGGGGCTTTATTTGTTACTCATTACGGATAGGGATGGTTGACCTCCAGAAGAGCAGTCAGTGCTCTTAACCGCTGAGCCATCTCACCAGCCCTTGTCTGTTTTTTTTGAGATAGAGTTTTATGTAGCTCAGGGTAGTTCTAACCTGCTCTGTATCTAGCTGATCATGACTTTGAACTCCTTATCCTCCTGTCTCCATCTCCCAAGTGCTGGAATTACAGGTATGTGCCACATGCCCATGTCTAACTTTTGTCTCTTGATCAAACTGTTAGAGCTTCATTCTTAGATCTTCCAGATGGGCAAATATCGAAGTGAGCTAATCAGGGAAAACAAAGTGTTGTAGAACTGGAAGACACTGTACAAGTGAGTGGACTATTCATATCTTTCTTAGTCTGCCTCCTACTTGTAGGTAATGTACATGATTACAGTAACACATTGACTGCCTTCTGCAACCCTCATCCTTCTGCTTCTCTGAGAGTTACCAAAATAACATATCTGGGAGGAACAGGAGAACAGAGCTTTATGCTATCTGCTGTTTCTCCTTACCTTAGCTGTCAAAACTTGACTGACCAAGGAGAAAAATAGGGTTAGGGAGGTAGGCTGGGCAGTGATTACCCCTTGTTAGAGGCCCGTTTATTTACTTGATTTTCTTCCCCCTCCCTCTTCCTAGTCACTTAGGGAAAGGCTCTAAAACACTGTGCTCATGTATAGTTCTTAACATTTCTGGTTAAACATGTTTTACGTAACAAGTTTAAACTTGTTAGAAGTTTAAACACTCCTTATGAAGTTCTTGTTATTGTGTGGTTAACTTTTTCTCCATTGTTCATATGGTGGTATACCAATACCTTTATAGGTGTTCATTACTTAGAGGTTTCTGTGTGTCCTTATGTGTGCTAGAGGAAGGAAAGGTGTGCTTGACACTTGAAAAGGGTCAAATCTTGTAGTTCATGCTTCAGCAGACTTGTGTTTTGGGTGCTTGCATCCTTGCTGGCTTTGTTATTTACCACAGGCTAGCCTCCTAAAGTGTCTGTCTGAGTGCTTTGCTGTGGACATTAGATTTCCTGTTCATTTCCTTCAGAGAAGGAAGTGCTGTGCTTGATAAAAGTATGAGATAGAAATAGAGACTTGAGTCAGTATAAATGATTTTGATGACTTAATTTTTGGTAGTAAACCTTTTTGCAGTAATGCAGTATCCCTCAGTGTCAGGATCTGGAAAGCAAGCTCATTGCGAGGTAGGATGCGTGTGCAAACAGATTCGGGAACATGGTTCTTTCTTTCTTGCTCTAGGTACTTTAATTATCGGACCACCCGGTTTCTGGCTGAGGAGGGGTTTTATAAATTCCATAACTGGTTTGATGACCGGGCTTGGTACCCTTTGGGCCGAATCATTGGAGGAACAATTTACCCAGGTGAGGGGGACAGGATTCATTGTGTTTGTAAGGATAGTGTGGTGTTTGTATGCTGTGAAACAACTCTATTTCTGTTTGCTTGGGGGGGGGGGGTACTTGTAATTTCATTCTGATTAGAGATTTCCAAAAGTTGATTATATGAAGAACTTGTGTGGGATAGTGGAGATTGGGGGAGGGGAGGATGGTCTTACACATTCTGGATCTCTGATCGAATCCTTAATAGAGAAGTGTTGATACTTAGTACAGTTGCTATGATAGTGTTTCTAATGGTTTGTCAAGACCCGTTGAAGTTTGGATTGATGCTTTCTTGTTATTTTTTTACCAGGATAACCTAATGGGATTCCTTTTTCCTGTTTCAGGCTTAATGATCACTTCTGCTGCGATCTACCATGTGCTCCATTTCTTCCATATCACCATTGACATTCGGAATGTCTGTGTTTTCTTGGCTCCTCTTTTCTCCTCCTTCACCACCATCGTTACATACCACCTTACCAAAGAGCTCAAGGTAAAGGGCGAGAGCGAGTGAGCTGAGCGGCAGGAAGCGTGGGACTGAATGCTGCTGAATCTCTAATAGACACTGGGGGTGGGAGAGTGGGGTGGTGGGGTGGTGGGGGTGGGGGTGGGGGGTGAGGAATGAGAGCCTTAGAAGGACAGGGAAAAAACTATGTTTTCTACAGTGCTTATTTCTACTACAAATAGGCAGTTAGCAATTATTTGTTGATGATACATTTTAAAAAGCATTTTGAAATTCTAAAGCATTTTGTCTTGGTAATGCTGATTTTCCTTTTTCAGGTTTCTTGCTAACCTTGATTCTTTGGACTCTATTCTTAGTCTGTGGCCTTAGTGTTAGGGAGGTACCTGAGAAGGGACCAGCTATTGGGAGGGCTTGGGAAGCCAGGGTCAGTGTGGAAGACTTCATCCTCCAGTGTGATAATCGGCAAACTAGTAGTTTTGTTTATTTACTTACTTACTTATTTTTTGAGTATGGTTTTATTCTGACTTTAAAGGTTGCCTGGTAACCCTCCATCTTTATGGTCTAAGCTCCTTTCATCTAGGAGAGATTATCTAGGTAGATTATCACTTTTTATTGAGTTGTCCTTGGAGATAAGGTTTTCCTGTGGAGCCCCAGCTGGCCACAGAATTTCCATCTTTCTGTCTCTGCTTTCCAAGAGCTGGGATTATGTGTATTTGCTGTCATGCCTAGGTGTTTGATTTTTCTTTTTTTCTTCCCCTCCCTTCCCCCCCCCCCCCCCCCAACAGGGTTTCTCTGTGCAGCCCTGGCTGTTCTGGAACTCACTCTGTAGACCAGGCTGGCCTCAAACTCAGAAATCCGCCTGCCTCTGCCTCCCAAGTGCTGGGATTAAAGGCGTGTGCACCACCTGGATTTTTTTTTTTTTTTAATTTAAATAATAACTTTATTCTTCTGTTGTACAATTTTTTTTTTTTTAATGTATAGTCACTGTTAGAGGAGGGGGCTAATAAGCAAAACAAGCTATTCTGTCATTCTGTTGCAAAATCTCTGTTTTAGTTTTTGTTCTATTTTTTTGTTTTATTTTTAGTCAGAGTCTTACTCTGGCTGATTTCAAACTCACAGAGATTTAACTGCTTCTGCCTCTGCCTCTGGAGTGCTGAGATTAGAGGTGTGTGTCATCATACCCACTAGGTTTTGACACCTCATGTGGTTGTTGTTATTATTTTGAGGCAGGGATATAGTCCAAGCTAATCATGTGTAGCCAAGGATGACCTTGAATGTCTAGTTTTCTTTACATAATTCCATCAGCTCTCAAATTCTGGGGTTATAGGCATGTGGCATCTTGTTTGGTTTATGTGGTGCTAGGGGTCAAAGCAGGCCTTCATATATGGAGGCACATAAGCACACGACCAGCTGAGCTTCGGCCCTAATTACCTTCCTTTTCACTTTCTATTTTTATTAGTTTTACAAAGAATCATGCTTACTTAGGTTGGTTTTGTTCTTGCCTATTTCTGCTGTGATTACAGGCCTGTTCCACTATACCCAGCAGCTCATATGATGTATTGTCTCAGTGTGTTTGTACTCAGTGTTAGATTTGATGTTCTTACTCAGAATTGACCATGAAGGTTTTGGCTTTGTTGTGCTGTGTGCATTTCTAGCATCTCATACCGACCTTGAAAATAACTGAATGCTCTTGATGTGCCCCTGATAAACAGTACACTAGTAGGTTCTCAGTTGTCTTAGAGGCATATCAGTGTTAACCTTTACTCTTCCCAGGATGCAGGAGCTGGGCTTCTTGCTGCTGCCATGATTGCTGTAGTTCCTGGGTATATTTCTCGATCTGTAGCTGGCTCCTATGATAATGAAGGTAAGATTTGGAATGCCTGAGGAAATGTGTTTATTTTATTATTTACTGAAGTTTCACAAGGTGCTTGCTAAATTTAGGTTCATCTCTGTTACTTAGCAATAATAAAACAGGAATTGGTGAGCAGATTAGAAATGGGCAGGAAGGGATCTTAGGTACTCTCCTCCTGTCATCTGGTCTAGAGGTAATTGGGAACTTTAAAAACTTAATATTTATTGTGTGTATACCTGCATGCATGTAGATCCATGCTTTTATGTCAAGGTTAGTGACAGCTTGCAGTTCTTTTCTTTTTTGGTTTATTTGAGACAGGGTTTCTCTGTATAGCCCTGGCTGTCCTGGAACTCACTCTGTAGACCAGGCTGGCCTCAAACTCAGAAATCCACCTGCTTCTGCCTTCCAGAGTGCTGGGATTACAAGTGTGTGCCACCACCACCTGGCTTTTTTTTTTTTCCTCTTTTTTATTTTATTTTATTTTATTTTATTTTATTTTATTTTATTTTATTTTGTGTGTGTGTGTGTGTTCTTTTCTATCATGTGGTTTTCAGGGATTGAATTCAAGTCATTAGACTTGGTATCAAGTGCCTTTGCAGGCTGAGCAATCTTGTCTTTAAGATTTATTTATATGACTACACTATAGTGGTCCTCAAACACACCAGAAGAGGGGCATCAGATCCCATAACAGATGGTTGTTAAATGCCAGGTGGTTGTTGGGAATTGAACTCAGGACCTCTGGAAGAGCAGTCGGTGCTCTTAACTACTGAACCATCTCTCCAGCCCTAGCTGGGAACTTCTTAACAGGCCTTTGTTTCTTCCCTGGACTCATTTAATTGTTGTTTTAACATTATGATCATTGCTCTTTATTTTGTTAGTGTGTCTTTTTTTTTTTTTTTTGGATTTGGTTTTTTCGAGACAGAGTTTCTCTGTGTGGCCCTGGCTGTCTTGGAGCTCTGTAGACCAGGCTGGCCTCGAACTTAGAAATCCACCTGCCTCTGCCTCCCAGAGTGCTGGGATTACAGGCGTGCGCCACCATCGCTCGGCATGTTAGTGTGTCTTTAAATTGACAGTGACTTTTATTGACTTAATATTCAATGCAATATATTTTTATTTAAACACATTGGGAAACGTGTTAGTTATTATAAAGATAGGTAACGAATTAGATTATTTTGTTCTATAAATAAGAAATTAATCCAGGCACTGGTGGTGCATGCATTTAATCCCAGCGTTTAGGAGGCAGAGGCAGGCGGATTTCTGAGTTTGAGGCCAGCCTGGTCTGCAGAGTGAGTTCTAGGACAGCCAGGGCTGGGCTACACAGAGAAACCGTGTTTTGGAAAAAAAAAAGAAAGACAGATAGATAGACAGATAGACAGACAGACAGAAATTAAGAGATATATAATAGCTGTTGTCTCATAGTCTGTTAAGGAATATAATAATGGGTCTATAAAAATAACTCTAGGTGAGTATGGTTGCATTTACCTCTGATTCTGGCACTTAAGTAGGAGGATGGGGAATTCAAGGCCATCTTGACTGTATAGTGAGCTTGAGGCCAGCCTGGGCTACATTAAGACATTGTTTCAGAAAATAAAAACAAATTAAAAAAACCCCAAAGCTGGGCCTGTTACCATGTTCCTATAATCTTGGTATTCAAAGTAAAAAGGGAAGATAATGAGTTCAAGTCCAGACTGACCTTCATAGTGAATTTGAGTCTAGCTTTGGCTACATAGTAAATTTTAGACCAACTGGGGCTGTCTAGCGCGAAACTTTTTTTTTTTTTAAAGCTCTCTAGCACTCTACTTTGATGATGTCTAGTGAAGAGACATTAATTTGATTTTGGGTGTCAAAGGAAAGCTTTTTGGAAATGGTTGAAATTGATCTGGACTAAATTTGGGAATCCATGAGGCAATTTTTTCCAGGTTCAGGGAGTGTGTGTGTGTGTGTGTGTGGTGGTAGAACTGTGGATTGAATCTTGGGCTTTAGGAATGCTAGACAAGTGTTCTTTGGAGCCATAGCCTCCAAGACCACCAGTCAACTGTTCAGGACAGCAGCATTCAGAATAAAAGGTCCATCTTTATTAACATACATCCCTGGTACTGTAACTGTCCATATACTTAAGACTAGCTAGATTTACTGTCCACAAAACAGTGTTATGGCCAGTATATACCAGTTGCTTTCTATATTCTAAGTATTATTCTAGGTGCTTTATGTGTACTGTATTTTTCTTTACAGTACTTCAATAAGTAGTTTTTTTGAAGATTTATTTTAGATTTTATTGAAGATTTCCTTGGGCTGGAGGTGCAGCTTGGTAGATGAGGATTTGCCTAGCATGCATGAGGCCCTGTGTTTAATCCCCAGCACTTGGGGGATAAAATTATACTCAAGACTCCTTCTTACAGGAAGCAAAGGCAAAGGGAAGTAAAGTAATTTGCCTAAAATTATACTTGTACTGAGTTTAGAAACCTGAATCTAAATAATGTGTTCCAGAATGGTCTTCTTTTTTTTTTTAAAGATTTATTGCCTTTTCAAATGCCTGAAGAGGACAGAAGAGGGGCGTAAATCATCTGGAACTGGAGTTACAGATGGTTGTGAGCCTGCAGATGTGGGTGCTGGGAACCAAATTTCGGTTTTCTGAAACAATAATATTTGTTATTAACCATTGAGCCATTTCTAGTTCCTAGAAAAGTAGTTTGTTTTTTTTTTCTCCCTGGGTTGGGGGTGTGTTGAGACAGAGTTTCTCTGTGTAACTCTGGCTGTCCTGAATCTTACTCTATAGATCAGGCAAAGTGCACATTCAGAGATCTACCTGCCTCTGCCTTCTACGTTCTGGGATTAAAGGCCCAGCTCCTAAGAAAGTATCCTGAAATGTGTTAGTGTGGGTTCTGAGTCTCTGTTGTTTCCTGCAGGCATTGCTATCTTTTGCATGCTGCTTACATACTACATGTGGATCAAGGCAGTGAAGACTGGTTCCATCTATTGGGCTGCCAAGTGTGCCCTTGCTTATTTCTATATGGTAACTCTGTGTGTGTGTGTGTGTGTGTGTGTGTATGTATGTATGTATGTTTGTACATGTATACTCTGTGTGTCTTTGTCCTTTTCTTTTTTCTGGTGTAAGGAATTGAGCCTATAGTAGGCATCTGATTTATTACTGTGCCACATCTCTAGCTTCTCTACATATTTTTAATTTAAAAATTTTCTTTTTCGCCTGAGTTCTCTTTCGTATGGGGTCTTATGTATCCTTGGTTGTTCTCAAACTCTGTTTAGCTGAGGATGATCCTCCTGCCTCTACTTCTTGAGAGCTGGGATTGCAGATGTGTACCATCATGTATGTTTGGCAAGCTCTCTACAAACCTAGGTACATCTACATCTCTAGCTTTCTTTTTTTTAGTCTGCTAATAAAAATTTTCAAATTCTGTATTACTGTATTTCCTATGGGTACCTGTTGGTTTTCTCATACTTTTCTTAAAATTTTTCTTTCTTTCTTTTTTTTTTTAATTTTTTAAATTTTTATTTATTTATTTATTTATTTTTAAATTTTTCTTTCTTAATACATAATTTTTTTTGTATAATTTTACATCTATCTCTTGACTTTCTTTACATATCTGCTTCTACTTAGATTGTGTGTGTGACATAATTGGTTACATCTATATTTATACTGTGGCTTGATGTGTAGTTCAGCATGGTGTGAGTGGTCCTCAAAGGGACTGTTGTTTCTGTCCTCTCACAGGTCTCTTCATGGGGAGGCTATGTGTTCCTGATCAACCTGATTCCTCTCCATGTTCTGGTGCTAATGCTCACAGGCCGTTTTTCTCACCGGATCTACGTGGCCTACTGTACTGTGTACTGCCTGGGCACCATTCTTTCTATGCAGATCTCCTTTGTCGGCTTCCAGGTAAACCTGAGAGGTAGAATTCCCTGCAGCCAAATGTTTCTGAGTAGCTTCAACTGGATTGACTGAACAGAACATTGGTTATTAGAATCTGCTTCTAGTAGCATGTTAGTGTTTGCCGCATGCTCTTTGAATTTAAAGGCTCTCTGGCTTGAGGTTGTGTGAGGAAGAGGAGGACCTGTTAAAAAAGGTTGATTTAAATAATCAAAGTTTAAATTTCAAAAAAAGTTTAAAAACTCCAGCTCCTTTAGTAGAAATGATCCCATTTAGCAGCACTGAACTCTGATCATCTTACTGGGGTCGTGTGATCTCTTGAAAAAGTAAATCACAAACCTTCTACCCAAGTTACACTAACTGTTACAGTTAGCAGGAAATATTTTTAGTAACTTAATATATAAAATTTGCTATTTGGTGGAATGTGTAAGAGATGTAATTTACTAATCCTTGAGGAAGCTGGAGAAAGAAATACATACAGCTGTTTGTAGTCTACACAGTTCAGTAGTTATAGAAGGTTGTTTCCAGGACATCAGCATTATTAGTGTCTGGCTACTTGTTAGCAATGCAAATTCTGTAGAGGTCGGAGGATTAGGAATTCAAGGCCATCCTTGACTATGAAGTCAGTTCTAGGCCATACTGGAATACCTGAAACCTTGTCTCAACAAACAACAGAATGAACATCAAGAACCCAGGCCAAACCAAACTAAGTGAACCAGTAAAAGAAACCTGTTGAATGAGAGACTCTGGGGTGGGGCTTAGCAGCCAGCTTTAATGTTGGTTAAGCCAGTACTTAGCCCATTTGTTATGATGTCCACTAGATTTAGAGAACCACTGTGTCTGGAAAAGAGTAACTTCTATACTAAAGGAGACCGAGTGAAATGAGACATAGGAGCCATTGATTTGCCAGGTTTGGAGATGATTTTGTTGAATTTTAAATAGTTTTAGTGAAAGGGAATTTGGAGAAAATGCCAGTCTACACTAAGGAAATAGCCTAAGCAAATGGCATAGATGTGATTATGATAGTGTATGGTATGCTTTGTTGGCCTCCAAACATTCCTTGGAAAATATATTTGGTAAATTAAACCCTTTAATATTGGTCCTCATTCATTTTAGAACTTTAAAACTCATTTGACTCCTTGAGCTAAATAGATCAGGAAAATGCCACTCTTGGATGAACTCATTCTGGGTTTTTTGTTTGGTTTTATTTTGTTGTTTTGCTTCTAATATTGCCCTATATGCTCACCTGCCTCCCTTAGCCTGTCCTTTCATCAGAACACATGGCAGCCTTCGGAGTGTTTGGTCTCTGTCAGATCCATGCTTTCGTAGATTACCTGCGCAGCAAGTTGAATCCACAGCAATTTGAAGTTCTTTTCCGGAGTGTTATCTCCCTGGTTGGCTTTGTCCTCCTCACCGTGGGAGCTCTCCTCATGCTGACAGGTAGAGGATTCTTTGATTTTTCTTTTTATTTCAAGCAATAAAGTTCTACTTAAAAAAATTAATTAAATTTTATGTGTATGGGTATTTGTCTGCATGAATGCCTCTGTACCACACATGTGCTTGGCCCCTGAGGAGGCCAGAAGAGGGCTCCAGATTTCCTGTATCTGGAGTTGCAGACAGTAGTGAGCCTCCATGTGGTTGCTGGGAACTGAACCCATGTCATCTGCAAGACCAGGAAGTGCTCTTAACTGTGAGCCATCTCTCTCTCCAGTGCCAAAGTCCTACTTTAAAACATTACTCTGCTTGTCAGCCTGTTTGGATTTTGCGTGGCAGAGTATTTGTAGAGCTGCTAAAAGGACTGTTGAGGCTTGCTGGTCTTTCTCAGTTCCTTTGCTCTCCTATTGGTCGCTTGTGGAAATTCTTACACTTTTGACATATTGTAAGTCATGGTGCTTGTCTCACTTGATGAGAACTAAATCAGGGCTATTTAGTTTAGATGATATTCTCATTCTTTTTTTACTTATATTTCTCAGAAGCTAATTTGGTCTTTCTAATTCATAGCAGGATAAAGGACCTAGTTCACTTAGATTCCAGAGTTGGCCTTGATTTGTTGATTTGAGCAGATCATACCTAAGATCTTCCTTTCTAGTAGGCTTCTCTGACCCCCACTACCACCCCCATGCATTTATATATAACCTAATTATTGCATTGACAGAAATACGCTCAAGTTAAAAAGAAAAGGAGTGAAATTCTATAAGTATAATTTATGGTGGTAAAGCAAAAACAGCCCTTTTCTGCCTCAGAATTTTACTAAAATGTGGGCTGGTGAGATGGCTCCATGGATAGAAGTGCTTTGTAACCCTGCACTCCTGGGATGAAATGGGTAGCTAAGACAGTTCAGTCACCCAGGAGCTTGGAGGTAAACTAGTCTGGAATATAAAGTGTGGCAGAAACACTAAGGGAAACCCTGCTTCAGACAACGCGATGGCAAGAACCGGCTCCCACTAGTTGTCCTCTTTCTTTGATACTTCTGCACATACTCAGACACAGTACAAGGCACCCTCATAATAAAATAAGATGGGATGGTAGTCATTAGTTAGCATTGTAGCTTAATGTTGTAGGAATATATGTTAAATATTGATTGTCTTTTTTCTTTCAGGCAAAATCTCTCCCTGGACAGGGCGTTTCTACTCTTTGCTGGATCCCTCTTATGCTAAGAATAACATCCCCATTATTGCGTCTGTGTCTGAGCACCAGCCCACCACCTGGTCCTCCTACTATTTTGATCTACAGCTTCTTGTCTTCATGTTTCCAGGTCTGTCTTGCATTTTGAAGTGACCATAAGAATTAACCTTTGATTCCAAATATATTAATTATTCTCTTAATTTTTTATAATATATTTTTACATAATTTTACTACAATATTACAATATATTTTATATTTGTATTATAAAAACATTATAATATTATAAAATACTACAAAATTTTTATTATGTACTAGATCTTACTACTTGTCCTATCGATGTTAACATTTTAGATTAGATGCAGTGCTGAATGTTTATCATTTTAGCAATTGGAAGCCTGAGGCGGAAGGATTCTAAGTTTGAGTTTGCCCTGGGCTACATAGTGAAACATTTTCAAAAAGCCTTAACAAAAAAACCTCATAGTCAGTGTTAGTTAATTTTGAGACAGAATCTTATTGTTTATTCCTTGCTAACCTGGAACTTGCTCCATATGACAGGCTGGCTTCAAACTTACAGAGATCTGCCTGCCTTTATCTTCCTTGCAAGTACTGGGATTAAAGGCTTTGGATCAGTCCTAGGCTCTGGGGGAAAATAGTAATAGTGTATGCTGATTAGAATTTATGGAAATATTTTTTCATGTGTAGACATGTGTAAAGCTGTGGAAAAGGACAAGGGACTTGTAACTTCTTGTAGCAGCATCTTAATATATTTCATACTTAAAAAATCGTGTAATTAACCATCTCTTCTGCTAGACGTAAGATTATTTGTGTTCATTTGGTATGTAAGAATATTATAGTAAGAATATTATAGTAAACATCTTTGCATATTGTTTTTGATAGATTCCTAGAATTACTTCCTGAGGTAAATGTGTGAAGTCATCCAGTCCTAATGAAGATATCATGTCTGTAGATGTCTGTCTGCAGGGCTCAGCTACTTACTTTTTCCCCTCTTTTGTAGTTGGCCTCTATTACTGCTTTAGCAACCTGTCTGATGCTCGGATTTTTATCATCATGTATGGTGTGACCAGCATGTACTTTTCAGCCGTAATGGTGAGGAATTCCCTCAGTTCTAGGAAAACTTTATTCCTGACTCTGAGGTCTTGTCTTTTCCTTTTGTCTTACTGAACTAGAAAAAATACTGAAGATTATGCACAGCTGCTTGTAGTTGTTAATCTTTTTTCAGAATGCAAAGAGACTCATATTCTGTTTGTGACATCTAATTTTCTTGGGCTCATAATCTTGTGTTAGACTTCATTGAATTTGGAGCAGATTACAGAAAAACATTTGCATGGAACTGCTCTTACAGACAGTAAAGTTCTGATATATCTTCCTACTTCAGAATATTTTTTATTTTATTTTTATGTATATGAGTGTTTTGTCTGAGTGTGTGTCTGAGCACTGTGTATATTTGGCACCTAAGAGGCCAGAAGAGGTTTTTGTATCCCCTGGGACTGGAGTTATAGACAGATATGAGCTGCCATGTGGGTGCTGGGGATTGAACCCAGGTCTTTTAGAAGAGTAGCCAGTGCTTCTAACCACTGGGCCAGCTCACCAGCCCTTTAATATAAAATTTTAAAATTATAAACAATAAAAATGTATTTTACTGAGGACAGTGGTATAAACTTGTGGTCCCAACACTTGGGAAGTTGAATTATATGTTCAAGGATGGTCTAGGAAACGTAGAAAGTCTCTATATTGAAAAACAAAATGAAGAAAAACAAGGTTTGTTTTTTTTTTTTTTAAATTAATTAATTTATTTTTGCTGGGCAGTGGTGGCGTGTGCCTTTAATTCCAGCACTTGAGAGACAGAGGCAGGCGGATTTCTGAGTTTGAGGCTAGCCGGTCTACAGAGTGAGTTCCAGGACAGCCAGGGCTACACAGAGAAACCCTGTCTCGAAAAATAACAACAACAACAGCAACAAAAAACCCCCAAAAAACAAAAAAAAAAAGAAAAAAATATTTGTTTTTTATTTTATGTGTATTGTTGTTTTGCCTGCATGTATGTGATTATGTGGGTGTCAGATCTTGGGAGTTACAGACAGTTGTGAGCTGTCATGTGGAATTGAGCCTGGGTCTTCTGGAAGAACAGTCAGTGTTCTTAACCACTGACCCTTCCCAGAAATAAATTTATTAAAAAAGTAAATTTTCTATTATATATTATATAATATATAATATATATAATTATTATATAAGTTTATAAAAAGTTATATTTTTCAGAACATGTAAATATAGATGTTCTCACACCCACATATAGATATGCATTTAGATCTGCAGTAGAGATTGCTATTTATATTTATGGTTTTGAGGCAAGGTATTTTTCCCCCTAAATTTTAATTATGTGTGTGTATGCGTGTGCATTTTAGTGAAGGAGCCATGGAAGCCAGAAGCAGGCTCTTGTGAGCCACTGCTCCTGTGCAGGGAACTAAACTCGGTTCCCTTGCAAGAGCAGTATGATCCTAAACCACTGTCATCCCTTCAGCTCTAAAGATTATCATTTATTATATTTATTTGTATGTTTATGTGTTTGTGTCCTTGTGTATGCTACATGCTAGCAGGTGCTTTAGAGTTCAGAAGAGAGCATCAGGTCTCTTGGCTGTTGGGAACTGGACTCCAGGCCTCTGGAAAAGCAACGCATGCTCTTAAACTGCTGGCTCACCTCTTCAACCCTTGCTTTGACCTTTTAAAAAACTTTTAATGATATATACATGTGTCCAGAAGAGAATGATAGATCCTCAAGCTGGAGTCCTAGGCATTTATGAACTGCCTAACTTTAAAGAATTTAAATCTTCTGGAAAAGCAGTTTGTGTTCAGTCACTGAGCTAATTCTCTAGCTTTGGCATTGAATTTTGTCTCTCTTTTTTTCTGGTTTTGTTTGTTTGTGACAGGGTTTCTCTGTAGCCCTGTCTGTCCTTGAACTTGTTCTATATCCCAGGCTGGCCCTGAACTCTGTCTGCTGAGTGCTGGGATTGAAGTTGTGTGCCACCAGCATCTAGCCATTCTCAGCATCTTGAGTGCTGGAATTCCAGGCTTGCACTGCCACTGGCTCAACTGCAATAAAGTTTAAGAAGTATATACTTCTCTTATGCTATAGCTATATCATATAGTTTCTGTTCAACTTTTGCTGGAATAGTGTTTGTTGGAAATTGCTAAGTTGACATCATAGTCTACTAAAAGATTGAAGTCTGTCATTTGTGAAACACTGATTATACTGATCATGTTCTTGTTCCTTTTAGGTGCGTCTAATGCTGGTATTGGCACCTGTTATGTGCATTCTTTCTGGCATTGGGGTCTCCCAGGTGCTGTCCACATATATGAAAAATCTGGATATAAGTCGCCCAGACAAGAAGAGCAAGAAGCAACAGGATTCTACTTACCCTATTAAGAATGAGGTGAGGGCCTAGAGTGCTTGCTCAGTGGTTAAAGGCACTGACTGCTCTTCTAGTCTAGAGGTCCTGAGTTCAATTCCCGGCAACCACATGGTGACTCACAACCATTTGTAATGGGATCTGATGCTTTTTTCTGGTGTGTGTGAAGACAGCTACAGTGTACTCATATTTAAAAAAAAAAAAGGCAAAAGAAAAATGTGTGTGTGTGTGAGTGTGTGTGTGTGATTTGCTTATGTTCAAGAAGGGTATTAGATCAATGTCTTGAGTGTTCAGAATTAATTTATGCAGCCCAACAAATTTTGCTCTCACATAAGCTGTCTGTGTTTGGTTTACTGTACAGTTCTTCATTCTGTAGGTGGCAAGTGGGATGATCCTGGTCATGGCTTTTTTTCTCATCACCTACACGTTTCATTCGACCTGGGTAACCAGTGAAGCCTATTCTTCTCCCTCCATTGTCCTGTCTGCTCGTGGTGGGGACGGCAGCAGGATTATTTTTGATGACTTCCGAGAAGCATATTATTGGCTTCGTCACAATACTCCAGAGGTAAACATTTGGGAGGAGCTGAGTAGTCGGACAGTGGTAAAGACACTTGAAATTGTAGTGACTCTGATATCTTTTACATGGATGGGAAGCTTAGAAAAATTAAAAATTCAGAAACATAGTTTTTAATAAGTTTTAAAGACCAAGGTATTTTCTAGAGTAGTGGTTCTCAACCTGTAGGTCACGACCTCTTTGATAAACCTGTGTTTCTGAAAATATTTACATTATGATTCATAACAGCAGCAAAATTACAGTTACGAAGTAGCAATGAAAATAATTTTATGGTTGGAGGTCACTACAACATAAGAAACTGTATTAAAGGGTGGTAGCATTAGGAAGGTTGAGAACCACTGGGTTAGAGTAACTTAAATTCTAGATTCTGTTTGGACACGTGTATTGATATGATAGTGGTTTTAATATAAGGCAGATCAACCCAGTTACAATGGAAGAAAATGTTAAAAAATAAAGAGTCATTTAAGTTACCTAATGACAAACCAGGAGTGTGGGCACATGCTTTTTATCCCAGCATTGAGGATGTAGAGGCAAGTGAGCCTCTCGAGTTTGAGGCCAGCCTGGTCTGTCGAAAGAAAGACATTTAAAGTAGCTAATGACACTAAGCTTATTTATTTAGCTGTACTTCATAGTCTTCCATACATCTCTTGATGCACTGTTCTGGTTTCAGTGACCTGGAATTAAGATATTTGGGAATGTTGGATTATGTATAATTTAAATTATTTCCTGAGTATATATGAATAGAGGGGTAGGTGCCCCAATTTTATTTTCTTGATAGGCGTACATTACTTTTTAAAGAAATTGATAATTGGGCAAGTCTTACTTGTTATCAAAGATGCCTTTCCACTCTTCTTCGCGTTTGGATTTTAAGAGCAGTGAGATGAACATTTATCTATTTTCATCTTGTTTTAGGATGCAAAAGTCATGTCATGGTGGGATTATGGCTACCAAATTACTGCAATGGCAAATCGGACAATTTTAGTGGATAATAACACTTGGAATAATACCCATATTTCTCGGGTGGGGCAGGTAAGCTCAAGGGTCCTCTAAGTGTCTGTCTGACACGGGAAGACTTTGCGAAGTGTACCGCTAGGAGAGGAGATGACTTGAGATTTTATTTGAGAATTGTGCATTTATTTTTCTAGGCAATGGCATCCACAGAAGAAAAAGCCTACGAAATAATGAGGGAGCTTGATGTCAGCTATGTGCTTGTCATTTTCGGAGGCCTTACCGGGTATTCTTCTGATGGTAATGTGCTTGATTCTGTTAGAACACCTAGTGCATCAGTTATTGCATCCATCAGCTTTTGATCCTTTTGGAGTTACCACAGCAAATAGATATGGCAAAGCCCAAGGTTGGGAATTAATAACTTCTTGTTTGTATTTCAAATACCCTGCCTGTGGTTGATGAATTTTAATAATAAACCTTAAGATATACTTTGTTGGGGCTGGAGAGATGGCTCAGTGGTTAAGAGTACCGACTGCTCTTCCGAAGGTCCAGAGTTCAAATCCCAGCAACCACATGGTGGCTCACAACCATCTGTAACAAGATCTGACACCCTCTTCTGGAGTGTCTGAAGGAAGCTACAGTGTACTTACATATAATAAATAAATCTTTTTTTAAAAAAAAGATATACTTAGTTTACTGCTTTATCATGTCCAGAGCTTAACTGAAAATATCTTTCCATTTACTCTGAATTATTAATAAAAACAGGCTAGGCACTTTTTGTGCTTCTCTGGAATCCCAGCATTTGGGTATAGAAGCAAGAAGATCAGGAGTTCAAGGTCTGCCTCAGCAACATACAGAGTTTGAGATTAGCCTGGGCTATATAATAAGACTATCTAAAAAAGCAAACATGTATAACAAAAGTGTCTCCATTAAGCATACTGATACATTGTTATATTTATTTATGTGTTAATTTGTGTGATGTGTGTGAGGATGTATGTGTCATGGCATACATAGGGCCATCTGAGGACAACTTTGTAGCATTCATTTTGTCTTTCTTAAAATTTTTTTTTAAATATTTATTTATTATTATATGTAAGTACACTGTAGCTGTCTTCAGATACACCAGAAGAGGGCATCAGATCTCATTACAGATGGTTGTGAGCCACCATGTGGTTGCAGGAATTTGAACTCAGGATCTTCAGAAGAGCAGCCAGTGCTGAGCCATCGCCCCAGCCCTTACTTTTTTTTTTAATTGGTTGTTTTACTTATTTATATTTCAAATGTTGTCCTCCTTCCCAGTTACCCCTTTGCAAACCCCCATCCTATCCCCCCTTTACCTCTATGAGGGTGCTCCCTCACCCATCTACCTATTTCCTCCTCATTGCTCTAGTATTTCCTTTAAGCTGGGGTATCAGTCCTCCACAGGACGAAGGGCCTCCCCTCCCATTGATGCCAGATAAGGCAATCAATCCTTTGCTACATAAGCAGCTGGAGCCATAGGTCCCTCCATGTGTACTATGGTTGGTGGTTTAGTCCCTGGGAGCTCTGGTTAGTTAATACTGTTGTTTTTCCTATGGGGTTGCAATCCCCTTCAGCTCCTTCAGTCCTTCCCCTAACTCACTGGGGTCCTTGAGCTCAGTCCGATATTTGGCTGTATGTGCATCTGTATTGGTCAGGTGCTGGCAGAGCCTTTCAGGGGATAGCTATACCAGGCTCTTGTCAGCAAGCGCATCTTGTCAGGGTTTGGTGTCTGCATATGGGATGGATCCCTAGGTGGGGCAGTCTCTGGATGGCCTTTCCTTCAGACTCTGCTCCATTTTTTTTGTTCCTGCATTTCCTTTAGATAGGAACAATTCTGGATTGAATTTTTTGAGATAGGTGGGTGACTCCATACCTCAACTGGGCACCGTGCCTATCTACTGGAGGTAGTTCTTCTGTCGCTTTGTTAGGTATTTAGGCAAATGTCATCCCTGTTGGGTCCTGGGAACCTTTTGCTTCCCTGGCATCTGGGACTTTCTAGTGGTTACGCCCCAGTTCCCCATCCCCCACTGCTACATATTTCTGTTCAAATTTCAGACCCTCTGTACTTATCTCCTATCTCGTCCCATACCTGATCCTGTCCTCCCTTTCTCCCTCCTGATCCAGGTCCCTCCCTCTCTCTACCTCCTGTGATTATTTTGTTCTACCCTCTATGCTGGACCGAATCATCCACACTTTGGTCTTCCTTCTTGTTAAGCTTTATGTAGTCTGTGGGTTGTATCATGGGTATTCTGAGCTTTTGGGCTATTATCCACTTCTCAGTGAGTGTATTATCGTGTGTGTTCTTTTGTGACTGAGTTACCTTACTCAGGATGATATTTTTCTAGTTTCATCCACTTGCCTAAGAATTTCATGAATTAATTGTTTTAATAGCTGAGTAGTACTCCATTGTGTAAATGTACCACCTTTTCTGTATCCATTTCTCTGTTGAGAGGGACATCTGGGTTGTTTCCAGCTTCTGGCTATTATAAATAAGGCTGCTGTGAACATAGTGGAGCATGTGTCCTTGTTATATGTTGGAGCATCTTTTGGGTGTATGTAGCATCCATTTTCTCTTTCCACCTGTACATAGGTTGTAAGGCTTGAACTCAAGTCCCCAGGCCCTCACAGGCCTTATCTGCCTGGCCCCCAAGTACCTTCCCAGGCTGTCCCACTAGCTTACAGTACTGTTCTTTAGAAATCATTTATGTAGTTGAGGAGATGTCTTAGGAGGTAAGAATATTTGCTGCAAATATTAGGACCTGTGTTCAAATCCTTAGAAACCAAGTAAAAAGCCTGGCTAGTTCACTTATGTACTCACCATTTCACTGGGGTGGGTATAGGAGGAGCCCAGGCTTGCTGGCATATGTCCAAGTTCAGTGAGACCCCATCTCAAGGGAATAAGGCGGAAAGTCATACAGTAGGACACACACACACACACTTGTATTTTTATTTTTGAAATGAAGTTTTATTTCTTCTTGGACACATCTTACTGTGTTTTCAGTGTTCTTAATCCTCACCCTCACCTCTCCCCAAAGGATCTCACTGTGTATAGAAATGCCTGGCCTGGAACTCACTATGTGAACTGGACTAGCCTTAAACTTAACAGAGAGTCATCTGCCTCTGTTTCCCAAGTGCTAGGGTTAAAGGTGTGCCCATTATACTTGGCTTTCAGTTTTACTTTTTATTTAATGCCTATGAAGGCTTAGAATAAAATATTAGATCATAGTACAGATTTGTTTATATAAAAGCTGATGCAGTGTAGCCCAGGCTTGCCTTGAACACATATACCTCTTCTTAGCTGCCAGTGCTGGGATTATAGGCAGTCACCACTCTGCGAGGTTTCTACCTTGCATCATATTCTTACAGTACTTCTAAATTGGTATGAACCATACTTCAGGTGCTTATTTAAGTATATGTGGCTACTGGCTACTTCTTGCAATAGCTTAGCTCTATGTGATTTCTAGAAATACTTTCCGTATGGCTTAAGATTGGACCAATGGCATACAATTTCAGTGATTAACAATTTCTAACAAAAGTTTTATATTTTTAGGAAGTGTTTTGTTTCCGTGCTAGTTTGTTTTTACAGTTAAATGATAGCATTACATAGTAGGAAAGTATAATGGAGATTTCTTTAGAAATAGTGATATTGTCAGTGAGTTACTGAGATCCAGCAGCCTTTCTTATGCAGGGCATTCATTTTTTTCTCTAGATATCAACAAGTTTCTTTGGATGGTCCGGATTGGAGGAAGTACAGAGACAGGAAGACACATCAAGGAGAATGACTACTATACTCCAACTGGGGAATTCCGTGTTGATCGGGAGGGTTCTCCGGTGCTGCTCAACTGCCTTATGTACAAGATGTGTTACTACCGCTTTGGGCAGGTCTACACAGAAGCCAGTGAGTGTGATTCATAATGCTAACAGCATTAGTGAGAGCTGACACATACTCAGTGTTTTCCAGGCTCTGCGCTTAGTCTTTTTTTTAACTCATTTAATCCTCACAGCAATGTTAATGTCATTTTATATATGAAGAGGTTGAGCCCACAGGTTATTGAACTCTAATATTATGTGATAACTAGGATTCAAATTCTGTCTGCCTTTACGTTCTGTGCTTTAAAGCATTTTTTATTGTGTGTATATCAACAAAGAATATCGCAGTGTGAGGAAGAATAAAGGAAAAAAGTGCTTTTTCACTATTTAGATGAGTACATTGAGAAGGATTTGATCAGGTTAAATCCTGTCTTTCAGTTTTGTTTCTGCATCAGGGAAAGCTTTTTTTTTATTTTATTTTTATTTTTATTTTTTATTTTTATTTTTTTTGGTTTTTCGAGACAGTGTTTCTCTGTATAGCCCTGGCTGTCCTGGAACTCACTCTGTAGACCAGGCTAGCCTCCAACTCAGAAATCCGCCTGCCTCTGCCTCCCAAGTGCTGGGATTACAGGCATGCGCCACCACCGCCTGGTCAGAGAAAGCTTTTGCATTATATACATGTCTTGCAGTCATGACCCATGGAAGAGTTACTAGTGTTAGAACTCTGGGTAACACTCCAGCCTTGCAAGTCATCTTGTAGACTTAGAATACATAAGCTACACTGACCCTGCCACGCATCACATTGGACAGGACTCAAGTAGGGTAGCCCTTGATTGGCTGTTTCTATCTGATGCTCTCTCTTGCAGAATCTAGTCAAAGTGCAGGCTGGGAAATAGTGCAGTCCAAAGTGCAGTCAGTGCAGTAGATGATCTGTAGCTTCTGTCTCTTTAGGAAATCAACTTTTCTCTCTTGTTGCTTGTAGAGCGTCCACCAGGCTTTGACCGCGTTCGAAATGCTGAGATTGGTAATAAGGACTTTGAGCTTGATGTCCTGGAGGAAGCATATACCACAGAACATTGGCTGGTCAGGATATACAAGGTGAGGAGGTGCTGCCTATCTCAGAAGCTGCTCTTGTGCTTATGGGTTTGTTCTAGTAATCCATTTTCCAAATAGGGACAATTTTTTTTTTTAAATATTTATTTATTATATGTAAGTACACTGTAAGTGTCAGATCTCTTTATGGATGGTTGTGAGCCACCATGTGGATGCTGGGATTTGAACTCATGACCTTTGGAAGAGCAGTCAGTGCTCTTAACCACTGAGCCATCTCTCCAGCCCCGTATAGGGACAATTTTTAATGAATGACACCTGGTTTCAAAGTAGCTTGTACTTGAAGTGTTATTTATTTGTGTGTGTGTGTTTTCAACTTTGTGAAGTTGATTCTCTTTAGCTTTGTGTAGATTCCAGAGATTGAATTCAGGTCATCAGACCTATATTGACACTTTGATCTGCTGAACCATCTGACTAGACCAAAATACTACTAATTTTATTTTTTGATTATTTTTAGAGAGGAGACATCCCAGTTGGTGGTTGTTACGGCATCTTTTCTTTTTCTTTAAAAAGACATTTTTTTGGACTACATTTTTATATGGGGGGAGGCATTTTCATATGGAGGGGTATGCTATGTATTGAGGTCAGAGTACAGCTTGTATGGATCAATTCTTTCATTGTGATGGGTCCTGGAGCTCAAAATCAAGTGCCTTTACTCACTGAACCATTTTGCCAGACTAGCTAGTCCCTTTTTTTTTTTTTTTTTTTTTTTTTTTTTATAGTTTTGGGGATAAAGTTTCAGGCTGACATCCATGTTGGCGTTAAACTTACTGTGTATCCCAGGCTGGCTTTAAACTCAGATCCCATTTCTTTAGCCTCTGGTATGATAGTGTCACAGGTGTGTGGCCACTATACTTGTTGCTGCAGTAGTATTCCAGGTAGGGATTCATAGCTTGGGGATTAGGAGAGATGCATGTATTTGTGTTTTTGAACTTTTATTTTAAACATCATTTTTTTTAAAGACTTATTTATTTTATGTATATGAGTACACTGTAGTTGTCTTCAGACACACCAGAAGAAGGCATCAATCAGATCCCATTACAGATGGTTGTGAGCCACCTTGTTGTTGCTGGGAATTGGAACTTGGGACTTCTGGAAGAGCAGTCAAGTGCTCTTAACCGCTGAGTCATCTCTTCAGCTCTGAACTAAGTTTTCTTTTTGCTGAATTTATGATACATAATCACGTGCTCGCTTTGGCAGCACATATACTAAAAAAAATTGGAACGATGATACATAATCACATGATGTCTTGTATGGCTGTGTTATATCTCTGATATGAAAAAGGAACCAGATATGGCATGTATATCTAGAGAAACAAAGGCAGGGGGATTGAGTAGGAAGCCAACGTAGGCTACCTAGCAAAACCCTATCTCGAATAATAGTGAGGAAAAAAAAGAATGACTGAAGTCTTTTGGTCAATGTCAAAGTTAGTCTACACTGGTTCTTAGGTCCCCTAAAAGGCTAGATTGACAGTAGGTGGGTGTATTAGTTTGGGTTCTCTAGAGTCACAGAATGTATGGGCAGTCTCTATATAGTTAGGGAAGTTGTCGATGACTTACAGTCTATAGTCCAACTCCCCAATAATGGGCAGCAGCAGCTGTGGATGGAAGTCCAAGGATCTAGCAGTTGCTCAGTCCCACGAGGCAAGCAGGCAAGGAAGAGTGAGTAAATCTTCCTTCTTCCAATGTCCTTATATATCTCCAGCAGAGGGTGTAGCCCAGATTAAAGACTGTAGGTCTCTAGCCGAGGGTGTGGCCCAGATTAAAGGCTTGTACCTCCATGCCTTTAATCCCAGGTGATCTTGAACTCAAGATCTCCTTGTCTTAATCTTTTGGAATTCATAGCCACTATGCTTCAAGATCTCCATGCCAAGATCCAGGTCAGAAATTTGTATCTCTGAGCCTCCAGGTTAGGATCATAGGTGAGCCTTCCAATTCTAGATTGTAGTTCATTTCAGATATAGTTAAGCTGACAACCAGGAATAGCCACTACAGTGGGCTTTCTCTCATGCTGATTTATTCACATGCCAAGCAGGCAATGTTGTAATCCTTTCTGTTTACAGTAGAACTTGTAGATCTTTCCAAAGTGGACCTTTTGGTAAATACTAAAGTTAAGTCTTTTTATTGCAGGTAAAGGACCTGGATAATCGAGGCTTGTCAAGGACATAAATGTCGTATTGTGCCCTGATATGCTTCGCACTGAGCGCGTCATGTTGAGGACGCTGAAGATTTTTTTTATATGCAGTTTATAAGAACAGTCGGATGGGATTAGAATTGTCTGGAAGTTTTGCCCTGGACAGTATGGACTGGGCCAAGTGAAATGATTTTTATAATTCTGAGCAGGCTACCAAATGAAATGTTATGGCTTTACTTTGGTCATTTAAAAGTGGGGGGGGGGATTTTTTTTAAATGTGCCTTATTTGTTTTGACTTAAATTGGCTGATATGAGGATCACAGAAGTGAACGGATGGAAGACCATATCCATGCTTTAGGTCCCCAAATAAACCAAATAGGAGCATTTTTTTTCTCCTATCAGCAAACTCAAGGACTAGCTCTGGTTCTACAAATACAAACAACTTTGTCACACTTTTTCGTTTTTTAGCACCCAGGTACAATGCTTTCCATATAATGGGTGCTTAATAAATTTTATCAAATGAATAAATGTTTCTGGGACCAGGGGAGTGCTGTTTTTGGGCAAGAAAGACAGCTTTCTTGCCGTTATGTCTATGTTCTTGATGTCTATTTCTTTAGAAGCTCTTTGGCTTTATAATGACAGAAAGTTGCTGAGTATTCCTGATCTCTCCAATATCCTTTCAAATTAATGACAGTTATTCTTTTTCTAAGGAGAATGTGAACCAAAAGTGACTAATCCAGTAGTTCTTAAGACTCAGTGAAACATATCAATCTTAGAGGAAGACGCTCCTCCAACATCAGATTGATGATCAGTAGATGTTTCTGGAATCAGATGTAATTATGTGCAACTATATGAAATTTAGGTATTAATACTTCACTAAACCTGAAACACAGTAAATGGCTCTCTGCTCATTTTCTTTAGACGGCACTAAATCTCTTCGGGTTATCCGCCGTGAGCTTCTGTTTTTCTTAGTGTCAGTCTGCTGTGTTCATGTACCACTTGAGGCTTCATTACTTGGTTTTGAGTCCCTTGCTAAATATATACATAGGAAGTGAGAAGTGTTGCTACTAGCAGGTACTTTGATACCATTGCCAGTCTGACTTCAAGAAAAGAGACTTTAAAAATGTTTTAACTACAAAGCACAGAGATCCCATAGATATTTTGTGTCAGGATAAACAGCTTTTTGTTCTGTATAATAGGATATTTCATGTATTTTACAACATAGGACATAATCACTGATGTATATAAAATGTCTTAAAATAATTATAGTGTTTCTATTTAAGAAAACAGGAGGAATTATATGACTTTTAGATAGTCACAGTGGTACTCAATGCATATATGCTTAGGTGTACTTGTATACCTAAGGGCTTCTCCTTCAAACCAGTTTATGTACTGTGTATTTTAACTGTGGTTGAAATTTAGATTTAACATGATTTGATATCCTATATGTAAATACATTATTTGATTTATATACAGAACTACTGCCTGGTGGGAAAGGTTAACCTGAGACTTATCAATATGATTAATATTACAGGTTATTAGTAAGCTTTCTCTAGATTATAAATGGGATACCCCCTTTTCACATCATTTTGACTCCTGGGATCTTGATATTTTCTAGTCTACAAAGGTTTCTTTTTGAAATTGATTTCATTTTCAGTTATAGTCCACTTAGTGTAAAAAAAAAAATCTCAAAAGCAACCATTTCCGAGACACGCCCACCCACAGTCCCCAGAGACTCCTTCCAGCTCTGGTGAACCGAGTTGTGCCTCCTGCCTGATCTTAGTAACTGGCTTTGTTAGGCGTTGGTGCTTTAGTTTGAAGTAACATTGATTTATATCAGTGGCTCTCAACATTGTAGGTCATGTTCTCTTTGGCAAACCTTTATCTACAAAAATATTTAGATTGCAATTCATAACAGCAACATTTTAGTTATGAAGTAACAATGAAAATGAAAATGATTTTATGGTTGGGACATCACCACAAGATCACGAACTGCATTAAAGAATTGCAGCATTAGGAAGGTTAAGTACCACTGCCTTATATTTTGTGACACCATTTTTACTATCAAGTTACAGTTGTAATTACCTGGTCTTTTTCTTTTTTCTTTCTTTCTTTTTTTTTTTTTTTTTTAATTTTACCTTCTGGCTGTTCTCAGTTAAAATGTGTTACTTTTGGTGTTTGTTTTGTTTTGTTTTGTTTTTAAAGTCTGTTCCATGTAGCTCGGGCCAGCTTTGAACTCAAGATACAGATGAGGCTAGCTTTGAACTTTTGATCTTCCTGCCGCTACCTCCCAGTTGTGGGCTACTACAGCTAGTTACTATTTTTCCTATATAATTTTTTAAAGGAAATAATTTGATTTTTGGTCCTTGTTATCTCTCCTACTCCTTTACCACTCTAGCTAGTTCTCCTGCATTTGTGCCTATTTTCTCTTACTGTGATCAAACACATTCATGAAACAATTTTGGGTGTTTTGAGACAGTATCTTTTGTAGCTAGGGCTGACTCTGAACTCCTGATTCTTCTGCCTCTATTTGCCAAATGCTGGTATTAAGGTGTATGCCACCATACCTAATTGGGTTTATTTTAAGAATGTCTTGATTTTTCAGCTTGAAATAACTTCTTGTTTGTTGAATTATTTCATTGTTGTACTTGTTGATCTTTGCCATTTTCATTGATTTGCAAATTCTTAGTACCTTCTTATATGCAAGGGGAACACATTTCTGGAGCTCTTGTATATCATACTCAATACATAGCTGGGTATAGCATTCCAGACTCACACTATTTAAAGTATAAAGGCACTGGCCCATTTTCCTAATGCTGAGAATGGCAGTTATTTGATGAGTATTTGTCTGTTCTTTGCCCCAGATCTTTTTGTTGCATTTTTGTGAGTGTTCACTGTGGTGGGTACTCTGGATTTTCATATGTGCATAGTCAAATTTTTCTGTTTTTTTTTTTTTTTTTTTTGAAAAAAGTTTTATGTAGATTCCTCCAACTCTCTGATAAGGCTAATTAAAACTTTCAAATTTTAGGCAACAGTATGACACTTTAAATACTGTGTTTGGGTGTTTTACCTACATTTATGTGCATCATGTGTATTCTTGGTGCCAAAGGAATCCAGAGGAAGGCATCAGATTCCTGGAACTGGAGATATAGACAGTTGTGAGCTGCCATGTGGATGCTGGAAATTGAACCCTTTGGAAGAACAGACATTGGTTTTAACTGTTGAATTCACCCCCCAGTCCATGATAAAGTTATTTGAATGTGGGACTTTCTGAGTCAGTTTTCTAAGTTTCTTAGTTGCTTTTCTTTCTTCTACCTTTTGGGAGATTTCATCAGCTGTGTTTGTGGTCTTGCTGTTTTCCCCTCCCTCCTCCTTCTGTCCCTCCCTCCATCCCTCCCTCCTTTCCTCCCTCCCTCCCCTCTCCTTGTGTATGTTATGCATAGGTTTAAGCCCAGGGCTCTGTGCATGCTAGCTAAGCACTCTATCAGTGAGCAACATCTCTTAATTTCAACCATATTTTCAAATAACTTTTTTCTTTTCTGCTTTCATATTTCTAAATTCTTAAGAACTCTGCTGACTGTTCCATTGTTTTGCTGCCTTTCCAATTAAAGACTTTTCCAAATTCTTGGCTGACTGCTTTTTTTAAGACTGGGTGGTCAAAAGGGTTATGGAGAATGTGTGCTTATGCTTTTTAATATACTGTGATCAGGCTGGGCTGGCACACTGAGAAGTCACTGATATTGGTGTTAGATTTCCTTTTTCTTCCATAATAAGATGTGTTAAAATTTCCTTTTTACTTTTGCACATGAGGTTCAGGGTTTCTGTCCTCTTATTCAAGGGTATTGGCCAGGCTGTCACCTTTTAGATTAAAGTAGAAAGGAAAGCAGATGTGCTCCACTCTCAGTATATAGACTTAAATTTCACTGCTATTTTCAGGATAGCCACACCGTTTACTGTGCCTACTTTATAGTTAGCGATCATTTACCATCTCAAACCTTAGTAGCTTTGGGGAAGAGCTCCTCTTGGTTTTACAACAGGAAGTGTTTAGAGATCTCTGCTTTGTAGGTAGCCTTGTGACGGCTCTGTTTTGACCTCTATATTCAGAGTTGCATGGTGTCCTCATTTCAGTTCTGGGCTTTTCACGATGCAAGTCCAGTCAATTTTCTGTATTGTCACCGGTGTCTTTGGGATTAATCATTATTTTGTATTTGCTACCTTTGATCTTCAGTAGGCTTTCAGTTTTCCCAAAATTTCTCATACTCAAGAAAGGAATAGAGACTATCTTTTATATGGTGCCTCCCTCCTTTTAAGACAGTCTTATGTAACCTAGGCTGGATTCAAACTTAGCTTTGAATTCCTCTATCTCCCTCCAAAGTGTTGTGATTACAGGCAAGTGTTATGACTCCTGTTGTACTACTATGTCTTTGTAACTATTTTTAGGGAGTTTTATCATGAGTCCTCCTACCCTCTACCCCTCTTCAATTTGTTAGTAACTTTTTGTGTCTGAACACATTTCTTTTAATTTCTTCAGACACATTAAGTTTTTTGAGACAGTATTTCATTTATCCCAGGTTATCTTTGAATTTTCTATATAATTAAGTGTGAACCTGAACTGATCTTCATACATTTGTCTCCCTAGTTGTTGGTATAGGGTCACACACACAAACTTCTCCAAGTCAGAACCCTGATACTGTGTCTTTTCCAGGAGATAAGGCATTGATTCCATTTAAGACTAGAGGAACCTCATGGGTCTTTATATTTGTTGATTTTTTTATACACAGGAAATCACAAAGAAATGGAATTAATCTAAAAGCTTGTTTTTATATGAATCCTAAACTGATGCCATGGTTTAAGTTTATAAACATTTCCAGGTTGTTTCACCCTTCACTTGACCGATGTTATAGAGTTGGAGATATAGCTTAGTGGCCAAGCACTTGTCTAGCCAGCACATAGTTTCACTGTGTCCTTATTTTTTTGTATCCAAGTCCTTTCTCTTAGCATTGACATTTCTATCTTTATTATGAGCCTTTTGCATGCTTGGCAAGCATTCTTCCATTATGCCATTTAAGTCCAGCCTAGTAATGACCTAGTAACGAATACTGATTGTGCTTCCCAACCCATCTCCTTTTTTAAGAATATATATTCGTATTCATTCATCTTCCACACACACCCTTGGCTCAGGCTGACCAACCTGAGGCTGAGATTATAGGTGAGTCACCATTACATCTACTGTTTGTTTTTGTTTGAAATAGCATCTTGGTTGGATAGCTCCTGCTTTATCTCTGTAGTGTGGTGGGCCACCATGCTCGTTTAACAATAGGAAAGCTAGTACAGGCAAATAGTCTTCCTATAATAATAATATTAATAATAATAAAGAGATTAGATTTAACTGGTTTTGGAGCCTGTGCAGGCAAAATTGGTGACGCTCACTGGACTGCACTGTTCCCTCACATCCGCGGCAATGCGGGCCTTTTTCCCTTTCGTTTTCTTTTTTTGGTAAGACTAACCCTGTATAACTTGGGTTGCCTTGAACTTGGGATTTTCTTGTTTACTCTTCCTAAATTCTAGGTCTACAAGCACGCACCACCACTCTTGTTTTCCTTCATTTTTTATTTTTTTTCAGAATTCCAACAGCAGTTGCTAGCTTCTCAGTTCGAATACTAAGGGGGGGCCACAATTGAGAGTTTACAGAGCACTCCGTGGCGCTTAGGTTGAGCCTCATAAACCCTTCCTACCAGGGGTTCCGTGGTCACGAGCAGGTCGGTTTACGTAGTTAACGGTGCAGCCTTAGCAGGCTCTGAGCGGCAAGGATCCTCCGAGGTCCTTGGCTCCACGGATGGCGCAGTCAGGATGGAGGCGTGGTGGTGCCTCTTTGGAGCAACGTAAGGCGTAGCACACGGCCGATGCCCTTTCACTCCGGGACTCAGATCGGTCCTCAGCAAAGCAGTCGTCAACACCAAATCTCACCAGCCTGTGTCTTACTACGGCCACATCAGATTTCCAGCCAGTATTAAAAGGAGTGGCCCTTGTTCAGTCCGGCCACAGAAGTCGCTCCTCTGTGGAGCCCGGGATAGGACAAGGCGCGCCGGCCCGCTTTACGGCAAAAGTGTGCGCTTTTGCGACAACATGACGCAAGCAGGTTTTGGCGGGAAAAGCTGTGCACTTGGATTCCTGTGGCAGCTGGCAAAGGACTGCTTGGTGAGAAGGGAGTCCTGAACGGTGGGAAACAACTCCAGCAAAGGACCCAGAGGGCTTGATTAGTGCGGACGGGCACCGTGAGGGAGTGGTCCAGACGAGCGGGGAGGTGGGAGGGCCGCCCGGAGCGCGGGCTGGAGCGGGTGGCCCGCGGCTCTCCAGCATAAAGGGACCAGAGCGATTGTAAGCCTCCAGGGTACGCATGCTTTTCCGGCTCCAGGGGTCCCTGCCTTCCGTTTCGGTCGGCGGCCTGGCCCCGCCCCGTTCCCTCCCGGTGCTGGGGACACGTGCCGTTGGGGTGGGAGGGAGGGCTGCTCTGGCAGTAATTACTGTAGTTACTCCCAGCTGCCCCCACCCCCGCACCCTGTGCTCGCAGCTCCCGTTCCCGGTCATTCACCGGAAAGCTTTTGTCTTCTAAACTCCGAGCCAAGCTAGGGTTCAGTTTTGCATAAAGGCGGAGGAAAAACGTGGAAACAGGATTTGTGATAAACAGGGCAAAATGTTTAAATTTAGTATTATGACTTGGGGAAATACGGATCAGATGTAAGGGGAAAACAAAGTCATACGGAATCATGGCTGGAGACATGGCTCAATGGCATTACAGGTGATGAGAGTTTACCCTCATCCCCTGTATTTTCGGGGATTCTGTATTTTACAGTCGCTGTACTTGGAGTCATGGCAGTGCCCTTTGTGGAAGACTGGGATTTGGTGCAAACTTTGGGAGAAGGTGCCTACGGAGAGTAAGTTTGAGCCCTCATTTTAATGTTTTATTGCATTTTGTGTGTGAGTGTGCGTGTTTGCGCGCGCTGCTATGGTGCATGCACCTGTGGAGATCAGGAGACAATTTGCAGGAACTGGTTCTGTTGAAGGTTCCGAGGACTGAACTCAGATTATCAGGCCTGACAGCAAGCGGCTTAACCCACTTAGCCATCTCCTTGGTCTCCCTAATTTAAATATTACCTGTTTGCTAGTTTTAGTTTTCCATCTCTTGTCAGAGTACACACTTAAAAACAACCCTTTATTTCAAGTGGCAAAGAGCATGGATATTTGCATTTGTAAATCTAGGCTCTGAGTGAGTGAAGCTAGTGCATCACACATGCTGGGCAAATGCTCTGCAACAAACTCAATTTCTAGACCTGTAAAAGGAGCAACAAGTTTCTTGCATTTGTTTTTGTTCATTTCAAAATCTTGTTTAACTTGCCCAGGTTGGCTTTCAACTTGTGCTACACTGTAGCCTCCTGGGTCTGTATCACCAGCCTGTGTTTGTCCATCCAGGTTTTTTTTTTTTTTTTTTTTTTTTTTTACTTTTATAAAATTTTCCTTTATAAGGGAATTGTTTCCCTAACAAACCACGTGTCTTGGAGTTTTAAATGAAATAATGGAAAGACCCTGGCAGTATCCTGCCTAATTTCAGATCCTCACACTCAGCAGATCCCTGTTGTGTTTGTGTTCTAAGCAAGATTTTATGTGCCTTTGTGTCTTCATCTGATGATGGAATTCATGGTTCTTACCTCAAAGGTGCTCTCAGTAATTAGCTCAGGCATATATGCTGTTGTATGACTAGATCATGTATGTATGTGATGTAATCTAGAATTGTTACTGTCTTTCAAAACATCGTCTGTCATTAGATAACTTGCAAACACAAGGTTTCCAAGTTTCCAAAACTTTCTTGGAGCATTAACTGCTGTACTTCACATTTTGTCTCATTGCTTTTGAGAATGCGGCAGAGACCATTTCATTTTTCTTGATGCAGAAAGGAAGAATAGTTTGGGATGTGTTACATTTAATATTTTTGAAGTTTTTTTTCTTCTTAAGATTTATGTATTTTTTAAATATGTATGAGTGTTTGCCTACATGTTAACGTACTACACGTGTACAGTGCTGACGGAGGGCCAGAAGGTGTGGGATCCGCCAGAACTGGAAATTACAGATGCTACCGTGTGGGTGCTGGAAACTACTAAGGTTTGAAGCAAGTGCTCTTAAATGCTCAGGCACCCCTCAGGCATCTCCCTAACCTTACCCCCCTCCAGGTTTGTTTGTAGAGAGAGTGCCTCATTGGCATCAACCTCCAAGAGCTCTGCTCACCTTTGCTTCTCAAAGACTTGTACCACCATTCCCTGCTAGGGTTTTGCTTTTTGTTTTTTGTTTTCCTTTAAAAGTCTCTTTGTAGTCTAGGCTGGGCTTGAGCTTGGACCCTTTTGTCTCTAGAATGCTGGAATTACAGGTGTGTATCACTATAATCTTTTGACGGTTTAGGAGAAATTCTGAGGTGAAAATGTTGTAACTTTTCTCTCTCTCTCTTTTTAAGAGTTCAACTTGCCGTGAATAGAATAACTGAAGAAGCCGTTGCAGTGAAAATTGTAGACATGAAGCGGGCCATAGACTGTCCAGAAAATATTAAGAAAGAGATCTGCATTAATAAGATGTTAAACCATGAGAATGTAGTGAAATTCTATGGCCACAGGAGGGAAGGCAATATCCAGTATCTGTTTCTGGAATACTGTAGTGGAGGAGAACTTTTTGATAGAATAGGTATGGAAATGATTTAAGATAAATATTTTACTGAACATGTTTATATGTTGTGTGTGCTGCTGGACATTAAACCCACCATCTCTCTACAGGCTGTTCAACTGGTCTAAACCATGTTCTCAGCTGTTTATTTGGTTTTTAGAGAAAAGGTTCCTCTGTGTAGCCCTGGCTGTCTTGGGTCTCACTCTGTAGACCAGGCTGACCTTGAACACTAGAGATTTATCTGCCTTTGCTTCCTGAGTGCTGGGACTAAAGGTGTGTGTCACCACCACCCCTCTCAGCTGCATTTTTTAAATGTTAGATAGATCAATTTTATTTCGGAATTGGTTATGTAACAGTACAACTGGAGTAAAAGTCAGGCATTCTTGACTTTGTAAAGTAAGAGTTTTAGGATTTAAGTCTGTTATGTAGTGAAATTGTACATGACTTCCCCATTGGCAGTCATACTGGCACATTGGGAACTATTCAAAATTATTTATTCAGTTTATGGGTCTTTTATATTCTGTGTCCATGTGCCTGGAGCCTGTGGAGGCATGTCTGATGCTATAAGAGGCCTGAAGAGGGCCCTGGATTCCCCGGAGCTGACAGATGGTTGTGAGTCATGTGGGTACTGAGTGCCAAATCCTGGTCTTCTGGAAGTGCAGCCAGTGCTCTTAACTTGTGAGCCATCTTTCCAGCCCCGAACTTTGTGTCTAGAAGAAATAGGGAGACATTTGAAGGAAATGAAGTCCATTGGAGTTAGATTAAAATACTTTGATACTTTTAAATTATTTTCCTATGATGTTAACTTATTTTTATTATTTAGCATCTAGGGAGATGTGAGTTATTTAGTGATGTCTTTGTTAATGGACTTCAGTCTTTTACTAGTATATGTTTTGTTTGCTTAAGTACAAACATAGTGCCATATGAATTAAGAGCCTATATGGGTGATGCCGGATTATAATTGAGAATTATTTCTTACAGAGCCAGACATAGGGATGCCTGAACAAGATGCTCAGAGGTTCTTCCACCAACTCATGGCAGGGGTGGTAGGTACTACTGTACGACCTCCTTTTGGGGAGACCCCCACTCCATTCTCGGGATAGTGTACACCCAAGGAAACGCAAGAGACCGACTTGATGCAAATGCATGAGGCAGTTTATTATCGGAGCTCCGGGCTGACACATATCTCACACAGGAGACAGAGGAGTCGACCCTGAGGTTCAAAAGTTAGGGGTTTATATAGGAAAAGTCAGGGGGTTTTGGCGCGGTTACACAATGATTTGCTGATTCAAACATTGGCGGGTTATTCTGGCGCGCAGGGTGGGCTTTTTGGCATACGTACAGATCGGGCCGTCAGCAATGTAGGAGGGCGGTTCATTTTTGTTAGCAGGAAGGTTACTTTGACATTAGTAAACTGCATCCAAGGGGCAGGTGACAGGAGACTCCAGTCCAGATGGTGTATGACCCATAGGAGATTGCCCAGGCATGCCCCTTTTATGGCCGGTCTGTTTGTGGAATGACTCAACCACAACCTTGCTTCAAGCTTGTCCGGCATGCCCGGGCTCTAAGTCTGCTTGCTGCCTCAACTATGGATTCTGAAAAGTCCCAACTCCCTTCATTTCAGCCCCTTTTGCCTTGCTTAAAATTAGCATCAATAATGTGAGTTGCTCAATTCTATTGTTTTGACCTCCCACTTAGGTTTATCTTCATGGAATTGGAATAACTCACAGGGATATTAAACCAGAAAACCTCCTCTTGGATGAAAGGGGTAAGATTAACATTCTGTTAATGCTGTCTGTCTTGTCTTGTCTGTCTGTCTATCTGTCTATCTATCTATCTGTATCTAATGCATGAGTGCTGTGTCTGTATGTACACCTGCCTGTCAGAAGAGGGCATCAGATCTCAGATTAGAGGGTTGTGAACCACTATGTGATTGTTGGGAACTGAACTTAAGATCTCTGGAAAAGCTCTTAATTTTTAATTTCTAAGCCATTTCTCCAGCCCTTGTTAATGTTATATTTTACGTTAGTCATATAGAACCGTGTCTTAGTTAGGGTTCTACTGCTGTGAACAGACACCATGACCAAGGCAACTCTTATAAGGACAACATTTAATTGGGGCTGGTTTACAGGTTCAGAGGTTCAGTCCATTATCATCAAGGTAGGAACATGGCAGCATCCAGGCAGGCATGGTACAGGAGGAGCTGAGAGTTCTACATCTTCATCTGAAGGCTGCTAGCAGAATACTGACTTCCAGGCAGCTAGGATGAGGGTCTTAAAGCCCACACCCACAGTGACACACCTACTCCAATAAGGCTACACCTCCTAATAGTGCCACTCCCTGGCCTAAGCATATACAAACCATCACATTCTACTCTCTGGCCCCATAGGCTTGTTCAAATATATGAGTGGGGGCCATACCTAAACATAGCATAATGCAAAGTACATTTCACCATAGTCTGTAGCCGTCTCAACAATGTTAAAAGTCCAAAGTTCAAATCCATCTTGGATCCATCCAATCACTTAACTGTAATTCCCAAAGCAACATAGGAAACCAACTGGGCCAGCACCGAACGCTGCATCTCCATGTTTGATGTCAGCAGTTTTCAGATCTCCAACTCTTTTCATCTTAGTTGACTGCAGTCAACTTCTTTTTCTGGGCTGGTTTGACCCCCTGTTAGCAGCTTTCCTCAGCAGATAATCTATAGCTCTGACATCTTGAAAACCTTGGGGTCTCCAAGGCAGCTTCTTGCATCAATGTCTGGGATCCACATATGATCTTCTGGGCTCCTTTAAAGGGCTGGTCACTTCTCCAGGTCTGCCCTCTCTAGCACTCTAAGCTCAGTTTGATCCACTCCACTGCTGCTGCTGTTCTTGGTGCTCATCTAATGGTACTGGCATCTCCAAAACACTGCTGTCTTCCGCTGCAACTGGGCTTCACCCATAGCGTCTCTTAGGCTCTATTCACGGTGCCAAGACTCAGCTCCTTTGCATTAACCTCTTCAGTCCTGGAACATCAACTGCAACTGAGGCTGCGCCTTCACCAGTGGCCTTCCAGCCTCAGCTGCTCTTCATGATCTCTTCATGTCGAATTCAAAACCAGTACCACCTGGGTGACTCTTACACATTACCAAGTCCAGCCACAGTACAAAGTTCAGCCTTGGCTATCTCTGGAACACAGTTTCTTTGTGCTCTCAGAAAACACTTCCCTGAAGATTTCACCTCAGTGATACTGGTCTTCCCCCTCTCCTCTCTCTCTTTACTTTTCTTTTAATTGGATATTTTATGTATTTACAATTCAATGTTATCCCTTTCTTGGCTTCCTCTTTGGAATCCCCATCTCATCCTCCCTCCTATGAGGGAGCTCTGTGAAGGTGCTCCCCCACCGTACCACCCACTCCCACTCCCTTTCCTGGCATTCCCTTACACTGGGGCATCGAGCCTTCACGGGGCCAAGGACCTCACCTCACACTGATGCCAGACAATGCCCAATGTCATCCTCTGCTACATATGCAGCTAGAGCCATGGCTACTCTTTGGTTGGTGGTTTAGTCCCTGGGAGCTCTGGGGGGGGGGGGGTTCTGGTGGGTTGATATTGCTGTTTTTCTTATGAGGTTGCAAACCCCTTCTGCTCCTTAAGTCCTTTCTCTAACTCCTCCGTTGGGGTCCCCCATGTTCAGTCCAATGGTTGGCTGTCAGAATCTCCCTCTGTATTTGTCAGGCTCTGGCAAAGTCTCTTAAGAGACAGCTATTAATCGGCTCCTGTCAATGCTGGTCTCTTAATGACTACTAATTTCTTAGCTCCAGCTAGCCAGCATCAATTGTCCCAGTAGTCCCTTGTCTTTTTCACTCTAAAACCAGAGTCACATAGCTGAAGCTTCCATATTCTGCTGCTTGTTGGGGCTGGAACATGGTTCCCCTTATCCCATTACTAGCTTTCTGTTTTCCAGTTCTCTTTCTGCCTAAGCTTGGCTTTCCTGGAACTTGCTCTGAAGATTGACCTTGAACTCTAGAGGTTTGCACTGCTCTGTCTCCTGTAATGCTGGGATTAAAGGCTTGTAAAACTGCTTGGATTCACCAAGAACTTGCTGTCTCAGGCTGGCCTTGAACTCAGAGATTTGCTTGGCTTTAGTTCCTGGGATTAAAGGTGTATACCACCATGCCTGAATCTAAATTTATCTGGGTAGGATCTTGCCCCCAAATCCCTTAATTGGTTAGTTCTTTGAACACAGGAGTCAGCTCCCTGCTTGCTTGGGTTTTAGTTACTTCTGATTGTTGACAACCAAAATTAGCCTTTACACTTAGATTAGGTTTATTCCTAGATATTTTATTTTTCCTTGGGGCTATTGTGAATGGGATTGTGTTCATGTTTCTCCCTTTTGCTGTATATATTTTTTTTTTATAGGAAAGTTATTGATTGTACTGGAGAGATGGCTCAGTGGCTAAGAGTACTGTCTGTTTTTCAAGAAATCCTAAATTCAATTCCCAGCAACAACATGGTGGCTCATAACCACCTATCCTGGAATTTGGTATCTTATTCTGGCATGCAGATAGATCACTCATATATAAAATAAATTAATATTAACAAAAGAAAAGTTAGTGATTTGTTCAAGATGATTCTGTATTGTAGCACACTGCTGAATTTGTTTATCATTTTTAGAGGTTTTTTTCTGGTCATCTGCAAATAGAGATAGTAAGGCTTCTTTTTTTTTTTTTTTTGGATTTGGATTTTTTGAGACAGGGTTTCTCTGTATGGCCCTGGCTGTCCTGGAACTCACTCTGTAGACCAGGCTGGCCTTGAACTCAGAAATCCACCTGCCTCTGCCTCCCAGAGTGCTGGGATTACAGGCGTGCACCACCACTGCCTGGCTGTAAGGCTTCTTATTATATCCCTTTAATTTTCTTCTTTTGCCTATTGTTCCACCTCGTTTGTTTCAAGCACAGTGTTAAAAAGGAATGGGGACAGTGGACATCCCTATCCCTGACTTCAGTGGGATTGCTTCCAGGTTTCTCGTCATTTAGGATGATATTGGCTATAGGTTTATCCTATATAGCTTTTATTATGTTGACATGATGTTCACTCATATATCATAAGAAAACCCACTGCTTTGTAGGCTAACAAAAAATACATAACATTAACACACAGAATGTTTATACATATTGTAATAAAGTATAGTAAACATCTGTCTTCACACCTGAGTTTTTATAAATCAATATTCATATCTAAAAATGCTCATAGTTAGCTAGGTGGTGGTGATGTACAAGTTTAGTTCCAGCACTTTGGAAGTAGAGGCAGGTGGATCTCTGTGAGCTTGAGGCCAGCCTGGTCTACAGAACTAGTTTCAGGACAGCCAGGGCTACACAGAGAAACCCTGTCTCAAAATTAACTAACTAACTAGGTAAATAAATCTACATTTAAAATAATAAACTAAAAATAGCTCAGTTGTGCTTAATTCAAGCATTTGGGAGGCAGAGACCAGTAGACCTCAGAGTTCAAGGCCAGTCTGTCTGGTCTACAGAGCAAGTTCCAGGTCAGCCAGGGCTACACAGAAAGACCTTCTCTTAAAAAACTAAATTGAAATTTTTTTTCTCATAGAATTAGTGGTTAGTAGAAATTTCAGAGCATCTCAAATATCTACCAACTGTAAGATGGAAAAATTATGAAATGTATAATTTACAGTCACAAGCAGTGGCAGCTGGATTGCCATTAATTCACGAATAAAATGATGTAGATAAGATGTAACAAAACAAAAACACAACAAAAGCCCAAACTTATATATAGCCTGTTTTTATAAAGTCCCAAACCCAAATTATGGTTTGGAAATAGAAACAGGTAACAAGTAGCAGCACTGAGTGGTAGGCTGGGCTGGAAAGGCAAGGGTGTGTGTGTCTGGTTGCGGCCTGCAGTAAGTCTGCACCATGTGCACAGAGTGCTGGTGGAGACCAGAAGAGGGTATTGGGCCCTATATATCCAGCTGTACAAGGCTGGCCTCGAATGCAAGAGATCCACCTGCTTCCTCTGCCTCTGTCTCTCAAGTATCTGTCTGTCTGTCTGTCTGTCTGTCTATCTATCTATCTATCTATCTATCTATCTACCTGCCTACCTAGTTTTTTTTTTTTTTTTTTTTGAGACAGTTTCACTGTATAGTACTGGCTGTCCTGGAACTAGCTCTGTAAATCAAGCTGGCTTCAAATTCAAGAGATTTGCCTACCTCTGCCTCCCTTTAATCTGCTGGGATTAAAGGCACTGCTACTGCCACCACCTGACTTAAATATGGTTTTATTAATTTAAGAGTTTCATATAAATGTTTGTTAAGATGAGTGTCTAGTTAGTGCATTTTCATTAGACTATTATTTTTGTATATTTATTTTGTTTCTATTTGTATTTGTTAATAAGCTAAAGAAACAAAACGCCACCAGTATATGAAATCTTTCCTTCTGTTTTTCGTGGACATAGATAGATTCCTAAATCAGGCTCCTAAATTTTGAATTCATTATGTGTAGTTTTCTAACTCAACAATATGTTGCAGATGTGATGAAAAACCAAACCCAAAAGATACTAAACTCTGCTAAACTTAGTGTTCAAAGTGACTGCTATCTAGAAGTTGTAGTGTTGGTCTAGATTTTATCATGTATAGTTATTAAAATGCTGTAATTACAACATTAAATCAAAACAAATTAAATATCAAAATTAAATATAGGTAAACAATACAGTGGTTTATATGTTATGTGGTGTGAACATAATTGATTTTCAAATTGATTTTTTTGGTGGAATTTGTTTCTAACTTAAAATACAATTAGTATAACTATTTATATAGTTATACTAATTTGTTATGCTACTAGCCATTTTCTTAAAAATCTGATTCTATATGAGTACATATACTTTGTTCTTGTTAATTACTTCCATATTCATTGTATGTATACAAGATCTTGTTTATTGATATTGATAGACATTTATTTTTTTCTTTTTCTTTTTATTGAGTATCTTCTTCATTTACATTACCAATGGTAAAACTTTTCCTAATTTCCCCCTCCCAAAAGTCCCTCTCCCCAATGATTCCCTGCCCCTCCTCCCATCCCCTGCCTCCATGTATATGCATGCCCTCTACCCGACACAGTCCCACTTCCTCCCCAACTCCCCCCCCCCATCTGTTTCCCTTTGTTGTGGCCTCTATTGAGCCTTTACCTGATCAAAGACCATTCCTCCCACTGATGCCCAAAAAGGCATTCCTCTGCCACATTTTTGGCTGGAACCATGTATACCTTGATGGACATTTATAACTAATATTATTACAAATATCCTTACATTTGTGAATGTGGAATTTCTGCTCTGGTGGGTATGGTCTCAGTGAGAATTATTAGTTCAAAGAGTGAATATTTCAAATTTTGACACTTTGGCCAGACTGCTTTTTAAAAAGGTTGTACTTATTGATAATCCTCCGAAATCGGATTTTTCTTTTTAGATCTCTTTGCTACAACATTCTCTGATGTCAATATTTTTATAGCCAGTATAATCACAGTTTATTATTAGTGTCTCACTGATTTTATTTCCTGCCTGCATTTGCTGACACAGTGCCTGTCCGTTGCATGTAAGGCACCCATGCTTAGGCACCAGCTCTACCGACGACTCCTTACCCTCCACAGTCTCAGTGAAGGGTTTTGCTCTGCTGTCTTCCTGGGTTTGTTTCCAGGAGGGCATCTACAGCATCCTTCTTTAACCTGGTGCCAACTGGTTTTTCTGTTGATATTTCTCTTTAGTTAAGAAGATAAGGTCTTTGCTAAGTTGAGTATAAATGATGGTGCCTTTTACTTTTTCTTTTGTATATACATAGGTTTATTTTTTATTAATTATTTTATTTATTTATATCTCAAATGTTGCCCCCTCCCTGTACCTTGAAGAGTTCTTCCTCCCTTCCCCTCTCCCCTTCCTCTCTGAGAGGGTTCTTACCCCATGATTCCCCCTTCCTGGGGCCTCAAGTCTCTACAGGATTAGGTACATCCTCTCCTATTGAGGCCAGACAAGGCAGACCTCTGCAACATGTGCTGTGGAAGTAGTGGGGGAAGTCAGACCAGCCCATGACATACATAGATTTCTTTTGCTCATTTTCAGGTAGAAAATTTCTATAAGCCCTAAGCAAAACCAATGTTACTTCCTGTAATTTATATATGTGTGTGTGTGTGTGTGTTTGTTTGCGTGTTTGCAAATCTTTTAATCCAAAGTTGTCCTTTTTTTCTTTTGGCTTAGATAACCTCAAAATCTCTGACTTTGGCTTGGCAACGGTGTTTCGGCATAATAATCGTGAACGGTTACTGAACAAGATGTGTGGGACTTTACCTTATGTTGCTCCAGAGCTTCTGAAGAGAAAAGAATTTCATGCAGAACCAGTTGATGTTTGGTCCTGTGGAATTGTACTTACTGCAATGCTGGCTGGAGGTAAGGCCATATAATCATGAAAAAACTTTTCCCTGAATAGTCAGATTTCTTATACCAAAATAATAAAAATTAAATGACCCAAGGGGATCCTAATTCTGTAATAGAAAGGTTGTGTGCCCAGCCTCTAATCGTGGATGCATCTTTCCAGCTCTTTAATAGTTTCATGTTAGTGTTTTCCTTATTGCCTTGGGCTACAGTTATGAAGTACCATTCAGTGAGTGCATTCTATACAGATTTATTTCATACAGATCATGAAGGCTTGAAGTCTGGGTAGTGAAGTTGCCAGCATGGTCATTTTCCGAGGGCTCTCTCTCTTCCTGCCTTATAGTTGACCACCTTACTGAGAGGAGAGGCAGTCTCTTTAGTGTCTTCATCAGGACCCAAATCCCATTTTTGAGGGCTTTCATACTCATGATCTAGTCACCCCACAAAGGCCTCACCTCCAGAATCATCACACTGGGAATGGGAATGAGTGATCTGGTGGCAACAGCTTTCCCTTCATTGATGGCTCAGGTTGATTTGCCTAATTTGCCTGGTGAGGCTGGTGTGGGCTCAGTTGAAGAGGACACTTTTCCCTGACTCAAGGACGGTCAGCCTTCAGTCAAGTGTATGAGAAGCTTCGATCCCCTGCTAGATCCTCCAAACATGCCGCACATTCATTATCATGATTTCAGTATAAGCTTTAGGGGGAAACAAATATTTAACCTGTTATAATTTACATCTTATTTTAACTACCTTGAAACTTCTAACCCAGAGGTTTATTTTCATGAAGTATAACCATTAAATTAAAAATCTCAACATTTCCTTTGGGGTGGCTGGAGATTAAATCCAGGGCCCAACACAGAATTCTGTCACTAAGTTGTATGATATGATACCTTTGAAGAGAGTAAGTTTCTATGAAACTTAGCATGAAAACCATATTGAATTACTATGGATAAAAATTGTATTCTTTTTTATGTATTGTTCATTTTCGTTTTGTGTGGCTATTTTTCTGTGAAATATTTGTTATACAATTTCATGAACACTCAAAAACTGCAACTTGTTTTATTTTTAGAATTGCCATGGGACCAGCCCAGTGATAGCTGTCAGGAATATTCTGACTGGAAAGAAAAAAAAACCTATCTCAATCCTTGGAAAAAAATTGATTCTGCTCCTCTGGGTAGGTAACTGGGTGGTTTGAAAGTGTTGATTCTGTGGGTGATAGTGCATGGTAGTGGATGTTTCTTTCTTCTTTTTTCCTCCTTGTCTTCCTCTTCCTCCTCCTCCTCCCTCCTTCTTTTCTGTCTTTTTTCTTTCTTCCTTCTTCTCTGTAGTCCTTTTAGCTACCTTAGAAAATGTAAGTCAAAAGGGAGAGAGGGAACAACTGTGGCATTTGGAAATAACTTTTTAAAAATATTTAAAAAAGCCGGGCGGTGTTGATGCACGCCTGTAATCCCAGCTCTCTGGGAGGCAGAGGCAGGAGGATTTCTGAGTTTGAGGCCAGCCTGGTCTACAGAGTGAGTTCCAGGACAGCCAGGGCTACACAGACAAATCCTGTCTCCAAAAAACCAAATCCAAAAAAAAAAAAAAAAAAAAGAAAACCCAAAAAAAAAACCAAAAAAAAAAAATGTATAGCAAATGTTTGCTGTATGTATATTAGTTATAAGTATATGGTTTTGCAAAAGGTAAATCGTATTTCATAACTCCTTAGTTTTGATGCTCGGCACTTTTCTATGTCTTTAATTATGGGCCTGGGTCATATTTTTAAAGATGATGGCACTCATTATGTGGATATGCCTTACTCTTTCAGTTTAGAGAGTTAGGCTTTTCCTTACTTTTACTGTTAGAGAAAAACTATGATAAGCATCCGTGTTACTTGATGCCTGTGTATCCTCTATTTGCTTAAAGTTTTTTTCTTCTCCCACAAGCAAGACTGCAGGGCTAAGAGACTATTTCCTTTTTTAAGTGTTACAACTTATTTTACAAATTTACTTTTTAAATTTGTACCATTTTGCCATTTATTCATGTTACCTTTTTGTTGTCATATTTTGAAACACTGGGTTACATTGTATCCCTGGGTGGTCTGGGACTCACTATGTAGAACAGGCTGGCCTGGAACTTACCATATAGTAGATCAGGGTGACTTTCATATTCAGAGAGATTGGTCTGCTGCTGCCTACTGAATGGGATTAAATATACCATTGTGCCTGGCAAAAATGAGTTTTTTTTAACCAGTAAGACTGTAACTGATGCTGTTTCTTAAATTTTATTTTAAATTTAATATTAATACCAAGTATGTAGCTTACTAGCTTTTTTTAGTTTTGCTCTTTTTGAGCAAAGAAGTTTATAGTTTTTCTTAATCCTTTAGGTTTTTTTTTAATTCTTTTTTTTTTCTAATTTTTTATTAGATATATTCTTTATTTCAAATGTTGTCACCTTTCCTGTTTTTTCCCCCCTTTTCCCGAAAATCCCCTAACTCATCTCCTCTCCCCCTGCTCACCAATCCACCCATTCCTGCTTCCCTGTCCTGGCATTCCCCTCTACTGGGCCATCTAGCCTTCTCAGGACGAAGGGCCTTTCCTCTCTTTGATGTCCAACAAGGCCATCTTCTGCTGCATATGCATCTGGAGCCATGGGTCCCTCCATATGTACTCTCTTTGGTTGTTGGTTTAGTCCCTGGGAGCTCTGGGGGTACTGCTTGGTTCATATTGTTGTTCCTCCTATGGGGCTGCAAACCCCTTCAGCACCTTGAGTTCTTCCTCTAGCTCCTCCATTGGGGACCCTGTGCTCAATTCAGTGGTTGGCTGAGAGCATCCCCTCTGTATTTGTCAGGTACTGGCACAGCCTCTCAGGAGACAGCTGTGTCAGGCTCCTGTCAGCAAGCACTTGTTGATGTGCTCTTCTGCACACCTATATTCCAGAAGAGGCCATCCATCCCTCTTCATCGATCATGGTTGTGAGCTATCTACCATGTGGTTGCTGGATAACTGCAGAGCCATCTCACCAGCCCCCTGGCTTACGTTTTTTGATGCTGGGAATTGTATAAGTTCTTTGTAAAATTAATATATATTTCCCAAGTTGGCCTCAAGCATCCTGCTTGTGCCTCTCAACTACTGAGGTTGTAGGCGTGTACCATTTTTTTTTTTGGCTTCTATGTCTTAAGATTTGTCTAATCTGCGTACTCCTTTTACAAATATTGTCTTATTTTCTTTTCAGCTTTGCTTCATAAAATTCTAGTTGAGAACCCATCAGCAAGGATCACCATCCCAGATATTAAAAAAGATAGATGGTACAACAAACCACTTAACAGAGGTAAAAAAAAAAAGTATACCCATTTTCTTTTGTGAAGCATAGATACTTATAAAATACCATAAACTAGTGTCATAAAATAACTATGGTCTGTCCAAATTAAGATTTTAATATCTAATAAGAAAAGCAAATGTGAAAACTAATTTTGTTCATTAACAACCAAAAGGAGTGCTATATCTCAATGTTTGAGGCAATCTAATAAAACAAGGAAGGTCTTTTTTTTCCTCATAAGGAAATTATGTGAAGGGTTGGGGTAAGGGTAAGGGGTATGGGGTAGGGGTTAGAGTTAGGGGTTAGGATTAGGGTTAGTCAGTGAGGCATGTTTGACTTTGAGCAAAAGCAGCAGCATTTGGACAAATCTTAGATTTAATGGGTCAAATGTATTTGAAGAACTTGAAAGATCAGGTCAGGGACTGGAGAGATGGCTCAGAGATGGAGAGAGTGGGTAAGAGCACCGACTTCTCTTCCTGCAGGCCATGAGTTCAAATCCCAGCACCCACATGGTGGCTCACAACCATCCATAAAGAGACCTTATGCCCTCTTCTGGTGTCTGAAGACAGCTACAGTGTACTTACATATAATAAATAAAATAAATCTTTAGGAAAAAAAAAGATCAGGTCAATATGACACAAACCTTTTGTTTCTTGTTCATCATTAACCAGTGGTACTCAGGAAATGCTTGCTGAGTGAGTGGACAGAGACGCAGGGGGAGGTTTGAATTCATTTAGGAAAGACAGAAGGCAAGTAATAGGAGGGCCTGTCTGGGCTGTGTTTAGGATTTATACTGGAGCTCACCATCACTAGAACAAAGTTTGAGGGGCTTTAAGTAAGAAAAGAACAGGTTGATGTGTTTGGTTTTAAGAGTATTTCTTTCTGAATGCTCACTCTTCCATGATTTTTGATGAGTAGAAGAGATTAAGTAATGTGGGATTTGGGGCTGGAGAGATGGCTCAGCGGTTAAGAGCACTGACTGCTCTTCCAGAGGTCCTGAGTTCAATTCCCAGCAACCACATGGTGGCTCACAACCATCGGTAATGGGGTCTGATGCCCTCTTCTGGTGTGTCTGAAGACACCTGCAGTGCACTCATCATATATATAAAATAAAGAAGTAAAATCTTAAAAAAAAGTAATGTGGGATTTTTCAGTAGTGGTTTAGATGTGAGAAGATGGTAGCTTGGAATATGTTAGTGATAGTGGCATTGTCAAAAGGCGGAGGGTTCCAAGTTGAAATGATTGGATTGGTGAGTCTTAGATTATGATAGAATATGAAGATTTCATGGTGACTCCCAGGTGCTGTTCTGGTAACTTGGGAGGAGAAACTTTTATTTTATGGAGCTGAGTAAACTCTCTGAGAGGGAGAGAGGAGAGAGGGAGTGGAGAGAGAGGGAGAGAGAAGGGGAGAGTGTGTGTGTGAAAGAGAGGCATAAGAAGTGTATTTGCAGATTTGGTAGTGACATACTGTGTTATTTTATTATTTTTTCTAAAAATAGGGTAGTATATCATGATAAGTAATGCAATGGTGGGTGGTATCGATGATTTCAGAAGAGAATAGAAGTTTTGAAATAGTTCTTTATTAGGAAGTCTGAGGAGACAAGTACCACGGGCTGATGGAGTTTAGCTGAGGGTCTTATTTTGTACTGACTGTTGTTCTTTACGGAGTTATTTAAAAACTTTAAAAGTTCTAGTTACTGAGCTAGTCTTTTGTGGAACATCATGTACATAAAAGATGGCATTGAAATTGTGGCCATTGTGAAGCATTAGTGTAACATTCCTTTATTTAAACATAAAATTGTTTAAGAAAAAACGTGTTTATATTGCTTTGCATTCAATAAATGGATTTAGATGTGGCTCTTTTCTTGAAATTGCTAGTTGGATTAAATACTTGAATAGATGATTTGTATTTGTTCCCCTTTTTTAGGAGCAAAGAGGCCACGCGCTACCTCAGGTGGTATGTCAGAGTCTTCTAGTGGATTTTCTAAGCACATTCATTCCAATTTGGACTTTGCTCCAGTAAATAGTGGTTCCAGGTAAGACTTATAAAAATTATTATTGTTTTTTTCTTTTTTTGAGATAATGTCTTACTAAGTAACCTTGACTGAACTAGAACTGGGTAGCCCATGCTGGTTTTGAACTTGGGTAGCTTGTATTGATCCTCCTGTGTGCAAGTTTGTACTACCAAGGATTGACAGATTAAGTCCTTTTCTTAAATGTAATTATTCCCCACAACGAAAAAAACATGTATATATTTTATTTAATAATGCAAATAATTTTACCAAAATGAGAATGATTGTGTGATATAAGAAAATCCTGGTGGGTTCTATTTTAAAGATATTTTTAGTCTGACCCTGTACTATATATACTTGTAGTCCCAGGTAACTGCTAATTGAAAGGCTGAGGCAGGAGGATAGACAGTGCCAGGCCAGGCCAATCTAGAAACAAGATGTAGTCTTGTCTCAAATGAACAAACAACAAACATAAAATGAGTAATTAAAAAGAATGAAGTCACCTTAAAAACAGAAAATTGGAGTCATACTTTTTTTTTCTCTCTTAATGTTTCAGTGAAGAAAATGTGAAGTTCTCTAGTTCGCAGCCAGAGCCGAGGACAGGGCTTTCCTTGTGGGACACTGGTCCCTCAAATGTGGACAAACTGGTACAGGGCATCAGTTTTTCCCAGCCTACGTGTCCTGACCATATGCTTGTAAACAGTCAGTTACTTGGTACCCCTGGATCTTCACAGGTAAGGAACTTGATTTTTCAAATAGATAACTGTTGCTTTTTATTTTTGTTGTCTTTTGATATATATTATTTGGATAAGTAAGAAATAATTAGAGAAGGCCATTATGAGAAAGAAGCCTCAGTTAAAGGACAGAATTTCAGACTAACTGCTGTAAACGGGTTACACTGGATTTACTCAGCTTTCTTCTTTGATGTGCAGAACCCCTGGCAGCGCTTGGTCAAAAGGATGACACGATTCTTTACTAAATTGGACGCAGACAAATCTTACCAATGCCTGAAAGAGACCTTCGAGAAGTTGGGCTATCAGTGGAAGAAGAGTTGTATGAATCAGGTAGGTTTTGTTAGTTTTTGGTATTTCTTTTCCCATAGAAAATTAAATATTTGAGTAAAAGTTATCAGTGGTCAGTGAGCGTTCTAAAAATATGAATAATTAATTTGAAAAAGAAACAGTTGAAAGTTTTAAGAATTTATTTTGTGTTTGTTTGTTTTGTCTTGTGTTTTCAAAAACCTCTGAAGTTAGTCTTTTATATTAAGCTGCAGTTGAAGATGTCCCTGCCTCCATGTCTGGGGCCTTGGTGCTGCCTCTGGGCTGCCCTCTTTCTCTCCCACCAGCCATCTCGCCCAAATTCCTTACCGTCACTGTCAACTCATTGTTGTTCCAGCTTTTCAGCTTCAAACAGCTCCTCATTTTCTTTCTTGTATTGTTTTTTTTGCTTGTTTTTTTATTTCTCTGAGATGGGTTCCAATGTGGAACAAGAGCCCTGGCTGTTCAGGAGCTCACTCTGTAGAGCAGGCTAACCTGGGACTCACAGAGATCTGTTGGCTCTGCTTCCTGAGTGCTGGGATCAAAGGTGTGCGCCACCATGCCTGACTCTTCTCGTACTGTTAGAATCTTGTTTTCTTTCTCATATATTTGACTGATTATTGGGGATTGAACCCAGGCATTATGTATGCTGCACAAGTGCTTTCCCACTAAGATACACCTCCAGTCTTCATTCTATCCCTGTTCCTTTTGCTTGGTTTTTCTTTCAATTCTGCTTTGCTAAAATGCTTTTTTTTTTCTTTTTCTTTTTCTTTTCTTTTTTTTTTTTTTTTTACTACAAATCCACTTAGACTAAAGTTCTAACTTACAGCTTGGTTTAGATTGGAGAGAAAGATAGCTAGCTTTCTTTCTTTCTTTCTTTCTTTCTTTCTTTCTTTCTTTCTTTCTTTCTTTCTTTCTTTCTTTCTTTCTTTCTTTCTTTCTTTCTTTCTTCCTTCCTTCCTTCCTTCCTTCCTTCCTTCCTTCCTTCCTTCCTTCCTTTCTTTCTTTCTTTCTTGTTAAGATTTTTTTAAATTTTACACTTATGTGTAAAGACTGAGAGGTATATTTGTGTATGTCAGTGTCTGTGGAAGCATCAGATCCTTTGGAGCTAGAATCATAGGTGGCTGAGAGCCCCGCCCCCTCCCCCCCCCCCCACACACACACATGGGTGCCAGGAGTGGACCAAGGCCCTCTGTAAGAGTGAGCGCCAAGTGCTTTTAACCTGAGCCATCTCTCTAGCCTTGAAATGCATAGTGCTCTTCACGATACTCTGTTAAACAAGAATTGTTAGGAGTATTTTCTATTCATGTATGTATGTGGCTTGACCTTATTTTTATTGCCTTAGGTTACTGTATCAACAACTGATAGAAGAAACAATAAGTTGATTTTCAAAATAAATTTGGTAGAAATGGATGAGAAGATACTTGTTGACTTCCGGCTTTCTAAGGTATTTTTCATATATTTTATTTATAGTATGGAAACATTTCTGTGTAGATTTTCAAAATGGCTTTGTATTTTACCTACAGTGGTCCACCCCTCTCCACTATTGCTTTCTGAAGCTTTGTGGGTTGAGCACAATTCTGATTAGTATGCTGAATTCTTTCTTTTTACCTAGAGTAGATATTTTACGCATATATTTTTGTTCATGTTAAATACATTACTTGCTTGTTATTTTGGTTTTTATATTAACTGTGGAAGTATTGCATGATTTTTGTTTTGGGGTAGCTTTAGTAATGGCTCCAAAGGGTAAGGGTAGTAATGCTGGTAGTTTTATTAAAGACTGTTGTTACAATTGTTCTATTTTACTAACTGTGTTACTCTTACTATGCCCTATTTGTAGACTTAGCTATGTATACATGGGAATGCAGATGGTATATGCCATATAAAGTTCCATCCTATGTGGTTTTAGATCTCCTCAAAAAGTTTTGGAGTATATCCGCATGAGTATGTTATAACTAGTTAGTTGGCATTTGTAAATATATTGTAATTCTATTTTTTCATTTAGTGTTATAAACACTGACTTTTGCTATCATATATTTTTCTAAAATATTTTTTGGTTGTTTCTGTCTTCCCCACTCCCCTACATCTTCCTTAGAGATTGGAGGCCCCAGGGAGTTTAGAGGTCAGGTTGGGTGGTGGGTGGGGACATCCATGTGGGGACTGGGGTGGGGAGGAAGTATGGGATGTGGAACAGTCGGAGGGTGGACGGGAGGTGGGGGGATAAAATATGGCATGTAAAAGAATAAATAAATAAGTTTAAAAAAAAATCTTGAGGGCTGGGGATGAATTACAGTTTGTAGAGTGCTTGCTTAGCATGCACCAGCTCTGAAATTGGATCCTCTGTACAGATAAAGCCAGGTGTGGCAATATCCGCCTGTATTCCCAGCACTCAGTAGGTGGGACTATCAGAAATTCAACTAGTTTTGAGACCAGCCCTACTTGGGATTCTGTTATACCTCAAAATTTTTTTTTGTAATATATATAGATATATGAAACCAAAAAAAAAATTTAAATTATACCTCTTGACACTTACAATTCGCAATATTTTGGAATTCTTAAATTATTTTGATTTACATATAATACCTATTTTTTTAATTATTCATTTTACATCCCGCTCACTGCCCTCCTCCCAGTTACCCCTTCCCAAATCCCTCCTCATCACCCCCTCCCCTTCCCCTCTGAGAGGGTGGAAGGCCCTCTGAGGCTTAATTCCCCAGCCCCCACCATACTTCAAGTCTCTCTGAGGCTAGGCATGTCCTCTCCCACTGAGGCCAGACTAGGCAGCCCACCTAGAAGATCATATCCCATGTACAGAATGCCTACTATTTTTAAAATAAAAGTTATGACATTAAAAAGCTTGTCCAGCATAATGACCTTCACAAAATTGTGATTAATATTGCCGTTTCGCTTACCTATTATTTTTAGTTTAAAAGTCTATTCTATATTAAAACCAAAGCAATACAATCTCTGTTTTCTGAGAGTTTATGTGTGGCTCTAGAAAAGATTGAAGAGTAATTCAGGTTGTGTATCTGGGAGACTGGTTGAAATAATTCTTTGCTAGATTTTTGGTATAGTTAAATTATGAAGGTTTCTACTCTAGTGAAACTCACAAGTTGTTATAAAGTCCCGTTCAGACAAGTCAGATGTATATGGAATGTATAACTGAGCTGGAATGTTGGCGCACACCTGCAGTCCAGAATTCTCAGAGAGGGGCAGAGAGGAGGCAAAGAACTGCACATACTTAAGGGTGTTTGCTTCTCTGATCAGGAATGAGAATGTGCTCTTTTGACACAATCGTTTTTTATATTTTTAAAATATTTTTCCTGAAATAGGGTGATGGGTTAGAGTTCAAGAGACACTTCCTGAAGATTAAAGGGAAGCTCAGTGACATCGTGAGCAGCCAGAAGGTTTGGTTTCCTGTTACATGATGAAGCTCTCAGCTCTGCACATTCCTGGCGAAAAGAGCGCTGCTATGTGATATTTTTCTTCCTAGAGAAGATTATCCTAGTCTGCAAACTGCAAACAACAGTTGTTGAAGAGTTCTCTTCTCATTACCCAAACATCTTCTAATTCTTAGTGTTTTGCATACAAATACTACTGTATTTTAATTGCATGTAATACTTTGGGGAAAGGATGGATCAAATTCATTAGGTATTTCTCCAGCTGTGTTTTAAATTGTCTGGATTTGAAACCAAGTTTTGGGATACTTGAGTTTGCCAGCTTTTATTACCAATGTAGTAGTATCACTTTTGAAAAATCAAAAGTTTGTTTCATCCCAAGCAAAATATTTTCTTCCCTGCCTATTTAATTGTAAAGATGAATAATAAATAGACCATGTACAGTTGATTGGTTCTCAAATGAGGGCAGCCACAGAAAGTATATTTTAATGTATGTGCTATATTTTCAGTTTGGGTATATGTGCCACACAAGGACTTGACCAATTATAAAACTTTTTGAGTTATAATGCTTAAAATTGCGAGTTTTCCCCGGTATAGCTAGGCGGATATAAAGCCTGGTTTGGTTGGATTTTCACGAAATTGAACATAAGCTCTAGTGCTTAAGTGATTTTACTCTAAAAATTATACACTTAAAACAATTTTCTTTTCTACATTCACAGCCACATTTTAACTACTTTAGAAATGATCTCTATTTTTAAAATCAATATCTAACTCTGAACTTATTGGCCACCAAGTTTCTAGATGACACTGACTGAAAAGGCGAAGGGAGTAAGGAAATGCAGGAGTTAGCCTGATTCTTGTTCCTCACCTTGTACACTCACTAAAGCTTTGTTTTGTTCATAAAATTTATATTAAAATATGAATATATGATTGGGGTCCTGTTTTCCTTTTTGTAGATAAAAATTCCAACATTAGTCTGAAGCCAAGAACATTTAACATTTTATGGCTAAACTATTATGTGTTAGTGAATGCCGTGCTCGCCCACTTAACCTCTCCCATCCCATCCTCAGAAGTTAACCTTGACCCTACTCTATTCGGTCTCCTGCTTCCCACTTGTGGTCCCACTGCGGTTAAAGTCAGCCATCTTGCTAAAAACGTTACTTGTTTATTGGTAGTTTCTTTTCTGGGAAAGTGGTCAGAATGGTCATTGTAGAGTGTGAGTGAGACCCCTGCTCCAGGTCCAGTGTTTATGACTTTGCATCACATTCAGAATCCCGTGTCTCATCTGCGCCATACAGTTTAATGTCATTGTCTTCCTTATCTGATGGTGCAGTGCAGTACTGTGTCCGAGCCAGTATCTGCCAAGTCATGACTGCTTCCTGCCATCATTTGGCACACCCTCACTGTATTGCTTTGGTCTCCATGATTTGAATATTCTTGTACTTCATGTAAGTAGAATTGTATATTTGTCTCTTAGTGTTTGGCTTACTTCATACAACTGTTTTCAGGATTTATCTGTGTTATATCAAGTTTCATTCCTTTTGGTGACTAATACTCCATTTTATGTGTGTGTGTGTGTGTGCACGTGTGTGCACGTGTGTGTGTGTGTGTGTGTGTGTGTGTGTGTAATCTTTCATATCATCGTGTATGTTTGGATTGTTGCCACCTTTTGTCCATGTAAATGATACTGGTGTGAACATGAATATATAAGTACCTGCTCAAGTCTCTGTTTTTAATTTTTTGTATATATACCCTATACCCTATGTCATGTGATAATTGTGGTTTTTTGGGTTTTTTTTTTTTTTTAGCTGATAAAATAGAACAATTTATTTTAAATTTGTAACAAGTTTCTTTTTTTTGAAACCAAACCTCACCGAGTAGATCAGACTGGCCTTGACCTCACAGTGTGGATCAGACTGGCCTTTGAACTCATAATCCAGCTCAGGCTGTTTCTTTTCCCTTCTTGCCGCTGTCTCCCAAATACTGGGATTACATCTCGTGCCTGATCCAACTTGACTATGACTGGACAACTATATTTACAGCTGCGTTGTCTTTCCTATGTAATTTTATTAACATCAAAAACTATATCTTTAAATGCTATACGTACACTACAGTAAATCTGTGCCTTATTTTCCCTTTTGTACTTTTGAAGTAGGGTTTTGTGTAGTCTCAGCTGTCCATGAATGGGGGATAGCTTTAAACTCCTTATCTTCCTGCCTCCACCTCCAAAGTGCTGGGGTTACAGATATATGGCACCATGCCTGCTTTTTACTTGGTAAGACAGCTCATGTATATCTTCCATACCTTTGGCTTTTACCTAATTGTTAAATTTGTTGCTGCTGTAGTTGCTGGGGATACAACCTCGGGCCACCTTCAAGACATACAAGCACTTAATTAGTGGGCCAGATCCTTAAGCTAGGATTTTTAATTTTGCTTTTCAGGGGTATTTTTATCCTGGTTTTATTAACTGCTATCTTGCACCCTTTCATCTCCAGTTAAGGGCATCTGTAGGCATACAATTTTTGCAGCCTATTCTAATAAGGGTTCAACCTCTCCTCTTGCCCACCACTGACGGCTAGAGGCAGCAGAAGAGAAAAGTTATTAGATATGGGGGAAGCGGACCTGTTTAGCTCAATCTTTGGCTCCAGTTCAGTCCCATAACACACACCAAACCAGAAACAGTAGCTACAGTCCAGTCCTCTCAACAGGCAGATACCATGCGCGAATCAGGAGCTGTAGTTCACACCTGAAGAAATCACAAGGCTTGCCAACTGATCCGAGGCTGCTGAAGCAGCGAGGAGTCGAGCAGTTCTTTGTTGTTTCTTTCAGTGGCAGCATTACCACAAGCGGAGCTCAACAACACTGTGTAAGGCCAACCAATACATGCGAGGTGGAGAAAACCAAACCAACGCTCTTGCGCCCATTGTCTGTGGGATCATATTTATTCTCCTTCATCACATGTCCTTTCACCTTGTCTGCTTCAGGGAAACATTTTTTCGCATGTCTGCTTTAGCAAGATATTCTTCTACCTGTGTGCCCCAGCAAAATATCTTTTGACATAACCGACTTTCCAAAGAAACTAGAAGTTTCCACTTCAGCAATCTTTAGCATTTCTTACATAGCAGGAGTAGTTACAATCAGTTCCTTTGGCCCATTGTCTGTGAATCTTAATTTTGCCTTCATTTCTGAAGGACAATTTTGTTTCATCAGGCACTGAATTTTTAGTTGATAGTGTTTAGACATTTTTTTTTCTTTCATTAATGTATATAACACCTCATCACCTTTGGGCCTACAAAGGTTCTGCTGAGAAATCAACTGTTTTTTGTTTTTTTGTTTTTGTTTTTGTTTTTTAATTGTTTTTGAGACAGTGGCACTAAGTAGCCCAGGGTGATGTGGGCCTTACTGATAGTCCAGGCCCACATTTAACCTGCAACTCTTCTGCCTCAGCTTCCCAATGACAGGGTTACCAGTGTGTACTGCACTACACCCAGCTGATCATATTTAGGATCTTTGCTCTTCAGTGAATTGCTTTGACACTTTCAAGAGTCTGTTTTCATCTTTAGGGCTTTTCGTTTTGTTTTGTTTTTTTTGTTTTTTTTTTGTTTTTTTGTTTTTTTGTTTTTTTGAGACAGGGTTTCTCTGTATAGCCCTGGCTGTCCTGGAACTTACTCTGTAGACCAGGCTGGCCTCGAACTCAGAAATCCACCTGCCTCTGCCTCCCAAGTGCTGGGATTACAAGTGTGCGCCACCACACCCAGCTTCATCTTTAGGTTTTGGTAGTGTGACAGTATGTATGTCTCAGTCTTAACCATCGTGGGAGTTCCTTGTATTCCCTGTGTTTGCAGATCCATGTCTGTCTTCTGATTTGGAAGAATTTCATTCAACTAGTCTCCACCCATCCCTTAGTCATTTGTGGGATCCTATAGTACTGAATGTGTGATAGTGTTATATAAGTCCAATTTAAATTGTTTATGTCAGGCTTTCTTCCCTTCTTATTCCTTAAATTCAAGCAAGTCTTCAGAGTTGCTGATGATCCGTGGTAGGAATGTGAGTCAGTGCTAGGACATCTAACGTGCTGCATGATCAAAGCCTTAGATTGAACCCCCAGAACTGAAAAAAGAGACTGCTGTTTCTTACTTTAAATCTGCTGTTAAATTCTCTAAGCATCGGACACTGCTTGTTTACATATTGTTTTCCGGACTACTCTCAGATCTTTGATTGAAACCTGTTGTTCTTCAAACACACTGGAGACCCTCGATTTAAAGTGTTTCTTTAGGGATTGTTGTTTGGTACAGTTTTCTTCTTTCTTTGCATGTTTTGTTGAAAGTTTGGCCCTTGAGGCCTGGAGATAAGGCTCGGGGTTCAGAGTTCTGGCTGCTCTCACAGAGCATGCAAATCCAGTTCCCAGCACCCACATGGGCCAGCTCACAGCCACCTACCTATAAATTGCTCCACAGGATCCAACACACTCTTCTGGATTCTGGTCACTTGTACATCCATACACACATACCTAGACATATTTTTACAAAATAATGAAAAAAAATAAGTCCTTAAAAATAGTTTTTCCTTGAAAAACAAACACTACTCTTAAACTTGCTTTGTGCGCATCTTAACAGCAAGGCTTGTTTTGAACCTTGGGATCAAGCTGGTGTGAAGGGTGAGTGTCTCCTCTGGTCTCTCACTATTTGACTCACCTTCACATCCCTCTTCTCAGTTCCTCTGTGTATATAGCTGCTTGTGTTGCTCACCTGTTCAAATGTGTGTGTATACTTTTATATGTACATGTGGGAGGGGTGCAAGCACACACGGGCCTGGTGTTCTTTCTGATCCTGCTTGAGGGGCAGACACTCCATCAGGCTCCAAAGAAACCTGCGCTTGTAGGCTAGGTTGACCTAGAGTTCTTTATGGGCTTAACTTAATCTCCCAAGTATTAAGATTCCAAGTATTTCTATCATGCCATGCAGGAATTTACATGTTTTGACATATTCCTTTAATCTTATGTCCAGGTAGTCGCCTTGTCTGTTAGTCCCTTTTGTAGTTTGGCCATTGCTTCCCATGGTTTTTCCCCAACTTGAGATCTCAGCAGTTTTGTTTTCCCCTGAGTGAACTCTTAAGTTAGGAGAAATAGACTAGTCTGTCAGCAGTTCCCCAAAGGGTTAGAAGATTGCAAATCAAGTCTGTTCATGCAGTTTGAGGACAGGTATTGACAACTGCTTAGAGGATGGAGCAAAAGCTAGTAATGCCAGCATTTATATTTTATTTTCTTTCTCTTTAAGTAGTTTGACTATTGTCTGTCTTCAGTTTTTTATCTTGCTATGGACTGTAAATTTATTCTTCATCCAATGTGGGCAAATTCTAGCTGTTATTTAAATGCTAAAATGTTTGGAAACAATATATTAATCATTGAGGCTTTATTCCTTTCTTCCAAATGGATTCTTATTGATCTATCTTCACATTGAGTGACGTCTTGTGTGGGCTCCAGCACAGTTAAAATCATCCAGTGATAATTTCTTCCATTTATTGTATTCAGCATTTTGTTTTGTTTTAGTCTTAAGATAAAACAAGTTCTATTTGTGAACTTGTCTATTGATTCACTGTCCTTTCTCCCGTGGTTACTGGGTATACAGTTCCTTGCCTTTCCTATGTCTAATAAGTTCATATGTCATAGATGCTGAATTGTAGAGATTCTGGGCTCCGTGCATTCTCTGAAAAGTGCTGGTTATTGCTTTAGTGGGAAATGGAGGACTTGCATTATACAGCAGACCTCTCAGTTCTGTTCTTTCAACTCTCAGATACTACAGTTATCGGGCCTCTTGAAGTTTTGCTCAGCCAAGAATGTTCAGAGTAGATAGATCCTCAGTTGAGTTTATCTCCTGTGGTTCTTTTCTTTCCCAGGAGGTTTTCCCTGTTTTACAGCTACTTGGCCAACACTAGTCAATATTCCTTGAAGCCTCTGACCAGTGATGCTCTGGGGCTTTGCTGTCCTGTAATTCAAGGGTTAAAAGTTAACTAGGCAGAAGCACACACATCTTACTCAGTACTGTTTTTGTTTGTAGTGCCTTCTCTATTTCAGGAGAATTTTGAAGCTTTTTAATTTCTGTTTTTTATGATTGAGTAAATGTAATTGTGGTGGGTTAGTTTTCCATAGGTGAAAACCAGAACACTCTTAGTTTTTAATAATACATCTGAGTTTTTATTTTCCCAGTGCCTATAGCTAATAGATCTTTATCCCCTCTCTTCAAAGAAACTGGTTATATCAACGCTGTTACCAAGTGTTACCTTGTCTGTAAACCACATGTCAAGTTGAGAAATTGATATTTTAGTTTTTAGCCATAATTTTTAATTCCATTTGATCTAAAGATAGGGTTATATATTCAAAATAGTTTCATTCAGAAATTTGAGAATTTTATTTCTTTTCAGTATAAATTTGTTGTCAATGAGACCTGTTATTCAGGTGTCTTTTGAAATGGCCATATGTATGTGCATTTGTGTGCATGTATGTGTGCATGTGTGTCTCTGAGTGCGCATGCATGTGCCTGTATGTGATTGTTTACATGTTCTATAACTGATACTGTTTTATGATGTACTGGAGTTCTTATGCATACCAGGCTATGCATGGTAGTTCATAGCCATGATCCCAGCATATGGGAGGCTGAACTAGGAGAATTGCTACAAATTTGAGATCAGCCTGAAGTTACATAGTGAGTTCTAGGTTAACCTGAACAACAGAGCTAAGATATCTAAAATAATATTAGTCATGATACCAAAGATTTAAAAAAGTGGTAAATTATTTTACTGGTTAAAATCTGTTGCTTTGCAACTTACATTAAGACCAGCAGCTGCTCTTGAGCCTTCAAACATGTGGAAGTGATGGCTGAAAGGAGATGGACTTGTTTAGGAAGAAAGGAGTGAATTTTGGCCTTAAAAAAACACCCGGATGTTGGTATGAAGACTCACTTTAAGGTCATGCATATTTAATTTTGGACTCCAGCTGTGGTTCTCACTAGTTCTGTAACCTTAGTCAATTTGTAATTACATGGAAAAATAAATAAATAAATAAATAAATAAATAAATAAAATATGTTATTTCCTTATTTGTATAGTAAGGGTGATACCATCTTTCCTAACTACCCTTCTCTTTCCTGAGATAAGCAACGACTGTACACGTGAAAACACCTTGAGGTAAAGGACTGTATGGTTTTGCACCTGCTCCCCTATAGCTGAGTAGATGATCCTCAAAATGATTTAAGTATTATGGATTGCTTAAATGAAAAGGAATATTTTTTGTAGAGAGAATCACTTATAAGCATCACCTGTCAATAAAAAACTGATGGCCAATGAGCTGAGGCAGGGCATTGGCAGTAAAAAAGAGGATTCTGGGAAATTGAGATAAGAGAGCCACAGGGGATGAGATTGAGGGAACAAGTGGGGAGATAGAGGTAAACCAGCTGGTAGAGGAACTGGGTGAGATGAGGAGACTGACATAAACTAGTAGGTAGAGGATCTCATGCTGTGGAGATGAAGGAAGGAGTGGGCCAGGACTGAAGGAGAGCTAACTAACCAAGTGGTAGACTTTAGCAGTTGAAAAGAAAAAAAATCTTTTAGCTGGGAGGTGGTGGCACATGCCTGTAATCCCAACACTCTGGGAGGCATAGGCAGGTGGATTTCTGAGGCCAGCCTGGTCTATAGAGTGAGTTCCAGGACAGTCAGGGCTACACAGAGAAACCTTGTCTAGGAAAAAACCAAATCAAAAAAAAAAAAAAAAAAAAAAAACAAGAACAAAAAAGGTATACACTGATCCCCCTACATTGAAAAGAGCTTTGTTTCCAGTCTAGATCTTAAGCTAAGCACGGCCAATATGTCTTGCTGGCTCAAGAATACTTAACGCTTATCATATCATCCTTTTGACTGGCATAAATAGACATTTAAATTACAGTTTGGTTATGGAGTCCCAACTAACATAAAAAAAGACAGATCCTGCTCAGAGAGCAAAGAATCATCTTTAGCTAAATTGTGTACACTGCACATTCCATATATATGATAATGCAGAAATGTGTATTACCTCTGAAAGCTTATGTTACAGAAAAAAAAAAATTGACCAAAAAGACAGCCCTGACAAGATTCACCCTCCGAGATGCCAAGATGCTAAGATGCATATTGTTCCATCATCATGCCTGATCCTACCTCAGACTGCCTTAATGACTGTTTCTTCAGAACTTGTTTCCAGAATAGCTTCAAAGAAAGCTGCTGACCTCAGATGACCTCAATTTGTCCAGCCTTACAGACTGATCCGCTCAGGACTTAAGCCTGAACTTTCTCAGCATTCAGAGACTGCACAACAACTGTTAGAGCTAGCTTTAAGACTGACCGATATCCTAATTTTCTTGCTTTCCCCAAAAGAAAAAATGCTCCAAATCAACAGGAAGCAATTTTATGAGAACTATGGCCAAGAGGTGGTGTGGATGATTTTGATAGTTCAATGGATGATGAATATGGACATTTAAGGGGGTGGTAACAAGTTGTAATGGTCTTGGATCAGGGAGGAAACAAGATAGAAAGGTTAGACTCAGGGATTTCTCTTTCCTTTATCCTTTTATCAAATGTTAGGGGGAAAATGGGGAGAACAGATGAAAAGAAAAAGCGGAAAAAATAATACAGAAATAATAGAAAGAAAGGGTAGACTATTGAACCTTCTCTTAGACCAAAAAGTATTAGCAAGCCAAAAATCTTACATTAGCATAGATCTTTGTATATTGATAAAAAATTAAGGTTATAGTTGGTTACAACATACATACGTATCAAGTTTGTTTAAGGTATTATATCTATGTAATTCTTAAAAATGTAATGTTAAATTCTAGTCCATTTAAAATCTATTACAGTTTAGGATCAATAAGAAATGCAAGTAAGTAGTCAGATAAACTCATGTTACATACTAGTTTATTACAATTTTTTTTTCAAAATTTGATAGTAAATAATTAAAAAAAAAACAATGTAGGGAGTCCCACAACACCCAGAGGAAGTTCCACTGCCAGGCTCTCTAACATGCCCAGGATCATAGGATCAGAGGTGAGGAGGACCCAACATCTGTCCCAACACTGGGAGTAACTGGGACCAGCAGGACTCAGGCACACAGGAACTGTGGCACAGGCTCCTGTGGCACCAGACCAGTGGTGCAGGTTCCTTCCAGTCTGTCTGGACCAGTGCCTTGAGCAGACCTTGGGCTCAAACTCCACAGCCAGTCTCACAACACCCAGAGGAAGCTCCACTTCCAGGTGCTCTAACTCACCCAGGATCATAGGATCCCAGGATTCCAGGAGCTTGGTCACACCAGGATCTCAGGGTCCCAGAGGCAGCTTGACTCCCAGGAGCTCAGACATACCCAGGATTTCAGGATCCCAGAATCACAGGATTACAGAGACAGCTTGACTCTGAGGAGTTCTGACACAGTGAGGATCACAGGAAGGACCAGGTTCCAGTCAGATATAGCAGGTAGCAGTAGAGATAACCAGATGGCAAGAAGCAAGCACAAGAACCTAAGCAACAGAAACCAAGGTTACTTGGCATCATCAGAACCCAATTCTTCGACCACAGCAAGTCCTGGATATACCATTACACCAGAAAAGCAAGATTCAGATCTAAAATCACTTCTCATGATTCTGATAGAAGGCTTTCAGGGCATAACTCCCTTAAATAAATACTGGAGAACACAGGTAAACAGCTAGAAGTTCTTAAAGAGGAAACATAAAAATCCCTTAAAGAATTAAAGGAAACAATCAAACAGGCAGAGGAACTGAACAAAATCATCCAGGATCTAAAAATAATATGCAAAATGCAAAAAGCTCCTAAGGCAAAACATCCAGGAAATATGGGACACAATGAGAAGACCAAACCTAAGGATAATAGGTATATACAAGAGCAAAGATTCCCAGCTTAAAAGGTCAGTAAATATCTTCGACAAAATTATAGAAGAAAACTTCCCTAACTTAAAGAGATGCACATGAACATACAAGAAGCCTACAAATAGACTGGACCAAATAGACTGTGCCATGGGGTGTGAGACCGGGACAAGACGGGAGATGGACCAAGGAGACAGGTAAACCACCAGGTAGAGGAACTCAGGGAGATGCTGAGGAGAAAGAAAGCAGGCTGGTGCTGAAGGAGAGATAACTAGCTAAGTGGTATACATAGACTACATTAAATGATTAAACAAGTCAAGAGCTAGTCAGGGAATGAGCCAAAAATTATGGCCTAGGCACTTAATAGTCTCAGAGTCATTCTGGGAGCTGGGGCCGGGAAAGGGACATTTAGAATTTAAATTTTTTTACAGTATTTTGTTCCCATTATGTTGATAGTAGACTGGAAGACAGAGCTCAAAAATGAGTGCTAAGTTGTGTGTACTCCAAGTTGAAGGGTGTGGGAGACAATCCTACAATATTGTTTATGTCACTGAAAGATTTGCACTTTGCCTTCGCTGTCGTACCCACCCTAGGAGACCCCTTCAACTTTCTCCAATGATTGTGCACAACATTCACTTTGGTCATGGAAAGAAACAATAACGTTGCATATTAGACTGATGAAAAACAGTCTGACCGAAGCCTGTGTTCTTTAATAGCAATTTATTGCAAAAAAGAACATCTGGGGAAGGATGGGAGCAAGGTGCGGCAGAGAATGTAGGCAATGGGGTATTAATACAGATAAGGGTTGAGCTTCTTGTCTGGTGATCAGGCAGGGCCCGGTGTGATTGGTTGTCGAAGTTGAATATAAATTGAGCCAAGTAGAGTGGTGAAGCCGCCTGAGTCAGAGCAAGAAGTAGGGCACAGGCATCTAGACCTTGTTGCAGAGAGGTTCATTCCGACAGCACATAATTTGCATTCTTGTTCCGTGAGAGAAGAGGTTCATAGACGGGCACATGTTCTCACACCCTTGAACCATGAACTGGAGTTTTCCACCTGGAAGAGACAGATCGGCAGTAGCAGAAACCATCTTCCAACCTTACCCTTTATCCATGGTCCCCCGTGTTCCCAGGCAGGGATGACCAGGACTTCTTTGAGTCTATTTTTCTATCGCCTTTTTTTTTTTCTTTACCCATCCCTCTTATGTCTTCATTTTCTTCCTGTAATGGTGAGATTTCACCAAGCTCAACATTTTCACTTGACCATGCTCCTCTGCCATTCCCGTTCCCTACAAATCTCTAGGGAGCTGGCTAGCCTCCTTCACTTCCATCTCACTCACAGCAGAGCCTGAGGTGCTCAGAATTGAAAATTTTTTTCTTCTTAAAGTTGCACTAGAAAAATTCTAGTAACCAAATTCCATAGTCCTTTTCCATGTTTTCCTCCCTTTCTGTATGAACCTGATATTGTTTACTCTTTCTTGATACTCTTCTATCAAGGTTTTCCCTGATTTTTCTGTCTTCTATTTCTGAGTTTGGTTATCTCTACTGACCTAAGTCAAACTCCCTTTCCACTTAAGTGACCGTCTTCATGCAGATATGATAACAACTAAATTTTTTTCTGTCTTAAAAGGAACTCTACCAACCTCCCTTTATTTCCTTGCTTTCCTATCTTTTTCTGCCAAGACTGAGAATCTTGGATGACTTTGCTTTGGCCAGTCAATATTTATTTTCTTCATTCCTCTACTTGCCAAACCCAAAAGAATTTCACCCTGATTCTACATTCTATATTTCTGACTTTGTGTTTGTTTGGGGGATGTCTTTGAATGACTAAACCAGTAGTTGTCTTTATTTCTGGGATTTCACTGGTGCAAGCTTAGCATTAGGATTTTAATATTTTTAGTATTTTTTGGAAAACCTTTTGTGTGTGCATGTATGAAGGTTGGAAGACAACGTGTGAGAGTTGGTCCTTTCCTGCTCTGTGGATTGCTGCATTCACTCCGGTCAGTAGGATTGGAAGGCAGGTGCCTTTACTCACTGAACCATCTGAACCATTCCTGAGTATCAGTAGTTTTAAAAGCTGCTCAGGTATAGCTCAAAGTCTGTACTATTGGATTTTACATGCTCTTTCTCTATACTGTTTCCTCTCCAGACTTACCTGCTTTCCTTTACCTGTGAACTTCCAGCACTCACGTGCTTTGCCTCCTTTTTCTTCTATTTAGACATGGTCTTGCTATATTGCCCAGCTTAAGACTCCTACTTCAGCCTCCCAAGTACTGAGAAGAGACATAGCACCTCACCAGTTTTCTCTAATATTTCTCATTCAGAAGACAGTCTTTCCATACACTGTTTTTGATGCCCCTTTCTGTAAGGCTGGTGATATGTATTGTTTATGTTTATTCAGTAGTGGTTAAATGTATAATTATAGAACTATAGGAAAATACTTCTATCTAGGGGTTGGACAAAGCAGAGCCAGGCAGTATGGTTAATGGGATGGAAGTACCCAAGAGCCCAGAATACTAAGCACGGAGTTGAGAGATCTGAGAATATGCACTCAGATTTGTTACCCTGTGCACATAGACACATGTAGACAGTTGCTGATTAGTTTATGCAGTGTCTACTAAATGTCTAACATTTGTTATATGTTGTGCTGTGTCCTAGGAAGATTGAATCATGAACACACTAGACAGTTTTAAGTTGTATGAGTAGCTTAAGGAACAAGTTAAGAGCTCAGAGCTTAAAATAAAAAGAGCTCAGAGCTTGAAGAAATGAAGTTTTCTGAATCCTCAAGTTCATTGATTCCTATTATCCCCTATCCTCCATTTTTATTTAAGAGATGATTGATGTACTCTCTGGCAAATTTATCCCAGGAAGTTCCTACTACCTTCAAAGATCTTCTTTAACATGCACTGCTGGGAATTTTGAGTGGTGCATATTCCTTCTCCACGGAGACATTTTGAATCATCATTCATATACGCACATGTGTGGCAATTTATTGTTACGCCTGAAATTTGAAAAAAGCATGATGACATTTCCTGACAGACCACTTAGTTGAGTTATACATATGGGGAGTTGGGGTTGTTAAAAAATGAGACTATTTACAATACATTTCTTAGTTCTTTTTAGTAGTACTAGGGATTGAACCTCTAGGACCCTAGGTATGGCAGGCAAGCATTCTGCTACTGAGCTACAAACCCAGTTCCTCTTCCCCTTTTAACTCCCTTTTACCTTTTGGTTATTGGAGACATGGTCTTGCTTATTGTCCAGTGATGGGATTATAAGTCTGGACTACCATGTTCTCTTTTCTGAATCAGGGAATACTTCCTTATTTGTAGCCTTTATTGCTGATGAATATTAAATTTATCGGAGTGACTTTTACCCTAGTCTATATTCCATTGGCTTCTTGAAATTATAAGTAAATGTCCTTCCATCATGGTTTACTCCATAGCAGAAAACTTACATAACTGAACTCCTGTCATACTCTCTCATGACCCAAGAAACCACACACTCAGGGACAATTTAACTAAATAAGCAATACTGGAAGGCTAGATGCTGCCAGCCCTGTAAAAGAGTGCATCTTTCTTCCTTCCTTTCCCTTTTCCCCTTTCTCCTTCCTTTGGTCTCTCTCCTTCTGTCACTTCCTCCTACCCCCCCCTCTCTCTCTCTCTCTCTCTCTCTCTCTCTCTCTCTCTGTGTGTGTGTGTGTAAATTTGAGATAAGGTTGGAGTATTTAGCCCAGTCTGACCTCAAAGTCATACCAGTCCTCCTACCTCAGCTTCCTTGAAGTAACAGACATGAACCATCAGGCAGTTTCCATTTCAGACTTATCTTGAAGATGTGACAGAATTCTGAAATGCTTCTGCACCCTTATATGGTCTCTAGTGCTAATCCCCTAGCAGGAAGCATAGCTGAGGGCAGACATAATTTTGATTTACTACTTCCTAGAAATGTGACTGACATTGGGGATAATAGCTTTACTTGACTCTACTCATGTAAAAATGTTGGATAATTAACAAAATTGGGTGAAATGAAATATTTGTATCTGATGAGTTCGAGACATCCAATTTGATGTTGATGATTTCTTTACTGTGAATGGGAACATGTACAGAGGTCAGAGGACATTTTGAGGGACTTCTATGATGTGGACCCTGGCTACTGAATTCAGGTTGTCAAACTTGGCTCAGTTGCCATTCACTGAGCCATCTTATTGATCCTAACTTATGAACAGTGGAAGTGGAGAGCAGAGCAGTAGCATTTTCTTAAAAGAGGGTTCTCTAAGTTGTGCTACCTCTAGGGCCAAACAAAACCTGAAAAATGCTTTCTGATGTTGTGAAGAATCTTCCTTCCTTCCTTCCTTCTCTCTTTTTCTTTCTCTCTTTTTCTTTCTTTTTCTTTCTTTCTTTCTTTCTTTCTTTCTTTCTTTCTTTCTTTCTTTCTTTCTTTCTTTCTTTCTTCTTTCTTTCTTTCTTTCTTTCTTTCTCTCTTTCTCTCTTTCTTTCTCTTTGTTTCTCTTTCTCTCTCTCTCTCTCTCTCTTTCTTTCTTTCTTTCTTTCTTTCTTTCTTTCTTTCTTTCTTTCTTTCTTTCTTTCTTTCTAGATTTAGTTATTATATATAAGTACATTGTAGCTATCTTCAGACACACCAGAAGAGGGCATCAGATCTCATTACAGATGGGAGACACCATGTGGTTGCTGTGATTTGTACTCATGACCTCTGGAAGAGCAGTCAGGGCTCTTAACTGCTGAACCATCTCTCTAGCAGCCTTTCCTTCCTTCCTTCCTTCCTTCCTTCCTTCCTTCCTTCCTTCCTTCCTTCCTTCCTTCCTCCCCCCCCTCTCTCTCTCTCTCAAAATATTTCTTTGTAGTCCTGAGCTCGAACTCATAAATCTGTCTGTCTCTGCTTCCCAAGTGCTTGGATTTAAGATGTGTGCCACTACCACCTGGGTGAAACAGAGTCTGACAGAGCCATTTGTGACATATTAATGATTCTTTTACAATGTTTCTCTAAAATTAAATTTGTTTCCCCCTCCCCTGCTTCTTTCTCCCTTTCCTTCCTCTCCCCTATTAGAGACAGGGTGTCATCTAGTCTCTTGTTGAATTATGTAGCCCAGGTTGGCCTCAACCTCTAGTCAAAGACTAATACCCTTCCATTGTGGCTTACCTGCAGATGTACTTGGAAGTGCTGTGCTTATAGCCTCATTTCCTTTGTCATTTGTCTCACCAGACACCTGGTCACCTGCCTCTTCAAGCTTGTCGCTTGAACCTTGTTCACCTGAAGATACTTCGGAAGGCTGGTCACTCGAGGACTGTTCAGTTGTAGGTTGTTCACTTGACGTGTGCTCGGTGGAAGTGTGCTCGGTGGAAGTGTGCTCCCCTGAAGTGTGCTCCCCCGAAGTGTGTTCTCCTGACAAGTGCTCTCCTGAAATGTGTTCTGAAGACTGTTCTCCTGAAGAGTGCTCACCTGCAGAATGTTCAGCTACAGTATGCTCACTTGATTCGTGGTCACTTGAACTGTGACTACTCAGACTCTTCTCACCCGAAGGAGTTTCATATAAAGCCTCGGCATCTGAAGGGTTCGCAAGTGAGAAATACTCACTTGAAAGTTGCGGAACCGAAGCTTGGTGGTCTACAGAGTCAAGAAGCTCATCAGGCTGACCTGGTGGTGCTCCTAGGATGGAGGAGAAATGTAAGAATGGTGAAGGCAGCAGAATGGGATCAAGACTGATTTCCTGTGGAGCCCCACAAGTAGGACTTCTGTTTTTCCTGGCAGGTTGAGATGAGACACTTAAAGATTTTAGGTGTCGGGAGAGGTCATCTACCTACTCCGGTTTGAAAACAGAAGTGTTGAAATAAGTTTGGAGACCACTGCTAAGACTTAAAGGCATACGAATAACATGTGGGATTCTCTCACCTAAGCATGGAAAGCACTTGATAAGAAATGAATGTCCCTACCTGACAAAGGCAGAATCAGAAATCAAAGGACCCTCATTCATGTCATCAGAAGTCAGCCACCAACCCTTTCTCCAATTCCTCTATGGGTAAAAGGCAAGAAGAATAGAGATAGGGAAAGACATGGCAAATAGCCCTCTTCCCCTGCAACAGGGTCTGACTGTGAGATCCCAGATCCCTTCAAATGACATTCTGCTTCTGCTTCTCGAGTGTAGGAGTTACAGGTGCCATGGTACCTAGCACAGATAGCTTTTAATACTGATTAATTCCAGCCTAAATTGAGGTTGGGTTCTTTTCTTGGTAATGGTGATGGGACTCAGTTTTTCTCAACAGTAGGAAACTTTAATCTTTGGGTAAGGGTAAACGTTAAACTAGAACATCCATAACCAGGAGAAATCAGTTGGTAAAGGAGTTCTCAAAGTTGTTCTTGCTTAGTTAACTCTTGATTCTAAGTCAGGTTGGTTTGGGTAACTTAGACTTGTCTTTCTTCAAGGGGGCAGAAATACATTAAAAGAAGCCCCCGCTTCTGGTGTCCACCCAGTGTTTGTAGTGTTTGTTTAAAGAGAAGACTTACCTCGGGCAGATCCAAGCAGATAAAGACCAAGAAAGATTAACCCCTTCATTTTGATTTAGGATAAGAAAGATCTCTAATGTGACACACTCAAGAGCTGAGAAGAAACTGAGCAAATGCTCCTAGTGCTGAATCAGAGCCTCTGGGAATTCTAGAACTTGAGATTCAATCTATGTGTCCTCACAATGGGTTGTACCTCTTTTGTCCTGTTCAGGCAGGCTGGCCTGTAACCCATGGCAATGCCACTAGTGAAGAGTATTTTCTGTGTGTAGAATAGTGTGTTAGGGGTAGCTTCAAAACAAACAAAACGTGTTATCAGAACACACATGTTCTTTTAGTGAAAGTTTAGAAGACAACATTTCTTTTCAGAGGGTCAACAGTGAACTGTGGTGACGTGGTTACTTTCTGTTTGACTAAGCATTTCATGGCTCTGGTTTGTACTCTGGAAGACTGATCTCTGCTGAGGTTAGCTGAGTACTGAGTGGGGTTTGACTTCAGACTGAGGTTAGTAGTAAGATTGGAGGGCAGAAGGTGCTACGGTTGGCACAGGCCTGCCTCTTGAGGTTGACTTCATAGCACCAATTTCAATGTCCCTCAGATTGGTTTTCACTAGACTCCATTTTGGACAGTTTCTCCCTGTACCCAGCAATCTAGTGCTTCGAAACCAAACCTCTGAACCTTTAACCATATTATGTGTAGGGGAAGACACATGGTGATAACATTTAAATGGCTTAGACATCCAGAGATATTCTAGTTCCTGATTCCTCCTATCCCCAGCCCAATTTCATACCGAGAAGCTGATGTTCTAGCATCTAAAACCCCTAAACTGGTGAAAAAAAAAATCAGCCATTTATGCCCTTGTAATTTTTGTGGGCTGCTTCAAAATGGTCCGAACCAAATGGAACTCTCATAGGAATGTGTAAGTCAGCTCTAGAGAACTGAGTTAAAAGGCCATTTAGACTGAGGGGTGAGATGATTGGAGGCCAAAAGTAAGCAAGTCAAGAGGTCTAGGAATGATAACAGAAAGGTATACAGAGGTGAGATATATCATGCCTCCTGGAACTTATCCTGAGTTATGTATGGTCATGTACTCCATTGGCCAGACTTCATGAAGACTGCGACATAGTCGGTGCCCTCAAAGGTGGGTCTAGATATACAGTAGTTTTAGGAATTTAGTCTCTCTCTCATTCTACGCGCGCGCGCACATGCGCGCACGCTCGTGTGTGTGTGTGTGTGTGTGTGTGTGTGTGTGTGTGTGTGTGTGTGTGTTGTTCTGGGGAGCAAATTCAGGATCTTGCTTCTGCTAACCAAGTCTTCCATTCCTGACCTGGATCTCCATTATATAACTTTGCCTATGCTGCTCTTGAACTTGTGATCCTTCTGCTTTTGCTTCCCAAGTGCTGGGATTCTGCATGTGCCCCCATATCTACCTTCTATGTTCTTTTTATTTTGTGACTTCTGATTACTCATGACTTTGATCAGTTGGACTTACTGTTTATTATTTCTGCTTACTCATAACTTTTGCTTATTTATGGCTTGTATCTACTCATGACACTCTTTGGCATAGTATTTTGGTTTCTGGCCTTGATACACATTAGTCACTGTTCTCACATACCAGAGTTTTGAATAAGGAATCTGAGTTATTCAACCTCTTGTCAATCCTTTTGCAAAAACTTAATGCAAAGCTGGGTAATATTCCTTTGGTAAAATTCATGATGGTCACAGTGGACAGGCTGCATAATCTCTAGTGTGGCCATTTATGTTATGTTGAGAAACCTAACAAAAGGGTCTTGACTGTGTAGACATTATAAGGCTTTCCACAGGTTATGGGGAAGTACTGAAACCAGAGAACATATTATTTCATTCATTCATTGCTATTGTGAATGTGGAACAAGATTTTTCAGTTTATTTGTTTTTATTTCTTTTTTATATTTATTTATTTATTTATTTATTTATTTTTAACATTTTCTTTTCTTTTTTTAAATTTATTGATATATTTATTTACATTTCAAATGATTTCCCCTTTTCTGGACCCCCATTCCCGGAAAGTCACATCAGTCCCCTTCCCTCCCCCTGTTTTCCCACCCAACCCTTCCCACTTCCCCTGTTCTGATTTTGTTCTATACTGCTTCACTGAGTCTTTCCAGAACAAGGGGACACACTCCTCGGTTCTTCTTGTACTTCATTTGATGTGTGGATTATGTTTTGGGTATTCCAGTTTTCTAGATTAATATCCACTTATTAGTGAGTGCATACCATGATTCATCTTTTGAGTCTGAGTTACCTCACTTAGTATGATGTTCTCCAGCTCCATCCATTTGCCTAAGAATTTCATGAATTCATTGTTTTTAATGGCTGAATAGTACTCCATTGTGTAGATATACCACATTTTTTGTATCCACTCTTCTGTTGAGGGATACCTGGGTTCTTTCCAACTTCTGGCAATTATAAATAGGGCTGCTATGAACATAGTAGAACATGTATCCTTATTACATGCTGGGGAATCTTTTGGGAATATGCCCAGGAGTGGTATAGCAGGATCTTCTGGCAGTGAGGTGCCCAGTTTTCAGAGGAACCGCCAGACTGATTTCCAGAGTGGTTGTACCAATTTGCAACCCCACCAGCAGTGGAGGAGTGCTCCTCTTTCTCCACATCCTTGCCAACACCTGCTGTCTCCTGAATTTTTAATCTTAGCCATTCTGACTGGTGTAAGGTGAAATTTCAGGGTTGTTTTGATTTGCATTTCCCTAATGACTAATGAAGTTGAGCATTTTTTAAGATGTTTCTCCGCCATCTGAAATTCTTCAGGTGAGAATTCTTTGTTTAACTCTGTACCTTATTTTTTAATAGGGTTGTTTGGTTTTCTGGAGTCTAACTTCTTGAGTTCTTTATATATATTGGATATCAGCCCTCTATCTGATGTAGGATTGGTGAAGATCTTTTCCCAATTTGTTGGTTGCCGATCTGTCCTTTTGATGGCGTCCTTTGCCTTACAGAAACTTTGTAATTTTATGAGGTCCCATTTTTCAATTCTTGATCTTAGAGCATACGCTATTGGTGTTCTGTTCAGAAACTTTCTCCCTGTACCGATGTCCTCAAGGGTCTTCCCCAGTTTCTTTTCTATTAGCTTCAGAGTATCTGGCTTTATGTGGAGGTCCTTGATCCATTTGGATTTGAGCTTAGTACAAGGAGACAAGGATGGATCAATTCGCATTCTTCTGCATGCTGACCTCCAGTTGAACCAGCACCATTTGTTGAAAAGGCTATCTTTTTTCCATTGGATGTTTTCAGCCCCTTTGTCGAGGATCACGTGGCCATAGGTGTGTGGGTTCATTTCTGGATCTTCAATCCTGTTCCATTGATCTGCCTGCCTGTCACTGTACCAATACCATGCAGTTTTTAACACTATTGCTCTGTAGTATTGCTTGAGGTCAGGGATACTGATTCCCCCAGAATTTCTTTTGTTGCTGAGAATAGTTTTAGCTATCCTGGGTTTTTTGTTATTCCAGATGAATTTGATAATTGCTCTTTCTAACTCTGTGAAGAATTGAGTTGGGATTTTGATGGGTATTGCATTGAATCCGTATATTGCTTTTGGCAAAATGGCCATTTTAATTATATTGATCCTGCCGATCCATGAGCATGGGAGGTTTTCCCATTTTTTGAGGTCTTCTTCCATTTCCTTCTTCAGAGTCTTGAAGTTGTTGTCATACAGATCTTTCACCAGAGAACATATTATTTCATCCATTCATTGCTATTGTGAATGTGGAACAAGATTTTTCAGTTTATTTGTATGTATTCTTTTTCAGTCTTGACTTTCTACTCTTTCCTTATCTCCACTTTTATCCAAGGATCTATTCCAAGCCACATCTATATACAGCTTACTTGTTCTCTAAGTATGCAGCACTAACTATTTGCATCTCTCTCCTTTTTCATGAAGGTTTGTCACCATTGTATTTTCCTAATAATCACCTATTCATGTTCCCTAAGAACTCTTACATGCTAATCATCACCTCCAAATGGAGAACTTCAAACTTCTACTGCTCTGGTGCACAAACCTCTCTCCTTAACTCAGTAGTAGTTGAACATTGTTCTCTGGATATTATGCAACATCTAAAACTCAACATCTATAATATATAATTACCATTTATATTCTGACTCTGTTCCCTCAGTTATCAGCCCTGTCACAAACTCAGGATACTCAAGCCTGAATTCTGAGTGCCATACTGTCTTTCACCCTTGGCTTCATTTCACACGGCAGTTTGCAGCTCCCCTCTTTTACCAGTACCAGTCATGTTTATGTTCCCATATTTCTTGTTTCCCATTGAAAACAATAGTTGTTTCTCTCATCATAATGTACATTTATCTCTCTCTCTCTCTCTCTCTCTATCTATCTATCTATCCATCCATCCATCCACTATCTATCCATCCATCCACTATCTATCTATCTATCTATCTATCTATCTATCTATCTATCTACCTACCCACCTACCTACCTACCTATCTATTTCTATTGTCAAAAGTGTTTGTAAAGCTAACTTTTATTTATGTGTAAACTGGAATGTTTTGCACACAGAGGACACTGGAGTCCTTGATGGTTGAAAGGGATATGATGCCTCTTCTCACTGTTTGATCTGAATGGTAAATGAAAGACTAAAGCTTGCAATAGTCTTAAAGGAGAAATTCATAAATATTTATGTGGAAGATGGATATACATTTATTAGTGCTGTGAAGCTACGTTTATTCATTACTTTTTTTTTCTTGTCTTGAGGTAAGCCCAGAGTCTTGAGCTTGCTAAACAACTGTTCTCCCCACTGAGCCTCAAGCTCTTCAACTCTATAGTTGACACATGAAGAGAGTGAGAGCAAAGGGATTGAGTGTGTAGACGGTAAAGTGTGTGTGCTTGAGGATTAGTGACAAAACAAGCAGATGTAGCTTGTAGCTAATTAGAATTTGCAGGTTGCTAGAAACAAAACTAGTGCTTAAAATTATAAAGGAAAGTGACTTCTCAGCACACCTAGTTGAGACCCAAATAACTCTTAGTTATTCCCATTTAGTGCATCTAGCTAATGACCTGATCCACGCTCCCCCCCCCCAAAGATGTATGTCATTAGGTGCAGGGTATGGTGCAGGGGGTACTTTGTATAAGGTTAGGAATGGTATGAGCTACCATACCAGCATCTGGAGGAACACATGTATTTTAATACTAAACTGGTAGATTTTCAGTTTTCTTCATTTCCCAGCTTCTTGAATACTAGTGAGCTGGCTTTACCAAAACACATCTTTTGGAAAATTAGGGTAGTTCCAGAGGAAAGATCCTGTTGAATTTTATATTTGACTAAACCCAGAGCGAGTTATTTGCCTGCTGAGCTTGTTAGTCTAATGTGAAACTTGACACCCCCACCCCCACCCCATCTTATCCTCAGTGATTATTCAGAGTAAGTGTCCAATGAGAATCACTACATAGTTAAGAGTATCCAAGATAAAAGAATCTGAAACATACAGAATCAGTATCATTCAAATACTTTGTTCTTAGTATTGAGATAAAAACAGGCTCTGAAAAGTTACAGAAAAGATCAGGAAGAGAGTAATAGCATTACACTTCTCAATGGCAACATGGGAAAGCAGGCCAGGAATAGAGAATTTTGGGGAAAAATTTAACCCAAATTTCTTTTGTCATTTTAATTAGAGAAGAGAACTGTTGGGGTCCAGGAATTGCCTCACAAACCACACAAACACATATCACAGTAAAACATCGATGGTTTATTGAGTATACACCCCAGGACTGGTCAGCCAGGGACATGATCCACATTTGGAGACTGAACCATGACCTATGAGGTTTAAAAGGTTAAAGATCTTCTTGTTAAGGCCTAGGGAAAATATTAAGGCCTAGATGGTTAAGATCCTACAAGGTTTTAAAGCCCCAAATCCACAAACATCTGTTCCAAGTTATTTCACCAATCAGGATTTAGGGATAGGGGATTTCCTTAGGAATATGTCTTGGTTGTACACTTATCCTCCTCCTATTGGTTGGGAGTATTCAGCAGTTTCAGGGGACTTGCCTTGTCTAATATTCATATCTTAACTTGTCTACCAGGATGGGATATGCCTAACATTTCTTTCTTTTTTTTTTAAACTCTTTTTTATTATAATTTTTTATTTTTATATTCTTTGTTTACATTCCAAATGATTTTCCCTTTCCATGTTCCCCCCTCCCCATAAGTTCCCTATGCCCTTTTCCCTCCACCCATTCTCCTATCAATCCCCTCCTACTTCTCTGTCCTGTGCTCCCCTACAATGCTGGAAGAAGCCTTTTCAGGACCAGGGACCTTTCCTTCCTTCCTTCTTGGGAGTCATTTGATATGTGAATTGTGTCTTGGGTATTCAGAGTTTCTGAGCTAATATCAACTTATCAGTGACTGTATTCCATGTGTGTTCTTTTGTGGTTGGGTTACCTCACTTAGGATGATATTTTCCAGATCCAACCATTTGCCTAAGAATTTAATGAATTCATTGTTTTTAATTGCTGAGTAGTATTCCATTGTGTAAATATACCATGTTTTCTGTATCCATTCCTCCATTGAGAGAAATCTGGGTTCTTTCCAGCTTCTGGCTATTATAAATAGGGCTGCTATGAACATAGTGGAGCATGTATCCTTATTGCATGCTGGGGAATCCTCTGGATATATGCTCAGGAGTGGTATAGTTGGGTCCTCCAGAAGTGTTATGCCCAGTTTTCTGAGGAACAGCCAGACTGATTTCCAGGGTGTACCAACTTGCATTTCCACCAGCAGTGGAGGAGTGTTCCTCTTTCTCCACATCCTCACCAACACCTGATGTCTCTTGAGTTTTTAATCTTACCCATTCTGACTGGTGTAAGGTGAAATCTCAGGGTTGTTTTGATTTGCATTTCCCTAATGATTAATGATGTTGAACATTTTTAAAAGTGCTTCTCAGCCATTCGAAGTTCTTCATGTGAAAATTCTTTGTTTAGCTCTGTACCCCATTTTTTAATAGGGTTATTTGGCTCTCTGGAGTTCTAACTTCTTGAGTTCTTTGTATATATTGGATATTAGCCCTCTGTCGGATATAGGGTTGGTGAAGATCCTTTCCCAATTTGTTGGTTGCCATTTTGTCCTTTTGACAGTGTTATTTGCCTTACAGAAACTTTGTAATTTTATGAGGTCCCATTTGTCAATTCTTGATCTTAGAGCATAAGTTATTGGTGTTCTATTCAGGAACTTTTTCCCTGTGCCCATGTCCTCAAGGGTCTTCCCCTGTTTCTTTTCTATTAGTCTCAGTGTATCTGGTTTTATGTGGAGGTCCTTGATCCACTTGGAGTTGAGCTTAGTTCAAGGAGATAAGAATGGATCAGTTCACATTCTTCTTCAAGCTGATCTCCAGTTGAGCCAGCACCATTTGCTGAAAAGGATATCTTTTTTCCCACTGGATGTTTTCAACTCCTTCATCAAAGATCAAGTGACCATAAGTGTGTGGGTTCATTTCTGGGTCTTCAATCCTATTCCATTGATCTACCTGCCTGTTACTGTACCAATACCATACAGTTTTTTTTTTTTTTAACACTATTGCTCTGTAGTACTACTTGAGGTCCAGGATACTGATTCCCCTGGAAGTTCTTTTACTGTTGAGAATAGTTTTAGCTATCCTGGTTTTTTTTGTTATTCCAGATGAATTTGAGAATTGCTCTTTCTAACTCTATGAAGAACTGAGTTGGGATTTTGATGGGGATTGCATTGAATCTGTAGATTGATTTTGGCAAGATGGCCATTTTTACTATATTAATCCTGCCAATCCACAATCATGGAAGATTTTTCCATTTTCTGATGTCTTCTTTGCATCAGTCTTATAACATTTATTTCTTAACTTGCTAAATTTGTCAGTTTTCAGGGAGGTCTTAGAAACTTAAACTTTACTTGACCATTACTCAAAATGGAAGTCTTATTCCAAATAGTTTCTTATGTTTGTATACATATCTCTCTTTTGTTGGGGTCTATACCAGGGACAGCTTGTACCATGAAAGCTTATTTACAGGTGCAGGAAGTGCTGTTGGATTCGTCTCCAAGCTTACTGTAGGTAACTGTGCAAAACAGTTTGACTGACTATTATTGTGATTGGTTTCCAACGTAACAGAGTATGTAACCAATCTTGGCATTAAGAAAGTTTCCTTATAATGGTACGTTAGTCATTATAGGGCCTGTTACCCAGGCCTTAACATTTTACTTAGGACTTAACATTCCATCTAGGCCTTAATATTTTTCCTAGGCCTTAACAAGAATAGTGATCTTTTTAGAAAAACAAAGTCTTAACACAAATGGTTTTGTGTATTGAGAGGGATACCAACCTACTTAGTTTAAAGAGTAAGTTTTTTCTTCTTGCCTAGCAAGTCTGAAGACAGGCAGTTACTGACACCATGTCGGAGGCCTGAATATCTGAAAGCATGTATATGAAATTCTTTTATCTTTCTCCTTGCTCTTGTTCATAGTCAGCAGGTGGCAGCACAGCCTTGGGTATTACATCCACACAGTCAAGCTTGTCTATTGCCATGTAACAACTGATCACAAACATTTTGCAAGCAAATGGATGGACCTAGAAAATATCATCCTGAGTGACTCAAAAGGATACATGCATGATATGTACCCACTGATAAGTTGATATTAGTCATATAGTACAGTCACATAGTACATTAGTCATATAGTACAGTCATATAGTACAGAATACCCATACACCCCACAGAACCAAATAAGTTAAACAAGAAGGAAAGTCCTAGCAAGGATGCTTGAATCACTTTTAGGAGGGGAAACAAAATAGTCATAGGATGGCAGAGGGCAGGAGAGAAGTGGGTAGGAAAGAGAGTCAGGGTGAGCTTGTGGAGGAGGGGTGGGGTGGAAGGGAGGACAGGAGAGAGGCCCATGGATCCAGGAGAATGAATAGAAATCTGCAACTGCCAGGGGAAAGGTGGGTGAGGGGTGTGGAGGGGAGGGAAGAATCTCTGGGAAGTCCCAGGGACCTGGAGTAAGGGAGGCTCCCAGGAGTCAATGCAGGTGACCTTAGCCAAGATGCCTAACAGTGGGGACATGGAACCTGAAGAAACCACCTCCTGTAGCCAGGCAGGACACCCAGTGGAAGAATAGGAACACCACTCATAAAACTTTTCACCCCAAAGTTCTGTATAAAAGAAATACAGGATGAAGCAGAGACTGAAGGAAAGGCCAACCAATAATCAGCCCAACTTGAAACCCATTTCATGGGCAAGCACCCTGGCATTATTAAAGGTACTTTGTTTTTTTTTTTATTGTTATTTTTTTTATTCGATATAATTTATTTACATTTCAAATGATTTCCCCTTTTCTAGCCCCCCCCCTCCCCGAAAGTCCCGTAAGCCCCCTTCTCTTCCCCTGTCCTCCCTCCCACCCCTTCCCAGTTCCCCGTTCTGGTTTTGCCAAATACTGTTTCACTGAGTCTTTCCAGAACCAGGGACCACTCCTGCTTTCTTCTTGTATCTCATTTGATGTGTGGATTATGTTTTGGGTATTCCAGCTTTCTAGGTTAATAACCACTTATTAGTGAGTGCATACCATGATTCACCTTTTGAGTCTGGGTTACCTCACTTAGTATGATGTTCTCTAGCTCCATCCATTTGCCTAAGAATTTCATGAATTCATTGTTTCTAATGGCTGAATAGTACTCCATTGTGTAGATATACCACATTTTTTGCATCCACTCTTCTGTTGAGGGATACCTGGGTTCTTTCCAGCATCTGGCAATTATAAATAGGGCTGCTATGAACATAGTAGAGCATGTATCCTTATTACATGGTGGGGAATCCTCTGGGTATATGCCCAGGAGTGGTATAGCAGGATCTTCTGGAAGTGAGGTGCCCAGTTTTCGGAGGAACCGCCAGACTGCTTTCCAGAGTGGTTGTACCAATTTGCAACCCCACCAGCAGTGGAGGAGTGTTCCTCTTTCTCCGCACCCTCTCCAACACCTGCTGTCTCCTGAATTTTTAATCTTAGCCATTCTGACTGGTGTAAGATGAAATCTTAGGGTTGTTTTGATTTGCATTTCCCTAATGACTAATGAAGTTGAGCATTTTTTAAGATGCTTCTCTGCCATCCGAAGTTCTTCAGGTGAGAATTCTTTGTTTAACTCTGTACCCCATTTTTTAATAGGGTTGTTCGGTTTTCTGGAGTCTAACTTCTTGAGTTCTTTATATATATTGGATATTAGCCCTCTATCTGATGTAGGATTGGTGAAGATCTTTTCCCAATTTGTTGGTTGCCGATCTGTCCTCTTGATGGTGTCCTTTGCCTTACAGAAACTCTGTAAAAAGGTACTCTGTTAATCTTGCAGACAGGAACCTAGCATAACTGTCTTCTGAGAGACTCTACCCAGAAGCCAACTGAAACAGATACAGATAACCACAGCCAAACATTAGACAGTGGTCATGGACACTTACAGAAGAGTTGGGGATGAATTGAAGACCCTGAAGGGGATGTGAACCTCACAGGAAGGCCAACAGAGTCAACAAACATGTACCTCTGGGAGCTTTTGGAGTCTGAGCCACCAACCAAAGAACATACCTGTGCCCCTGGCACATATGTAGGAAACAGGCCGCTCAGTCTTCATGGATACCTTGTTTGGCTTCAGTGGGAGAAGATGTGCCTAATCTGGCAGACTTGATGTGGCAGGCTGGGCGGATACCGAGGGGTTCCCACCCTCTCAGAGGAGAAGGGAATGGATGAGGGCCTCTGTAAGGGAGGGCCTGGGAGGGGGAGCACCATGTGGCATGTAAATAAATAAATAAATAAATAAATAAATAAATACAAACCAAAAACAACCCTCCAAACTTTGTCACTACAGTTAGTGTCCTGCTATGGTACAGCTTTGACAGTAATCAGCCTTGACTGGATTGTTATTAACTGCAAAGCCAAAATGGAGATGCAGAGCTGTCTTCTTAGTTAGAAAACCGAGGAGAAACCTGCTTTGCTTTCAGTGAGGCTGTAAGAATTCAAGTCCATGCAGTGATAGGACTTCAGTCCTTGCTTTCTTGAGGGCCTAAAGTAGGAAAGAAAATGGAAAGGTTGGCATGTGTATTGAGATTCTCTTGGAAGGTGTGGAAGCGTAACAATAAGCGGAAAGTTAAGTAGTACAGTAATGTTTTTAGGAAAAAGTGTTTTGCTTATGAATAAAATGAGTGCTTAGTAATGATCTTAGTATGATATAGGAATTTGTCTCATTAGCTATTTTTGGTAGAAAGGGGTTTAAAGGATTAGGTGCTTATGAATGAGAGGAATAGAGAGAGTAGTCACTGGTGACTTGGCTTTTGACACAGGCTTCTTGGAGAACTTGTAAAAGTGGCCTACCAGAAGAGCTCCCACCTCTCATATTCTCTCACGTGCAGGAGTCACCCTGGAGCATCCGGGAGCTTCCATAGAAATGTTTTAGCAATGCATCCATCCCAGCATGAACCAGGAGTCTGCTCTGCTGCCACCAAGGATTTCATCTGTAGACCTATGCCACACCAGCCAGGTTGACCCTGGCTAGATAACTCAGTGGGTAGCACACACTGTCAAGCCTTACTCCTGCACTTGAGCCTGGGGACTCATGATAGAGAAAACTAGCTCCCCGAAGTTGTCCTCTGACCTGCACGTGTGCTTATCCTCCCCTCACAAACAAATGTATAAAGTGTGGCAATTTATACATTCCTGAAACATGGCTCTTTTGTGCCCTTTCTCTTAATGTTAAAGGTAGCATCCAGATCTTGAAATATTTGCTAATAACAAAACAAAATCCCCCAAGGCCCACTTGCTAGTTTCCTAAACATGCACAGCATGAGAAACAACCGTCTATCAATACATTACAAATAATTGGTGAGATTCTAATTATGTTCACTATCATAGAAGTTGCAGTTTTTAGCTACCCAAAAAGACACATATAAGTTTGCAGAAGGTGCCCAGTGTTAATCTAATATACGAAGGCCAAAATGATCCATCATGCTCCTCTGAATCCTTTTCTCACTCCTCACCTGGTATTTCCCTTTTTGTTGTTGCAAAATCCAAGCTGAATAAAAATCCTAAGTCAGCGTATCAAAAAATCTTTCTTACTATCCTAGCCTGTCTTTAGGACAAGAATTCTGTTGAGTCCATCTGGCAGGAGTCTCCTTGTCTAATTATCCATCCAGTGACAAGTCTCCTCTTGGCTTTGTATTTGAGTTACAGGCCAGTCTCTTGCCAACTCTTGCAATAACTATTGAGGTGGTTCTCATACTTTTTGGGTTATCCGCTCCTTGAATAATCTTCCGTGTTTAGCAAATGTCATGGATATTTGCCGTTTATTTTTTAACTTTATTCCTTACTATTGTGTGACTATGATGTGTGCACATGCATGCAATGGTGTGAGTAGAGGTCAGAAGTCAGCTTTCAGGAGATGATTTTCTTTTTCTGCTTTGGATTCTGAGGATAGAGCCCAAATCACTGGGTTTAGCTTATCTTTGCTACTTTGTGGGTTCTTCATTCCTTATTCTCCAAGTTTCACTATTACTATTACTAGATAGGAGTGAAAGGAGAGAGGAGAGAGAGATATAGCGATCTCTGAATCTAATTTCTTCTTGTTTCTTTGAGCACAACTACTAACATACCACAATTTCCCCCACTACCCCCAGTGACCAACAACCATCTTCCTCCATCTCTTGGGGCCCTTCAATTTATATACCCTGAAAAGTTCCCAGAATTCCAAACACTGCACAATCACAGAAACTATCTGAGGCCAGCATAACCATGCCTCTCTTAGAGCACCAGACAAATCATAGTCAACTGTTGTGATTAGTTTGAAGCAGATATCTCCATATCTGAGATTAAAATGAAAACTCAGTCTTGGCAGTTTGTCTTCCCTGAACGCGGAGACTATGCGCAGTTAGAATGCTGTGTGGAAGCCGAAGCCGCACCTCCCGGGTGACTCCTCTGGCCAGCCAGACCCCTCCTATGAGGGCTGCTCCCAGAAGAGCAAGGGCAGCTCAGTCTCTGGTAGCAACTGCAGCCACCTGTAGCTGGCTTACCCTCTGCTGCCCCGGCAGCCAGGCCTGATGGCCCAGATGGCTTCCACTGCAGCGTGTGTGGCTGTGGGCTCTGCAGTAGGGCACATCCTAGGTCACACCATCACAGGGGGCTCCAGTGGAGGTGGTAGTGCTGAGTCTGCAAAGCCTGACATCACTTATCAGGAGAATCAGGGAGTCCCGCTGCAGAACCAGCAGTCTTTTGGACCTTGCTCTCTAGAGATCAAGCAGTTTCTGGAGTGTGCTCAGAACCAGAGTGATGCCAAGCCCTGTGAGGGCTTCAACGAGGTGCTGCGGCAGTGCAGGATTGCAAATGGTTTAATATAACCAAGAAATTCAAGCTGAAGAGATGTACAATTGGTTCTGTATAATCGATAGTACTAGTGTGGACCCTTATTTATAACAGCTCCATAACTTCGGAATGGTCATGAAAGAGATCTAACTATAGGTGTTTACTGAGGCTTGTAGTGTTGGTTACTGGGCAAGGGTTTGGCCTCCTTGAACTAACTGTATTGGGATTGTGAGTTTAAAAAAAAAAAAAGAAAGAAAACACAGTCTTAAATTCCTGTGGTTTTCTTTGTTTCTTTCTTTTTTCGTAACAGTTGGAAACTTTTATTTCAATAAATTGGAAAGTTCAGAACAAATGAAAGAATGAAGAACAATATTTCTCCAAGCACTAACCAAAACAATATAAAAGAACGTTTACAAATTCATCCTGTGGAGGTAATGTTATCTGATATTAAAGTGTGCATTTCTGTGTTTGTAAAGAAAACATAATTCCAGGATTTCCGCTTCAACCAGGCTTGCACAGCAAGTATGCAGAAGTGCTGAGCCCTTTCACAGACCCACATGTTTACCTGGAGTACCTCATGTCTGCTTGCTTTCCTCCCCAAGCATGCCTTATCGAATTCAGTGACTCAGATATGTCACAGGAAGACTGTGAGAACGCACTTCACAGGGCTGCCTTTTGTTTTGCTTCATTGCTCTTCTCACCGCCTGACATTGTATGTTTGTTTATTACCTGTGTGGTTTCATCTCCCTGCTCACTATTAGTCATGCCATTTGGCATGTAAGGAGTATCTGAAGGGATGAGTGTACACTGTATTACACTGCACTGTGGATTAGCTACATTGATGCCCCTGAGGGCGAAGGGCAATTTTATTTATTGATCGTGTGTCTTTGTTTTTCAGTGTTTTTGAGACAGGTTTGTTATATAGCTTGAGCTGTACTCCGACTCACTCTTCTCTTGGGCCAACCTTTCCAGTGCTGGGTTAGAGGCATCTGTTTGACTCTAGGAGGATATTTAAGAAATATAAATCCTCTATCATAAGAAGACAATGTGATGCCTAAGATGAGTAAATCAGAAAATGTGACATCATGTTACTCTTATGTGGAGAAAAATCCCAGAAGAGCAATCCGGGAAGGACTTGAAGGTTGGGTTTGAATGTTGGTACAGTGGATGGATCCTGGGGCAGACTGGTGATCTTAATAGGCACAACAGGCTCATGTAGGTATTACAGCCTCACCTGTAATACAGGGAAAGCTTACTGGAAGAGCTCTCATTTAAGTGCCTGTACACCTTGTATGACAGAGTCTTTTTCTTAGGGTACAAACAGACCACAACATCCAGATTCCTTTCTTCTTTGTTGGACATAGGGCCACACTTGCATGTTATTAATCTCAGCACTTGGGAAGAGGTCAGCCTCCTCTATATAGTGAATTCCAGAGGCCAGCCAAGTCAACATAGTAAGAACCTATTTCAAAAATTAATCTTCTCTGAGGGAAAGTTTAGTAATTTCAAAAAGACCATCAAGAAATGCCATAGTTAAGTATTCAGGGCTTCTGGGCTAGTTAATATCCACTTATCAGTGAATGCATTCCATGTGTATTCTTTTGTGATTGGGTTACCTCACTTAGGATGATATTTTCCAGTTCCAACCATTTGCTTAAAAAAATTATGAATTCATTGTTTTTAATTGCTGAATAGTACTCCATTGTATATATATATATATATACACCACATTTTCTGTATTCATTCCTCCACTGAGGGACATCTGGGTTCTTTCCAGCTTCTGGCTATTATAAATAAGGCTGCAGTGAACATAGTGGAGCTTGTGTCCTTATTGCATGCCGGGGAATCCTCTGGGCATATGCCCAGGAGAGGTATAGCTGGGTCTTCCAGAAGAGTCATGTCCAGTTTTCTGAGGAACCGTCAGACTGATTTCCAGAGTGGTTGTACCATCTTACACTCCCACCAGCAGTGGAGCAGTGTTCTTCTTTCCCTACATCCCCACCAACACCTGTTGTCTCCTGAGTTTTTAACCTTAGCCATTCTGACTGGTGTGAGGTGAAATCTCAGGGTTGTTTTGATTTGCATTTCCCTAATGACTAATGATGTTGAGCATTTCTTAAGGTGCTTCTCGGCCATCCGAAATTCTTCAGGTGAAAATTCTTTGTTTAGCTCTGTACCCCATTTTAAAATAGGGTTATTTGGTTCCTTGGGGTCTAACTTCTTGAGTTCTTTGTATATACTGGATATTAGCCCTCTATCAGATGTGGGGTTGGTGAAGATCTTTTCCCAATTTGTTGGTTGCCGTTTTGTCCTTTTGATAGTGTCCTTTGCCTTACAGAAACTTTGTAATTTTATGAGGTCCTATTTGTCAATTCTTGATCTTAGAGCATAAGCTATTGGTGTTCTATACAGGAACTTTTCCCCTGTGCCCATGTCCTTAAGGGTCTTCCCCAGTTTCTTTTCTATTAGTTTTAGTGTGTCTGGTTTTATGTGGAGGTCCTTGATCCACTTGGAGTTGAGCTTTGTACAAGGAGATAAGAATGGATCAATTCACATTCTTCTTCATGCTGACTTCCAGTTGGACCAGCAGCATTTGTTGAAAAGGCTATCCTTTTTTCCACTGGATGTTTTCAGCTCCTTTGTCAAAGATCAAGTGACCATAGGTGTGTGGATTCATTTCTGGGTCTTCAATTCCATTACATTGGTCCACTTATCTGTTGCTGTGCCAATACCATGCAGTTTTTAACACTGTTGCTCTGTAGTATTGCTTGAGGTCTGGGATATTGATTCCTCCAGAAGTTCTTTTACTGTTGAGAATAGTTTTAGCTATCCTGGGTTTTTTGTTATTCCAGATGAATTTGAGAATTGCTCTTTCTGTCTCTATGAAGAACTAAGTTGGGATTTTGATGGGGATTACATTGAATCTGTAGATTGCTTTTGGCAAGATGGCCATTTTAACTATATTAATCCTGCCAATCCACGAGCATGGAAGATTTTTCCATTTTCTGATTGGAAATCTTCTTTGATTTCCTTCTTCAGAGACCTGAAGTTCTTCTCATACAGATCTTTTATTTGTTTGCTTAGAGTCACACCAAGATACTTTATATTGTTTGTGGCTATTGTGATGGGTGTCATTTCCCTAACTTCTTTCTCAGCCTGCTTATCCTTTTAGTATAGGAAGGCAATTGATTTGCTTGAGTTGTTTTTATAACCAGATACTTTGCTGAAGTTGTTTATCAGCTGTAGGAGTTCTCTCGTGGAGTTGGGTAGTGTTTCTTCTGTTTCTATTTTGTGGAATAGTTTGAAGAGTATTGGTGTTAAGTCTTTTTTGAAGGTCTGATAGAATTCTGCACTAAAGCCATCTGGTCCCGTGCTGTTTTTGGTTGGGAGACTTTCTATGACCCCTTTATTTCTTTAGGGGCTATGGGACTGTTTAGATGATCTATTTGATCCTGATTTAATTTTGGTGTTTGATATCTGTCTAGGAAACTGTCCATTTCCTCCAGATTCTCCAGCTGTGTTGAGTATTGGCTTTTGTATTAGGATCTGATGATTTTTTTGAATTTCCTCAGTTTCTGTTGTTATATCTCCCTTTTCATTTCTAATTTTGCTAATCTGGATACTGTCTCTGTGCCCTTTGGTTAGTCTGGCTAAGGGTTTATCTATCTTGTTGATTTTTTTTCAAAGAACCAGTGCCTGGTTTTGTTGATTCTTTGTATGGTTCTCTTTGTTTCCACTTGATCGATTTCAGCCCTGAGTTTGATGATTTCCTGCCTTCTACTCCTCCTGGGTGAATTAGCTTCTTTTGTTCCAGGGCTTTCAGGTGTGTCCTTAAGCTGTTAGTGTATGCTCTCTCCATTTTCTTTTTGGAAACACTCAGGGCTATAAGTTTTCCTCTTAGCACTGCTTTCATTGTGTCCCATAGATTTGGGTATGTTGTGCCTTCATTTTCATTAAATTCTAAAAAGTCTTTGATTTCTTTCTTTATTTCTTCCTTGACCAAGGTGTCAGTGAGTAGAGTATTGTTCAGCCTCCATGTGTATGTAGGCTTTCTGTTGTTTTTGTTGCTATTGAAAACCACTCTTACCCCATAGTGATCTGATAGGAGGCATGGGATTAGCTCCATCTTCTTATATTTGTTGAGGTCTGTCTTGTGACCAATTATATGATTGATTTTGGAGAAGGTACCATGAGGTGCTGAGAAAAAGGTATACTCTTTTGCTTTAGGATGAAATGTTCTATATATATCTGTTAAATCTAAAAGATCCAAAGCTTCAATTAGTTTCACTGTGTCCCTGTTTAGTTTCTTTTTTCCTGATTGGTCCATTGAGGAGAGTGGAGTGTTGAGGTCACACACAATTATTGTGTTAGGTGCAATGTGTGCTTTGAGCTTTAGTAAAGTTTCTTTTACGAATGAGGGTGCCCTTGAATTTAGGGTTCATAGATGTTCAGGATAGAGAGTTCTTCTTGGTGTATTTTTCCTTTGACCATCAAGAAGTGTCCCTCCATGTCTATTTTGATGACTTTAGGTTCAAAGTCAGTTTTATCTGATATTAGCGTGGCTACTCCGGCTTGTTTCCTGAGACCATTTGCTTGTAAAATTGTCTTCAGCATTTTACTCTAAGGTAGTGTTTGTCTTTGACACTGAGGTGTGTTTCCTGTATGCAGCAATATGTAGGGTCCTGTTTACAAATCCAGTCTGGTAGTCTATGTCTTTTTAGTGGGGATTTGAGACCATTGATGTTAAGAGATATTAAGGAATAGTGATTATCACTTCATGTCATTTTTCATGTTATTGTTTATATTTGATTGGTTATGTTCTTTTGGGTTTGATGAAAGAAGGTTACTATCTTGCTATTTCCAGGGTGAAGGTTCCCTCCCTGTATTGGTGTTTTCCCCCTATTATCCTTTGTAGGGCTGGGTTTGTGGAAAGATATTGTATAAATTTGATTTTGTCATGGAATATTTTGGTTTCTCCATCTATGGTGATTGAGCGTTTTGATGTCTATAGTAGTTTGAGGGCTGGCATTTGTGTTCTCTTAGAGTCTGCATGAAATCTGCCCAGGATCTTCTAGTTTTCATGGTCTCTGGTGAGAAGTCTGGTGTAATTCTGATAGGTCTTCCTTTATATGTTACTTGGCCTTTTTCTCTTACTGCCTTTAATATTCTTTCTTTGTTTAGTACATTTGGTGTTTTGATTATTATGTGATGGGAGGTATTTCTGTTCTGGTCCGGTCTGTTTGGAGTTCTATAGGCTTCTTGTATATTCATGGGCATCTCTCTCTTTAGGTTAGGGAAGTTTTCTTCCATAATTTTGTTGAAGATAGTTGCTGGCCCTTTAAGTTGTAAATCTTCAGTCTCATCTATGCCTTTAATCCTTAGGTTTGTCCTTCTCATTGTGTCCTGGATTTCCTGGATGTTCTGGGATAAAAGCTTTTTGCATTTTGCATTTTCTTTGACTGTTGAGTCAATGGTTTCTATGGTATCTTCAGCATCTGAGATTCTTTCTTCCATCTCTTGTATTGTGTTGTTGATATTTGCATCTATGGCCCCTGATTTCTTCCCAAGGTTTTCTATTTCCAAAGTTGCCTCCCTTTGCGATTTCTTAGTTGTTTCTACTTCTGTTTTTAGATCCTGGATGTTTTTGCTCAGTTCCTTCACTTGCTTGTTTGTGTTTTCCTGTAATTCTTTAAGAGATTTTTCCACTTCCTCCCTGTTGATCAAAGTTCTCCTGTATTTCTTTAAGTGATTTTTGCATTTCCTCCTTATTGGCTTCTATCTTTTGACCCATATTCTCCTACATTTCTTCCAATGATTTTTGTGTTTCCCTTGTAAGGGCTTCTAACTTTTGATCCATTTTCTCCTGAATTTCTTTAAGAGATTTATTTATGCTCTTCCTGTGTTCCTCTAACAGCATCATGACCAGTGATTTTACATCCAAATCTTGTTTTTCTGGTGTGTTGGGGTATCTCAGACTTGCTGATGTTGGAGAGTTGGGTTCAGATTGTGCCATATTGCCTTGATTTCTGTTGGTAAGATTCCCATGTTTGCCTTTTTACCATCTGTTTATATCTGGTGTTAGTTTGTCTTGTTGTCACTCGCTGGTGCTTGAACCTCCTGTTAAGGCTATTTCTGCACAGCTGGATGACTGGGTTTCCCCTGGCACAGATTGCTGTTTTGCTGCCCTCCTCCCGTTGGTCACAGGACCCATGCCTGGCTGGCTCACAGACGAACCGCTGCTCAGCCCAGGACCTGGGCACAGGTTGCAGTCCGAAGCTCGGTGGTCTTAGTCCCCAGAGGTCTTATACCCGGTATATCTCGGTATCTGGGGTTGCCTGTCCCATTAGCCTGAGCACAAAGGTGGTGGCTACCAACTTCCCGCAGAACACAGGCTCTGGGGTCGCCTGTCCTGTCCGACTGTTTGCAGAGATGGCAATTGCCGACTTCCCACAGGGCCCAAGACTCAGAGGTCTTATACCCAGGATATCTCGGTACCTGGGCTCGCCTGTCCCGTCAGCCTCAGCACAAAGATCCTCTTGTTTTTTTTTTTTTTTAAGATTTATTTATTTTATTTATGTGAGTACCCTATTGCTGTCTTCAGACACACCAGAAGAGGGCATCTGATCCCATTACAGATGGGAGCCACCATGTGGTTGCTGTGAATTGAACTCAGGCCCTCTGGAAGAGCAGTTGGTGCTCTTAATTACTGAGCCGTCTAGCTCTCCAGCCCTAGCTGGGAACTTAACAGGCCTTTGTTTCTTTTCGGGACTCACATTTAATTGTTGTTTTAACATTATGATTGTTGCTCTTAATTTTCTTAGTGTGTCTTTAAATTGTTGGTGACTTTTATTGGCTTATATTCATTGCAACATATTTTTGCTTAATCACACTGGGAAACATGTTAGCTATTATAAAAATAGGTAATGAATTAGATTATTTTGTTCTATAGTTAAGAAATTAAGAGACAGATAATAGTTTTTGTCTCACAGTCTGTTAAGGAATTTAATAATGAGTCTGTAAAAATAACTGTAGCTGAGTATGGTTTCATTTACCTATAATTCTGCCACTTAAGTAGGAAGATGGAGAATTTTTTTTTGTTTTGTTAAACCCTAAAGGCCTTCAACTCTCCAGTGGCTTAGTGAGCTACCACCCAAGAGTCACTGGATCTAGGAATTGGGATTTGTGTGACTTGGATTCACATGTATAGAGACTGAACCAGCAAAACATGTAATAATTGATTTAACTCCCTGAGAGTAAATAACTGTCAACCAAGGTCACTATGTCCAGCGAAGTTATTACTTAAAATTGGAGAATTAAAGAACTTTCGAGATAGTAGAACCTATTGTATTTCATGACTGCTACTCCAGCATTAAAGGAGATACTTACAGGAGTCCTACACAGGAAGGAAGTAAGACAATCACAAACCCAGGAAGGAATGCATTTCATGAGAGGAATAGATAAATAAATAAAAATCAGGTGTAACATGTTCAACTCATTAAGTCAGCAAACTCTTAAGATGAATACAGAAAGAAAAATACAAAAATCAACAAGGGAAAAGAATTACAGAATCAGCAAATGCATCTCTGTAACAACTCTAAATAAAAATGATCTCAAAATATGAATAAAAATTCTCTGCAAGAAACTGACCTCTTGACACAAAAGGCAAGGATGGGAAATGACACATCAAGTAGCTGAAATCTGATAGCAAGCAGGATTAGCTGTGATTCAAGCAGTGTGACTGGACTTGAAGACAGATTAGTGAAAAGAAATAAAGGCTATTGTCTTAGTTTTCCTACAACCCCTGTTGCTGTGACACAACATTCTGACAAAAGGAGCTTAAGGGCACTGGAGAGATGGCTCAGTGGTTAAGAACATTTGCTTTTCTTGCAGAGACCCAAGTTTGAATTTAACACCCGATCACTAACTGAGTTAGACCTCAGTTTCAAGGGATCTAACACTCTCTTGGGGACACTTGCGGATCCACTCAACCTCTATGAGTACTGCACTCATGTGGCGCACAAACTTACATGCAGGCATACACATAAAATTAAAATAAAATAAAAAGCAACTTAAGGGAGACAGGGCTTTATTCTGCCTTACAGTTCTAGTACATGATGTTGAGGAATTCAATGTAGTAGTGCTTGAAGTGGCTTGTTGCTTCACATCCGTAGTTAGACAGCAGAGGGCACTGAATGGGCCAGTACCGGTTTTCTCCATGTTATATGTAGTCCAAGATCTCCTTCTCAGGAAATGTCCCCAGTTATGGCTAGTTTGTTTCTTCCCATATTAGTTAATGTAATCAAGATAATCTCCTCTAAGATATACCCAAAGGCCCATCTTGCAGGAGATTCTAGATACTGTCAATTTGATAATACTAACGATCACAGTCACTACATATTAAAAACCACAAGAGAGTTTAAGAATTATACACACACACACACACACACACACACACACCCCTACACCACACACATACCACACTCATGTATGTGTGTGTGTATGTGCATATGTGTATAGAGATAGAGGTTTATTGAATATAAACATCTCAAAAAACCAAAAAAAAAAAAAAAAGAAGTAGAAGTAGAAGAAGAAGAGGAGGAGGAAGAGAAAGAGAAGAAGAAGAGAGAACATTGTTAGACTCTCAATCATGCATACACTCACTGCAAGAAGACATATTTGGTATTCATGGTCTAGTCTACCATGTGTAAAATAGATACAAGGGACTGAAGAAATGGTTTTATGATTAAAGGTATTTGTGGCTCTTGAAAGGGAACTGAATTGAGTTCTCAGCAGTCACATGGTGGCTTACAACCCTTTATAATTCTAGTTTCAGGGTTGTAATACCCTCCTTTGACCTCCATGAGCACTGCACACATTCACAACACACACACACACACACACACACACACACACACACTAAATGTTTTAAAAAATACATTCAGGGGCTGGAGAGATGTGGCTCAGTGGTTAAGAGCACTGGCTGCTTGCTCTCCCAGAGGTCCTGAGTTCAATTCCCAGCAACCACATGGTGACTCACAAACATCTGTAATGGTATCCAGTGTCCTCTTCTGATGTGTCTGAAGATAGCTATAGTGCACTCATATAAATTAAATAAATCTTTAAAAATAAATACATTCAGGACAAGAACAGGGGAAGAAATAGTGCTATTCCTGCCAACTGCTTGCTGCTACATGGCCTTCAGGAACAACCCTGAAAGAAAAACTCTTCAAATTTGCATTTAAAATATAGATATCCCACAAATAGAGGATTTTAAAACAATATTTAAAATAAGATTTGTTAAATTAAAAAATGGATTAAAAAACAAATTGTGCTGAATTAAAAGAAACTTGTTTTTCATATAAGGCAGTGGGAACAGTTGAATCTTTTAAACATGAAACTAATCTTGAAGTGGTGGCACATGCTTTTAATTTCAGCACTTGGGAGGCAGATGCAGGTGGATTTCTGAGTTCAAGTCCAGCCTGGTCTCCAGAGTGAGTTCCAGGACATCCAAGACTACACAGAAAAACCCTGTCTCAAAAAACCAAAAAGCCAAGGCAACAACAACAACAAAACTCAAAACAAACAAACAACCAAACAAACAAAAGAAAACTAGTCTTGGGCAAGTTAGAGGTTCTGGGTAAGCAAACAGTCATAATAAAAAAATCCACTGAATGAAAGGATACAGTACCTTCATTTAGAACTTCATTAAAACTATGATTAACACTTAATTAGGAATATAGCAAGTAAAATATTAACTATCATAAACAGTTTTAAAACAATTGTTAAAGGACTTTAAAACCATAATATATAAGAAAAATGTTCAGCTGGTTGGGGTCCTTATGTCAGTGGAACTATAGATGGGGATCATCCGTCACTTCTGCAGTCTGCATAGATGTATGTGTTTGATTTGAGGAAGTTCATCACCTTGAGTTTTGTAGTCCAGCAGTGGGTTACAAGATGTTTTCCACCAGTAAAAATGGAGTCTTGAATTTCTTTTAAGTCAATGAAAGCATCTAGTTTTCTTGATCGTTTGAGAAGACTAACTAGTTTTGAATCATAGCTAAAAGTCCCTGTAATAGTATGTATTTTCCCTTTTTAAAAAAATACTGTATTTTATTTATGTATGTGGAGGTCAGAAAAAGACTTGCAGGAAACAGTTTCCTCTTCACACCCTGTGGGTCTTGGGCATCAAACTAGGGTTCTTAGTCTTAGTGCATTTACCTCTGAGCCCTCTTGCTGGTCCCATGATTTTTCTTTTATAAAGATGAATGTATGCAGTTTTTGTGACTTCACCCAAAAGATTATATTTCAATGGTATGGCCTTGAGGGAAGGACCAGGGGATCAGAAGGTAAAGAAGATAGGAAAGTTTGATATCATCAGGTCTCGAACAAGCTATGTTTTATGCCAAGCAAGTTTATCAAGAAGTACATCTTAAATAGTGTTTGCAGGGGGTGCTGGTGGATGGGCCAGTACTGGCAGAGAGCTAAGTCAAATAAATTAATCGGCAAAGAGAGCACAGGATACCTCAGACATGGCTGCTTTAGGACTGATAACCAGAGCCCTTCAGAGGGGAAATCTGGATTCTCAGAAATTATAACCTTAACTCCTCTGAGGACCTGGCCCCAACCCCAGACCAGACCTTGTCAAGCCTACTTCTGGACAAGGACACAAAACAAGAGTCTCTTTGTCCTTTTATCAGGGACTCTGAGGAAGCCTTGGGTTGGCCTGGCTCCCAACATTTTCACCTACAAATTAAAAAAAATATGTCAAGTACTTATATTTTTTAAGGTTTGTTTATTTATTTATTTATACGTATGAATACACTGTAGCTGTCTTCAGACACACCAGTAGAGGGCATCAGATCCCATTACAAATGGTTGTGAGCCACCATGTGGTTGCTGGGAAGGGAACTGAGGACCTCTGGAAGAGCAGTCAGTGCTCTTAACCACTGAGCCATCTCTCCAGCCCGTCAAGTACTTATTTTATGAAGAGATACTGGATGCCTTAACTAAAGGGTTAAATCGTAGGAGAAAGCCAAAGTTTTAGTTGATTTTGACAGTTTATTCGTGCTATTTCATAATCATAGGCCGAATTTATGAGTAAATATTCGTTCACCATTACTATACAATTTAGTAGGAATGCCCCAAATAGGAATAATTCCAGAAATATATTTTATTTTCCTGTGGTTAAGACAATGACTATCAACAGGCAAAGACTTTCTCCAACGGGAAAACATAAAATGAAATCTAATCCTAGGTTTTAAATGTCCCATTTTTACTAACGTAAGGGTCCATGATTTGCAAAGGATGACACTCCAGACCCTAATAGTATGCAACAGCGAAGGGCATCTATTCTGCTGAGAACCTACATGCAGGCAGATGTCTACCATACATCGGGATGGAAGACGAAGTGGGGACTTTGCAGGGTCAGAGGTATAGGTGCTTTAGCTATTGCTTGGGATTTGGGGAACTTTTGCTGATTAGCTTTACTTGGCGCAGGTTAGGAGGTGGGGCAGCTTCTACAGCTCCTGATTGGCTGCCTGTCAGGGGTGGTTTTTCCTGGAATTGATTGTTTTGACTTTTCCAGATCTGGGACACAAAAACTTAAGGCTAATCTTCCAAACTGCCAGTTTGCAGCCTATCAAGGAGTCAATTTGGTTCTGGCTAACTCTGTTCTCTCTTTAAGAACAGACTGGCACTTAAGATAACATTGTCAACAGGGAATCAAGCATTAATTTCATCCCAGGATATTGAATTTTGACTTAAAAATTTTAGTAACCTTTGTATTTCAACCAACTTAATTATAACCCTACTTACTCCCTCCTCCATCTTTCTGTAGCATACTATTATCTAATATTTTTTTATCGATTTCCATTATGGAACAATATATCTCCTTTATTTGATGGTTTAGTGTTACTTTTATAACACTAGGAAAAATAGTTTTTTTGAAGCAGCACTTCTCTGTATAGTTTTGGTTGTATTGGAATTCAGGCTGGTCTTGAACTTAGAAATCCACCTGTCTCTGCCTTCTTAATGCTGGGATTAAGGCATGTGCCACCCCCACTTGGATTAGAATATAATTTTAAATGAAAACCCAGTAGGTAGTAGCTAAATGCACACACACACACACACACACACACACACACACACACTCCATTCATCTGATATCTTAAATAGTTAACAGTTTATAAATTCAAGTTAAAAAATTAAGTTTAAATTAATTCTTTATTAGAGGTTTAAGTCATTGTACCGGTCACTCTGTTTAAAAAAAATCATTTGCTTCTCATTAGGGTTTATGAGGCATCCAAAACAAAGTTTGACTTTTTTTTTTTTTTTTTTTTGTATTTTAGTTTTAGGTCACTCGATTAATTTTTTAAATAAATGTTTTATGTATATAAGTGTATGCATAATGGCATTCCTGATACTCAGGGAAACAAGAAGAGGACATTGGATCCCCGTAGGCAGCAGTTATTAGCAGCCGTGTGTGAGCAAGAAATTGAATCCTGGTCCTCTGGAAGAGTGATCAGTGCTCTCAATCACTGAGCTGTCTCTTTAGCCTTACTGGTTTGCCTTTGTAGAAGTATATAGTCACTTAACAAGTATTTTGCCTAAATCTGTTTCATTTGTTTTTTCTTTTCTAAACAGGGTTTCTCTGTGTAGCCTTTGCTGTTCTAGAACTCAGGATGATATTTTCTAGTTCCATCCATTTGGTTACAAACTTCATGAAGTCATTGTTTTTAATCACTGAGTAGTATTCCATTGTGTAAATGTACCACATTTTCTGTATCCATTCTTCTGTTGAGGGAAATCTAGGTTCTTTCCAGCTCCTGGCTATTATAAATAAGGCTGCTATGAACATAGTGGAGCAGGAGTCTTTGTTATATGTTAGAACATTTTGTGGGTATATGCCCAGTATAGCTGGGTCTTCAGATAGAACTATTTCCAATTTTCTCAGGAACTGCCAGATTGATTTCCAAAGTGGCTTTTACCAGCTTGCAGTTCCATCAGCAATGGAGGAGTGTTCCTTTTTCTCCACATTCTCGCTAACATATGCAGTCACCTGCATTTTTGATCTTAGCCATTCTGACTGGTGTGAGGTGGACTCTTAGGGTTGTTTTGATTTGCATTTCACTGACTATAACTGCTTCTCAGACATTTAAAATTCCTTGGCTGATAATTCTCTGTTTAGCTCTGTACTCCACTTTTTAATAGGGTTATTTGGTTCTCTGGAGCCTAACTTCTTGAGTTCTTTCTATATTTTGGATATTAGCCCTCTATAGGATGTAGGATTGGCAAAGATTTTTTCCCAATCTGGGTTGCTGTTTTGTCTTGCTGACAGTGTCCTTTGTCTTACAGAAACTTTTCAGTGTTATGAAGTCCCATTTGTTAATTGTTGATCTTAAAGCATAAGCCATTGTTCTGTTCAGGAAGTGTTCCCCTGTGCCCAAGTATTCAAGGCTCTTTCCCACTTTCTCTTCTATTAGATTCATCATATCTGGTTTTATGTAGATGTCCTTGATCCACTTAGACTTGAACTTTGTACAAGGACATAGGTATGAATCGATTTGCATTCTTCTACACACAGACTGCCAGTTGAACCAGCACCATTTGTTGAAAATGCTATATTTTTTTTCCACTGGATAGACCCAGGGGTCCTGGTGTGCCTGGTATTGGGGCAGGGTTTGAGGTCTCACCCATGATCCTGGATGTGTCAGAATACCCGGGGAGTCAAGCTGAAACTGGGGTATGGGTTGTTAGGTTTGGATCCAGAGCAGAGCTTCTGCTCCAGGCCCTGATGCAAAGCAGAAGCCACACAGGTCTCTGTCTGGGCAGGGTATCCAAGCCAGGATTTTTAATGTTACTATTTGTTAGATCTTCTCCAGTATTCACTGTGAAAGGGAAGCATGACACAAAGATCTTTAGTAAGTATGTATAGATGTAGTCCAGAATTAATAAAAAAAACCTTATACTTAACAGTTTTATATAAGAATATTTTGAGGGGGGCTGAGGAGATGGCTCAGCAGTTAAGTACACTAGCTACTCTTACAGAGGTTTGGGTTCAGTTCCCACTGCTCACATGACAGGTCACAACTGTTTGTAACTCCATTTCCAGAGAATTTGATGCCCTGTTCTGGTCTCCATGGATATAAGCATGTAGGCACTTCACAGGTAAACATGCAGGCAAAATAGTCCTACACATGAAATAAAATAAAAATGATAAAAATAATGTTTTGAAAATGAAATCATATAATTTTTATATTTCCCATGACTATAATACAATTGAAATAAAACTTGAAATTAATAGGTACTTATTTAGAACCTGTTTTTTAAGGAAATCGTTACATATGTATGTATATATTTATACATGGACTTGTAAAGATATAAAACATAAAACATGTAAAACAATAAATGAAATAGCATAATAAAATCTTTATCTTATGACTAGTGAATGTTGTTTATATAAACAATTAGCATGATAATGTTTTTATGAAATACTTAGTATAACAGAAGACATCACTTTAATAGATTTTAAGATATTCAGAGTACCAGGTATGTATTTATCAGGTCTTTTAATAAATCATCAAAATACTCACATTTGTAAATCTATACATGTACATCTTATTTAGGCATGCCAAATAATGAAAATAATAATTTTAGCACACAATTAAATGAATAGTAACAAAACACCAGTAATTCATTAATGTTTTTTCTTTATACAAACACCACAAAAGCAATTATCATACATATAGATGGCATAAGTACATGAAATCTAGCTGTGGTCAATAGAACAGGTGGAAAATTTATATTCCACTCTCTTGAAGGTGTGAGAAAGGCTTAGTAATGTAGAGATCATAAGGTGAAGTGTGTTGTGCAGACTCAAGGTGACAACTCTTCCTCTTCTTAAGAGGTAAATAGCTTAGGAGGAGATGCCTTTACAGATAAAACAGCTTTTCTCAATATTACTTTGGACTAAAATCTGTTTTGTTTTGACTCTTTTTTTTTTTTTTTTAGTGAGGCTAAATGATATGCCCCATGCTTGTGCTTATATCTTAAATAAAAAGAAAATAATACATTTCTTTCATGTGTTGTTTAGATCAGGCATCATCTACTGGACTGATGTCAGTCTGGATGTCTAGATCTAACAATCCTGGTCTGTCTCCTCTCTTGGGATTAGGTAACACAGCATGTCCCACACAATTTCTTACCTAGCCTTTGGTCATTACTAATGTTCAAGTGACTACTTTTTCTCTAGGCATTCCTAGAGGCCCTGAGATTATACTGCTTCTGTCCAGTGTAAAGCTGAAACTCGTGAGTGCACATAACAGCAGAGAGGATGGTCAGGAAAGCAAGAAGCAGCACATAGAGAGAAAATATATCATATTGAACAGTTTCCTTTTGTATGGAAAATCACGGTAGTGTGTTACATCTTTCTAATCCTATTAGCTACCTGATTCACAATTACTTTTAGTCTCCCTGCTGAGAATCTCCCACTTAAAATTTAGGCAAAAAAAATCAGTGGAAAAGAAACTTGATATTCCCTGACTTCCTAGGTAGGACAAGAGCAGTGAGCATAGCCACTTAATCATGTAGAATCCAGGGCTATTTCCTTCACTCTTGTCTGGGTGTCATTGACTGTCCCACCAGCCTTGGATTATATGTAAGGCAGTCTCTGTCTTTAGGTTCTGGCCACTCCACCACTCTTTGGTTTTAAAAATAGTACTCCAATGGGGCAAAACACTGACTGCTACTACTTCTGTGCCCATCCTTGATAATAGGTCTCCTGCAAGGTGAGGTCATAGTGAATGGAGGGAGATTGTACTCTGTCAGACACATTGGTTGCTGGTGATTTGTTGCCGTCTAGAGGCCAAGGACAAACTGAGTTTACCTGAATGGGGGGCTGGAAATAAAAAAGAGGCAGGGGGCGAGAGAAGAATGAAGCCAAGACAAGGTTCTGATCAAGGCTCCAAGTTTAATATTCAGTACTGTGTTTATATAGGGAAAGGCCTGAGAACCCATCCTTTGTTTCAGCCGGAGGATGTTACAAAGCAAGGTCAGCATGGTAGTCTAATTTTCTAAGTTCCTGTAGGAACTTGCACATGCAACCAAGGCAGAAGACTCCACTAAGGTCAGTAAGGTCTATCGTGGCAAGCATTCAAGGTCTGTTCAGCCTGCTTAAGGCTGGGAAGGGACTGCTTAAGACTGGGAAGGTCATCGTGATTGTTAAACCTTGGAAGGTGACGAATATGGGCTAGATTCCTGTAGTAATCACCAGAGCCTTTATCCCCACAACCTCTTTCTTTCTTACCTTGGTCACGCATATTTCAATCCTGTTTATTTCTTCTTCCTCCTCCTCTTCCTCATCTTCCTTTATTTCTCTTCTCCCAGCTTTATCCTCTCCATTGCCATCTTCCTCTTCTTTTTCTTCATCCTTTGACCTCCTGCTTAAAGTCTACTCACAATATTTTCAGTTCCCCCAGCATTTATTACAGACAGCCCTAAATTTGGATTTCAAGTTGGGCAAGGATGGTTTCTGACAACACAAAGACAAAATATAGTAATGGTTTAGTAGGATCAACAGGTATGTTTTAAAGACTTGATATTCCTTCTTTCATCTCTATACATTCCTGAGATGATGCTTTTGCTCTCAGTCAGTTTCTGTCCTTGACCCAGATTATCTGTACAGAAATCAGTTTATCATGTAACCAGTTTCTTCCTGGGCCATTTCTCCTTATTAATTGTCAGGACTGTCACAGATTCAGCTGTGTTTTGGAGGTTGGGCCCAGAATGAACCTCTTTCAATTGTGTTTTCCTTTCCAGCATCAAAGTGTGTCCATTGTGACCATATCAGCAGTACAGGTGTTTATGTGTAAGAGTGTTGAAAACTCCCATGAGAGTACAAAGAACATGCACTTGTGAACAGTTATTAAAAGTATCTATCATGAGTGGGACATACTGGAAAGATTCCTGTCTTCCCAGTTTCATAACTTATTGAATAACATTAAGTTTACTAGGTTTGTTGATTTCATTGGCTGCAATTTTCTGAGTAATACTAATATCCTTTGATAGATAATCATTGGCAAACATAGGTTCTTCTATTACAATCTTAATTTCTTTTCTTTTTAAACATTTTATTAGATTATTTTCTTTACATTTTAAATGTTATCTCCTTTCCTGGTTTCCCCTCTGAAAACCCTCTATCTCCTCCCCACTCCTCCTGCTCACTAACCTACCCACTCCTGCTTCCCTGATCTGATATTCCCCTACCCTGGGGTAATGAGCCTTCATGACTCCAAGGGCCTCTCCTCTCACTGATGTCTGACCAGGCCATCCTCTGCTACATATGTGGCTGGAGCCATGGGTCCCTCCATGTGTACTCTGGTTGGTGGTTAAGTCCCTGGGAGCTCTGGGGATACTGGTTGGTTCATATTGTTGTTCCTACTATGGGACTATCAACTCCTTCAGCTCCTTGGGTCCTTTCCCTAGCTCCTCCATTCTAATACGAAACACATACTGTGTACAAAACAATTATATATCTCTATATTTTATAGTAGGTTACAGAATGGTTACAAAAAAACTAAAGAAACTCGAGAGGAACTCAATAGGTATAAAGAGCTCTTACTGGAGGCATCGGCAGAGGGCTGTTTAGAGGCAGAAAGTCAGTCCCAATGGTTAAACGAGTCCAGTTGGAGAGCTGTTGGAGCAGAGCAGAGCTAAGATTCAGGATCCTAAGATTGGGTGTGGCCACAGCATTGAGTAAAGCTGATGAATGAGACCCAGGACTGTGGAGGACATAGACATGAGGCCCAGGATGCTACTACCACAGGCTCATAGGGCTGTGGAGGCAAGAGGCAAGAGGCAGGATCAAGACCAGGTGATGAATGGATATACAGATACAGCAATTTGAATAGTCTTTGTTAGTGGCTGGGATTGAGCTGAATTGAAGCACAATTCAGGACAGCCCAGAGATCTGTTGCTCCCTGAATGGATGGGACTATTTACATTTCAGTATTTGGTGTCTTCCTCTTCATGAGATGCAGATGAGAATGTGACACCATTTGGTGGTCTCATGTGATCACTAGTTTCTTTGTTCTGTTTTCATTTCTGTTGTTTTGTTTTGTATTTTTCTGCTACAGGTTTAATATACTTACATGTTAACACCTTCCTTGTCTGCTTTGATAAGTTAATTGGGTGTGTATTTTTAAAGTTTTAAAATCAGGTTTATCAGTGCCTGCCTTATATATCAGTGGTACAAAACAGGTGGGGCTGTTTACTGAATTTGAACTGAAAATGGATTTAAATTATGCTTATAAAATGAGTGACTCCTTGATCCACTTGGACTTGAGCTTTGTGCAAAGTGACAAATATGGGCCTATTTTCAATTTTTCTATATACAGACAGCCAGTTAGACCAGCACCATGAATTGAAGATGCTTTCTTTTTTCTATCGTATATTTTTGGGTTCTTTGTCAAAGATCAAGTGTCCATAAGTGTGTAGTTTTATTTCTGGATCTTCAGTTTTATCCTATTGATCAACGTGTCTGTCTCTGAACCAATACCATGCAGTTTTTTTTTTTATCACTATTGCTCTGTAGTATTGCTTGAGGTGATTCCCTCAGATGTTCTTCTATTGCTAAGAATTGTTTTTGCTATTCTGGGTTTTTTTTACTTTTTCAGATGAATTTGAGAATTGCTCTTTCCATGTATTTGAAGAATTGTGTTGGGATTTTGATTGGGATTGTGTTGAATCTGTAGATTGCCTTTGGTAGGATGACCATTTTTACTATGTTAGTTCTATTAATTCATGAGCATGGGAGATCTCTTCATTTTCTGAGATCTTCTTTGATTTCTTTCTTGAGAGTCTTGAAGTTATTGTCATATAGATCTTTCATTCATTTGGTTAGAGTTACTGGTAAAACCACTCTGGAAATCAATCTAGAGGTTCCTCAAAAAATTGGAAAGATATCTACCTAAAGACCTAGCTATAACACTTTTGGGCATATACCCAAAAGATGCCCCACCATGCCTCAGGGGCATATGTTCCACTATTTTTGTAGCAGCCTTATTTGTGATAGCCAGAAGCTGGAAACAACCCAGATGTCCCACAACAGAAGAATGGATACAGGAAATGTGGCTTATTTACACAATGGAGTACTACTCAGCTATTAAGAATGAGGATACCCTTAGTTTTGCAGGCAAATAGATGGAACTAGAAAATATGGTGAGTGATGTAACTCAGACCCAAAAGGATATGTATGGTATGTACTCAATAATAAGAGGAAGATCAACTATGGCTTCCAGGGATGTGATAAGAGGTCTTTCTTGATCTTCAGAGAGCGAAGTGTAAAAGTCGGTTTTATATGCTGCAATAACAGATTTTTCTGTGGGCCACTACCCTGTCCTTTCATTGTACCCATTCTAGAATGTCTATTCCCAGCACTGCCCAAACCCTGACATTCTGCCTGTATTCACCATCAGGTATAGATATTTTAGTAGTTCAGTAGGCCATAGATATGTTTTCTGCTTCTTGCAACCTTCAGTGCTACCCCTTTCTTAGATTCTGGTTTCTTCCTTTATCTCCATCAATCCCTCTAGAACAGCCTGACATTTTGCACACACTCATACCTCTTCATTCTTATCCTTTTTCAACAAATGTATCTGACTGATAAACACTTCATTAAAATTCTGATTTTAGAGTTTTCCCGCGGTAGAGATGGTGCAGTAGAACAGAGATTTTTAACTCATAGCATCCAGTAAGCACAGCTGAGTGTAATATGAAGGGATCAGAACAGCATAACCTTTAGGGGTATCCCCTAAGGGTATACCCCCAGGAACCTGATTCCTCCAACCAGGCTCTGCCTTCCACAGTTCTGCCAAATATTAATAATCTATTCACAGTTTGAATCCATCAATAAACTAAATCATTGATCAGGTCAGAGACCTCTGGAAATGGCCTCACAGGCACTCTCAGAGGTGTGCATGTTGAATCTCTTCCACATCCTCGTTGCCATTTTGTGGTCATCTAGAAAAACTGCCACAGGCTTACGGTGCTCCTGCACTACAATGTCTGTCTCTGTTGTGTGTTCATATGGCTGTGCACTTCATTGTTCTGGAAAGCCTCACTGTTTAGCTGTATTCCTTGTAATTCAATAGTTTTTGAAGTTGATATTGTTTGGAATTTTTACTTTTGTGTTTTATACCAGTAGATTTGTATGTTCAACCTAGAAAATACATACAACATTGGCAGGGTAAATATTGCTAATAATATTATGCTACCCTAAAAAAGATACAACTTGTTTAAATTTAAGTGTTTTTGCTGAGACTTCTAGGAGCATAAGTAGGCCATGATGTAGTTTTTGTATGTATTTAAATATAAGTATTACTTAGATATATTAAAAAATTGTTTTTTCTAGTACTGATGATTGGCTCCTATAGCCCTAGATTTTTCTAGCTATCAATCTAAGATGTCTCAAGTTCAATAGCCTGTTTTTTATGTAATATATCATTTTATCTTTCCAGTTGTACACATATATTATCATTTTCTACTGTTTGATTAATTTTTGTATGTTTATTGTTTGTGTGGTATATTCATGTATATGGACATGTGTGTCTATCTCCTGTTATTGCTACTTTAAGAACAACAGCAACCAAACCAATATAATAGTAATAAATAAGGGTGATGAGTGTAGTTTGGATTCTAAAACTTCTTGTTCTCCAAATTTTAAATCTATCAGAATCTTTGAAACTTCCTTGAACTATCCACTATAATTAACACTTATTCAGGAGGAAACAGGTACAAAAGGCTAGTGATTTGCCCAGGGTCATGGGAGAGTGGGGCAGAAACAGTCTTTTTTTTTTTAATTGAATATAATCTTCATTAACATTTCAAATAGTAAAACCTTTCCCGGTTTCTCCCCTCCCTGAAAAACCCCCAACCCCTCCTTCTACCCCCTGCCTCCAAGTATATGTCCCTCCACCTGACCCACTCCCAACCCCCCCTTCATTTCCCTTTGTTGGGACATCTATTGAGTCTTCACCTGGCCAAGGACCACTCCTCCCACTGATGCCTGACAAGGCATTCCTCTGCCACATTTTTGGCTGAAACCATGTGTATCCCTTGGTTGATGGTTTAGTCCCTGGGAGTCCTGAAGCGTCTGGGTGGCTGAAATCATTGTTCTTGCCATGGGGCTGTAAACCCCTTCAGCTCCTCCGGACCACCCTCCAACTCCTCCATTGGGGACCACATGCCCAGACCAATGGTTGGCTGCTAGCATCTGCCTCTGTATGTGTAAGGCTCTGGCAGGGCCCCTCCAGAGACAACCATGGCATGCTTCTTTTGGTATGCACTTCTTGTCCATAATAGTGTCAGGGTTTGGTGACTGTTTATAGGATGAATCCCCAGGTAGGGCAGTCTCTGGGAGGTCTTTCCTTCAGTCTCTTGATTGCTCCTGTGAGTATTTTGCTCCCTTTCTCAGAGGAACCAAAGCACCCTCACTTAAGTCATCCTTCTTCTTGAGCTTCCTGTGCTCTGTGAATTGTAATTTGCTTATTTTGAACTTTTGGGCTAACATCACTTATCAGTGAGTCCATACCATTTATGTTCTTTTGTGATTAGGTTACCTCCCTTAGGAGGACACTTTCTAGTTCCATCCATTTGCCTAAGAATTGCATGAATTCATTGTTTTTAATTGCTGATTAGTACTCCATTGTGTAAATATACCACAATTTCTGTATCCATTCTTCTGTTGAACGACATCTGGGTTCTTTTCAGCTTCTGGCTATTATAAATAAGGCAGCTATGAACATAGTGGAGCATGTGTCCTTATTACATGTAGGAACATCTTCTGGGTATATGCCCAGGAGTGGTATAGTTGGTTCCTCAGATAGTAAGTTCTATGTCTAATTTTCTGAGGAATTGCCAAATTGATTTCCAGAGTGGTTTTATCAGTTTGCAATCCCACCAACAATGGAGAAGTGTTTCTCTTTCCCCACATCCTCTCCAGCATCTGTTGTCCCTTGAATTTTTCATTTTAGTCATTCTGACCAGTGTGATGTGGAATCTCAGGGTTGTTTTGATTTGCATTTCCCTGATAACTAAGTATGCTGAACATTTCTTTAGGTGCTTTAGAGCCATTTGAGTTTTCTCAGTTGAGAATTCCCTGTTTGCTGTGTACCTCATTTTTTAATAGGGTTATTTGACTAACTTCTTGAGTTCTTTGTATGCATCGGATATTAGCCTTCTATTGGATGTAGGATTAGTAAAGATCTTTTCCCAATTTGTTGGTTGCTGTTTTGTCCTATTGACTGTGTCCTTTGCCTTACAGAAGTTGCAGTTTTATGAGGTCCCATTTGCCGATTCTTTTTTTTTTTTTTTTTTTTTTTTTTTTTTTTGGTTTTTTGGATTAGGTTTTTTTCGAGACAGGGTTTCTCTGTATAGTCCTGGCTATCCTGGAACTCACTCTGTAGGCCAGGCTGGCCTTGAACTCAGAAATCTGCCCTCCTCTGCTTCCCAGAGTGCTGGGATTACAGGCGTGTGCCGCCGCTGCTGCCACCGCCACTGCCACCACCACCCAGCCTGATTCTTGTTCTTAGAGCATAGGCTATTGGTGTTCTATTGAGGAACTTTTCCGCTGTGCCTATGTGTTCAAGATTGTTCCCACCTTCTCTTCTGAAAGCTTCAGCGTGTCTGGATTTATGTGTAGGTTCTTGATATACTTGGATTTGAGCTTTGTACAAGGAGATAAGAATGGATCAATTCGCATTCTTCAGCATGCTGACCTCCAGTTGATCCAGCACCATTTGTTAAAAATGCTGTGCTTTTTCCATTGGATGTTTTAGATCTTTTGTCAAATATCAAGTGATCATATATGTGTGGGTTCTTTTCTGGGTCTTCAATTCTATTCCAGTGATCTTCCTGCCTGTCTCCATACCAATACCAAACAGTTTTTATCACTGTTGCTCTGTAGTAGAGCTTGAGGTCAGGAATGGTGATTTCCCCAGGAGATCTTTTGCTATGGAGAATAGTTTTTGCTATCCTGGGTCTTTTGTTATTCCAGATGAATTTGAGAATTGCTCTTTCTAGATCTATGAATGATTGATTTGGGATTTTGATGGGGATTGCATTGAATCTATAGATTGCTTTTGGCACGATGGCCATTTTTGCTAATTAATCCTGTCAATCCATAAGCATGGGAAATCTTTCCATCTTCTGAGATCTTCTGGGTCACACCTAGGTATGAAATATTATTTGGGATTATTGTGAAGGGTGTCATTTCCCTAATTTCTTTTTCAGCTTGTTTATCCTTTGAGTAGAGGAAGGCTACTGATTTGTTTGAGTTAATTTTATATCCAGCCACTTTGCTGAAGTTGTTTATCAGCTTTAGGAGTTCTCTGGTGGAAGTTTTGGGGTCAATGAAGTATACGATCATATTATCTGCAAATAGTGATATTTTGACTTCTTCCTTTTCCTATTTGTATACCTTTGGCCTCCTTTTGTTGTCTGATTCCTCTGGCTAGGACTTCAAGTACTATATTTAATAGATAGGAAGAGAATGGGCAGCCTTGTCTGGCCTCCAATTTTAGTGGGATTGCTTCAAGTTTCTCTACATTTAACTTGATGTTGGCTACTTGTTTGCAATATATTGCTTTCACTATGTTTAGTTATTGGCCTTGGATTCCAAGTCTCTCCAATACTTTTATCATGAAGGGATGTTGGATTTTGTCAAAAGCCTTTTCAGCATCTAATGAAATGACCATGTGGTTTTTTTCCTTGAGTTTGTTTACACAGTGGATTACATTGACAGATTTCTGTATATTGAACCCTCTCTGCATCCCTGGGATGAACCCTACCTGATCGTGATGAATTATAGTTTTGATGAAGTCTTGGATTTGGTTGGTATTTTGTTGAGTATTTTGGCATCGATGTTCACGAAGGAGATTGGTCTGAAATTCTCCTTCCTTGGTTTGGCCCTTTGTTTGGTTTAGGTATAAGCATTATTGTGGCTTTATAGAATGAGTTGGGTAGTGTTCCTTGAATTTCTATTTCATGGAATAGTTTGAAGAGTATTGGTAGTAGTTCTTCTTTGAAGATCTGATAGAATTCCCTACTAAACCTATCTGGTCCTGGGCTTTTTTTTTTTTTTTTTTTTTTTGATGGGAGACTATTAACGACTGCTTCTATTTCCTTAGGACTTATGGGACTATTTAGATGGTTTATCTGATCCAGTTTTAATGTTGGCACCTGGTATGTATCTAGAAAGTTGTCCATTTCTTCCAGATTTTCAAACTTTGTTGAGTACAAACTCTTGTAGTAGGATCTGGTGATTTTTTTGAATTTCCACAGTTTCTCTTGTTATGTCTCCCTTTTCATTTCTGGTTTTATTAATTTGGATATTGTCTCTGTGCCCTCTGGTTAGTCTGGCTAAGGGTTTATCTATCTTGTTGATTTTTTTTCAAAGTACCAGATCCTGGTTTTGTTGATTCTTTGTATAGTTCTTTTTGTTGCTTTTGGCCCTGAGTTTGATTATTTCCTGCTGTCTACTCCTCCTGGGTGTATTTGCTTCTTTTTGTTCTAGAGCTTTCAAGTGCACTGTCAAGCTGTTAGTGTAAGCTCTCTCCATTTTCTTTTCAGAGACAATCAGAGCTCTGAGTTTTCCTCTTAGCATTGCTTTCATTGTGTCCCATACATTTTGGTATGACGTGTCTTCATTTTCATTAAATTCTAAAAAGTCTTTAATTTCTTTCTTTATTTCTTCCTTGACCAAGCTATCATTGAGAAGAGCATTGTTCAAAGTCCATGGGTATGTGTGCTTTCCATTGTTTTGCTTGAGCTGAAGACATCTGCAAAGGATCTTTTAGCTTTCATAGTTTCTGGTGAGTAGTCTGGTATAATTTTGATAGGTCTGCCTTTATATGTTACTTGACCTTTTCCCCTTACTTCTTTAATATTATTTCTTTCTGTAGTACATTTGGTGTTTTGATTATTATGTGACGAGAGGAATTTCTGCTCTAGTCCAGTCTGTTTGGAGTTCTGTAGGTTTCATGGGCATCTCTTTCTTTAGGTTAGGGAAGTTTTATTCTATAATTTTGTTGAAGATCTTTATTGACCCTTTAAGATGTAAATCCTCACTCTCTTCTATGCCTATAATTCTTAGGTTTGGTCTTCTCATTGTGTCCTGGAGTTCCTGGATGTTTTGGGTTACAAGCTTTTTGCATTTTGTATTTTCTTTGACTGTTGAGTCAATGTTTTCTATGGAATCTTCAGCATTGAGATTCTTTTGTCTCTTGTATTCTGTTGTTGATGCTTGTATCTATGACTCCTGAATTCTTTCCAAGGTTTTCTATCTCCAGAGATGTCTCACTTTTCAATTTCTTTAGTGTTTCTACTTCCATTTTTTAGATCCTAGATAGTTTTGTTCAGTTCCTTCACTTGTATGTGCTTCCCTGAAATTCTTTAAGCGATTTTTGTGTTTCCTCTTTAAGGGCTTCTACCTGTTGACCCATGTTCTCTTGTATTCCTCCCTCCCTCCCTCCTCCCCCCTCCCTCCCTCCCTCCCTCCCTCCTTCCCTCCTTCTCTCTCTCTCTCTCTCTCTCTCTCTCTCTCTCTCTCTCTCTTTTTCTTTCAAATTCTATATTATAGTTTTATTTGTATTTAAAAATATACTGGAAATTCTGTATAGGCCCAAGATTGAGCTTATTTTTGCCATACATTTCTTTGGATTTGAAGACATGGCTTGTCTGACGGGACCTTTTGCAAACTGAACACCAAGATCAGGAAAGTCCTATAGCTTTTTCTGGTGCTACTGCTGATTGCACAAGTCACTCTCTTGCTGCTGAATCTGGGTACCTCTCATTTTCCCTTTATCACCTGAACAGATTTTCGACCATAGTGATAATAACTGTATGCTGACACAGATGTGGTGAATGCTGTACAACACCATAGTATTTAGTACCTGAAGATGAATGCTGTCAGCATAATTGAAAACTGGAACTGCCAAAGAAGCTGCCACCAAAATTAACTAGACTGCTGTATTTACCTTGATGATAAATGTTGGTTTTAACCTAGCAGTGGCATAGCAAGGATTGAAGAACCTTTTTTTATTTTTTTATTTTCTAAATTCTTTGTTTACATTCCAAATGCTTTCTCCTTTCCCGGTTCCCCCCTCCCCATATGTCCCATAAGCCCTCTTCTCTCCACCCATTCTCCATTCACCCCCTTCCCTTTTCTCTATCCTGGTACTCCCCTACAATGCTGGATCAAGCCTTTCCAGGATCAGGGCCCTCTCCTTACTTCTTCATGGGAGTCATTTGATATACTAATTGTGTCTTGGGTATTCAGGGCATCTGGGCTAACTAATATCCACTTATCAATAAATGCATTCTGTGTGTATTCTTTTGTGATTGGGTTACCTTACTTAGGACGATATTTTCCAGTTCCAACCATTTGCTTAGAAATTTCATAAATTCATTGTTTTTAATTGCCGAGTAGTATTCCATTCTGTAAATATACCACATTTTCTGTATCCATTCATCCATTGAGGGACATCTGGGTTCTTTCCAGCTTCTGGCTATTATAAATAAGGCTGCTATGGACATAGTGGAGCATGTGTCCTTATTGTATGCAGGGGAATCTTCTGGGTATATGCCCAGGAGTGGTATAGCTGGTCCTCCAGAAGTGTCATGCCCAGTTTTCTGAGGAACTGACAGACTGATTTCCAGAGTGGTTGTACCAATTTGCAACCCCACCACCAGTGGAGGAGTGTTTCTCTTTCTTCACATCCTTGCCAACACCTGCTGTTTCCTGAGTTTTTAATCTTAGCCATTCTAACTGGTATAAGGTGAAATCTCAGGGTTATTTTGATTTGCATTTCCCTAATTACTAATGATGTTGAGCATTTTTTAAAGATGCTTTTCAGTCATCCGAAGTTTTTCGGGTGAAAGTTCTTTGTTTAGCTCTGTACCCCATTTTTAATAGGGTTATTTGGTTTTCTGGGGTCTAACTTCTTGAGTTGTATATATTGGATATTAGCCCTCTATCGGATGTAGAATTGGTGAAGATCTTTTCCCAATTTGTTGGTTGCCATTTTGTCCTTTTGATAGTGTCCTTTGCCTTACAGAAACTTTGTAATTTTTATGATGTCCCATTTGTCAATTCTTGATCTTAGAGCATAAGCTATTAGTGTTCTGTTCAGGAACTTTCCCCTGGTACCAATGTTCTCAATGGTCTTCCCCAGTTTCTTTTCTATTAGCTTCAGAGTGTCTGGCTTTATGTGGAGGTCCTTGATCCATTTGGAGCTGAGCTTAGTACAAGGAGATAAAGGTAGATCAATTCGCATTCTTCTGCATGCTGACCTCTAGTTGAACCAGCACCATTTGTTGAAAAGGCTATATTTTTTCCACTGGATGTTTTCAGCCCCTTTGTCAAGGATCAAGTGGCCATAGGTGTGTGGGTTTATTTCTGGATCTTCAATCCTATTCCATTGATCTGTCTGCCTGTCACTGTACCAATACCATGCAGTTTTTAACACTATTGCTCGGTAATATTGCTTGAGGTCAGAGATACTGATTCCTCCAGAATTTGTTTTGTTGTTGAGAATAGTTTTAGCTATCCTGCGTTTTTGTTATTCCAGATGAATTGAGAATTGCTCTTTATAACTCTATGAAGAACTGAGTTGGAATTTTGATGGGGATTGCACTGAATCTGTATATTGCTTTTGGCAAAGTGGTCATTTTAATTATATTAATCCTGCTGATCCATGAGCATGGGAGATTTTTCCATTTTCTGAATTCTTCTTCCATTTCCTTCTTCAGAGATTTGAAGTTCTTGTCATACAGATCTTTTACTTGTTTGGTCAGAGTAACACCAAGGTACTTTATATTGTTTGTGGCTGTTGTGCAGGGTGTCATTTCCCTAATTTCTTTCTCAGCCTGCTTATCCTTTGAGTATAGGAAGGCTACTGATTTGCTTCCATTGATTTTATAATCTGCCACTTTGCTGAAGTTGTTTATCAGCTGTAGGAGTTCTCTGGTGGAGTTTTTTGGGTCACTTAGGTAGACTATCATATCATCTGCATAAAATGATAGTTTGACTTCTTCCTTTCCAATTTGTATCCCTTTGACCTCCTTATGTTGCCTATTTGCCCTAGCTAGTACCTCAAGTATAATATTGAAAAGATAAGGAGAGAGGGGGAAGCCTTGTCTAGTCCCTGATTTTAGTGGGATTGCTTCAAGTTTCTCTCCATTTAGTTTGATGTTGGTTACCGGTTGGCTGTATATTGCTTTTACTATGTTTAGGTATGGGTCTTGAATTTCCGTTCTTTCCAAGACTTTAAGCATGAAAGGATGCTGAATTTTGTCAAGTGCCTTTTCAGCATCCAATGAAATTGCCATGTGTTTTTTCTTTGAGTTTGTTTATGTAGTGGATTGCATTGATAGATTTCCACATATTGAACCATCCTTGCATCCCTGGAATAAAGGCTACTTCATCATGGTGGATAATTGTTTTTATGTGTTCTTGAATTCTGTTAGCAAGAATTTTATTGAGTATTTTTGCATCGATGTTCATAAGGGAAATTGGTCTGAAGTTCTCTTTCTTTGTTGGATCTTTGTGTGGTTTTGGTATCAACGTAATTGTGGCTTCATAGAACAAGTTGGGTAGTGTTCCTTCTGTTTCTATTTGTGGGATAGTTTGAAGAGTATTGGTGTTAGGTCTTCTTTGAAGATCTGATAGAATTCTGCACTGAAACTATCTGGTCCTGTGCTTTTGTTTTGTTTTGAAGACTTTCTATGACCCCTTCTATTTTTTTAGGGGTTATGGGACTGTTTAGATGATCTATTTGGTCCAGATTTAATTTTGGTATTTGGTATCTGTCTAGGAAATTGTCCATTTCCTCCAGATTCTCCAGTTGTGTTGAGTATAGGCTTTTGTAGTAGGATCTGATGATTTTTGAATTTCCTCAGTTTCTGTTGCAATATCTCCCTTTTCATTTCTAATTTTGTTAATTTGGATACTGTCTCTGTGCCCTTTGGGCAGTCTGGCTAAGGGTTTATCTATCTTGTTGATTTTCTCAAAGAACTAGCTCTTGGATATTTTGATTCTCTGTATGGTTATCTTTGTTTCCACTTGATTGATTTCAGCCCTGAGTTTGGTGATTTCCTGTCTTCTTCTCCTCATGGGTGAATTAGCTTCTTTTTGTTTCCGAGCTTTCTTGTGTGCCATTAAGCGGCTAGTGTATGCTCTCTCCATTTTCTTTTTGGAGGCACTCAGGGCTATGAGTTTTCCTCTTAGCACTGCTTTCATTGTGTCCCAAAGATTTGGGTATGTTGTGCTTTCATTTTCATTAAATTCTAAAGAGTCTCTGATTTCTTTATTTCTTCTTTGGCCAAGGTATCATTGAGTAAAGTATTGTTCAGCCTCCATGTGTATGTGGGCTTTCTGTTGTTTTTGTTGTTATTGAAGTCCACTCTTACTCCATAGTGATCTGTAAGGAGGCATGAGATTATCTCCATCTTTTTATATTTGTTGAGGTATGTCTTGTGACCAATTATATGGTCAATTTTGGAGAAGGTGCCATGAGGTGCTGAGAAAACGGTATATTCTTTTGCCTTAGGGTGAAATGTTCTATAAATATCAGTTAAATCCAATTGGTCCAAAGCTTCAATTAGTTTTACTGTGTCCCTGTTTAGTTTCTGTTTTGCCAATCAGTCCATTGAGGAGAGTGGAGTGTTGAAGTCACCCACACTCATTGTGTTAGGTGCAATGTGTGCTTTGAGCTTTAGTAAAGTTTCTTTTAAAAATGAGGGTGCCCTTGCATTTGGCGCATAGAGGTTCAGAATTGAGTGTTCTTTTTTGTGGATTTTTCCTTTGACCAGCAAGAAATGTCCTTCAGTTTCTCTTTTGATGACTTTAGGTTGAAAGTTAATTTTATCTGATATTAGAATGGCTACTCCTGCTCGTTTCCTGAGACCATTGGCTTGTAAAATTGTCTTCCAGCCTTTTACTCTAAGGTAGTTTTTGTCTTTGTCACTGAGGTGTGTTTTCTGTATGCAGCAAAATGTAGGGTCCTGTTTCCTTATCCAGTCTGTTAGTCTATGTCTTTTTATTATAGGATTGAGTACTTTGATGTTAAGAGAAATTAAGGAATAGTGATTATTACTTTCCGTTACTTTTGATGTTATTTTTATATTTGAGTGGTTTTCTTCTTTTGGGTTTGATGAAAGAAGGTTACTATCTTGCTTTTTCTAGGGTGTAGTTTCCCTCCTTGTATTGGAGTTTTCCTCCTGTTATTCTTTGTAGAGCTGGGTTTGTGGAAAGATATTGTGTAAATTTGGTTTTGTCGTGGAATATCTTGGTTTCTCCATCTATGGTGATTGAGAGTTTTGCTGACATTTGTGTTCTCTTAGAGTCTGCATGGGCTCTGTCCAGGATCTTCTAGCTTTCGTGGTCTCTGGTGATAAGTCTGGTGTAATTCTGATAAGTCTTCCTTTATATGTTACTCGACCTTTTTCTCTTACTGCCTTCAATATTCTTTCTTTGTTTAGTACATTTGGGGTTTTGATTATTACGTGACAGGAGGTATTTCTGTTCTGGTCCATTCTGTTTGGAGTTCTGTATGCTTATTTTATATTTATGAGCATCTCTGTCTTTAAGTTAGGGAAGTTTTCTTCCATAATTTTGGTAAAGATATTTGCTGGCCCTTTCACTTTTAAATCTTCACTCTCATCTATACCTATAATCCTTAGATTTGTTCTTCTCATTGTGTCCTAGATTTCCTGGACATTCTGGATTACAAGCTTTTTGAATTTTGCATTTTTTGACTGTTGAGTCAATGGTTTCTATGGTATCTTCAGCATTTGAGATTCTTTCTTCCATCTCTTGTATTCTGTCGTTGATATTTGCATCTATGGCCCCTGATTTCTTCTCAAGTTTTTCTATCTCCAAAGTTGTTTCCCTTTGTGATTTCTTAGTTGTTTCTACTTCTGTTTTTAGATCCATATGGTTTTGCTCTGTTTTTTCATTTGTTTGGTTGTGTTTTCCTTTAATTCTTTAAGAGATTTTTGTGTTTCCTCTTTCATAACTTCTGATATTTGACTCACTTTCTCCTGAATTTCTTTACTTTTTTTTTTGTGTGTTCCTTCTTTGTTGGCTTCTATCTCTTGAGCCTTATTCTCTTGAATTTCTTTAAGTGATTTTTTTTTTTGTTTCTATTATACGGGTTTCTAACTTATTCATGTTTCCCTGTATTTCTTTAAAAGATTCATTTATGTCCTTTTTGTGTTCCTCTAGCAGCATTATGACCAGTGATTTTAAATCCAAATCTTGTTTTCTTTTATATTTCTTTAAGGGAGTTATTTATGTCCTTCTTGAAGTGCTCCATCAGCATCATGAGATGTAATTTTAAGTCCAGTTCTTTATTTTCTGATGTCATGGACTATTCAGGATCTGTTGTTGTAGAAGAACTGGGTTCTGTTGGTGCCATGTTGCTTTAATTTCTGTTGGTAATGATCTTGCATTTGCCTTTGGCCATCTAGTTATCTCTGGTGTTAGCTGGTCTTGCTGTCTCTGTGACTTCTCTGTCTTGCAGGCCTGTGTTTCTGTACTCCTGAGATTCCCTTTCTCTCAAATGCCCTGCATACAGCTGGTTCTCCAGGAAGTATCAGGAGATGGGGTCTTCCTTATGGCAGACTTGGCAAGGGTCGAATGCCCTGTGTGCTGCTGGTTCTCAAATGCCCTGCTAATGCTGGTTCTCTAGAAAGCATCAGTGGCACAGGTCTACCACATTATAAGGAATGGATCAGGAGGTGGTGGAGCAGGAGGAAGGGGTAGAATGAATGGAAGTGGAGTGGTAATCTGGAGGGACGTTGGATTTTGGTGGTTGCTGTGTAGTAAGTCTGTGCCAGGGGCCCTGGGTCTCCAGAGGTGGGAGGTAGTTCTTACCGAATGCCCTGCTGATGCTGGTTCTCTAGAAAATATCAGGAAATGTGGTCTTCCCTGTGGCAGAAGTGGCACGGGTCTACCACATTGGAAGAAATGGGGCAGGTGGTGGAGGAGGAGGCAGAAACTGTTTTAATAATCAGGCCAATTTTCAGTCTATATGAACACACAGGAAATTAATCTTTAAAAGTGACAAGACATTGTGGTTAGACCATTTATAGGTCTAGAATTCTCCAATGGATCCTTGAAACCAGACAAAAACAGCCAGGCAATTTTTTGTCTTCTACCAGGTGAGTACATTGGTGTTTGGAAGACAAGATATGAATAGATCAAGTGGCCAGATGAAGGACTATGACCTGGGCTGACTACTCAGAGAATCATGATTTTAGGCCCAGAATCCAGGGACAGGAAAGTATTGCCTCGAGAGCCTCTGAGTATCCCTCTAAACCTGCTGAGACTAGGATTGTCAAGATAAACGCCAGGAGCCTTCCAGCCTGGAACTGTTTGAAACAAGACACAGAGTAGGACTCTGGTGTGGCTTTAAGGACTGATAGTCTCTGGATGGTCTAGCTCTCTAACTATACTGAATATTGATGATAACTTCTAAAAACCCCTAAAAAACGTTCTTGCTCATTCTGAGGGTTAAAAGCCACTGGCTTAGGCAATTAACACCTGTAGCCGAACAGCAGGGCATTAAATAAGTCATTAATTACTAGAGACTTTCCCTTTTTGTCCAGATTTTTGTGTTGTTTTCTTATATAGTTTTTGATTAAGTGTCCAGGTATTTTTTCATTTCCTGTTACTCCTTGGGTGTGTTTATCCTTCTCTTCAGAGTGAAATATTCCTTCTAGTATCTTCTTATAGATTTGGCTTAGGAGTCATAAATCCCTCTAGTCAGATTTTTATCATGGAAATATGTGTTTCTCCTTTAATTTTAATGGATAGTTTTGTTTAGTACAATAATTGCCATTTGTTAGAATCTGAAAAACATTTTCCATGTCCTTCTGTCTTTAAATTTACTGTAGGATAATCTGGCCTTATTCTGATATGCTTGCCTTTTTATGTGACTGGACCTTTATTGTTGCAGCTTTCAAAACTCTTTCTTTAATCTTTTTTTAATGTTTTAATTATAACATATTCTTTATAATGGGCAGTCATATTCCTGCCTCCTCTCTTTCTGAGAACTACTCTTGACCCATGTCTGGGATTATCTCTGGACTCGGCTTCATCTATGAGTTTGAATCTTGTTCTCTTTCTCTCTTTCTGCATCTATTCTAGATTAGATGTTGACTCTGGTTCCTCCAGATTTATCAGCTACCAGAGGTCACAATTCCTTAATTCTCTCAGTCATGAGTTACTATCTGATAGTAAATACTTGTTGGAAAGAAGCCAGAAGAACATGGCCAACTGATGAAGAACAGAGCCATCAATGAGGGTAGGATATGGGATTTCTGCAGGCTATCTGCTCAGTTCATGGCTTGGCATTCTACTTCATGCTCCTCCTTCCTTGTGATTATATATATATTGGTCTTGTTGAGGCTACACCCTGAGTGCTCTGCCCTGCTCTCTGCTGCACTGTGGTCCTACTGCAATGGGAAAGTACCTCTTGCTGCTACTCGTGGGTATCTTTTTGCTGGTGGGCTTTCTGCAAGGTGAGATCCTGGCAGATAGTGTTGGTAGGCAGACATATGATTATTACAGTGTGCTGTGATTTGGAAAAATGAGCAGCAGGAGATTGGACATGACTGTGTTTAGACATGACCCCTGAACCCTTTACTCCTTTACCCTTTACTCCATTCACCTTTCTTCCCTTGCCTCTGATATGACTGCTCTTTGTCTTTCTATTTTTTTCCTAATCTTGGCCCTTCCTCAGTTCATGCTGTAAATGTAGGCTGAAAGTTGGGCAAGAAAAGTTCTTGATAGAACAAAAGCAATGAGGAAATGAGCTGGGCAGTGGTGGTGCATGCCTTTAATCCCAGCACTTGGGAGGCAGATGCAGGCAGATTTATGAGTTTGAGGCCAGCCTGGTATACAGAGTGAGTTCCAGGACAAGCCAGGACTGTACAGAGAAACCCTGTCTTGAAACAAAACAAAACAAAACAAAAACCCCCAAAAGAAAAAAACAAAACAAAACAAAACAAAACACAATGAGAAAATGGCGAGGGGGAATCTGCCCAGCCCTGTGTGACTGGCTCTGGCAGCCTACATCAGATCTTAGATTTTTATTTTTACAGTCTGTGCATTACCAGAATTTGGGGGTGGGGATACCTTTTTGTTCTGCTGAAGCCATTCCCTTTCAGAGGAATTCCTTTTCAGCCTTCCCCGTACAGGTAAATACCATGTATATACAACTCCTTATCTGGACATTTTTTTCTTATTCAAAGCCATGAGCTCAGCATCTGTATGATGCTTGAAACTGAGTGCTGAGTATGTCTCTTACACTTGTTTTTGCTCTTCTAGCACTGAAATGTGTCCACTGTGGAATGTTTAGCTCTTCTGGGATTTGTGAGACAGGAGAAACCTCCTGTGAGGCTATAAATAATAATAAGTGTGCTTTATTGCTACGCTATAAAGGTATGTAAGACCTTGGAGGACTCAGGGTGTTCTTTCTTACCTGTGAGAGATACAACAATCTGTGATCTTTGGCAAAGATGCTGAGCATGGGAGAATGTGTTGCTGTGGAAAAGTAGAAAAGGGTTCCTCTACTTCTGGCATTGGTTGTCAATAATTGTAGATTAGGTCAACAAACCAATAATGAGAAAAAATAATTTGGGTGGTCTCTTGGTTGTCCTCAGAGACTTCTCAGTGAATATCATCAGAGATGACAAAATTTTTAGCCTAAAATTCCAATTAGTACTTTTGTGAATGGAATATTACCTGTGTGTAACATTAATAGACAAATGATGACTATCTACCTTGAAGCCTGGATTTTCTAATTGACCAAGTCACTGATTCTTTCCAAAACATGTATATTTTAACTCTTTTCCTTTTTCCTCTTCAGATGGCAAATTCCAATATGGCTTCCAGGGATGTCTTGGAACGTGCTTCAATTATACCAAGATCAGCAAAAATGTGATAATGGAATATAAATGTTGTGATCATAAAAATTTTTGTAATAGGCCTTAAAAGCCCTTGTCTGCCTTGTTCTATTTAGGTGAGCCCTTATCCCTTCATTGTCTCATAATGCTGGACCATCAATGTCCAGTACTGCCAAGGCTCTGTCACTTGTCTTTACTTCCTTAGTTCATGGCTGTAAATGTAGGCTGAAAGTTGGGCAAGGAAAGTCCTTGATAGGACAATAACAATGAGAAAACGGGGAAGGAGGATCTGCCCAACCCTGTGTGACTGGCTCTGGCAGCCTGCATCAGCTCTTTATCCTTACAGTTTGTGCATTACCAGTTAGTATTTTGACGATTGAATTATCACTCCTCATTTCTAGGATTCTGGCTTCCCTTCATTTCTCCCTGCATTCTCTCAGGACGACTGATATATAGGACACTTCCCCCATCCTCTCTTGATTGTTACTTTTTTTTAAAAGTAAATTGTCATGATGGATAAATGCTGCAATTAGGGATTGGTTTCCCTGTGAATATGACAGACCTGATGCCTATCTTTTTTTTTTAATTAAGTGTATACTTTATTTACATTTCAAATCTTGTCCCCTTTCCTGGTCCCCCCTTCCCCCTGAAAATCCCACAAGCCATCTCCCCTTCCCCAATCAACCCACCCCCACTTCACTGTCCTGGTATTCCTCTAGTCTATGGCATTAAGTCTTTCCAGAGGCAAGGACCTCTCCTACCTTTGGTGTCTAACAAGACCATCCTCTGCTGCTGTGTTTGGAGCCATGGGTAACTCCATGCGTACTCTTTGGTTGATGGTTTTGTCCCTGGGAGCTCTGGGAGTACTGGGTGACTCATATTGTTGTTCCTCCTGTGGTGCTACAAACCCCTCCAGCTCCTTGGATCCTTTCTCTAGCTCCCCCATTGGGGACCTTGTGCTCAGTTCAATGGCTAACAGAGTGCCCCCTTGTATTTGTCATGCACTAGGAGAGCTTCCCAGGTGATAGCTATATCCAGTTCCAGTCAGCCATCACCTATCTTTAATGAACCTTCACTTCATTGATGCCTTTTCTGCCAGGCTGGCAAACAAGCAAGAGCTCCAGTACCTCATTTCATTATTATTCAGAGAACACAGGGCATATATTAGGCAGATTCTCATTGCTGTGATCTATGTAAAACAATAAAAGGAGGAAGATTAGTTTTCTCTCGTGATTTTGAGATTTCCTCTATGACAGGAGGCTGTAGTAGAATAGAACTTTTAAAGTCATGGCCTGTGCGAAGCACAGATGAGTAAAATAGGAAGTGACCAAGATGAGATATAACTCCCTAAAAACTGTTCCTGATTATCCACTTCCTCCAGTTACATTCTCCCCAAGAAATTTCTCCCATCTTTTAACATTCTGTCAAGTGTTAAAATGAATTAATATCTTAAACCATGGATTAGGACAGAGATCTCATAATTGTCTCAGGAAATGTCCTCATAGGCACTCCCAGAGATGTCCTTGTGGAATCTCTCAGAGTACCATCAAGTGACTAGGTTGAGACATCAACAACAGGTGAAGGTTCTCCTGCACCACACAGTTTATATCTCCCCGGGGTTCACATGCCCACACACTTCTTTGTCTTGGAAAGATAGCAGTTTAGCTTCATTTTTAGTAAATTCCATAGGTTTTGAAGTTAAGGTTGTTTGGGAAATTTATTGTTATACTTTCAGTAGATTTTATATTCAACTTCAAAAATATATAGACAGTGCTGCCCATAGAAAACACTGTTACTGATCCCACATCAAGGCACATTTTGTTTACACTTTCAAGTAGATATTTCAAAGTGTTCAAATCATGTCTAGGTTACAATATATGTTTGTATGTATTAAACACATCTATTTATTATTTATTTAAAATATTGAAAAATTTATGTTTTTTCAGAGATGTTCATTGGGTCGTGGCACTGGAGCAGGTCATCGAGTCTTCTACTGAGCCATGTCTTTAGCTCCTGTTTTCTAAATAATATACCAGAGTACCGTTCCTATGCTGTATGCATTCTTCTGTTTTCTGTGGGGTGCCTGGCAATGCAGTGTATGTCTTATAAAATGGGTTTTACTGTTCAACATGCTTCCTTACATTATGTTCAATTAAACTTGTTTTGCACTTATTTATTTGTTTATGTGTGTCCATGTATATTCAGCTGCCCATATTTAGAGGTCAGAAGTGACATTACAGACGCTAATGATCCCCTTGTATCAACTTGGTTCTGAGAAATTGATATTAGAGGTTAGGTCATCTTATCAGCCCTTAGTTTTCTAAGTGATAATTAAGAGGGCAGTGGGGGTGGTTCATTGGGTAAAGGCACTATGCTATCAGTTCTGATAACCTGAGTTCAACCCTGGGTCTCACATAATGAAAGAAGAGAACTGAGTTCTGCAAGTTCACCATTTATTTCTACAAGCCTGGGGTAGCAAGGCTATGCTCTCTCCCCCACAAGTATGCACACACTTACTTAATAATAAAAATAACATGAGATAAGTTAACCACAGTATCATTTACACACAGTAAAATGTATGGATTTCCCCCCCCCCTTTTTTTTACAACTCAGTAAGTATAAGCCTGCTCCTAATCATCACCATTATATTCAGAGTATTTGCTACACTGATAGAAATTCCTCAGTTCCTTTGCTGTCCTGGGAGCAAGTTTTTACTGTCAATACCTTGAAACCACTATCTTTTCCATTTAGTTATGCTCTTGGATTCAGTAGATACCCCCTCATGTAAGTGAGTGTAAGTCATTTGTGACTTTCTTTTCTTGCTTATTTTATAATTCTATCATTTCACTTAATTTTGAGTGCTGTATTTCATTTCTCCTTTTATCACATTTTATTTTTAAAAATTGAAATATAATTATATAACACTTCCCTTTTCCTTTCTCCCTCCAACTCATCCTTGCTCTCTCTTGGAATCATGGCTTATTTTTGTTTGTTACTGTTACTTGCTACAATCTCTCCACCATTTCTTTCATGATGTTCCCTGAACCTTAGACATGCGTAGTCCCTTGTCTGAATTTTGACCAGTGTCAGTTTTCTGTATATATAAATCATATATATATATGTATGAATATTCTTTATTCATATATATATGTGATTTCAAAGCTGACCAAATGGTGTCAGATAATCACTTAGAGTCTACACAAAGGGGAAGATCATTTTTTTTTCTTTTACTCTCAGTATTCCTTGTTTGCCTATAGAAACCTATCTTTGGGTTTCTGTTCTATGTTTCCTGATTTCCTGTTCTATGTTAGCATAGCTAATGGTGTTATATTTGTTTAGGCAGCCATATTATTGAGGTATCACTGTAAAGCTTTTATTTCTATGAGATATAATCTTGTAATAGATTTTCTGGTTATCAGGCTCTTACAATCTCTGTATCATCTCCTTCACGATGTTCTCTGAGTCTTGGGTGCAGGCATTGTATTATAGATGTATCAGTTTGAATTTAACAGCCACAATCACTTATTTTATGCTTTTTGACACAGTTGTAGTTTTCTTTTTTTTTAAATTTTATTTTCAATATTCTTTGTTTACATTCAAAATGATTTTCCTTTTCCTGGTTCCCCTTTTCCATAAGTTCCCTAAGCCCTCTTCCCTCCACCCATTCTCCTATCAACCCCCTACTACTTCTCTGTCCTGGTATTCCCCTACAATACTGGAACAAGCATTTTCAGGATCAGGGACCTCTCTTTCCTCCTTGGGAGTCATTTGATATGTGAATTGTGTCATGGGTATTCAGAGTTTCTGAGCTAATATCCACTTATCAGTGATTGTATTCCAAGTGTGTCCGTTTGTGATTGGATTACCTCACTGAAGATGATATTTTCCAGATCCAACCATTTGCCTAAGAATTTCATGAATTCATTCTTTTTAATTGCTGAGTAGTATTCCATTGTGTAAATACACCACATTTTCTGTATCCATTCCTCCACTGAGGGACATTTGGGTTCTTTCCAGCTTCTGGCTATTATAAATAGGGCTGCTATGAACATAGTGGAGCATGTGTCCTTATTGCATGCAGGGCAATCCTGTGGTTATATGCCCAGAAATGGTATTGCAGGGTCCTCTGGAAGTGTTATGCCCAGTTTTCTGAGGAACAGCCAGACTGATTTCCAGAGTGGTTGTACCAACTTGCATTCCCACCAGAAGTGGAGGAGTGTTCCACTTTCTCCACATTTTCCCCAACACCTACTGTCTCCTGAGTTTTTAAATTTTTTTTTAATTTTTAATTTTTTATTCTCTTTCTTTTTTTAATTCGATATAATTTTTTATTTACATTTCAAATGATTTCCCCTTTTCTAGCCCCCGACTCCCCGAAAGCCCCATAAGCCCCCTTCCCTTCCCCTGTCCTCCCACCCACCCCTTCCCACTTCCCCGTTCTGGTTTTGCTGAATACTGCTTCACTGAGTCTTTCCAGAACAAGGGGCCACTCATCCTTTCTTCTTGTACCTCATTTGATGTGTGGATTATGTTTTGGGTATTCCAGTTTTCTAGGTTAATATCCACTTATTAGTGAGTGCATACCATGATTCACCTTTTGAGTCTGGGTTACCTCACTTAGTATGATGTTCTCTAGCTCCATCCATTTGCCTAAGAATTTCATGAATTCATTGTTTCTAATGGCTGAATAGTACTCCATTGTGTAGATATACCACATTTTTTGCATCCACTCATCTGTTGAGGGATACCTGGGTTCTTTCCAGCATCTGGCAATTATAAATAGGGCTGCTATGAACATAGTAGAACATGTATCCTTATTACATGGTGGGGAATCCTCTGGGTATATGCCCAGGAGTGGTATAGCAGGATCTTCTGGAAGTGAGGTGCCCAGTTTTCGGAGGAACCGCCAGACTGCTTTCCAGAGTGGTTGTACCAATTTGCCACCCCACCAGCAGTGGAGGAGTGTTCCTCTTTCTCCACACCCTCTCCAACACCTGCTCTCTCCTGAATTTTTAATCTTAGCCATTCTGACTGGTGAAAGATGAAATCTCAGGGTTGATTTGATTTGCATTTCCCTAATGACTAATGAAGTTGAGCATTTTTTAAGATGCTTCCCTGCCATCCGAAGTTCTTCAGGTGAGAATTCTTTGTTTAACTCTGTACCCCATTTTTTAATAGGGTTGTTTGGTTTTCTGGAATCTAACTTCTTGAGTTCTTTATATATATTGGATATTAGCCCTCTATCTGATGTAGGATTGGTGAAGATCTTTTCCCAATTTGTTGGTTGCCGATTTGTCCTTTTGATGGTGTCCTTTGCCTTACAGAAACTTTGTAATTTTATAAGGTCCCATTTGTCAATTCTTGAACTTAGAGCATACGCTATTGGTGTTCTGTTCAGAAACTTTCTCTCTGTACCGATATCCTCAAGGGTCTTCCCCAGTTTCTTTTCTATTAGCTTCAGAGTGTCTGGCTTTATGTGGAGGTCCTTGATCCATTTGGATTTGAGCTTAGTACAAGGAGACAAGGATGGATCAATTCGCATTCTTCTGCATGATGACCTCCAGTTGAACCAGCACCTTTTGTTGAAAAGGCTATCTTTTTTCCATCGGATGTTTTCAGCCCCTTTGTCGAGGATCAAGTGGCCATAGGTGTGTGGGTTCATTTCTGGATCTTCAATCCTGTTCCATTGATCTGCCTGCCTGTCACTGTACCAATACCATGCAGTTTTTAACACTATTGCTCTGTAGTATTGCTTGAGGTCAGGGATACTGATTCCCCTAGAATTTCTTTTGTTGCTGAGAATAGTTTTAGCTATCCTGGGTTTTTTGTTATTCCAGATGAATTTGAGAATTGCTCTTTCTAACTCTGTGAAGAATTGAGTTGGGATTTTGATGGGTATTGCATTGAATCTGTATATTGCTTTTGGCAAAATGGCCATTTTAACTATATTGATTCTACCGATCTATGAGCATGGGAGGTTTTCCCATTTTTTGAGGTCTTCTTCCAATTCCTTTTTCAGAGTCTTGGAGTTCTTGTCATACAGATCTTTCACATGTTTGGTAAGAGTCACCCCAAGATACTTTATACTGTTTGTGGCTATTGTGAAGGGGGTCATTTCCCTAATTTCTTTCTCAGCCTGCTTATCCTTTGAGTATAGGAAGGCCACTGATTTGCTTGTGTTGATTTTATAACCTGCCACTTTGCTGAAGTTGTTTATCAGCTGTAGGAGCTCTCTAGTGTAGTTTTTTGGGTCACTTAGGTAGACTATCATGTCATCTGCAAATAATGATAGTTTGACTTCTTCCTTTCTGATTTGTATCCCTTTGACCTCCTTATGTTGTCAAATTGCCCGAGCTAGTACCTCAAGTACAATATTGAAAAGATAAGGAGAAAGGGGGCAGCCTTGTCTGGTCCTTGATTTCAGTTGGATTGCTTCAAGTGTCTCTCCATTTAGTTTGATGCTGGCTACCGGTTTGCTGTATATTGCTTTTACTATGTTTAGGTATGGGCCTTGAATTCCTGTTCTCTCCAAGACTTTAAGCATGAAATGATGCTGAATTTTGTCAAATGCTTTTTCAGCATCCAATGAAATGACCATGTGTTTTTTTTCTTTGAGTTTGTTTATGTAGTGGATTGCATTGATGGATTTCCGTATATTGAACCAACCCTGCATTCCCGGGATAAAGCCTACTTGATCATGGTGGATGATCACTTTGATGTGTTCTTGGATTCGGTTGGCAAGAATTTTATTGAGTATTTTTGCATCGATGTTCATAAAGGAAATTGGTCTGAAGTTCTCTTTCTTTGTTGGATCTTTGTGTGGCTTTGGCATCAGCGTAATTGTGGCTTCATAGAAGGAATTGGGTAGTGTTCCTTCTGTTTCTATTTTGTGGAATAGTTTGAAGAGTATTGGTGTTAACTCTTCTTTGAAGGTCTGATAGAATTCTGCACTGAAACCATCTGCTCCTGTGCTTTTGTTGGTTGGAAGACTTTCTATGACTCCTTCTATTTCTTTAGGCATTATGGGACTGTTTAGATGGTCTAGTTGGTCCTGATTTAATTTTGGTATTTGGTATCTGTCAAGGAAATTGTCCATTTCCTCCAGATTCTCCAGTTGTGTTGAGTACAGGCTCTTGTAGTAGGATCTGATGATTTTTTGGATTTCCTCAGTCTCCGTTGTTATATCTCCCTTTTCTTTTCTAAGTTTGTTAATTTGGATACTTTCTCTGTGCCCTTTGGTCAGTCTGGCTAAGGGTTTATCTGTCTTGTTGATTTTCTCAAAGAACCAGCTCCTGGTTTTGTTGATTCGTTGTATGGTTCTCTTTGTTTCTACTTGATTGATTTCGGCCCTGAGTTTGATGATTTCCTGCCTTCTACTCCTCCTGGGTGAAATAGCTTCTTTTTGTTCCAGGGCGTTCAGGTATGTCATTAACCTGGTAGTGTATGCTCTCTCCATTTTCTTTTTGGAGGCACTCAGGGCTATGAGTTTTCCTCTTAGCACTGCTTTCTTTGTGTCCCATAGATTTGGGTATGTTGTGTCTTCATTTTCATTGTGTTCTAAAAGGTCTTTAATTTCTTTCTTTATTTCTTCCTTGACCAAGGTATCATTGAGTAGAATATTGTTCCGTTTCCATGTGTATGTGGGTTTTCTGTTGTTTTTATTGGTATTGAAGACCACTTTTACTCCATAGTGATCTGATAGGAGGCATGGGATTAGTTCGATCTTCTTATATTTGTTGAGGTCTGTCTTGTGACCAATTATATGGTCGATTTTGGAGAAGGTACCATGAGGTGCTGAGAAAAAGGTATATTCTTTTGTTTTAGGATAGAATGTTCTATATACATCTGTTAAATTTAATTGGTCCAAAGATTCAATTAGTTTCATTGTGTCCCTGTTTAGTTTCTATTTTCCTGATCGGTCCATTGAGGAAAGTGCAGTGTTGAAGTCACCCACAATTATTGTGTTAGGTGCAATGTGTGCTTTGAGTTTTAGTAAAGTTTCTTTTACGAAAGAGGGTGCCCTTGCATTTGGAGCATAGGTGTTCAGGATTGAGAGTTCTTCTTGTTGTATTTTTCCTTTGACCAGTAAGAAGTGTCCCTCAGAGTCTCTTTTGATGACTTTGGGTTGAAAGTCAATTTTATCTGATATTAAAATGGCTACTCCAGCTTGTTTCCTGAGACCATTTGCTTGTAAAATTGTCTTCCAGCCTTTCACTCTAGGTAGTGTTTGTCTTTGACCCTGAGGTGTGTTTCCTGTAAGCAGCAAAATGTAGGGTCCTGTTTGTGTATCCAGTCAGTTAGTCTGTGTCTTTTTATTGGGGCATTAAGTCCATTGATGTTAAGAGATATTAAGGAATAGTGATTGTTACTTCCTATCATTTTTGATGTTATTTTTTAAATTTGATTGCTTAACTTCTTTTGGGTTTGATGAAAGGTTACTATCTTGCTTTTTCCAGGGTGAAGTTTCCCTCCTTGTATTGGTGTTTTCCTCCTATTATCCTTTGTAGGGCTGGGTTTGTGGGTAGATATTGGGTAAACTTGGTTTTGTCATGAAATATCTTAGTTTCTCCATCTACGGTGATTGAGAGTTTTGCTGGATATAGTAGTTTTGGTTGGCATTTGTGTTCTCTTAGAGTCTGCATGAGATCTGCACAGGACCTTCTAGCCTTCAGAGTCTCAGGTGAAAAGTCTGCTGTGATTCTGATAGGTCTTCCTTTATATGTTACTTGGCCTTTTTCTCTTACTGCCTTTAATATTCTTTCTTTGTTTAGAACATTTGGTGTTTTGATTATTATGTGATGGGAAGTATTTCTGTTCTGGTCCAGTCTGTTTGGAGTTCTGTGGGCTTCTTGTATATTCATGGGCATCTCTCTCTTTAGGTTAGGCAAGTTTTCTTCCATAATTTTATTGAAGATATTTGATGGCCCTTTAAGTTGTAAATCTTCACTCTCATCTATGCCTATAATCCTTAGGCTTGGTCTTCTCATTGTGTCCTGGATTTCCTGGATATTTTGGGTTACAAGCTTTTTGCATTTTGCATTTTCTTTAACTGTTGAGTCCATGGTTTCTAAGGAATCTTCAGCATCTGAGATTCTTTCTTCTATCTCTTGTATTCTGTTGTTGATATTTGCATCTCTGTCCCCTGATTTCTTCCCAAGGCTTTCTATCTCCAAAGTTGTCTCCCTTTGAGTTTTCTTAGTTGTTTCTACTTCTGATTTTAGATCCTGGATGGTTTTGCTTAGCTCTTTCACTTGCGTGTTTGTGCTTTCCTGTAATTCTTTAAGAGATTTTTGTGTTTCGTCTTTCATGACCTCAGCCTGTTGACCAAAGTTCTCCTGTATTTCTTTAAGTGTTTTTTTGCATTTTTTCATTGTTGGCTTTTGCATTCTCCTGGATTTCTTTCCCTGATTTTTGTGTTTCCCTTGGAAGGGCTTCTAACTTTTGATCCATTTTCTCCTGAATTTCTTTAAGTATGTCCTTCATGTGTTCCTGTACCAGCTTCATGACCAGTGATTTTAAATCCAAATCTTGTTTTATTGGTGTGATGGGGGTATCCAGGACATGTTGGTAGAGGAGAATTGGGTTCAGATGTTGCCATATTGCCTTGATTTCTGTTAGTGACGGTCCTGCGTTTGCCTTTTGCCATCTAGTTCTCACTGGTGTTAGTTGGTCCTGTCAGTGCTGGACTCACCAGTGCAAGCTGCCCCTTCCCAGTTCGCCTCTGGTGCACAGCTTACCTCCTGCACTGCCTGTAGTCAGGGTGCTGCTGCCCAGGCTGTTCAGATCCCGAAGCAGGCTCCCGAAGGCTCCTGCTGGGGCAAGCTGGATTCACCGGAGCACACCGACTTCTCCCCGCTGGCTGCCCGGAAGCCCCTCTAGCCTCTTGCAGGACCTGGAGATATGGTGCCGCCGCCCAGTTTGATCTGGATCCGGAGGCGGAGAGAGTTGAGCAGAGGGCTCCCGCCTGAGGCCTTGCCCTAGATTGTGTCTGTGGACCAGATGGAGCCCGTGTGCACCCCCAGGGAGCGCAGACGGTGTATGCTGCCGGGACCTCCCCTGTGTTCTGATCACTCCACTGGACAGCCGATCCCCGAACCGGGCTGACGCACACAAGGTTAGCCTGGCCGCCCAGGCTCTAAGTCCAGGCAAAAGCCTGGGAGGCCAAGGTCTGAGCAAAGTTCCCCTAGGGCTATGACTATTAATTGGGTCTGCCAGGTGACCAGGATGGCGGGCGTGCGTGCTCGAGCTCCCTGAAAGCACCGGGAGAGTCTGCTGTGCTAACAACCTCCTGGGCAGGTTGACACACAGATGGCCCACCAAGCCACCCAGTTCTTGGGGTCGGTCCTGGGCTTTTTGGGGCCTAGACCCCCGCTTTGTTAGCCTCAGGCTATGCCTGTTATGGCTCTTCTCGCCAGAGCTCTTTGTTGTCCTGTAGGCAAAATGGCGGCGCGCGCGCAGGCCAGGGCAAAAAACCTCCTGGCAGGGTTGGCACCCCGATGGCCCCCCGAACAGCCCAGGGCGCCCGTCGGGCTCAGACCCCCGCGGTGTTGGCCTCGGATTATGTTTGTGTACCTCAGTCTGTCCGATATCTCTGGAGTCCGAAACCAAGATGGAGGTGAGCCTCTCCTGACTGGCGGGAGGCCGAGTTCTGAAGTGGCTTCCTTGCAGCGAAAGGCGCTGCAAAACCGCAGCTGCTTGCAGCCTGGCTGGTCAGTGAAGGTCGTGGGTGCAGGGGCTAACTAGACCCTGTGTCGCCTTGGTTCCACTGCTGATGGCCCTTCAGCTGGACCAGCCACTGCTGCACTGCCGCTGCTGCCGCCCGTTTTCCAGCCTTTTACTCTAAGGTAGTTTTTGTCTTTGACATTGAGGTGTGTTTTCTGTATGCAGCAAAATGTAGGGTCCTGTTTCCTTATCCAGTCTGTTAGTCTATGTCTTTTTATTGGGGAGTTGAGTCCATTGACATTAAGAGATATTAAGGAATAGTGATTATTACTTCCTTTCATTTATGATGTTATTTTTATATTTGAGTGGTTATCTTCTTTTGGGCTTGATGACAACTTCTGCCGCCTGTTCCATATTTCTTAAATGTTCATTTCATGTACTTTAAAAAATTTCTTTACCATTCTGATCTACTTCTACTTTGTCTTCAAGTCCTGATATGATATCTTCTACCCAATCCATGCTACTTGTAAGGTTTTCCATTGAGTTTTCTATCTAGGCTTTGAAAATTTCAATCCCATCTTAACTCCAACTTGACTTCTCATCAGAATTTTTAATACTGTGTTGAATTCTGTTTTCAATTCCTGTGATGTAAATATCTTTTTAGTCATCTTTGTGTTTGTGTTTTCTTCTACAACAGTCTGGCATTTATTCTGCTTAAGTTTGTTGAGCTGTTTTCCTGTGTCTTCTTTAAACTCTTTGAATGATTTGTTTCAGGTTATGATTGTTCTTCTAAATTTCATGTCTTTGAATTTATCTTGGTAATTATTTTTTTTAATTTTTTTATTCGGTATATTTTTTATATACATTTCAAATGATTTCCTCTTTCCTAGCCCCCCCACTCCCAAAAAGTCCCGTAAGCCCCCTTCTCTCCCTCTGTCCTCCCACCCACCCCTTCCCACTTCCCTGTTCTGGTTTTGCTGAATACTGCTTCACTGAGTCTTTCCAGAACAAGGGGCCATTCTTCCTTTATTCTTGTACCTCATTTGATGTGTAGATTATGTTTTGGGTAATCCAGGTTTCTAGGTTAATATCCACTTATTAGTGAGTGCATACCATGATTCATCTTTTGAGTCTGGGTTACCTCACTTAGTATGATGTTCTCTAGGTCCATCCATTTGCCTAAGAATTTCATGAATTCATTGCTTCTAATGGCTGAATAGTACTCCATTGTGTAGATATACCACATTTTTTGCATCCACTCTTCTGTTGAGGGATACCTGGGTTCCTTCCAGCACCTGGGAATTATAAATAGGGCTGCTATGAACATAGTAGAGCATGTATCCTTATTACATGGTGGGGAATCCTCTGGGTATATGCCCAGGAGTGGTATAGCAGGATCTTCTGGAAGTGAGGTGCCCAGTTTTCGGAGGAACCACCAGACTGATTTCCAGAGTGGTCGTACCAATTTGCAACCCCACCAGCAGTGGAGGAGTGTTCCTCTTTCTCCACACCCTCTCCAACACCTGCTATCTCCGGAATTTTTAATCTTAGCCATTCTGACTGGTGTAAGGTGAAATCTCAGGGTTGTTTTGATTTGCATTTCCCTAATGACCAATGAAGTTGAGCATTTTTTAAGATGCTTCTCCGCCATCCGAAGTTCTTCAGGTGAGAATTCTTTGTTTAACTCTGTACCCCATTTTTTAATAGGGTTGTTTGGTTTTCTGGAGTCTAACTTCTTGAGTTCTTTATATATATTGGATATTAGCCCTCTATCTGATGAAGGATTGGTGAAGATCTTCTCCCAATTTGTTGGTTGCCGATTTGTCCTCTTGATGGTGTCCTTTGCCTTACAGAAACTTTGTAATTTTATAAGGTCCCATTTGTCAATTCTTGCTCTTAGAGCATACGCTATTGGTGTTCTGTTCAGAAACTTTCTCCCTGTACCGATGTCCTCAAGGGTCTTCCCCAGTTTCTTTTCTATTAACTTCAGAGTGTCTGGCTTTATGTGGAGGTCCTTGATGCATTTGGATTTGAGCTTAGTACAAGGAGACAAGGATGGATTAATTTGCATTCTTCTGCATGCTGACCTCCAGTTGAACCAGCACCATTTGTTTAAAAGGCTATCTTTTTTCCATTGGATGTTTTCAGCCTCTTTGTCGAGGATCAAGTGGCCATAGGTGTGTGGGTTCATTTCTGGATCTTCAATCCTGTTCCATTGATCCTCCTGCCTATCACTGTACCAATACCATGCAGATTTTAACACTATTGCTCTGTAGTATTGCTTCAGGTCAGGGATACTGATTCCCCCAGAATTTCCTTTGTTGCTGAGAATAGTTTTAGCTATCCTGGGTTTTTTGTTATTCCAGATGAATTTGATAATTGCTCTTTCTAACTCTGTGAAGAATTGAGATGGGATTTTGATGGGTATTGCATTGAATCTGTATATTGCTTTTGGCAAAATGGCCATTTTAACTATATTGATTCTACCGATCCATGAGCATGGGAGGTTTTCCCATTTTTTGAGGTCTTCTTCCATTTCCTTCTTCAGAGTCTTGAAGTTCTTGTCATACAGATCTTTCACATGTTTGGTAAGAGTCACCCCAAGATACTTTATACTATTAGTGGCTATTGTGAAGGGGGTCATTTCCCTAATTTCTTTCTCAGCCTGCTTATCTTTTGAGTATAGGAAGGCTACTGATTTGCTTGAGTTGATTTTATAACCTGCCACTTTGCTGAAGTTGTTTATCAGCTGTAGGAGTTCTCTAGTGGAGTTTTTTGGGTCACTTAGGTAGACTATCATGTCATCTGCAAATAATGATAGTTTGACTTCTTCCTTTCCAATTTGTAGCCCTTTAACCTCCTTATGTTGTCAAATTGCCTGAGCTAGTACCTCAAGTACAATATTGAAAGGATAAGGAGAAAGGGGGCAGCCTTGTCTAGTCCCTGATTTTAGTGGGATTGCTTCAAGTTTCTCTCCATTTAGTTTGATGCTGGCTACCGGTTTGCTGTATATTGCTTTTAGTATGTTTAGGTATGGGCCTTGAATTCCTGTTCTTTCCAAGACTGTAAGCATGAAAGGATGCTGAATTTTGTCAAATGCTTTTTCAGCATCCAATGAAATGACCATGTGGTTTTTTTCTTTGAGTTTGTTTATGTAGTGGATTGTATTGATGGATTTCCGTATATTGAACCAACCCTGCATTCCCGGGATAAAGCCTACTTGATCATGGTGGATGTTCGTTTTGATGTGTTCTTGGATTCGGTTGGCAAGAATTTTATTGAGTATTTTTGCATCGATGTTCATAAGGGAAATTGGTCTGAAGTTCTCTTTCTTTGTTGGGTCTTTGTGTGGTTTTGGTATCAGTGTAATTGTGGCTTCATAGAAGGAACTGGGTAGTGTTCCTTCTGTTTCTATTTTGTGGAATAATTTGAAGAGTATTGGTGTTAACTCTTCTTTGAAGGTCTGATAGAATTCTGCACTGAAACCATCTGGTCCTGTGCTTTTTTTGGTTGGAAGACTTTCTATGACTCCTTCAATTTCTTTAGGCATTATGGGACTGTTTAGATGATCTATTTGGTCTTGATTTAATTTTGGTATTTGGTATCTGTCAAGGAAATTGTCTATTTCCTCCAGGTTCTCCAGTTGTGTTGAGTACAGGCTCTTGTAGTAGGATCTGATGATTTTTTGGATTTCCTCAGTTTCTGTTGTTATATCTACCTTTTCATTTCTAAGTTTGTTAATTTGGATACTTTCTCTGTGCCCTTTGGTTAGTCTGGCTAAGGGTTTATCTATCTTGTTGATTTTCTCAAAGAACCAGCTCCTGGATTTGTTGATTCTTTGTATGGTTCTCTTTGTTTCTACTTGATTGATTTCAGCCCCGAGTTTGATGATTTCCTGCCTTCTACTCCTCCAGGGTGAAATACCTTCTTTTTGTTCCAGGGCTTTCAGGTGTGTCATTAAGCTGGTAATGTATGCTCTCTCCATTTTCTTTTTGGAGGCACTCAGGGCTATGAGTTTTCCTCTTAGCACTGCTTTCATTGTGTCCCATAGATTTGGGTATGTTGTGTTTTCATTTTCATTGTGTTCTAAAAAGTCTTTAATTTCTTTCTTTATTTCTTCCTTGACCAAGTTATCATTGAGTAGCATATTGTTCAATTTCCACGTGTATGTGAGTTTTCTGTTGTTTTTGTTGCTATTGAAGACCACTTTTACTCCATAGTGATCTGATAGGAGGCATGGGATTAGTTCGATCTTATATTTGTTGAGGTCTGTCTTGTGACCAATTATATGGTCAATTTTGGAGAAGGTGCCATGAGGTGCTGAGAAAAAGGTATATTCTTTTGCTTTAGGATAGAATATTCTATATATATCTGTTAAATCTAATTGGTCCAAAGCTTCAATTAATTTCATTATGTCCCTGTTTAGTTTCTGTTTTCCTGATCGGTCCATTGAGGAAAGTGCAGTGTTGAAGTCACCCACAATTATTGTGTTAGGTGCAATGTGTGCTTTGAGCTTTAATAAAGTTTCTTTTACGAATGAGGGTGCCCTTGCATTTGGAGCATAGATGTTCAGGATTGAGAGTTCTTCTTGTTGTATTTTTCCTTTGACCAGCAAGAAGTGTCCCTCAGGGTCTCTTTTGATGACTTTGGGTTGAAAGTCAATTTTATCTAATATTAAAATGGCTACTCCAGCTTGTTTCCTGAGACCATTTGCTTGTAAAATTGTCTTCCAGCCTTTTACTCTAAGGTAGTCTTTGTCTTTGACCCTTAGGTGTGTTTCCTGTAAGCAGCAAAATGTAGGGTCCTGTTTGTGTATCCAGTCAGTTAGTCTATGTCTTTTTATTGGGGCATTGAGTCCATTGATGTTAAGAGATATTAAGGAATAGTGATTGTTACTTCCTGTCATTTCTGACGTTATTTTTTAAATGTGATTGGTTAACTTCTTTTGGGTTTGATGAAAGGTTACTATCTTGCTTTTTCCAGGGTGAAGTTTCCCTCCCTGTATTGGTGTTTTCCTCCTATTATCCTTTGTAGGGCTGGGTTTGTGGATAGATATTGGGTAAACTTGGTTTTGTCATGGAATATCTTACTTTCTCCATCTACGGTGATTGAGAGTTTTGCTGGATATAGTAGTTTTGGCTGGCATTTGTGTTCTCTTAGAGTCTGCATGAGATCAGCCCAGGATCTTCTAGACTTCATAGTCTCAGGTGAAAAGTCTGCTGTGATTCTGATAGGTCTTCCTTTATATGTTACTTGGCCTTTTTCTCTTACTGCCTTTAATATTCTTTGTTTGTTTAGTACATTTGGTGTTTTGATTATTATATGACGGGAAGTATTTCTGTTCTGGTCCAGTCTGTTTGGAGTTCTGTAGGCTTCTTGTATATTCATGGGCATCTCTCTCTTTAGGTTAGGGAAGTTTTCTTCCATAATTTTATTGAAGATATTTGCTGGCCCTTTAAGCTGTAAATCTTCACTCTCATCTATGCCTATAATCCTTAGGTTTGGTCTTCTCATTGTGTCCTGGATTTCCTGGATATTTTGGGTTACAAGCTTTTTGCTTTTTGCATTTTCTTTAACTGTTGAGTCCATGGTTTCTATGGTATCTTCAGCGTCTGGGATTCTTTCTTCTATCTCTTGTATTCTGTTGTTGATATTTGCATCTCTGTCCCCTGATTTCTTCCCAAGGCTTTCTATCTCCAAAGTTGTCTCCCTTTGAGTTTTCTTAGTTGTTTCTACTTCTGATTTTAGATCCTGGATTGTTTTGCTTAGCTCCTTCACTTGCTTGTTTGTGCTTTCCTGTAATTCTTTAAGAGATTTTTGTGTTTCCTCTTTCATGACCGTAGCCTGTTGACCAATGTTCTCCTCTATTTCTTTAAGTGATTTTTGTGTTTCCTCATTATTGGCTTTTGTATTCTCCTGGATTTCTTTCAATGATTTTTGTGTTTCCCTTGCAAGGGCTTCTAACTTTTGATCCATTTTCTCCTGAAATTCTTTAACTATATCCTTCATGTGTTCCTGTACCAGCATCATGACCAGTGATTTTAAATCCAAATCTTGTTTTACTGGTGTGATGGGGTATCCAGGACATGCTGGTAAAGGAGAATTGGGTTCAGATATTGCCATATTGCCTTGATTTCTGTTAGTGATGTTCCTGCGTCTGCCTTTTGCCATCTAGTTCTCACTGGTGTTAGTTGGTGTTGTCAATGCTGGACTCACCAGTGCAAGCTGCCCCTTCCCAGGTGGCCTCTGGTGCACAGCTTACCTCCTGCACTGCCTGGAGACAGGGTGTTGTTGTCCAGGCTGTTCAGACCCCGAAGCAGACACCTGAAGGCTCCTGCTGGGGCCTGCTGGATTCACTGGAGCACACCGACTTCTCCCTGCTGGCCGCCTGGAAGTCCCACTTGCCTCTTTCAGGACTTGGAGATGTGGTGTTGCCACTCAGGCTGATCTGGATCTGGAAGCGTAGAGGTCCGAGGGCTACCATCAGAGGCCTCAGGACTGAAGCCTAAGCTCTGTGCCACAGGGAAGGAGCTGTGCTGTGAGCTCCCAGACTGCCTCTGGGCGCACACCAGGTCCCCAGCACTTCCTGGAGACCGAGTGCTGTGGCCCAGGCTGTTCAGATCCTAAAGCAGGCGCCTGAAGGCTCCTGCTGGGGCCCGCTGGATTCACCGGAGCACACCGACCTCTCCCGCTGGCCACCCGGAAGCCCCACCTGCCTCTTTCAGGACCTGGAGATGTGGTGCTGCTGCTCAGGCTGATCTGGATCTGGAAGCAGAGAGGTCCGAGGGCTACTGCCAGAGGCCTCAGGACTGAAGCCTAAGCTGGACCGAGCTGTGCTGTGTGCTCCCAGACTGCCTCTGGGCACACACCAGGTCCCTCGCACTTCCTGGAGACCGAGTGCTGTGGCCCAGGCTGTTCAGATCCTAAAGCAGGCGCCCAAAGGCTCCTGCTGGGGCCCGCTGGATTCACTGGAGCACACCGACCTCTCCCGCTATCTTGGTAATTATTATCGGAGAACATTTCTATAGGAGTAGTGTGCTTGGTTTGGGAAATAATGCCTTTATTTTTATATTGTTTATATTTTTGCTATGAAATCTGGGCATGTGGACAGTTTTTGTTAGCCTCTTTTGTCTGATAGGGACACAACTATGTAGGACACAGGATATGTGTGCTAGGTAGGGACTGAGATTGGCCTAGAATAGAATGAAGTCATATGGACCCAGGTGACTTAGCTGTCACACAAGATACATGTCTATAGTTTGGAGATAGCACAGGCAGGCCTGACTAGACTTGGCCAGGGAAATGGGTGAAGGACCCAGTGAGACCTAGGGTTTGGGAATGGTGTTTCTATCAAGGATCTAACATAGATCAGGAAACTAAACCATTGTTCTCTGGTGCAAGTTGCTTAGGACCTGGCTGGTAGGAGAGGTTGGATACAATGTATACCGGCTGGTTTTGTGTGTCAACATGACACAGGCTGGAGTTATCACAGAGAAAGGAGCTTCAGTTGGGGAAATACCCCCATGAGGTCCAGCTTTGGGGCATTTTCTCATTTAGTGATCAATGGGGGAGGACCCCCTTGTGGTGGTACCACCTCTGGGCTGGTATTCTTGGGTTCTATAAGAGAGCAAGCTGAGCAAGCCAGGGGAAGCAAGCCAGTAAGGAACATCCTCCATAGCCTCTGCATCAGCTGCTGCTTCCTGACTTGCTTGAGTTCCAGTCCTGATTTCCTTTTGTGATAAACAGCAATGCAGAAGTGTAAGCTGAATAAACCCTTTCCTCCCCAACTTGCTTCTTGGTCATGATGTTTGTGCAGGAATAGAAACACTGACTAAGACACAATGTAAAAGGAATTATGTTAGGTGATAGGAGGGCCTTGTACTGGCACAAAGCCTGTAGATTGTGGGAGAAGCCAAAGCCAGGAGTTTGGTATGGTATACACACAGGCTAGGCCTGGACACTGGATGGGGAATCCAGACAAAATCTGGGGACTGGGGATAGTACATGAAGGAGAGGATCAGGTGATTTCCTGGCTTCTTCCGGGATCAGGATGTGCCTGTACTTCTTTTCTTTGTTTATGATGAGACTGAACACATGGCCTTCTGCTTTCTAGGCAAGTGCTCTAACACTAAGCCAAAACCTCTAGACAGGATTTTGTTTTGTTTGTGTGTTTGTGGTAGTTAGGATCAAATGGAGGGTTTGTGAACTAGGCAAGCACTCTCTCGCTGACCTATACTTATAGGCATTTACTCTGTTCATTATTTCACTCACTCTAGTTCTGTTTAGGTTCATATGTGGTTTTTGTACATAGGTGTATTTCTTTATATTAATGAGTCATAATCAAATTTTATATTTGGTTTTTGATTGATATTTAGATTAAAATTTCATGATTATGAGAACAAATCCTATGACCATTATTTATATGAACAGTTTATATAAATATATAACCATTATTTATATACTGTTTTTTTTTTTTTTATAAATAATGGTTACAGGAGTTCACTTCTTCAACTTACAGTAGTAAAGCCTGGTTTTCAGACCAAGGCCTCAGCATATGGTATGGGTCCACCTCCAATCTGAGTGGTTTCCTCAGTTAAACCTCTTAGTTGCTCTTCCTTAAACAGATCCACGCCATATTTGCTTGTGAAATTAAATCCATCCAAGTTGACAAAGAGTATTAAACATCACAAGGCTATATTCAATATTTTTCTCCTTTTTGGGTAAGCATGCTGAGACTCCTTTAGGATGCTGAGCAGGTGCAGTGACCCCATCTCCCAGTCAAGTGCATGATCTCATGGTTAGTGCATATAAAGTGGCCTCTGTGTTTCATGATTTTCCCTACTGTAGGCTGATTTAGTTTAGGCTCATTTAAGGTAGGCCACACCCAGCTACATTATTTGGTAAGATGAGAGAATTATTTATGGTTTTATTGGCACCTACTCCATTGAAGGTCAGGGAGTATCTGAAATTTTTCTGTGTCATGTTTTCAATTCTCTTGGAAACATATTGCTCTATGCCTGCCTAGTTACTGTTCTATTGTTGTGGTATGACACCTGACCACATTTAATTGGGGGTTTGTTTGCAGTTTTAGAATGTTAGTCCATGGTATTTGTGGTGGGGAGTATGGCAGCAGTTAGGCAGGCATGGTACTTAGAGCCTCTAAGCCTGTCCTGAGTCATAGACCAACACCAATAATGCCATACCTTCTAATCCTTCCCAAACAGTTTCAGTAACTTGGGGCCAAGCTTTCAAACATATGAGCCTGTGGGGTTCATTCTCATTCAAACCACTATAATTTCCAATTATAAACTAGCTATTAGCTTCATAGGACACTGCCAGACTCCCTGCAGAGCTGCATTCCAACTGTACCTGCTGCATGTCCATGCTGGCTGCATTCCCACTGTACCTGCTGCATGCCTACATTGACACTAGGCATCATCAGTCTTTGGTGTAGTTGTTTCCTTGTTTTAGCCTTTCTAGCATGTGCTCAGTCATTTGGATTCAAAGTTTTCTCTTTTTAAACCTCTGGATTTACTCAGGGATAATATATATTAAAAACAGGTACATTGGGACTTTCGGGTGCAGCGGCAGCAGCAACAGCAGCAGTGGCTGGTCCAGAGGAAGGGCTATCAGCAGTAGAACCAAGCTGACAGGGTCCAGGCAGACCCTGCGCCCATGACCACTGGCCATCGCTGGCCAGCCGGGCTGCAAGCAGCGGAGGATTTACAGTGCCTTTCACCACACAGAAGCCACATCAGAACTCTGCCTCCTGCCAGTCAGTTACGAGGCCTCCATATTGGTTCTTGGACGACAGAGACATCAGACAGACTGAGGTACACAAATATAACCCGAGACCAACATCGCGGGGGTTTAAGCCCGACGGGCGTTGGCCTGCACCTAGGCCCTGGGCTGTTGGGGGGGGTGGCGCCAGCGTGCAAACCCGGCCAGGAGGTTGTTTGCCCAGGCTGGCGCGCACCGCTGCCATTTTGCCTACGGGAAGCCAGAGAGTCCTAGGAGGCAAAACCAAACCGGCTAACAGGCATAGCCCGAGGCAGACATAGCAGGGGTCTAGGACGGTCAGGCCCTGGACTGCCCCCAGGCCCTGGGCTGCTCGGTGGGCCATCTGTGTGCCAACCAGGACAGGAGGTTGTTAGCCCAGCAGGCTCTCCCAGCACTCTCAGGGAGTGCATGCATGCCACCATCCTGGCCACCTGACAGACTCAATTAACACTCACAGCTGAGGGGAACTTTGCTCGGATATTGGCCTGTCAGGCTTTTGCCTAGACTCAGGGCCCGAGCAGCTAGGCGAGCCTTGTGTGCACCAACCCGGTTGGGAGTTCCACTGCCCAGCAGAGTGATCAGCACACAGAAAAGGTCCCGGCAGCATACACCCTTAGCACTCCCTGAGGAGCAAACCGGCACCATCTGGCTCACAGACACAATCTGGGGCAAAGAACACTAGCGCTGCAAGGGCACCCAAGAGGAGGACAGCACATCAGCAACTTGCAACAGGGGAAACCCTGCCATCCCGTGTTGCAGAAATAGCCCTAGAGCCTCTCAGGAGGCTGAAACACCAGCCAGAGACAAGACCAACTAGCTCCAGAGAACAAGAAGCCAAAGGGCAAACGCAAGAACGCTACTAACAGAAATCTAGGCAATATGGCAGCATCTGAACCAAACTCTCCAACATCAGCAAGTCCTGGTTATGCCAACACACCAGGGAAACAAGATTTGGATTTAAAATAACTGTTCATGATGCTGCTAGAAGAACACAAAAAGGACATGAATGAATCTATTAAAGAAATACAGGGGAACATGAATAAGATAGAAACCCGTATAATGGAAACACAAAAATCACTTAAAGAAATGCAGGAGAATAAGGCCCAAGAGATAGAAGCCAATAAAGAAGAAAGGCAAAAAAAAAAAAAAAAAAAAAAAAAAAAAAAACTTAAAGAAATGCAGGAGAACTTGAGTCAACAGGCAGAAGTCATGAAAGAGGAAACACAAAAATCTCTTAAAGAATTACAGGAAAACACAAACAAACAAATGATGGAACTGAGCAAAACCATCCTGGATCTAAAAACAGAAGTAGAAACAACTAAGAAATCACAAAGGGAGACAACTTTGGAGATAGAAAACCTTGAGAAGAAATCAGGGGCCATAGATGCAAATATAAACAACAGAATACAAGAGATGGAAGAAAGAATCTCAGATGCTGAAGATATCATAGAAACCATTGACTCAACTGTCAAAGAAAATGCAAAATGCAAAAAGCTTGTATCCAGGAACATCCAGGAAATCCAGGATACAATGAGAAGACCAAACCTAAGGATTATAGGTATAGATGAGAGTGAAGATTTACAACAGAAAGGGCCAGCAAATATCTTCAACAAAATTATGGAAGAAAACTTTCCTAACTTAGAGAGATGCCTATAAATAAACAAGAAGCCTACAGAACTCCAAACAGACTGGACCTGAGCAGAAATACCTCCCGTCACATAATAATCAAAATCCCAAATGCACTAAACAAAGAAAGAATATTAAAGGCAGTAAGAGAGAAAGGCCAAGTAACATATAAAGGAAGACCTATCAGAATCACACCAGACTTCTCACCAGAGACCATGAAAGATAGAAGATCCTGGGCAGATCTCATGCAGACTCTAAGAGAACACAAATGTCATCCAAGACTAGTATACCCAGCAAAACTCTCATTTACCATAGATGGAGAAACCAAGATATTCCATGACAAAACCAAATTTATACAATATCTTTCCACAAACCCAGCTCTGCAAAAAATAATAGGAGGAAAACTCCAATACCAGGAGGGAAACTACACCCTGGAAAAAGCAAGATAGTTACCTTCCTTCATCAAACCCAAAAGAAGACAACCACTCAAATATTAAAAGAACATCAAAAATGACTGGAAGTAATAATCACTATTCCTTAATATCTCTTAACATCAATGGTCTCAATTCCCCAATAAAAAGACATAGACTAACAGACTGGATAAGGAAACAGGACCCTACATTTTGCTGCATACAGGAGACACACCTCAGTGTCAAAGATGAAAACTACCTGGAAGACAATCTTACAAGCCAATGGTCACAGGAAACGAGCAGGAGTAGCCATTCTAATATCAGAAAAAATTGACTTTCAACCTAAAGTCATCAAAAGAGACACTGAGGGACACTTCTTGCTGGTCAAAGGAAAAATCCACCAAGAAAAACTTTCAATTCTGAACATCTATGCACCAAATGCAAGGGCACCCTCATTTGTAAAAGAAACTTTACTAAAGCTCAAAGTACACATTGCACCTAACACATTGATTGTGGGGGACTTCAACACTCTACTCTCCTCAATGGACCGATCAGGAAAAAAGAAACTAAACAGGGACACAGTAAAACTAATTGAAGCTTTGGACCAATTGGATTTGACTGATATTTATAGAACATTTCACCCTAAAGCAAAAGAATATACCTTTTTCTCAGCACCTCATGGTACCTTCTCCAAAATCGACCATATAATTGGTCACAAGGCAGACCTCAACAAATATAAGAAGATGGAGCTAATCTCATGCCTCCTATCAGATCACTATGGTGTAAGAGTGGTTTTCAATAGCAACAAAAACAACAGAAAGCCCACATACACATGGAGGCTGAACAATACTCTACTCAATGACACCTTGGCCAAAGAAGAAATAAAGAAATCAGAGACTTTTTAGAATTTAATGAAAATGAAGGTACAACATACCCAAATCTTTGGGACACAATGAAAGCAGTGCTAAGAGGAAAACTCATAGCCCCGAGTGCCTCCAAAAAAAAAAAAAAAAAAAAAAAAAAAAAAAATGGAGAGAGCATACATTAGCAGCTTGACGACACACCTGAAAGTCCTGGAATAAAAAGAAGCCAATTCACCCAGGAGGAGTAGAAGACAGGAAATCATCAAACTCAGGGCTGAAATCAATCAATTGGAAACAAAGAGAACCGTACAAAGAATCAACAAATCCAGGAGCTGGTTCTTTGAGAAAATCAAAAAGATAGATAAACCCTTAGCCAGACTGACCAAAGGGCACAGAGAAAGTATCCAAATTAACAAACTTAGAAATGAAAAGGTGGATATAACAACAGAAACTGAGGAAATCCAAAAAATCAGTAGGTCCTACTACAAGAGCCTATACTCAACACAACTGGAGAATCTGGAGGAAATGGACAATTTCCTTGACAGATACCAAATACCAAAATTAAATCAGGACCACATAGATCATCTAAACAGTCCCATAATGCCTAAAGAAATAGAAGGAGTCATAGAAAGTCTTCCAACCAAAAAAAGCACAGGACCAGATGGTTTCAGTGCAGAATTCTATCAGACATTCAAAGAAGACTTAACATCAATACTCTTCGAACTATTCCACAAAATAGAAACAGAAGGAACACTACCCAATTCCTTCCATGAAGCAACAATTACGCTGATACCAAAACCACACAAAGATCCAACAAAGAAAGAGAACTTCAGACCAATTTCCCTTATGAACATCGATGCAAATATACTCAATAAAATTCTTGCCAACCAAATCTAAGAACACATCAAAACCATCATCCACCATGATCAAGTAGGCTTTATCCCAGGGATGCAGGGTTGGTTCAATATACGGAAATCCATCAATGCAATCCACTACATAAACAAACTCAAAGAAAAAAACCACATCGTCACATCATTGGATGCTGAAAAAGCATTTGACAAAATTCAGCATGCTTTCATGCTTAAAGTTTTGGAAAGAACAGGAATTCAAGGCCCATACCTAAACATAGTAAAAGCAATATACAGCAAACCTGTAGCCAGCATCAAACTCAATGGAGAGAAACTTGAAGCAATACCACTAAAATCAGGTACTAGACAGGGCTGCCCCCTTTCTCCTTATCTTTTCAATATTGTGCTTGAGGCACTAGCTCGGGCAATTCGACAACATAAGGAGGTCAAAGGGATATAAATTGGAAAGGAAGAAGTCAAACTATCATTATTTGCAGATGACATGATAGTCTACCTAAGTGACCCAAAAACTCCATTAGAGAACTCCTACAGCTGATAAACAACTTCAGCAAAGTGGCAGGTTATAAAATCAACTCAAGCAAATCAGTGGCCTTCCTATACTCAAAGGATAAGCAGGCTGAGAAAGAAATTAGGGAAATGACCCCCTTCACAATAGCCACAAACAGTATAAAGTATCTTGGGGTGACTCTTACCAAACATGTAAAAGATCTGTATGACAAGAACTTCAAGACTCTGAAGAAAGAAATGGAAGAAGACCTCAAAAAATGGGAAAACCTCCCATGCTCATGGATCGGTAGAATCAATATAGTTAAAATGGCCATTTTGCCAAAAGCAATATACAGATTCAATGCAATACCCATCAAAATCCCAACTCAATTCTTCACAGAGTTAGAAAGAGCAATTCTCAAATTCATCTGGAATAACAAAAAACCCAGGATAGCTAAAACTATTCTCAGCAACAAAAGAAATTCTAGGGGAATCAGTATCCCTGACCTCAAGCAATACTACAGAGCAATAGTGTTAAAAACTGCATGGTATTGGTACAGTGACAGGCAGGCAGATCAATGGAACAGGATTGAAGATCCAGAAATGAACCCACACACCTATGGCCACTTGATCCTCGACAAAGAGGCTGAAAACATCCAATGGAAAAAAGATAGCCTTTTCAACAAAAGGTGCTGGTTCAACTGGAGGTCATCATGCAGAAGAATGCGAATTGATCCATCCTTGTCTCCTTGTACTAAGCTCAAATCCAAATGGATCAAGGACCTCCACATAAAGCCAGACACTCTGAAGCTAATAGAAAAGAAACTGGGGAAGACCCTTGAGGATATCGGTACAGGGAGAAAGTTTCTGAACAGAACACCAATAGCGTATGCTCTAAGTTCAAGAATTGACAAATGGGACCTTATAAAATTACAAAGTTTCTGTAAGGCAAAGGACACCATCAAAAGGACAAATCGGCAACCAACAAATTGGGAAAAGATCTTCACCAATCCTACATCAGATAGAGGGCTAATATCCAATATATATAAAGAACTCAAGAAGTTAGACTCCAGAAAACCAAACAACCCTATTAAAAAATGAGGTACAGAGTTAAACAAAGAATTCTCACCTGAAGAATTTCAGATGGTGGAGAAACATCTTAAAAAATGCTCAACTTCATTAGTCATTAGGGAAATGCAAATCAAAACAACCCTGAGATTTCACCTTACACCAGTCAGAATGGCTAAGATTAAAAATTCAGGAGACAGCAGGTGTTGGCGAGGATGTGGAGAAAGAGGAACACTCCTCCACTGCTGGTGGGGTTGCAAATTGGTACAACCACTCTGGAAATCAGTCTGGTGTTTCCTCTGAAAACTGGGCACCTCACTTCCAGAAGATCCTGCTATACCACTCCTGGGCATATACCCAGAGGATTCCCCACCATGTAATAAGGATACATGTTCTACTATGTTCATAGCAGCCCTATTTATAATTGCAAGATGCTGGAAAGAACCCAGGTATCCCTCAACAGAAGAGTGGATGCAAAAAATGTGGTATATCTACACAATGGAGTACTATTCAGCCATTAGAAACAATGAATTCATGAAATTCTTAGGCAAATGGATGGAGCTAGAAAACATCATACTAAGTGAGGTAACCCAGACTCAAAAGGTGAATCATCGTATGCACTCACTAAGTGGATACTAACCTAGAAAACTGGAATACCCAAAACATAATCTACACATCAAATGAGGTACAAGAGGAAAGGAGGACTGGCCCCTTGTTCTGGGAAGACTCAGTGAAGCAGTATTCGGCAAAACCAGAACGGGGAAGTGGTAAGGGGTGGGTGGGAGGACAGGGGGAGAGAAGGGAGCTTATGGGACTTTCGGGGAGTGGGGGGCTAGAAAAGGGGAAATTATTTGAAATGTAAATAAAAATATATTAAAAAATAGGCACATTAATTACACTGTAACTCGCGTTGTTAAAAGCCTGTTGTATTAAATGTTAATTTTTAGATATAATTTTTCTTTTTATTAAGTATCTTCTTCATTTACATTGCCAATGGTAAAACTTTTCCCAATTTTCTCCCTCCCAAAAGCCCCCCTCCCCAAAGATTCATTACCTCTTCTCCCACCTCCTGCCTCCATGTATATGCCCCTCTACCCGACACACTCCCACCTACCCCCATCCCACCCCTGTCTGTTTCCCTTTGGAGGGGTACTCCTTCCCTGCCACCATCTGTTTCTCTTTGTTGTGGTCTCTATTGAGCCTTTACCTGACCAAAGACCACTCCTCCCACTGATGCCCAACAAAGCACTCTTCTGCCACATTTTTGGCTGGAACCATGTGTTTCCCTTGGTTGATGGTTCAGTCCCTGGGATTCTTGGGGTGTCTGGGTGTCCGCAGTCATTGTCCTTCCCATGGGGTTATAAACCCCTTCAGCTCCTCTGGACCCCCGTCCAGATCCTCCATTGGGGACCCCAAGCCTAGTCCAATAGTTGGTTGCTACTTTCTGCCTCTGTATTTGTAAGACTCTTGCAGGGCCCCTCTGGAGACAGCCATGGCATGCTCCTTTTGGTACATGCTTCTTGTCGTAGCATCAGGATTTGGTGACTGTTTATAGAATGAATCCCCAGGAAGGGCACTCACTGGGTGGCCTTTACTTCAGACTCTGCTCCACACATTGCCTCCCTTATTGCTCCTGTGAGTATTATGTTCCCTATCTCAGAGGAACCATAGCGTCCTCACTTAAGACCTCCTTCTCCTTGAGCTTCCTCTGCTGGGTGAATTGTAAATTGTTTATTTTGAGCTTTTGAACTATCATCCACTTAATTAGTGAGTGCAAACCATGTGTGACTGGGTTACCTCACTAAGGATGACACTTTCTAGTTCCATCCATTTGCCTAAGAATTTCATGAATTCATTGTTTTTAATAGCTGAATAGTAATCCATTGTGTATATATACCACAGTTTCTATATCCATTCCTCTGTTGAGGGACATCTGGGTTCTTTCCAGCTTCTGGCTATTATAAGGCAGCTATGAACATAGTGGAGCATGTGTCTTTATTACATGTAGGAGCACCTTCTGGGTATATGCCCAGGAGTGGTATAGCTGGATCCACAGGTAGTACTATGTCTAATTATCTGAGGAGTTGCCAAACTGATTTCTAGAGTGGTTTTACCAGCTTGCAATCCCATCAATAATGGAGAAGTGTTCCTCTTTCCCCACATCCTCTCCAGCATCTGCTGTCCCCTGAGTTTTTCATCTTAGCCATTCTGACTGGTGTAAGGTGGAATCTCAGTGTTGTTTTGATTTGCATTTCCCTGATAACTAAGGATGCTGAACATTCCTTTAGGTGCTTTAGAGCCATTTGAGTTTCCTCAGTTGAGAATTCCCTGTTTACCTCTGTACCCCATTTTTAATAGGGTTATTTAATTTTCTGGAGACTAACTTCTTGAGTTCTTTGTATACATTGGATATTAGCCCTCTATTGGATATAGGGCTAGTAAAGATCTTTTCCCGATTTGTTGGTTGCCGTTTTGTCCTATTGACTATGTCCTTTGCCTTACAGAAGCTTTGCAATTTTATGAGGTCCCATTTGTCAATTCTTGTTCTTTGAGCATAAGCCATTGGTTTTCTGTTCAGAAACTTTTCCCCTGTGACCATGTGTTCAAGGTTTGTCCCCACTTTCTCCTTTATAAGCTTCAGTGTGTCTGATTTTATGTGTAAATCTTTGATCCACTTGGACTTGAGCTTTGTACAAGGAGATAAGAATGGGTCGATTTGCATTTTTTTTTTTGCATGCAGAACTCTAGTTGATCCAGCACCATTTGTTAAAAATGCTGTCTTTCTTCCACTGGATATTTTTAGCTCCTTTGTCAAATATCAAGTGACTGTACGTGTGTGGGCTCTTTTCTGGGTCTTCAACCCTATTCCATTGATCTTCCTGCCTGTCTGCATACCAATACCAGTTTTTATCACTATCGCTCTGTAGTAGAGCTTGAGGTCGGGGATGGTGATTCCCCCAGAATATCTTTTGTTGTGGAGAATAGTTCTTTGCTATTCTGGGTTTTTTGTTATTCCAGATGAATTTGAGAATTGCTCTTTTTAGATCTACGAAAAATTGATTTGGAATTTTGATGGGGATTGCATTGAATCTCTAGATTGCTTTTGGCAAGATGGCCATTTTTACTATATTGATCCTGCCAATCTATGATCATGGGAGATCTTCCCATCTTCTGAGACTTTCTTTGATTTTTCTTCAGAGGATTAAAGCTCTTGTCATATAGACCCTTCACACGCTTTGTCAGGGTCACACCTAGGTATGAAATATTATTTGTGACTATTGTGAAGGGTGCCATTTCCCTAATTTCTTTCTCATCTTGTTTATCCTTTGAGTAGAAGATAGACTCAAGTACAGGAAGGCTATTGATTTGCTTGAGTTAATTTTATATCCAGCCACTTTGCTGAAATTGTTTATTAGCTTTAGGAGTTCTCTGGTGGAAGTCTTGGGGTTGCTTAAGTATACTATCATATCATGTGCAAATAGTCATAGTTTGACTTCTTCCTTTCCAATTTGTATACATTTGACCTCTTTTTGCTCCCTGATTGCTCTGGCTAGGACTTCAAGTACTATATTGAATAGACAGGGAGAGAGTGGGCAGCCTTGTCTGGTCTCCAATTTTATTCGGATTGCCTCAAGTTTCTCTCCATTTAGTTTGATGTTGGCTACCAGTTTGCAGTATATTGCTTTCACTATGTTTAGGTATGGGCCTTGGATTCCTGATCTCTCCAAGACTTTTATTTTTTATTTTTATTTTTTATTTTTTATTTTTTAAGCATGGTATTGCACACATTTTATTCTTTTTTATTAGATATTTGCTTTATTTACATTTACATTTAAAATGATATCCCCTTTCCTCATTACCCCTCTGAAAACCCCATATCCCATCCCCCACTGCTCACCCCCTACTTTCACCCCTACCACTTTCCTGGCAGGCATTCCATTCCCCTACTATGGAGCATCAAGCCTTCATAGGACAAAAGGCCTCTCCTCTCACTGATGTCTGAAATGGCCATTTTCTGCTACATATGTAGCTGGAGCCATATACTCTTTGGTTGGTGCTTTAGTCCCTGGGAACTCTGGGGGTACTGGTTGGTGCATATTATTGTTCCTCCTGCAGGTCTGCTAACCTCTTCAGCTCCTTGGGTCTTTTCTATAGCTGCTCAATTGGGGATCCTATGCTCATTCTATTGGTTGGTTGTGAGCTATGGGTATTTTGATCAATCTTCCAATAAGAATGAAAGAATCCACACTTTGGTCTTCTTTCTTCTTGAGCTTCTTGTGGCAATGAGTTGTACCTTGGGCATTCTTTTTTTTATTTACATTGCAAATGATTTCCCCTTTTCTGGGTCCCCACTCCCCTCAAGTCCCATAAGCCCTCTTCCATCCCCCTATTCTTCCATCCACCCCTTCCCACTTCCCTGTTCTGGAATTCCCCTATACTCACATTCAGGCTAATATCCACTTATCAGCAAGTACATACCATGTTCTTTTGTAATTGGGTTACCTCACTCAGGATGATATTTTCTAGCTCCATCCATTTGCCTAAGAATTTCAGGAATTCATTGTTTTCAATAGCTAAGTGGTACTCCATTGTGTAAATGTGCCATATTTTCTATATCCATTCCTCTGTTGAGGGATATCTGGGTTCTTTCCAGCTTCTGGCTATTATAAATAAGGCTGCTATGAATATAGTGGAGCATGTGTCCTTATTAAATTTTGGAGCATGTTCTAGGTATATGCCCAGGAATGTTATATCTGGGTTATCAGGTAGTGCTATGTCTAATTGTGTAATTACCAGAGTGGTTTACCAGCTTATAATCCCACCAGCAGTGGAGGAGTGTTTCTCTTTCTCTACATCCTCTCCAGAATCTGCTGTCCCCTGAGTTTTTGATCTTGGCATTCTGACTGGTGTGAGGTGGAATCTCAGGGTTGTTTTGGTTTGCATTTCCCTAATGATTAAGGGTGTTGAGCATATCTTTAAGTGTTTCTCAGCCCTCCAGTATAACTCAGTTGAAAAGTCTTTGTTTAGCTCTGTACCTCATTTTTTTTATTCGATATATTTTTTATTTACATTTCAAATGATTTCCCCTTTTCTAGCTCCCCACTCCCCGAAAGTCCCATAAGCCCCTTTCTCTCCCCCTGTCCTCCCACCCAACCCTTCCCACTTCCCCGCTCTGGTTTTGCCAAATACTGCTTCACTGAGTCTTTCCAGAACAAGGGGCCACTCCTCCTTTCTTCTTGTACCTCATTTGATGTGTGGATTATGTTTTGGGTATTCCAGTTTTCTAGGTTAATATCCACTTATTAGTGAGTGCATACCATGATTCACCTTTTGAGTCTGGGTTACCTCACTTAGTATGATGCTCTCTAGCTCCATCCATTTGCCTAAGAATTTCATGAATTCATTGTTTCTAATGGCTGAATAGTACTCCATTGTGTAGATATACCACATTTTTTGCATCCACTCTTCTGTTGAGGGATACCTGGGTTCTTTCCAGCATTTTGCAATTATAAATAGGGCTGCTATGAACATAGTAGAGCATGTATCCTTATTTCATGGTGGGGAATCCTCTGGGTATATGCCCAGGAGTGGTATGGCAGGATCTTCTGGAAGTGAGGTGCCCAGTTTTCGGAGGAACTGCCAGACTGATTTCCAGAGTGGTTGTACCAATTTGCAACCCCACCAGCAGTGGAGGAGTGTTCCTCTTTCTCCACACCCTCTCCAACACATGCTGTCTCCTGAATTTTTAATCTTAGCCATTCTGACTGGTGTAAGATGAAATCTCAGGGTTGTTTTGATTTGCATTTTCCTAATGACTAATGAAGTTGAGCATTTTTTAAGATGCTTCTCTGCCATCAGAAGTTCTTCAGGTGAGAATTCTTTGTTTAACTCTGTACCCCATTTTTTAATAGGATTGTTTGATTTTCTGGAGTCTAACTTCTTGAGTTCTTTATATATATTGGATATTAGCCCTCTATCTGATGTAGGATTGGTGAAGATCTTTTCCCAATTTGTTGGTTGCCGATTTGTCCTCTTGATGGTGTCCTTTGCCTTACAGAAACTTTGTAATTTTATGAGGTCCCATTTGTCAATTCTTGAACTTAGAGCATACGCTATTGGTGTTCTGTTCAGAAACTTTCTCCCTGTACCGATATCCTCAAGGGTCTTCCCCAGTTTCTTTTCTATTAGCTTCAGAGTGTCTGGCTTTATGTGGAGGTCCTTGATCCATTTGGATTTGAGCTTAGTACAAGGAGACAAGGATGGATCAATTCGCATTCTTCTGCATGCTGACCTCCAGTTGAACCAGTACCATTTGTTGAAAAGGCTATCTTTTTTCCATTGGATGTTTTCAGCCCCTTTGTCGAGGATCAAGTGGCCATAGGTGTGTGGGTTCATTTCTGGATCTTCAATCCTGTTCCATTGATCCTCCTGCCTGTCACTGTACCAATACCATGCAGTTTTTAACACTATTGCTCTGTAGTATTGCTTGAGGTCAGGGATACTGATTCCCCTAGAATTTCTTTTGTTGCTGAGAATAGTTTTAGCTATCCTGGGTTTTTTGTTATTCCAGATGAATTTGAGAATTGCTCTTTCTAACTCTGTGAAGAATTGAGTTGGGATTTTGATGGGTATTGCATTGAATCTGTATTATTTGGTGATCAAAGCCAGACATTCATCTGAAACATTGATATAGGAGGTAATGGAGTGGCAGGTTTCAAATTCTGAAAGGTAAAAAGTAAAATTATATAAGTGATATCACTTACAGCAAGTATTCTCTGCCTAAGGTTGAGAGCAGCAGTAATACATAGATATAAATAAGTATTTAGAAGGCAATTTGACACCATGCCCATGTAGCAAAACAATAATAGTGGGTTCTTCCCATCTAGGGCCTAGTACTTTCCCAGGCATGGGCTTTGACCAGGCTTACAGTACTAGCAAACTTCAAGTCCAATTAGAAAGAACTTAGTTTCCCCCATAACAATTATGTCATTATTGTACATGTATATCTTAACTTGTAGACCAGGAGGTCTGCTATGAGATACATGATGTGTGTGTTTGTGTGTGTGTGTAAAATACACAAATTATATATATTGCACTTATAAATTCTTCACAATGTAGTCACCCAAATAGGCCCTCAATGATGATAACACATGTTGACATTTCAATGAGAATGGGAGAAATATCACAAGTCCCCATTCCTAAACGAGGGACTATAAGCAATTGATAGTTGCTAAATGAAATCAACCATCTCCAGGAAAGAGCTCATTGATAGGTTATCCAATCCTAGATGGTAATCCCTAAACACTGAATACAGGGGAGGATCACTGAACAGACCCAACAGGTTGTATTTATGCGTATATATGTAATAACTAAAGAAGGAGCCATTACATTGACAGGGAGAGGAGGAGCATGGAAAAAGTTGAAGGAAGGAGTGGAGTGTGGGATACAATTTAAATAAATGTATGACAGTCGCAAAAACAACAAATGCAAAAACAAGCTATGTCCACATGAAGCCATCGTATTTTTCCACTCACACTTATGTTAGCCTTCACCCTCTCATGTCTTTAAGTGACTTAGTCTTTTGAGGTGGATTTTTTTTTTATTCTTATTAGAAGGCTTTGTGTTTCATTTTTTCTTCATTTCACAATTTTTAATTTTTATTGTTTCTGTATAGATTTTTCTTTTTATTGGCTATTTTTATTTACGTTACAAATATTATCCCCTCTCCTGGTGCCCCCTTCCCAGTAATCCCCTATCCCATCCTCCTTCCCCCTGCTTCTATGAGGCTGTTCCTCCTCCCACCTCACTCCTACCTCCCCACCCTCACTTCCCCTACACTGGGGCATTTATTTAGCCTTCATAGGGCTAAGGACCTCTCCTCCCATTGATGCCTGACAAGGCAATCCTCTGCCACATATGCAGCTGGAGCCATGTGTACTCCTTGATTGATGGCTTAGTCACTGGGAGCTCTGGGGCGGTGGGTCTGGTTGGTTGATATTGCTAGCGAGAACAACATCAACAAACTAGTAGGCTTATAACTAATGAAATTCATTTAGAATTTGAACTTTTAGGGTAGAAAAATTATATCTTCTCCTCACCTATTACCACCCCTTGCCGTTGGATGTGGGAGACCTGTGCCACTTCTGGCACGGAGAGATCACCACTTCCTGATACTCTCTAGAGAACCAACAGGAGCAGGATATTAGAGAACATACAGAAACAGGGCATTCGAGAATTGGCAGGAGCAGGGCATTCAGCCCTTGCCAAGTCTGCCACAGGGGAGACCACATGGTCTGATACTTCCTGGAGAATCAGCTGTTTGCAGGGCACTGGACAGAAAGAGAATCCCAGGAGTACAGAAACACAGGCCTGCAGGATAGAGAAGATAGTGTCAGCAAGACCAGCTAACATAAGAGATAATGAGATGGCCTATAAAAAGACGAAGATTAATGGACTGTATATGTAAACAGGACCAAACATTTTGCTGCATACAAAAAACCCATCTCAGTCACAAAGACAGGCACTATTTAAGAGTCAAGGGATGGAAAACAATTTTCCAAGCAAATGGTCCCAAGAAACAAGCTGGAGTAGCCATTCTTATATCGGATAAAATTGACTTTCAACCAAAAGTTGTCAAAAAAGATAAGGAGGGACACTTGATACTTGTCAAAAGAAAAGTCTACCAAGATGAACTCTCAACTCTGAACATCTATGCTCTGAACACAAGGGCACCCACATTCATAAAAGAAACTTTAATAAGGATCAAAGAACACATTGCACCCCACACAATAATAGTGGAAGACTTCAATACCTCACTCTCAACAATGGAAACGTTCATGGAAACTAAACAGAAACTAAAAAAAGTCAGAAACTAAACAGAGATACAATGAAACTAACTGAAGTTATGGACCAACTGGATCTAACAGATATTTATAGAACATTCCACACTAAAGCAAAAGAATATACCTACTTCTCAGCACCTCATGGTACCTTCTCCAAAACTGACCATATAATTGGTCACAAAACAAGCCTCAACAGATATAGAAATATTGAAATTATTCTATGTATCTTATCAGATCACCATGGCCTAAGGCTGGTCTTCAGCTCAAACAAAAGCAATGGAAAACACACATACACATGGACTTTGAACAATGCTCTTCTCAATGATAGCTTGGTCAAGGAAGAAATAAAGAAAGAAATTAAAGACTTTTTAAAATTCAATGAAAATGAAGATACATCATACCAAAATTTGTGGGACACAATGAAAACAGTGCTAAGAGTAAAACTTAGCTTTGTGTGCCTCCAAAAAGAGAATGGAGAGAGCTTACACTAACAGCTGGACACTGCACTTGAAGGCTCTAGAACAAAAGGAAGCAAATACCCCCAAGAAGAGTAGACCACAGGACATAATCAAACTTAGAGCCCAAATCAACAAAACAGAAATAAAAAGAGCTATACAAAGAATCAACAAAGCAAGGAGATGGTTCTTTGAAAAAATCAACAAGATAGATAAGCCCTTAGCAAGACTAACCAGGGCGCACAGAGACAGTATTCAAATTAATAAAATCAAAAATGAAAAGGGAGACATAACAATAGAAACTGTGGAAATTCAAAAAAAAAATCATCAGATCCTACTACAAGAGTTTATACTCAGCAAAGTTTGAAAACCTGGATGAAATGGGTAACTTTCTAGATACATACCAGGTGCTAATGTTAAAACAGGATCAGATAAATCATCTAAATAGTCCCATAAGCCCTGAGGAAATAGAAGCAGTCATTAATAGTCTCCCTTCAAAAAAAAAAAAAAAAAGCCCAGGACTAGATGGGTTTAGCGGAGAATTCTATCAGATCTTCAAAGAAGAGTTAAGAGTTAATACCAATACTCTTCAAACTTCTCCACAAAATAGAAACTCAAGGACCACTACCCAACTCATTCTATGAAGCCACAATCACGCTTATACCTAAACCAAACAAAGACGAAAGAAGGAAGAAGAACTTCAGACCAATCTCCCTCATGAACATTGATGCAAAAATACTGAACAAAATCCTGCAAACCGAATCCAAGAGTGATTAGAACTATAATTCACCACTATCAGGTAGGCTTCATCCCAGGGATGCAGGTATGGTTCAATATACGGGAATCTGCAAATGTAATTCAATGAAATTCTTAGGCAAATGGATGGAGCTGGAGAACATCATACTAAGTGAGGTAACCCAGACTCAAAAGATGAATCATGGTATGCACTCATTAATAAGTGGATATTAACCTAGAAAACTGGAATACCCAAAACATAATCCACACATCAAATGAGGTACAAGAAGAATGGAGGAGTAGCCCCTTGTTCTGGAAAGACTCAGTGAAGCAGTATAGAACAAAATCAGAACAGGGAAGTGGGAAGGGTTGGGTGGGAAAACAGGGAGAGGGAAGGGGACTGATGGGACTTTCGGGAAGTGGGGGTCCAGAAAAGGGGAAATCATTTGAAATGTAATTAAATATATCAATAAATTAAAAAAAAGAAAAAAAAGAAGAAAGTATATTCTTTTGATTTAGGATGAAATATTCTATAGATATCTGTTAAATTCATTTGGTCTAAAACTTCAGTTAGTTTCACTGTGTCTTTGTTTAGTTTGTTTACCTTATCTGTCCATTGAGAAGAGTGGGGTGTTGAAGTCATCCACAATTATTTTGTGGGGTGCGATGTGTGCTTTAAGCTTTAATAAAGTTTCTTTTATGAATGAGGGTTCCCTTGTATTTGCAGCATAGATGTTCAGAATTGAGAGTTCTTTGTAGATTTTTCCTTTGATGACTACAAAGTGTCCTTCTGTGTCTTTTTTGATGACTTTGGTTGGATATCTATTTCATTGGATATTAGAATGGTTACTCTTGCTTGTTTCCTGGGACCATTTGCTCAGAAAACTGTTTTCCAGCCTTTTACTCTGAGGTAGTGTTTGTGTTTGACACTGATATGTGTTTCCTGTATGCAGCAAAATGTTAGGTCCTGTTTAAGTATCCAGTCTTGTACAGAGCCATTTTGTGGAGTCATGCCACATGGTAGGAACTTGACATTAGCCAAGGACAATCCCTGGCTTCAGGCAGGAATCTGACAGTTTGGACAATAGGGAAGTAGGTTACAGCAGGCATTTTTATCCTAGGGTGGAGAAGCTCAGAGTGAAGGTTAAGTTCGTTGTTCCTCCAGGTCTATGAATTACTGAATTAAGCAGGTGATCCACCCAGCTGCCTGAGCAGTTGAGCCAAGGACCTCCAGGCAAAGCTAGACGACTTCCGCCAGAACTCAGTCCAGAGTCTGGGGGGAAGGGCTTGCCCAAACTGTTAAAATGTCTGACCACCATTAAAGTTGGGGCCTCGATCAGTAAAGGATTGTCCTAGCCTTCTTTCTTTTCGCCCCTTCCCCATATATCCCTCAGCTTCTGTTCCAGCAACCCAGTTTGTAGTAGCTGCAGGCAGCTGAGGAATACAACACAGTCTTTTAGTCTCTGTCTTTTATTGTGGAATTGAGTCCATTTATGTTAAGAGATATGAAGGAATAGTGATTGTTGCTTCCTATTATTTTTGATGTAATTTTTATGTTTGTATGGTTATCTTCCTTTGGGTTTGTTGAAAGAAAATTAATTTCTTGCCTTTTCTCACATGTACTTTCCCTCCTTTTGTTGCTGTTTTCCATTCATTATCCTTTGAAGGACTGGCTTTGTGGAAAGATATGATGTAATTTTTTTTTTTTTTTGTCATGGAAACCTTTGTTTCTCCATCTGTGTTAATTGAGAGATTTGCTGGGTATAGCAGTCTGGGTTGGCATTGGTGTTCCCTTAGTGACCATATTACATCTGTCCAGGCTCTTCTGGCTTTCACAGTCTCTGCTGAGAAGTCTGGTGGAATTCTGGTAGGTCTATCTTTATATGTTACTTGACCATTTTCCCTTACTGCTTTTAATATTATTTCTTTGTTTAGTACATTGGCTTTTTAATTATTATGTGAGAAGAGGAATTTATTTTCTGGTCCAATCTATTTGGAATTTTGCATGTTTCTTTTATGTTCATGGGCATTTCTTCCTTTAGGTTAGGGAAGTTTTCTTCTTTAATTTTGTTGGAGACATTTATTGTCCCTTTAAGTTGGAAATCTTTACTCTTTTCTATACGTATAATCCTTAGGTTTGGTGTTCTCATTTTTTCCTGGAATTCCTGGATGTTTTGGGTCAGGAGCTTTTTGCATTTTGTATTTTCTTTGATTGTTGTGTTAATACTTTCTGTGGTATCTTCCACATCTGAGATTCTCTCTTCTATGTCTTGTATTCTTTTGTTGATGCTTGCTTGCATCCATGTCTCCTGACTTCTTTCCTAAGTTTTCTGTGTCCAGAATTGTTTCCCTTTGTGATTTATTTATTGTTTCTACTTCAATTTTTAGATCCTGGATGGTTTTGTTCAATTCCTTCACCTGTTTGGTTGTGTTTTCCTGTAGTTCTTTAAGGGCGTCTCCCTGTTTACTTGCTTTCTCCTGTATTTCTTTAAGGGAGCTATTTATTTCCTTCATGAAGCCCTCTATCAGCATCGTGAGCTGTGATTTTAAATCCAAATCTTGCTTTTCTGGTGTGTTGGGGTATCCAGTCCATGCTATTGTGGGTCATTTGGGTTCATATGGTGCCATGTTGCCTGGATTTCTGTTAGTAATGTTCCTATGTTTGCCTTTTGCCATCTGGTTATCTCTGGTGTTAGTTGGTCCTGCTGTCTCTGTCTAGTGCTTGTCTGTCCTGTGTGCTTGCAAGCCTTTCTCATTACCTTTGGGTGACCAGCTCTTCCATGGAATAGAGTGCTGTGGAGCTGCCCAGATACTGGGTGCAAGTGGGGCCCTGGCATACCGAGTCCCACGTGATCTTACACTTGGGTGTTCTCTGCGTTCCCAGCTGTACCCAGCTCAGTCACAGTAGCAAAGATGGCGGCCTCACTTCTAAATGTGGGACTCCCTCTAAATGCAGGACTCCCTGCAGGGTAGATGTCCCCTGGCAGGATAGGTGCACAGGGGGCTGTAGCGCTGCCTAGCTCCTGGGTTCAGGTAGAGTCCTGTAGGACCGAGTCTCAAATGATCTTACATTCATTTGTTCTCTGCATTCCTGGCTGCACCCAACTGCTCAGTCAATGGAGCAAAGAAGATATTAATTTTAACGATATAGATTCTAGTTTCTTCTGGTACTGTTTGGAAACACTTTATTGGAGAATGTCTTAGTTAATGAGAAGCTTTATTTCATTTCACAATTATAACCAACTCTCAACCATTGTAACTCCAGTTCAGTGACCTGATGCCCACTTCTGGCTTCCAATGGCATGAGCATGCATGTAGTACACAGACATACATGAATGGAAAAACATCCATGAACATAAAATACTAAAGAACTTTTAAAGTATAGTTATTAGTTTCATTACATTTTCATCTTCAAGTTTAATATGTTGGTCTCTGACATATTTGAGTTAAATTTTGTGTATCTTTTCAATGGTGGGTCAATGATCTTTTACTCATTTAAATTTTGACAATATACTGGAAGGTGATTTTCAGTCCATTGTGGGAGGAAGGTCATCAAGGGATAACCCAGCTGTTAAATCTGCATGATAAAGCACCAAAACTTCTGGGGAAAGTATTCATATTGATGAAAGAGTGGCACAAAGTTCTTTGGGGGTTGAACTGTTTCCTTTTTCGAATGTAAGCTTATTACCCAGCAAGGAATCTATGCCTTTGACTCTAACCTTGTCAAAATCTTATGTCTTAGGAGGTCATAGGCCTAAGGATGGGGGATGTACTTTTGTTGTATTGTTACAGGAATAGTTAGTCTAATTGCCTTTTAAGTATTAGTGATCATAAACATAGATTAGTTCTGCATTCTACACTGGACCGAAAGCCTCTTTCTGTAGTTAATATAGTGACGTACAAGTGGGCAGATGACTGTTGTGTGTTTAATGCTAATGGAGACTTCTGTGTCAACCTCCCCAAGCTCAGAGGACACTGTAGAAGAGAGGGAAAGAATGTAAGAGCCAAAGGATAGGGAGGAGTGTTGCAAAGCACTGTCCTCTGGCCCTGGCATGGCCCTGGCTCTCATGAACTTACATCATCTTCGGTTGCATATGTGGGAAGGAAGGTCACTCGGGGAGTCTCAGAAGGGGTGGAAGGGGCAGCTGTGGTTAATAGCATGAAGACACATTATATACTTGAAGGAAATGTCAAAGAGCAAATTAAAAATATTTTAAAAATAACATAAAATTTACTGCTTTGCTTATCTGATTTGCCATTTTCCCCATAGAAAAATACAGGCATGTTTAGTGCCATATTTTACATTAGTTTTAAACATTTTATGATTTCATTTTGCTCTCATTATTGTGTTAATTACTTTTACTCATTTTCCAAATGAATTTTTTTCCCAGTACAGGGTTCGCAGTGTAAGATATAGATTTCTCTGTTTATTTTCTTTTTTTAAAATTTAATTTAATTTAATGTATATTTTATATCCTTCTCACTAACCCCCTTCTGGTCATCTCTTCTCACAATCCTTCCCCCACTGCCTCCCCTTCTTCTCTGAACAGGTGGGGGCCCCTTGGATATCCTCCCAGCAAGTCTTTGCAAGGCTAGACATTTTCTTTCCCACTGATGCCAGACATGGGAGCCCAGCTAGCAGAACATATCCCATGTACAGGCAACAGCTTTTGGGATAGCCCTGATTCAGTTGTACAGGACCCATATGATGGCCAAGTTGCACACCTGCTACATATGAGCAGGGAGGCCTAGGTTCAGCTGTGTATGTTCTTTGGTTAGTGGTTCATACTCAGAGCCCCAAGGGTTCAAATTAGAGTTGCTAGAGGTGCTAAATCCTTCCTTATTCTAGGCTAGTACCTGTGTGCCCCAGGACTCCAGAAATTAGGAAGTTTGTTTCTGAGCACAGGATCAGAAAAAGAGGGTAAGGCTCAAGCCCCAAATTGTTCAATGGGTATTGTGTTGTGTTTTAGGACAATGATAGGGCAAGTTTGAGAGGGTGCAAGTTCTGATCTACAGGAAGGGAAGACAGGAATTTCTTCTGACCAGAGGATTTTAAAACCACTTTTGTGTGCCAAATCAGCATACTAGCAGCCATCTTTACCCAATCTGCATGTCTGGGTCCTTCTCCAGGATTGTATATTAAAGACTTTCATTTATTTTATTCTCTTGAATTTGTTATTTGTGACTTCCAACAATTGTGTACATCTTCAAAGCTTCTCTTAAAAGAATGTTAATAACATTTTATGTGGAAAAAGACTATTTGAGTTTAACTAATCTGGAAACAAGTAGTTTTGTGTGTCTATCCTACCAACCTTTGTGAAAGCAATTGATCTTTAATTGGAACTGGTCACTTTTAAAATGTTAAGACATTTTAATATTTTTTTTTAGAGAATCAGGTACTGAGATATCCTGAGTTTAAGAACTCTGGGTGCGCAAACCACCAGGGGTTTGCCTGTGCCCAGGACCTGAGTACATAGGTGGTTCATCTGCCAGCCAGCCTGTTGTGGGGCCTGTGTACTACATAGGGGTCAGAAGAGGGAGTGACTCCTCCCTCACCGCCATCTTTTTTCTGCCCCTGCTGGGGCAGAGAAGTAGCACCAGGCACTGAGATATCCAGAGGTTAAGATCTGTGGGGGCGCAAACCGCCAGGGGTCTGCCTGCGTTCAGGACCTGAGCACATAGGCGGTTTGTCTACCAGCCAGCCTGCCATGGAGCCTGTGTCCTACGTGGTGGGGATCAACAGAGGAAGTGACTCTCCACCACTATCTTTGCTCCATGACAGAGCAGTCAGGGAGCACCTGGGTCACTGAGCCAACCCAAGTATAACATTGCTTGGGGCAAGACTCAGCAGGGTTCCAATGGCACAAAAGAGGAAGGCAGCACATCAGAAATCTGGGCCAGAGGAAACCCAGTCATCCAGTGTCTCAGAAATAGCCTTAAACCTCCATAGTAGGTTGAAGCACCAGCCAGTGACAATAAGACCATCTAACACCAGTGAGAACTAGATGGCTAAAGGCAAACGTAGGAACCTTACTAACAAAAACCAAGGCATTATGGCACCATCTGAACCCAATTCTCCAATAAAAGCAAGTCCTGGATACCACAACACACCAGAAAAACAAGAGTTGGATTTAAAATCACTGGTCATGATGCTGTTAGAGGAACACATGAAGGACATAAATAAATATCTTAAAGAAATTCAGGAGAAAAATGATCAAAAGCTAGAAGCCCTTACAAGGGAAACACAAAATCATTGAAAGAAATTCAAGAGAATATGTGTCAAAAAATAGAAGCCGGTAAGGGGTAAATGCAAAAATCACTTAAAGAACTACAGGAGAACTTTGATCAACAGGCAGAAGTTATGAAAGAGGAAACACATAAATCTCTCAAAGAATTACAGGAAAACACAAACAAGCAAGTGAAGGAACTGAGCAAAAACTTCCAGGATGTAAAAACAGAAGTAGAAACAACTAAGAAATCACAAAGGGAAACAACTTTGAAGATAGAAATCCTTGGGAAGAAATCAGGGGACATAGATGCAAATATCAACAACAGAATACAAGAGATAGAAGAAAGAATCTCAGAGGCCGAAGATACCATAGAAACCAAGGACTCAATGGTCAAAGAAAATGCAAAATGCAAAAAGCTTGTAACCCAAAACATCTAGGAAATCAAGGACACAATGAGAAAGCCAAACCTAAGGATTATAGGCATTGAGGAGAGTGAAGATTTACAACTTAAAGGGCCAGCAAATGTCTTTAATAAAATTATGGAAGAAAATTTCCCTAACCTAAAGAGAGAGATGCCCATGAATATACAAGAAGCCTACAGAACTCCAAACAGACTGGATCAGAACAGAAATACCTCCCATCACATAATAATCAAAACCCCAAATGTACTAAACAAAGAAAGAGAATACTAAGGGCAGCAAGTAACATATAAAGGAAGACCTATCAGAATCACATCAGACTTCTCACCAGAGACCATGAAAGCTAGAAGATCCTGGGCAGATTTCATGCAGACGCTAGGAGAACACAAATGGCAGCCAAGACTACTATAGCCAGAGAAACTCTCAATAACCATAGATGGAGAAACCAAGATATTCCATGACAAAACCAAATTTACACAATATTTTTCCACAAACCCAGCCCTACAAAGGATAATAGGGGGATAACACCAATACAAGGAGGGAAACTATACCCTGGAAAAAAGCAGGATAATAACCTTTTCTCATCAAACCCAAAAGAAGATAAGCACACAAGTATAAAATTAACATAAAAAATGACAGGAGGCAATAATCACTACTCTTTAATATCTCTTAACATCAATGGACTCAATTCCCCAATAAAAAGACATAGACTAACAGACTAGATACCTAAACAGGACCCTATATTTTGCTGCATACAGGAAACACACCTCAGTTTCAAAGACAAAAATTACTTTAGACTAAAAGGCTGGAAGACAATTCTACAAGCAAATGGTCTCAGGAAACAAGCAGGAGTTGCCATTATAATATCAGATAAAACTGACTTTCAACCTAATGTCATCAAAAGACAAATGGAAGGACACTTCCTGCTGGTCAATGGAAAAATCCACCAAGAAGAACGCTTAATCCTGAACATCTATGCTCCAAATGCAAGGGCACCTTCATTCATAAAAGCTCAAAGCACAGATTGCACCTAACACAATAATTGTGGGTGACTTCAACACTCCACTCTCCTCAATGAACTGATCAGAAAATCAGAAAGTAAACAGGGACACAGTGAAACTAAATAACTTTTCGTACCAAAGGAAAAGAATATACCTTTTTCTCAGCATCTCAGGGTACCTTCTCCAAAATCGATCATATAGTTGGTCACAAGACAGACCTCAACAAATATAAGAAGATGGAACTAATCCCATGCCTCCTATCAGATCACTATGGAGTAAAAGTGGTCTTTAATAACAACAAAAACAACAGAAAGCCCACATACACATGGAGGCTGAACAATACTCTACTCAATGATATCTTGGACAAGGAAGAAATAAAGAAATCAAAGACTTTTTAGAATTTAATGAAAATGAAGGCACAACATATCCAAATTTATGGGACACAATGGAAGCAGTGCTAAGAGGAAAATTTATAGCTTTGAGTGCCTCCAAAAAGAAATTGGAGAGAGCATACACTAGAAGCTTAATGGCACAACTGAAAGCCCCGGAACAAAAATAAGCTAATTCACCAAGAAGAAGAGAAGAGAAGAAAGGAAATCATCAAACTCAGGGCTGAAATCAATCAAGTAGAAACTAAGAGAACCATACAAAGAATCAACAAAACCAGGAGCTGGTTCTTTGAAAAAATCAACAAGACAGATAAACCCTTAGCCAGACTAACCAAAGGGCACAGAGACAGTATCCAAATTAACAAAATTAGAAATGAAAAGGGAGATATAAGAACAGATACTGAGGAAATTCAGAAAATTATCAGATCCTACTACAAAAGTGTATAGTAAGCACAACTGGAGAATCTGGAGGAAATGGACAATTTCCTAGACAGATACCAAATACTAAAATTAAATCAGGATCAAATAGATCACCTAAAGAGTCCCATAACCCCTAAAGAAATAGAAGGGTCATAGAAAGTCTTCCAATCAAAAATTCAAGGACCAGATGGTTTTAGTGAAGAATTCTTTCAGACCTTCAAAGAAGACTTAACACCAATACTCTTCAAACTATTCCACCAAATAGAACAGAAGGAACACTACCCAACTCCTTCTACGAAGCCACAATTATGCTGATACCAAAACTATACAAAGATCCAATAAAGAAAGAGAACTTCAGACCAAATTCCCTTATGAACATTGGTGCAAAAATACTCAATAAAATTCTTGCCAACTGAATCCAAAAACACATCAAAATGATCATTCACCATGATCAAGTAGGCTTCATCCCAGGGATTCAGGGATGGTTCTATATACAGAAATCCATCAATGCAATCCGCCACATAAACAAACTCAAAGAAAAAAAACGACATCTTCATTTCATTGGATGCTGAAAAAGGATTTGACAAAATTTAGCATCATTTCATGCTTAAAGTCTTGGAAAGAACAGGAATTCAAGGCCCATACCTAAACATAGTAAAAGCAATATACAGCAGACTGGTAGCCAACACCACACTCAATGGAGAAAAACTTGACGCAATTCCACTAATATCAGAGACCAGACAAAGCTGCCTCCTCTCTCCATTTCTTTTCAATATTGTACTTGAGGTACTAGCTAGGGCAATTAGGGATCATAAGGAGGTCAAAGGGATATAAATTGGAAAGGAAGAAGTCAAATTATTACTACTTGCAGATGATAATGTAAGTATACTTAAGTGACCAAAAAACTCCACCAGAGAATTCCTACAGCTGATAAACAACTTCAGCAAAGTGGCAGATTATAAAATCAACTCAAGCATATCAGTTGCCTTCCTATACTCAAGGATAAGCAGGCTGAGAAAGAAATTAGGGAAATGACACCCTTCACAATAGCCACAAACAATATAAAGTACTTTGGTGTGACTCTGACCAAATAAGTGAAAGATCTGTATGACAAGAACTTAAAGTCTCTGAAGAAGGAAATTGAAAAAGACCTCAGAAAATGGAAAAATCTTCAATGCTCCTGGATTGGCAGGATTAATATATTTAAAATGGCCATCTTACCAAAAGCAATCTACAGATTCAACGCAATCCCTATCAAAATCCCAACTCAGTTCTTCATAGAGTTTGAAAGAACAATTCTCAAATTCATCTGGAATAACAAAATACCTAGGGTATCAAAAACTATTCTCAACAGTAAAAGAACTCCTGGGGGAATCAGTATTCCATACCTCAAACACTACTACAGACAATAGTGATAAAAACTGCATTGTTCCAATGTCAGGCAAGTTGATCAATAGAATAGGATTGAAGACCCAGAAATGAACCCACACACCTATGGTCACTTGGTCTTAGACAAAGGAGGTGAAAACATCCAGTGGAAAAAAGATAGCCTTTTCAACAAATGGTGCTGGTTCAACTGGAGTTCAGCATGCAGAAGAATGCGCATTGATCCATTCTTATCTCCTTGTACTAAGCTCAAGTTCAAGTGGATCAAGGACCTCCACATAAGACCTGACACACTGAAACTAATAGAAAAGAAACTGGGGAAGACCCTTGAGGACATGGGCACAGGGGAAAAGTTCCTGAATAGAACACCAGTAGCTTACTCTCTAAGATCAAGAATTGACAAATGGGACCTCATAAAATTACAAAGTTTCTGTAAGGCAAAGGACACTGTCAAAAGGACAAAACGTCAACCAACAGATTGGGAAAGGATCTCCACTGACCCTATATCCGACAGAGGGCTAATATCTAATCTATGCAAAGAACTCAAGAAGGTAAACCCCAGAGAATCAAAGAACCCTATTAAAAAGTGGTGTACAAAGCTGGACAAAGAATTTTCACACGAACTTTTGATGGCTGAGAAGCACCTTAAGAAATGTTCAACATCATTAATCATTAGGGAAATGCAAGTAAAAACAACCCTGAGATTTCACCTCACACCAGTCAGAATGGCTAAGGTTAAAAACTCAGGAGACATCAGGTGTTGGCGAGGATGTGGAGAAAGAGGAACACTCCTCCACTGCTGGTGGCATTGCAAGATGGTACAACCACTTTGGAAATTAGTCTTGTGGTTCTTCAGAAATCTGGCCATGACACTTCTGGAGGACCCTGCTATACCACTCCTGGGCATATACCCAGAGGATTCCCCAGCATGCAATAAAACACATGTTCCACTATGTTCATAGAAGCCCTATTTTTAATAGCCAGAAGCTGGAAAGAACCCAGGTGTCCCTCAACAGAGGATTAGATACAAAAAATGTGGCATATTTGCACAATGGAGTACTATTCAGCCATTAGAAACAATGAATTCATGAAATTCTTAGCAAATGGATGGAGCTGGAGAACATCATACTAAGTGAGGCAACCCAGTCCCAAAAGATAAATCATGGTATGCACTCACTGATAAGTAAATATTAGCCTAGAAACTTGGACTACCCAAGACATAATCCACATATTAAATTTTATTCAAGAAGAACTGAGGAATAACCCCTGGTTCTGGAAAGACTCAATGCAGCCGAATAGGGGAATACCAGAACAGGGAAGTGGGAAGGTGTGGATGGGGGAATAGGGGGGAATGAAGAGGGCTTATGGGGGAGTGGGGAGCCAGAAAAGGGGAAATCATTTGAAATATAAATAAAAATATATCGAATAAATAAATAAATTTTTTTTTTAAGTTTTATTTTCTATGAACAAATCCATAGTTCCCTCAGTTCTAGATGGTGTCAGTAGAGTGTGGCAGACAGAAATATTGGGATGAGATGTTTGGTAGAGCGATTGATGCAAATAATGGACAGATAGATACCAGTATTGCAAGGACTATGAGGAATGTCCAGGCATACATGATAGAATGCATGGACTTGCTCTAAGATTCTAAGATACAGGGAGGTTCTGAGCCATGTGAGTGATGAGTAGCAGACAGTGTCTGCTCTAGTCAGACTGTCTATGATGCCTGCAGGGAAAAGAATAAGTCTCTCAGTCTACATTCTGAATGCAGAGTCATCTATGAGGGTCAGAGAGACAGAGCTGCAGACACACATGACTTGAGCAGCAGTTGTTGTGGGGTCTAACAAACTGATATGTCTAGATATCGTGATAGGAAATCAGGTAACAGGATGACGTGAGCCCAATGCTTTGACTGTCTCAGGGTGATCTGTGACCCTCTCTCTGACCACAGTTTTGTACAAGGGAACATATCCAGAGAGCATTATTGGTTCCAAATCTGGGGAGGTGTACCTATAGAAATGAGGAAATTCATTCTGGGCCTCAAGGACTGTTATGAAAATGGATTCTTTTGGAAAATAATGTTGAGGTTAGTTGCATTCATAACACACACTTCATAAGTGGAAAGGTAATGGAACCTTTGTATGGAGATCTAGGGACAAAGGAGTACCACAGACCCTCAGAGGATAAATTTTCCATGGAAGGGAGCATAGAAACTTCAGTCTTTTGGGCAGTTTGTTAGCCATTGCCTTTTCAGAAGAGGGAGTACATTTGATGTATTTATGGGTAGCAGAATAGGGAAAGATCTGTCCTTAGATCTTGTGTGATGTCTGCTATTGTACTAGAAACAATGGGACAAGTTTCACTGGTAAAAATTTTTATCAAATTTATAGAAACTTTCATAAAAGATATGCATGGTAGGAAGACTAGTCACACACACACACACACACACACACACACACACACAGAGAGAGAGAGAGAGAGAGAGAGAGAGAGAGAGAGAGAGAGAGAGAGAGAGAGAGAGAGAGAGAGAGAGAATTGGTTGCTTGATCTCATCTCAATTGCCTATTCTATTGAATAGTATTTGAACAGATAAGGAGTTAGAATCTCACTGTTTTTTTCTGTCATACATTTTTTTTTTATAACATTATGCTACTTTCTGAGTCTGCTCATTTGGGAGCAGCATCTATGGGCATTAGAAATTAGATTCCAATTCAGAGGATGAATCACAAGTCACTATCACAAGGCTCCAAGTTATCCCAGTCAGCGTTTGTTAGACAATGAGCATATAGTCTTTTATTTTCAGCCTTTTTCATCTCTACATTTCCCCTTGTGAGGTCAATGATGGGATAAATGTCTCATTTATTCTGATATCCCAGCTGAGAAGGAATATTTGAGGACTATGGTTGGCATTGACCTGCCATAGTGTCACAAGGGCTGTAAGTCAAAAGGCCTTGAGGTATATTTTTTAAAGGAAGGGAGTGTGTTTCCATGGGTGTGGAAAGCCAGCAGATTAAACAAGAAGGGGCTGAAGACACATAGCAGAATGAAAAACAAGACCAAAGGGACTGTGGGAGCTAATAGTACTCAAAGTAATCTGAAAATCTTCCTAGGGATAGTACTGGCCATAGTAGTCGGGATTTTCTCTCGAGATTGACCTTATAGAACTTATAGAATGAGGAATTAGTAGAGTGGCTTACAGGATATTGTCCATCTAGTTCAACAATGGCTATCTACCCATGAAAGGTCCAAGAGTCCAGTAGCTGTTCAGTCCACAAGCCTAGAAGTCTCAATTGGTCTTCAGGGAACACCAGAATCCCAAGGAAGTAGGCTGTAATGCCAGGGAAGGAATGGATTTGGCAGTGAGAGTGAGGGCAAGCAGGTAAAGAGCAAAAGCTTCATTTTCTTAAGTCTTTTATATAGGCTGTCTCAGAAGGTATGGCCTAGATTAAAGGTCTTCCTGCTTCCAAAGATTCAGATTAAAAGTAGGTCTTTCTACTTCAAATGATTGAGTTATAAAAAATCCTTTACAGATCTACCCAGCCACCTTGGATTTAGTTAACTTCAGATGAAGTCAAGTTGGCAACCAAGAATATCACAAGTTCTATATGAAATTTTGATTTAACCACTTGCATAGTTTGATGTTCTCTAATTTTTCAAAGATTTTCTTCTACTTCTCCTGAGGTTGTGGCCTTGAAACACCAGGTCTCATGTAGGAAGGCACATGAAAGAATGTACAGGTTTGAAGGACCATTTCTGTCAGGGAGTTGAGGCATTGTTGGTGGTCCACTTTAGTAGCTATTGTAGCCTTCCTGACAGATGCATGATGAGACACTTCTAATATCCATATAGGCAAAATTCCCCTTGTCCAAATGAGTCCTCTAAGAATAGGTAGCACTAAATAGGTCACCCACTTCTTTTTTTTTTTTATTTTTTGTTTGTGAATTTCACATTAGGCACACAATCCCACTCATCTCCCTGTCCCTTCGTATCTGCCCTTTACCCTTGCAACTTTCTCCCAAAAAGAGAATAAAATGAGATATAATTAATATAAAAAATCTTGTTTTAGAATCTGGAGTGTGTCATACATTCTTTTTTTTTTTTTGCCCACACATGCCATTTTGACTACACATCATTACTTACAAATGTTCATTGCAATGAGTCATTGTTCTGGTTCAAGACCTTTGGCTTCTGCTACATTATCTATATTGGATCCTCACATTTTGGATATTCTGTTATCCTGTGTCATGCAGATACTTCAGTTTTGGATCTGTCATGCCTTTTGGCAGATCATAGATTGGGTAGATGTCGGGGTAGACCAACTCAAAGCCCTGGATCTGGACCTGAGGTCTTCTATTTCTTACCAGGTAGGTTGTGATAACTATGCAAAATCCATGAGATTTTGTTGTTGTATTTGTAACTAGGAAGTGAAGGGAAAAAAATCAATAAAGGACCCTATGTTGGGAAGAACATACAAAGAAATCTGAGATGCTCACAATCTGCTTGTTAGAAATGACAGCCACCGATGTGTTAGCAGTGCTAATACATGGAAATTAGTGTGAAAGTTCTTTGAAAACTAACAACAGAATGACTACACAATCTATAGTGTGTGCATGTGTGTACTGAGAGGAGAAGACAGGAGAAGTTTTACATAGTTTTGGTACTAAGTAAGCAGAGTTTATTTTTGTCTTTGCACCAGTTTGAGAGGTTTCTATAAGACAGGTGTGATCTCTGTATAATTTTGGTTTCATCAGTGATGCTTTAAGCTTCCTCACTCCATGAGTAGGACCGGGAAATTTGATCCAGAATGAGCATTCTGTTTTCCTACCATGCTCTCTTTACATGGCCCTTTAGTTTCCTTGTCTTTCTATTTGGCCCCAAGGAAGATGATTGTAGTTTGCAATTGGGTTTTCTGTGATTTTGAGCAATTAAATGTATTCTTAGATGTATAGCTCATTCACACAGAGTCCAGGAATTTAAAATCTGGATGTAGAGGTTGAAGCTAATGGTTTTCTTTGTGTGTGAGCCTTAGCCTAGTGTGTAGCACCCTCTAGGCTCCTCAGTTACCCAATCTCAAAACTCTCACAGCAATTAAGCCCCATTGGAAAATTAGTGAAATAAATATGTAGTCAAGAATCCATAAGTATTTGAACCATTGTGTAGTGGGATAAAAGTGAGCAGACACAGTGAAGCACGTAGGATCTGGCCTTCCCCCAGGCTATCTGGCTTGGGATCCCATTGGCTTTCCCTTCTAGCTTCAGCTCATATATAGGCAGGCATAGCTGAGGCCTTGAGTGCTCTGTCCTGTTCTCTGCTGCTCTCCTTACCTGGGAAACCACTGCCATGGGGAAGAATATCCTGCTCTTCCTGCTGGGCCTCTCCTTTGTGGTGGGCTTCCTGCAAGGTCAGATTATGTCAGATGGTGCTAGCAGGCAGACAATCTGTCGACAGATTTTGGTTTTGGAATGTGAGGAGTAAGATACAAGACTGTACTACTTTTATAAGTGACCCTACATCCTTTATCTCCATGTTCTCACACCATCTTCTTTCCCTGCCCTTTTTCTGTACACTGTAGGGACTTCTCTAATTCCTCATCTTCTTTGTCACAGCTTTGACCCTGGAGTTCTTTCTCATAGCCCTTCAGTTCTCCTTCTCAGTTGTTAACAAATTAATATTCTCAATTCCTCCAGCTAGCCTGTACAAGGCCTAAATTTGCGTTATAAATGATGCAGAAAGGTCCTTGACAGGGAGCAGATAATGATGTGTTAGGGAGCACATGCCTGGTCATAGGTGGTAGGTGATTTTTCTCCCTACAATCCTGTCCATTCACAGTACTTGATGTGGGGAAACATGGCTCTCCTTGAACCCTTCCTAGGTTTTAAGGTAATGGGCTACTCCTTAGGGCTCAGTTCAGCATACATAACAGCTCTTTCCTTGTTCACTGTTTCTTGTTCATTGATAATAGCCACAGACTCAGTTTTGGCTTGAGTCTGGGCTATGTGTGCACCTCTTACTCTTAATTTTTGCCTTTTCAGCTCTGAGATGTTTGCAGTGTGAGATGTTAAACAATGATGGGATTTGTGAGAAAGGAAACTCCACCTGTGAGGCTAAAGATGGCCAGGAATGTGGCATACTGGTAGTTTCTGAAGGTAGGTCAAGCCTGGGAGACCTCAGGATGATCCTTCTTGCCTCTGACAAGTGAAGTATCACTTACTACACTCCTGGGGACAAAGCAGAAACTATGTCAGGGATGTGTTTCTGTGTCAACTCAGGACAAGGCTCTTTTGTACTTGGTACTGGTTGTCTTCTGTTCTTGGCCATATAGAGAAACTTTTTTTGAGGGAGGAGAGTCTCTGCATAGTCTTGAAAAGCACTCTTGGAAAACATATTCAGTAATGAGAGCATTTGATCTGTAGAATTCTACCCAGCAATTTTGGGGATAGAAGGCTTTCCTGTAGGCCAGATTACAAGTTGATTGAAGGTAACCACAGTCACCTCAATGAGACTGGAATAGATTACACTGGGGAGCATTACTCTCTTCATTTACTGAGACTCTGATTTCACAAATGTTTGTGTTCGTCTGTTGCTTTTCTTCTTGTACAGGTGTTGATATCCTCTTTGGGATGCAAGATTGTTCTTTCTGGTGCTTAAATAAGACTTTCACCCATTATAATTTAACACTGGATTTTTCATGTTGCCACGACCAATCACTCTGCAATGAGTTTTAGAGGCCAAGCCATTTCTTGCTCAATTCTGCTGCAGGTGAGTCCTTACCACTTCTCTGCTCTCATAGCCTCACAAAACCTGTTTCCTGCACTTCCCAAGCCCTGACACCTGCTTGGAATCAGCATCTGCTGCTGATCTGTCAGCAATTTAGTCAGGGACAGAGAGATGCTCTCTGCTTCCCACTCCCGAGTTCTTCCCCCTTTTAGATTATTGTTCCTTTCTTTGCTTCATTCATCCTTCCATCAACAAATGACAGTCACCACACTTTGCCACATTCTTTTCTGTTACCTTTATCAACACTGGTTTTTATACTAATGAATATGACATATTTCACACCTACTCTTTATGAACTTTCAGATTATTGATGTCTCTTCTGTCTAGGTTACTAGCCAACATTAGTTCCTATACATATCCATTGTGTTAAATATTTTTAAATTTTATTCATTGAATATAATCTTCATTTACATTTCCAATGGTAAAACCTTTCATTGTATTAAATATTAATAAATAAATTCCAGCACAGGTTATTTCCTGCCTCAGTGGTTTATGTTTCTGAATTTAAGGCACACACATAGTCTTTATATTTTAATATGTGCTAAACAGCACAATAGTTGGGCCACTGCATAACCTACATGGAGTTAATCCTGACTTATTAGTTACTAATTCCATGTTGTATCTTGGCTGCTCTGGATCCATCTGGGCAGCCATCTGGGCCACGGTCTTCTGCTTCCTTCATATGGTGGCTATGCCTCTCTGTCCTGCACTCTTCTCCCCTCCCCTCCCCCTCCCCTCCCCTCCCCTCCCCTCCCCTCTCCTCTCCTCTCCTCTCCTCTCCCTCCCCTCCCCTCCCTTTCCCTCCCCTCCCCTCCTCCCTCTCCTCCCCTCCCCTCCCCTGCCCTCACCTCCCCTGCCCTCACCTCCCCTGCCCTCCTCTCCTCTCCTTTCCTCTTGTGTCCTCTCCCCTCCCTTCCTCTCCCTCCCCTCCCCTCCTCTCCCTCCCCTCCCCTCCTCTCCCTCCCCTCCCCTCCTCTCCCTCCCCTCCCCTCCTCTCCCTCCCCTCCCCTCCTCCTCCCCTCCCCTCCTCTCCCTCCCCTCCCCTCCTCTCCCTCCCCTCCCCTTCTCTCCTCTCTCCTCCTCTCCTCTCCTCTCCTCTCCTCTCCTCTCCTCTCCTCTCCTCTCCTCTCCTCTCCTCTCCTCTCCTCTCCTCTCCTCTCCTCCACACTCTCCCACTTAGGCATGGCAAATCTTCTCCTCCTCCTGGTTCCAAGCTGGGTATCCTAAAATCCTACCTCTGTCTGTCCTTCCCAGCTATTGGCTGTTGGCATCTTTATTTACCAGTCAGAACCAACTGGGGGAAGGTTTCCAAAAGCTTAGTGCAGATTTCATGCAAAGAGTTTTTGGAGGAACATAATTAGCATTGGGAATACAAGCAGCTACACATATCCTCATTTTTATTCATTGAATGGAAGACATATACTATCTGGTTTATCACTACTGTGACCTGAGTAAAGCAGTGTAATACAGCAATGATCCATTTTACTTTATGATTTCAGAGGTTTTTATTATGGTGGGGGCACATAGTAGGACAGAGCTTTTTACATCATGGCATGTAGGACACACAGCTGAGAATAGTAGGAAGGGACCAGGACAGGAGAGGGCCTCTAAGGCCACAACTCCAGTGACCTCTTTCTTCAACCCTGCCTGTAACACTCTTAATAATAATCAACTCAAAATTTGAAAGAATCCATGGCTTAAATCATTGGGTCAGAGATGTCATATCCTTATCAAGTCTAGAAATGTGACAGATACATCCAGAGAGGTCTTTGAGGAATGTCTTGGACATCCTTGATACAATGAAATTCACAGTTAATATTAGCCATCACATGGGTTGAAGTTACTTCAGAATCACAGCATCTAATTCTATTTTGTGTACACATGGAAAGATTCCTCAGTTTAGCTTTATTACTAGTAAATTATATAAATTTGAAGTTGATGTTTATATCTTTATTTTTGTATTTTTTTTGTAGCACATTGCATACTCAACTGAGAAAATACAGACAATATTGTCCACAGGAAACATGGCTAGTAATCCCATCTCATCCTGCAGAGACATAGCTTGTTTACCTGTTCAGGCTTTAAAATCATTAATAAATCCCGAAGCTTTAAAATTATTAATAAATTATGTTGTGTATTTGTATGTATTTACATGTGAGTATTCATATACTTACAAATATTAAAATCATTATAACTTTGTGTTTCAGTGCTGTTCACTGAATCCTGTCTCTGGAGCATGTCAGCAAGCATTCTACTACTGACCTTGTCTTGAAGCCAATACCTTGTCTTTCCATCATATGGGTTAGATGTCTTTTGTAGTCCACATTTAACTTACTATATTAGATTTGATGCTCTTTCATTCATTGTATACCTTTAAAGATTTTCATCAATCCTGCATAGTTGCCTAGCTTATTTTCAATTACACAATATTTGCATTTATTTATTTTGTGTGTGTTTCTATGTTTTCATGCCATGGCACATGTGGAGGTCCAAGATGAACCTTCAGGAATCAGTACTATCGTTATAGCATGTTGGTTCTGAAGGCTGAACTCAGTAGTCAGACTTATTGATCAATGCCCTCACACTGTGTCACCTCACTTCACCTGGAGTTTAAAATCATACAATTAGGGGGTCAATGGGTAAAGTTGTTTGTCACCAAGCCTGATGATCTGAGTTCAGTTCCCTGGACTGAAGGAGTAAATTGATCTATTCATGGTTTGCTCTGACCTCCACATACTGAACATTGTAGGGCATACATCCCCCCACATTCACCATTGAAACAGACAGATCTACAATAAATGTAGTAAAAAAATACAATTACATTATTATTCATCCCTCTCTACATTCCTTCCTCTACCATACCCTTCCATTCTCCTCCCCACTTAACCTCCTCTGTACCATTATAGCCCTTTAACCCTTGATACGACTACATTTTAATTTTTCTCGCCTGAAATACTCCTCTCCCATGGTCCTTTACTAATTTCTTGATATTTGTAAGCATTCCAAGTGGAGTACACATGTCTGAAGAATCAAAGCTAACACCCCAAAATGAGAGTCATTAAATACCAAGGAAATAACGATGCCATTCATAAATGGGTAACTGAAATGAAGAGTTTTCAAAAAAGATGCAGAGGAGGACAAAGGGGAGGGAAGGAAGAGGAAGAGGAGAAGGATAAAAAGGAAGATAAGGAGGAGGAAAGAAAAAAAAGAAATGGAAATGGCCAATAGCTATTTTTTTTAAAGTGTTCCAGACTAAGTGGCAGGGATGAATTTTACTAGGAATGGAAAATAGAATAGATGGTTATTGATGAACAAGAGTGTGTGTGCGCACTTCCGGCGGCGGCGGGGGCGGCAGCGGCAGTGCAGCAGTGGCTGGTCCAGCTGAAGGGCCATCAGCAGTGGAACCAAGGCGACACAGGGTCCAGTTAGGCCCTGCGCCCACGACCACTGACCTTCGCTGACCAGCCGGGCAGCAAGCAGCTGCAGTTGTGCGGCGCCTTTCCTGCACGGAAGCCACTTCAGAACTCGGCCTCCCACCAGTCAGGATAGTGCATCCATCTTGGTTTCGGACTCCAGGGATCGGACAGACTGAGATCAGCCTGGGCAGCAGCACCACATCTCCAAGTCCTGCAAGAGGCTAGCTGGGCTTCCGGGCGGCCAGCTGGGAGAAGTCAGTGTGCTCCAGGGAATCCAGTGGGCCCCAGCGGGAGCCTTCGGGTGCCTGCTTTGGGATCTGAACAGCCTGGGCAGCAGCACCCTGTCTACAAGCAGTGCAGGAGGTAAGCTGTGCACCAGAGGCCAACCAGGAAGGGGCAGCTTGCACTGGTGAGTCCAGCACTGACAAGACAAACTAACACCAGTGAGAACTAGATGGCAAAAGGCAAAAGCAGGAACGTCACTAACAGAAATCAAGGCAATATGGCAACATCTGAACCCAATTCTCCTCTACCATCATGTCCTGGATACCCCATCACACCAGTAAAACAAGATTTGGATTGAAAATCACTGGTCATGATGCTGGTACAGGAACACATGAAAGACATACTTAAAGAAATTCAGGAGAAAATGGATAAAAAGTTAGAAGCCCTTGCAAGGGAAACACAAAAATCATTGAAAGAAATCCAGGAGAATACAAAAGCCAACAAGGAGGAAATGCAAAAAACACTTAAAGAAATACAGGAGAACTTTGGTCAACAGGCCGAGGTCATGAAAGACGAAACACAAAAATCTCTTAAAGAAATACAGGAGAACTTTGGTCAACAGGCTGAGGTCATGAAAGAGGAAACACAAAAATCTCTTAAAGAATTACAGGAAAGCACAAACAAGCAAGTGAAGGAGCTAAGCAAAACCATCCAGGATCTAAAATCAGAAGTAGAAACAACTAAGAAAACTCAAAGGGAGACAACTTTGGAGATAGAAAGCCTTGGGAAGAAATCAGGGGACAGAGATGCAAATATCAACAACAGAATACAAGAGATAGAAGAAAGAATCTCAGATGCTGAAGATTCCATAGAAACCATGGACTCAACAGTTAAAGAAAATGCAAAATGCAAAAAGCTTGTAACCCAAAATATCCAGGAAATCCAGGACACAATGAGAAGACCAAACCTAAGGATTATAGGCATAGATAAGAGTGAAGATTTACAACTTAAAGGGCCAGCAAATATCTTCAATAAAATTATGGAAGAAAACTTCCTTAACCTAAAGAGAGAGATGCCCATGAATATACAAGAAGCCTACAGAACTCCAAACAGACTGGACCAGAACAGAAATACTTCCCGTCACATAATAATCAAAACACCAAATGTTCTAAACAAAGAAAGAATACTAAAGGCAGTAAGAGAAAAAGGCCAAGTAACATATAAAGGAAGACCTATCAGAATCACAGCAGACTTTTCACCTGAGACTATGAAGGCTAGAAGGTCCTGGGCAGATCTCATGCAGACTCTAAGAGAACACAAATGCCAGCCAAAACTACTATATCCAGCAAAACTCTCAATCACCATAGATGGAGAAACTAAGATATTTCATGACAAAACCAAGTTTACCCAATATCTATCCACAAACCCAGCCCTAAAAAGGATAATAGGAGGACAACACCAATACAAGGAGGGAAACTTCACCCTGGAAAAAGCAAGATAGTAACCTTTCATCAAACCCAAAAGAAGTTAAGCATTCAAATTTAAAAAATAACGTCAAAAATGATAGGAAGTAACAATCACTATTCCTTAATATCTCTTAACATCAATGGACTTAATGCCCCAATAAAAAGACACAGACTAACTGAATGGATACACAAACAGGACCCTACATTTTGCTGCTTACAGGAAACACACCTCAGGGTCAAAGACAAACACTACCTTAGAGTAAAAGGCTGGAAGACAATTTTACAAGCAAATGGTCTCAGGAAACAAGCTGGAGTAGCCATTTTAATATCAGATAAAATTGACTTTCAACCCAAAGTCATCAAAAGAGACCCTGAGGGACACTTCTTGCTGGTCAAAGGAAAAATACAGAAAGAAGAACTGTCAATCCTGAACATCTATGCCCCAAATGCAAGGGCACCCTCTTTCGTAAAAGACACTTTATTAAAACTAAAAGCACACATTGCACCTAACACAATAATTGTGGGTGACTTCAACACTGCACTTTCCTCAATGGACCGATCAGGAAAACAGAAACTAAACAGGGACACAATGAAACTAATTGAAGCTTTGGAGCAATTAGATTTAACAGATATATATAGAACATTCTATCCTAAAACAACAGAATATACCTTTTTCTCAGCACCTCATGGTACCTTCTCCAAAATCGACCATATAATTGGTCACAAGACAGACCTCAACAAATATAAGAAGATCGAACTAATCCCATGCCTCCTATCTGATCACTATGGAGTAAAAGTGGTCTTCAATAGCAACAGAAACAACAGAAAACCCACATACACGTGGAAACTGAACAATACTCTACTCAATGATACCTTGGTCAAGGAAGAAATAAAGAAAGAAATTAAAGACTTTTTAGAACACAATGAAAATGAAAACACAACATACCCAAATCTATGGGACACAATGAAAGCAGTGCTAAGAGGAAAACTCATAGCCCTGAGTGCCTCCAAAAAGAAAATGGAAAGAGCATACATTACCAGCTTAATGACACACCTGAAAGCCCTAGAACAAAAAGAAGCTATTTCGCCCAGGAGGAGTAGAAGGCAGGAAATCATCAAACTCAGGGCCGAAATCAATCAAGTAGAAACAAAGAGAACCATACAAAAAATCAACAAAACCAGGAGCTGGTTCTTTGAGAAAATCAACAAGATAGATAAACCCTTAGCCAGACTGACCAAAGGGCACAGAGAAAGTATCCAAATTAACAAACTTAGAAATGAAAAGGGAGATATAACAACGGAAACTGAGGAAATCCAAAAAATCATCAGATCCTACTACAAGAGCCTGTACTCAACACAACTGGAGAATCTGGAGGAAATGGACAATTTCCTTGACAGATACCAAATACCAAAATTAAATCAGGACCAACTAGACCATCTAAACAGTCCCATAATGCCTAAAGAAATAGAAGGAGTCATAGAAAGTCTTCCAACCAAAAAAAGCACAGGCCCAGATGGCTTCAGTGCAGACCTTCAAAGAAGAGTTAACACCAATACTCTTCAAACTATTCCACAAAATAGAAACAGAAGGAACACTACCCAATTCCTTCTACGAAGCCACAATTATGCTGATACCAAAGCCACAAAAAGATCCAACAAAGAAAGACAACTTCAGACCAATTTCCCTTATGAACATCGATGCAAAAATACTCAATAAAATTCTTGCGAACTGAATCCAAGAACACATCAAAGGGATCATCCACCATGATCAAGTAGGCTTTATCCCGGGAATGCAGGGTTGGTTCAATATCCGGAAATCCATCAATACAATCCACTACATAAACAAACTCAAAGAACAAAACCACATGCTCATTTCATTGGATGCTGAAAAAGCATTTGACAAAATTCAGCATCCTTTCATGCTTAAAGTCTTGGAGAGAACAGGAATTCAAGGCCCATACCTAAACATAGTAAAAGCAATGTACAGCAAACCGGTAGCCAGCATCAAACTAAATGGAGAGAAACTTGAAGCAATCCCACAGAAATCAGGGACCAGACAAGGCTGCCCCCATTCTCCTTATCTTTTCAATATTGTACTTGAGGTACTAGCTCGGGCAATTCAACAACATAAGGAGGTCAAAGGGATACAAATTGGAAAGGAAGAAGTCAAACTATCATTATTTGCAGATGGCATGATCGTCTACCTAAGTGACCCAAAAGAACTCCACTAGAGAGCTCCTACAGCTGATAAACAACTTCAGCAAAGTGGCAGGTTATAAAATCAACTCAAGCAAATCAGTGGCCTTCCTATACTCAAAGGATAAGCAGGCTGAGAAAGAAATTAGGGAAATGACCCCCTTCACCATAGCCACAAACAGTATAAAGTATCTTGGGGTGACTCTTACCAAACATGTGAAAGATCTGTATGACAAGAACTTCAAGACTCTGAAGAAGGAAATGGAAGAAGACCTCAAAAAATAAGAAAACCTCTCATGCTCATGGATCGGTAGAATCAATATAGTTAAAATGGCCATTTTGCCTAAAGCACTATACAGATTCAATGCAATACCCATCAAAATCCCAACTCAATTCTTCACAGAGTTAGAAAGAGCAATTCTCAAATTCATCTGGAACAACAAAAAACCCATGATAGCTAAAACTATTCTCAGCAACAAAAGAAAATCTGGGGGAATCAGTATCCCTGACCTCAAGCAATACTACAGAGCAATAGTGTTAAAAACTGCATGGTATTGGTACAGTGACAGGCAGGAGGATCAATGGAACAGGATTGAAGATCCAGAAATGAACCCACACACCTATGGCCACTTGATCCTCGACAAAGAGGCTGAAAACATCCAATGGAAAAAAGATAGCCTTTTCAACAAATGGTGCTGGTTCAACTGGAGGTCAGCATGCAGAAGAATGCGAATTGATCCATCCTTGTCTCCTTGTACTAAGCTCAAATCCACATGGATCAAGGACCTCCACATAAAGCCAGATACTCTGAAGCTAATAGAAAAGCAACTGGGGAAGACCCTTGAGGACATCGGTACAGGGAGAAAGTTTCTGAACAGAACACCAATAGTGTATACTCTAAGAGCAAGAATTGACAAATGGGACCTTATAAAATTACAAAGTTTCTGTAAGGCAAAGGACACCAATCAAAGAGGACAAATCGGCAACCAACAAATTGGGAGAAGATCTTCACCAATCCTTCATCAGATAGAGGGCTAATATCCAATATATATAAAGAACTCAAGAAGTTAGACTCCAGACAACCAAACAACCCTATTAAAAAATGGGGTACAGAGTTAAACAAAGAATTCTCACCTGAAGAACTTCGGATGGCGGAGAAGCATCTTAAAAAATGCTCAATTTCATTAGTCATTAGGGAAATGCAAATCAAAACAACCCTAAGATTTCATCTTACACCAGTCAGCATGGCTAAGATTAAAAATTTAGGAGACAGCAGGTGTTGGAGAGGGTGTGGAGAAAGAGGAACCCTCCTCCACTGCTGGTGGGGTTGCAAATTGGTACAACCACTCTGGAAATCAGTCTGGCGGTTCCTCCGAAAACTGGGCACCTCACTTCCAGAAGATCCTGCCATACCACTCCTGGGCATATACCCAGAAGACTCCCCACCATGTAATAAGGATACATGTTCTACTATGTTCATAGCAGCCCTATTTATAATTGCCAGATGCTGGAAAGAACCCAGGTATCCCTCAACAGAATAGTGGATGCAAAAAAATGTGGTATATCTACACAATGGAGCACTATTCAGCCATTAGAAACAATGAATTCATGAAATTCTTAGGCAAATGGATGGAGCTAGAGAATATCATACTAAGTGAGGTAACCCAGACTCAAAAGGTGAATCATGGTATGCACTCACTAATAAGTGGATATTTACCTAGAAAACTGGAATACCCAAAACATAATCCACACATCAAATGAGGTACAAGAAGAAAGGAGGAGTGGCCCCTGGTTCTGGAAAGACTCAGTGAAACAGTATTAGGCAAAACCAGAACAGGGAAGTGGGAAGGGGTGGGTGGGAGGACAGGGGAAGAGAAGGGGACTTACGGGACTTTTGGGGAGGGGGGGGCTAGAAAAGGGAAATCATTTGAAATGTAAATAAATTATATCGAATAAAAAAAAAGAATAACTAAAAAAAAAAAAGAGTGTGTGTGCTGCTAGATTGTAAGGATCAAATAAGGAGGGGAGGATGGCAAGGGAGGGAATTCTGGAAGGGACAGCTAGACTAAGGGCCCTTCGAGAGGTCATACAGAAACCTGTTAGAGTAGAAGCTTCCTATAATAAGCACATATATGGAAGTGAGCTAAATGAAATTGCCAAATAATGGGGGAGACAGAGCTTCAAGTAGATATTTCTCATCACCAAATAAAGCTTCTAGTACCAGGAATGGGTTACATAATTGAGCCGTTAGACAAAAGGGTCCTGTGGGGTGGTGGTTTTAATGAAAATGGCCCCCATAGGCTAATACAGAGGTGTGGACTTGTTAGAGTAGGTATGGCCTTGTTGGAGAAAGTGTGTCACTAGGGGTGATCTGTGAGGTTTCAAATGATCAAGGTAGTCTCAGTATCACCTGCTGCCTGCCAATCCAAATGTAGGACTCCTGACTCCTTTGTCATCATGTCTGCCTGTACACTGTCCTGCTTCCCACCATGATGATACTGGATTAAACTTCTGAATCTGTTTAGGCAGAAGCTGATGCAGAAGTCATAGAAGAGTGCTGCTTACTGGTGTGCTCAGCCTGCTTTTCTTATAGAACCCAGGACTGCCAATGCAAGGATGATACCACTTGTAATGGGCTGGGCACTCCCCCACTGAATTAAGAAAACACACTTCAACTGGATCTTATGAGATCCAGTTGGATCATTTTCTCAACTGATGCTTTGTCCTCTCCTATGATTCTAGCTTATGTCAACTTGAACCAGCCATTACAGTAACCAATCAATATCTGATTGGATTTAAGGCCCACTTTATGAGATGGAACCCATATCCAATGCTGCTTGGATGGCCAAGAACCTGAGATTAGATATGCCAGAGTCCTAGGAGGAATGCCAAACTAAAGTAACACAGAAATAAAACAACTTTAATGACATTCTGCTGTTAGAGACATTTCTTCCTACAGCAGATGGGAACATGAACAGAGATCCCCAAGCAGACAACATGCAGAGAGTGAGAGACCTTGAAGTACTCAGTTCTAAATGGGATGTCTCTGTCAAATCCTTCCCTTCTGGGCTCAGGGACTCTATGGAAGAGGATGGAGAAACAGTGTAAAAGCCAGAGGGGAGAGAGGCCACCAGAGAAACCAGGCCCTCTAAATCACTAAGATCTATGCACAACAGAACTCACAAAAACTGGCAGTATGCACGGAGACTGCATAAGTCCTCATCAGAATGGGTCTTAGAGCTGAAAGAAGTGGACATCTGTCCCCACCCATCAACTAGATGCTAGCCACTTGTAAATTAAAAATTATTTTTGTCAAGGGAGTCTAACTAGGAAACAAACCACTTTAAAAACCTTTTTTTTTAAAAAAATATTTTTATTTTCTATATTCTTTGTTTATATTCCAAATGATTTACCCTTTCCTGGATCCCCCCCTCCCCATATGTCCCATAAACCTTCTTCTCTCCATCCATTCTCCAATCACCTCCCTCCTTTCTTTCTCTGTCCTTATATTCCCCTCCAATGCTAGATCAATCCTTTCCAGGATCAGGACCCTCTCCATACTTCTTCATGGGAGTCATTTGTTATGCGATTTGTGCCTTGGGTATTCAGGGCTTCTGGGCTAATTAATATCCACTTATCAGAGATTGCATTCCATATGTATTCTTTTTTTTAGCACTTCATAAAATTTTTATTGGATTTTTAAAATTTACATTTCAGATGTTATCCTCTTTCCCAGTTATCCCCCGGAAACCCTCTATCCCATCCCCCTTCTCCCTGCTTCTGTGAGGGTGCTCCCTCCCCACCCACCCACTCCCACCTCACTGCCCTAGCATTCTCCTACACTGGGATATCAAACCATTACAGGACCAAGGACCTCTCCTTCCATTGATACCTGACAAGGCTGTCCTCTGCTACAAGTGTGGCTGGAACCATGGGTCATTCCATGTACTCTCTGGTTGGTGGTTTAGTCCCTGGGAGCTCTAGTGAGTCTGGTTAGTTGATATTGTTGTTCTTCCTATGGGGTTGAAAACCTCTTCAGCTCCTTCAGTCCTTCCTTTAACTCCTCCATTGGGGACCCCATGCTCAGTCCAATGGTTGGCTTCAAGAATCTGCCTGTGTTTGTCAGAGTCTGGCAGAGACTCTAAAGGGACAGTTATATCAGGCTCCTGTCAACAAGCACTTCTTGGCGTCTGCAATAGTGTCTGGGTTTGGTGTTTATATATGGGATGAATCCCCAGGTAGGGTAATCTCCTTCAGTCTCTGCTCCACACTTTGGCTATGTATATCCTGGTGTGGGTATTTTGTTCCCCCTTCTTTTTTTATTTTTATTTTTTTTTTAATATTTTATTTTCTATATTCTTTGTTTACATTCCAAATGATTTCCCTTTTCCCAGATCCCCCCTCCCCATATGTCCCATAAACCTTCTTAACTCCATCCCTTCTCCAATCACCTCCCTCCTTTTTCTCTGACCTTCTATTCCCTTCCAATGCTAGATCAGTCCTTTCCAGAATCAGGACCCTCTCCATACTTCTTCATGGGAGTCATTTGTTATGCAATTTGTGCCTTGGGTATTCAGGGCTTCTGGGCTAATTAATAACCACTTATCAGAGATTGCATTCCATGTGTATTCTTTTGTGATTGGGTTACCTCACTTAGGATGATATTTTCCAGATAAACCATTTGCCTAAAAATTTTGTGAATTCATTGTTTCTAATTGCTGAGTAGTATTCCATTGGGTAAATATACTACATTTTCTGTATCCATTCCTCCTTTGAGGCGCATCTGGGTTCTTTCCAGCTTCTGGCTATTATAAATAAGGCTGCTATGAACATAATGGAGCATGTGTCTTTATTGCATGCCAGGGAATCCTTTGGGTATATGCCCAGGAGTGGTATAGCAGAGTCTTCTGGAAGTCTCATGTCCAGTTTTCTGAGGAACCTCCAGACTGATTTCCACAGTGGTTGTACCATCTTACAGTCCCACCAGAAGTGGAGGAGTGTTCCTCTTTCTCCACATCCTCGCCAACACCTGCTGTCTCCTGAGTTTTTGACCTTAGCCATTCTGACTGGTGTAAGGTAAAATCTCAGGGTTGTTTTGATCTGCATTTCCCTAATGACTAATGATGTTGAGCACTTCTTAAGGTGCCTCTCAGCCATCCGAATTTCTTCAGGTGAAAATTCTTTGTTTAGATCTGTACCCCATTTTTTAATAGGGTTATTTGGTTCCCTGGGGTCTAACTTCTTGAGTTCATTGTATATATTGGATATTAGCCCTCTATCAGATGTGGGGTTGGTGAATATCCTTTCCCAATTTAATGGTTGCCATTTTGTCCTTTTAACAGTGTCCTTTGCCTTACAGAAACTTTGTAATTTTATGAGGTCCCATTTGTCAATTCTTGATCTTAAAGCATAAGCTATTGGTGATCTGTTCAGGAACTTTTCCCCTGTGCCCATGTCCTCAAGGGTCTTCCCCAGTTTCTTTTCTATTAGTTTCAGTGTGTCTGGTTTTACATGGAGGTCCTTGATCCACTTGGAGTGAAGTTCAGTACATGAAGTTTAGTCTTCTGCATGCTGACCTCCAATTGAACCAGCCCCATTTGTTGAAAAGGCTATCTTTTTCCACTGGATGTTTTTGGCTCCTTTGTCGAAGATCAAGTGACCATAGGTGTATGGATTCATTTCTGGATCGTCAATTCTATTCCATTGGTCCACTTGTCTGTCACTGTGCCAATACCATGCAGTTTTTAACACTATTGCTCTGTAGTATTGCTTGAAGTCAGGGATACTGATTCCCCCAGAATTTCTTTTGTTGTTAAGAATAGTTTTAGCTATCCTGGGTTTCTTGTTATTCCAGGTGAATTTGAGAATTGCTTTTTCTAACTCTGTGAAGAACTGTGTTGGGATTTTGATGGGGATTGCATTGAATCTGTAGATCGCTTTTGGCAAGATGGCCATTTTAACTATATTAATCCTGCCAATCCACGAGCATGGCAGATTTTTCCATTTTCTGAGGTCTTCTTCAATTTCCTTCTTCAGAGACCTGAAGTTCTTGTCATATAGATCTTTCAGTTGTTTGGTTAGAGTCACACCAAGATACTTTATATTGTTTGTGGCCATTTTCAAGGGTGTCATTTCCCTAACTTCTTTCTCAGCCTACTTATCCTTTGAGTATAGGAAGGCAACTGATTTGCTTGAGTTGATTTTATAACCAGCCACTCTGCTGAAGTTGTTTATCAGCTGTAGGAGTTCTCTGGTGGAGGTTTTTGGGTCACTTAAGTAGACTATCATGTCATCTCCAAATAGTGATAATTTGACTCCTTCCTTTCCAATTTATATCCCCTTGACTTCCTTATGTTGTCTAATTGATCTAGCTAGAACTTCAAGTACTATATTGAAAAGATATGGAGAGAGAGGACAGCCTTGACTAGTCCCTGATTTTAGTGGGATTGCTTCAAGTTTCTCTCCATTTAGTTTGATGTTGGCTACCTGTTTGCTGTATATTGCTTTAACGATGTTTAGGTATGGTCCTTGAATTCCTGTTCTTTCCAATATTTTTTTTTTTTAAATTTTTTTATTCGATATAATTTATTTACATTTCAAATGATTTCCCCTTTTCTAGCCCCCCACTCCCCGAAAGTCCCGTAAGCCCCCTTCTCTTCCCCTGTCCTCCCACCCACCCCTTCCCACTTCCCCGTTCTGGTTTTGCCGAATACTGTTTCACTGAGTCTTTCCAGAACCAGGTCTTTCCAATACTTTTAGCATGAAAGGATGCTGGAATTTGTCAAATGCTTTTTCTGCATCTAATGAGATGATCATATGGTTTTTTTCTTTGCGTTTGTTTATGTAGTGGATAGCATTGATGGATTTCCTTATATTGAACCATCCCTGCATCCCTGGGATGAAGCCTACTTGATCATGGTGGATGATCGTTTTGATGTGTTCTTGGATTCGGTTGGCAAGAATTTTATTATTTTTGCATCAATATTCATAAGAGAAATTGGCCTGAAGTTCTCTTTCTTTGTTGGATCTTTGTGTAGTTTTGGTATCAGCATAATTGTGGCTTCATAGAATGAGTTGGGTAGAGTTCCTTCTGTTTCTATTTTGTGGAATAGTTTGAAGAGTATTGGTGTTAGGTCTTCTATGAAGGTCTGATAGAATTCTGCACTGAAGCCATCTGGTCCCATGCTTTTTTTGGTTGGGAGACTTTCTATGACCCTTTTTTATTTCTTCAGATGTTATGGGACTGTTTAGTTGATCAATTTGATTCTGATTTAGTTTTGGTGTCGGATATCTGTCTAGGAAACTCTCCATTTCCTCCAGATTCTCCAGTTGTGTTGAGTATAGGCTTTTATAGTAGTATCTAATGTTTTTTGAATTTCCTCAGTTTCTGTTGTTATATCTCCCTTCTCATTTCTAAGTTTGTTAATTTGGATACTTTCTCTGTGCCCTTTGGTCAGTCTGGCTAAGGGTTTATCTATCTTGTTGATTTTCTTAAAGAACCATCTCCTGGGTTTGTTGATTCTTTGTATGGTTCTCTTTGTTTCTACTTGATTGATTTCGGCCCTGAGTTTGATGATTTCCTGCCTTCTACTCTTCCTGGGTAAAATGGCTTCTTTTTGTTCCAGGGCTTTCAGGTATGTCATTAAGCTGTTAGTGTATGCTCTCTCCATTTTCTTTTTGGAGGCACTCTGGGCTATGAGTTTTCCTCTTAGCACTGCTTTCATTGTGTCCTATAGATTTGGGTATGTTGTGTCTTCATTTTCATTGTGTTCTAAAAAGTCTTTAATTTCTTTCTTTATTTCTTCCTTGACCAAGGTATCATTGAGTAGAATATTGTTCAGTTTCCACGTGTATGTGGGTTTTCTCTTGTTTTTCTTGCTATTGAAGACCACTTTTACTCCATAGTGATCTGATAGGAGGCATGGGATTAGTTCAATCTTCTTATATTTGTTGAAGTCTGTCTTGTGACCGATTATATGGTCGATTTTGGAGAAGGTACCATGAGGTGCTGAGAAAAATGTATATTCTTTTGCTTTAGGATAGAATGTTCTATATATATCTGTTAAATCTAATTGGTCCAATGCTTCAATTAGTTTTTTTGTGTCCCTGTTCAGTTTCTGTTTTCCTGATCAGTCCGCTGAGGAAATTGCAGTGTTGAAGTCACCCACAATTATTGTGTTAGGTGCAATGTGTGCTTTGAGCTTTAATAAAGTTTCTTTTATGAATGAGGGTGCCCTTGCATTTGGAGCATAGATGTTCACGATTGAGAGTTCTTCTTGTTGTATTTTTCCTTTGACCAGCAAGAAGTGTCCCTCAGAGTCTCTTTTGATGACTTTGGATTGAACGTCAATTTTATCTGATTATTAGAATGGCTACTCCAGCTTGTTTCCTGAGACCATTTGCTTGTGAAATTGTCTTCCAGCCTTTTACTCTAAGGTAGTGTTTGTCTTTGACCCTGAGGTGTGTTTCCTCTATGCAGCAAAATGTAGGGTCCTGTTTACGTATCCAGTTGGTTAGTCTATGTCTTTTTATTGGGGCATTGAGTCCATTGATGTTAAGAGATATTAAGGAATAGTGATTGTTACTTCCTGTCATTTTTGATGTTATCTTTTTAAATTTGATTGGTTAACTTCTTTTGGGTTTGATGAGAGAAGGTTACTATCTTGCTTTTTCCAGGGTGAAGTTTCCCTCCTTGTATTGGTGTTTTCCTCCTATTATCCTTTGTAGGGATGGGTTTGTGGATAGATATTGGGTAAACTTGGTTTTGTCATGGAATATCTTAGTTTCTCCATCTATGGTGATTGAGAGTTTTGCTGGGTATAGTAGTTTTGGCTGGCATTTGTGTTCTCTTAGTGTCAGCATGAGATCTGCCCAGTATCTTCTAGCTTTCATAGTCTCAGGTGAGAAGTCTGTTGTGATTCTGATAGGTCTTCCTTTATATGTTACTTGGCCTTTTTCTCTTACTGCCTTTAATATTCTTTCTTTGTTTAGTACATTTGGTGTTTTGATTATTATGTGATGGGAGGTATTTCTGTTCTGGTCCAGTCTGTTTGGAGTTCTGTAGGCTTCTTGTATATTCATGGGCATCTCTCTCTTTAGGTTAAGGAAGTTTTCTTCCATAATTTTATTGAAGATATTTGCTGGCCCTTTAAGTTGTAAATCTTCACTCTTATCTATGCCTATAATCCTTAGGTTTGGTCTTCTCATTGTGTCCTGGATTTCCTGGATATTTTGGGTTACAAGCTTTTTGCATTTTGCATTTTCTTTAACTTTTGAGTCCATGGTTTCTATGGTATCTTCAGCATCTGAGATTCTTTCTTCTATCTCTTGTATTCTGTTGTTGATATTTGCATCTATGTCCCCTGATTTCTTCCCAAGGTTTTCTATCTCCAAAGTTGTCTCTCTTTGAGTTTTCTTAGTTATTTCTACTTCTGATTTTAGATCCTGGATGGTTTTGCTTAGCTCCTTCACTTGCTTGTTTGTGCTTTCCTGTAATTCTTTAAGAGATTTTTGTGTTTCCTCTTTCATGATCTCAGCCTGTTGACGTAAGTTCTCCTGTATTTCTTTAAGTGATTTTTGCATTTCCTCCTTATTGTCTTTTGTATTCTCTTGAATTTCTTTCAATGATTTTTGTGTTTCCCTTGCAAGGGCTTCTAACTTTTGATGCATTTTATCCTGAATTTCTTTAAGTATGTCCTTCATGTGTTCCTGTACCAGTATCATGACCAGTGATTTTAAATCCAAATCTTGTTTTACTAGTGTGATGGTATATCTAGGACATGCTGTTAAAGGAGAATTGGGTTCAGGTGCTGCCATATTGCCTTGATTTCTGTTAGTGATGTTCCTGCGTTTGTCTTTTGCCATCTAGTTCTCACTGGTGTTAGTTGGTCTTGTCAATGCTGGACTCACCAGTGCAAGCTGCCTCTTCCCAGGTGGCCTCTGGTGCACAGCTCACCTCCTGCACTGCCCGAAGACAGGATGCTGTGGCCCAGGCTGTTCAGATCCCGAAGCAGACACCTGAAGGATCCCGCAGGGGCCTGCTGGACTCACCAGAGCACACTGACACCTCCTAGCCTGCCTCCTGGATGCCCCTTTTGCCTCTTGCAGGACCTGGAGATGTGGTGTTGCAGCTCAGGCTGTTCTGGATCCCGAAGTGGAGATCTGAAGGCTCCTGCCAGATGCCTCAGGACTGGAACCTACGCTCCATGCTGGAGCAAGCTGTGTGCTCACAGTCTGCTTCCATGTGCACACCAGGCCTCTTGCACTTCCTGGAGACCGAGTGCTGTGGCCCAGGCTGTTCAGATCCTGAAGCAGATACCTGAAGGCTCTTGCAGGCGCCTGCTGGACTCACCAGAGCACACTGACTCCTCCCAGCTGGCCTCCAGGGTGCCCCTCTGGCCTCTTGCAGGACCTAGAGATGTGTCGTTGCAGCCCAGGCTGTTCTGGATCCGGAAGCAGAGATCTGAGGGCTCCCACCAGAGGTCTCAGGACTGGAACCTAAGCTCTGTGCCTCAGGAGCAAGCTGTGTGCTCCCAGTCTGCTTCCAGGTGCACACCAGGTCTCTTGCACTTCCTGGAGACTGAGTGCTGTGGCCCAGGCTGTTCAGATCCCGAAGCAGACACCTGAAGGCTCCTGCCAGTGCCTGCTAGACTCACCAGAGCACACTGACTCCTCCTAGACGGCCTCCCAGATGCCCCTCTTGCCTCTTGCAGGACCTGGAGATGTGGCGTTGCAGCCCAGGCTGTTCTGGATCCTGAAGAGGAGATCTGAAGGCTCCTGCCAGAGGCCTCAGGACTGGAACCTAAGCTCCATGCCGCCGGAGCAAGCTGTGCGCTCCCAGTCTCTAAAAACCCTTTTAATTAAGCAATTCATGCATTTTTCACAAAATAAAAGTCCATTTATTAAAGAAAACCAGCACTTTATCATTCATAAAATTCAAACCCAAACTGTTTTCCCAAGTGCACAATGAGTCTTCTTACTGTCAGTGAGAACACATTGATATACACTGAAGGAAAATGATAGATTGTTTTGTAAAATGCACATGACAAAGCCAGTACATGGACTTTCAGTTTTAACAGTACACTTTTCTAGACTCTCTTTGGTAGTCTTGTATTTCCTGGAACTCTCACTAGGTAGACCAGGATGGCCTTGAACTCACATAGATCAGATCGCCTCTGCCTCTTGAGTCATGGGATTAAAAGACGTGCATTACTATGCCAGGCCCTACACCCTACATGTTAACAAGGGTTTCATTTTCCTGCCTGACCTCTTGTCGACTCTCCTAAAGACCCTCATGCTTGTGGATCGCTGTTCACATGTTTGGCAGAAACTCTGAACACCAGTTTGTGTAAGAGGATCAGCGCTAAAAGGGGAGCTGATCATACTGAGTCCTATACAAATAACTGGATTATGCAATTAACCAGGAATGCTTCTGAAAACCAAAGTTAAGACTACCCCAAGTCTCTTGGGCCCAGAGAACACCTATTCCGGTGGTGGTGGTGAGATCAAATCTTTAAAATCTGAGACAAGGTCTCAAGTAGTCTGGGCTGGCTTCCAACTTGTTAGACAAGGATGAGTTTGACCTCCTGGTCTTCCAGCCTCACCTCCCAAGAACTGGGATGACAGGTGCGTGCTACTCATGGCGAGCAGTGACCTCGCTGTTTATGCTGATCATGCTCACCTCGCTGCCAGCCAGTTCTGCTCTCACCACTGCTTTCTCACACCTGCCTTTCTTCGCACACCTTTCTGTCCAGGCTCTACAGCAGGTGGGTGTCGCCGTTCCCGGTCAGGGCTGGAACTCCATCATCCCATTTGCCTGTTCCACACTCCTCTTTTTTTCTATATTGTTTGTTTACATTCCAAATGATTTCCCCTTTCTTGGTTCCCCCCTCCCCACAAGTCCCATAAACCTTCTTCCCTCTGCCTGTTCCCTAATCAACCTCCTCCCACTTCTCTCTCTTGGCAATCCCCTACAACACTGCATCAAACCTCTCCAGGACCAGGGCCCTCTCCTTCCTTCTTCTTGGGAATCATTTGATATGTGAGTTGTGTCAGAGCTTCCGGGCTAATATCCACATATCAGTGACTGGATTCTATGTGTGTTCTTTTGTGAATGAGTTACCTCACTTAGGATGATATTTTCCAGTTCCAACCATTTGCCTAAGAATTTCATGAATTCAATGTTTTTAATTGCTGAGTAGTATTCCATTGTGTAAATATACCACGTTTTCTGTACCCATTCCTCTGTTGAGGGACATATGAGTTCTTTCCAGCTTCTGGCTATTATAAATAAGACTGCTATGAACATAGTGGAGCATGTGTCCTTATTGCATGCCAGGGAATCCTCTGGGTATATGCTCAGGAGTGGTATAGCTGGGTCCTCCAGAAGTGTCATGTCCAGTTTTCTGAGGAACCGCCAGACTGATTTCCAGAATGGTTGTACCAGCTTGCAATCCCATCAGCAGTGTTCCTCTTTCTCCAGATCCTTGCCAACACCTGCTGTCTCCTGAGTTTTCAACCTTAGCCGTTCTGACTGGTGTAAGGTAAAATCTCAGAGTTGTTTTGATTTGCATTTCCCTAGTAACTAATGATGTTGAACATTTCTTTTTTTTCATTTTAATATTTTTATTTTCTATATTCTTTGTTTACACTCCAAATGATCTCCCCTTTCCCAGATCCCCCCTCCCCATATGTCCCATAAACCTTCTTCTCTTCACCCATTCTCCAATCACCTCCCTCCTTTTGCTCTGTCTGTATATTCCCCTCCAATGCTTGATCAATCATTTCCAGGATCAGGACCCTCTCCATACGTCTTCATGGGAGCCATTTGTTATGAGTTTTGTGCCTTCGGTATTCAGAGCTTCTGGGCTAATTAATATCCCTCAATGGAGGAATAGATACAGAAAATGTGGTATATTTACACAATGGAATACTACTCAGCAATTAGAAACAATGAATTCACAAAATTTTTAGGCAAATGGTTTGATCTGGAAAATATCATCCTAAGTGAGGTAACCCAATCACAAAAGAATACACATGGAATGAACATTTCTTAAGGTGCTTCTCAGCCATTCGAATTTCTTCAGGTAAAAATTCTGTGTTTAGCTCTGTACTTCATTTTAACTTCTTGAGTTCTTTGTATATATTGATATTAGTCCTCTGTCGGATGTAGGATTGGTGAAGATCTTTTCCCAATTTGTTGGTTGCTGTTTTGTCCTTTTGACAGTATCCTTTGCCTTACAGAAACTGCACTCCTCTTGACCATCCGCATCCTCCACCTGCACAGCAGTCTGAGTTCAGACCTGTGGGGGGTGGCCATGCCTGTCGCCGGAACACAATTCTGCTGTCGAAGCAGGGCGATGCTGAGCTGTTCGCCTTCACCAGCTGCCATTAGCAAGTGCCTCTGCCCCAGGTGAGAGAAGGGACCCACATTCTAAGTGAGATTCAAGCTTCCTTGTTTGGGTCTTCCTTCTTGCCTATATCCCTTCTTTGGGTCTATGGAGTGTAACATGGTACCTATATTTTATGACTAATATCCACTTATATGTGAGTATATACCATGCATGTCCTTTTGAGTCTGGGTTACCTCACTCAGGATGATATTCTCAAATTCTATCCATTTGCCTATAAAATTAATAATGTCTTGGCTTTTAAAAGTTGAATGGTATTCCATTGTGTAGATATACCACATTTTCTGTATTCATTCTTCAGTTGAGGAGAAATTTCCACTTTCTGACTATTATGATTAAAGCGGCTATGAACATAGTTGAGCATGTGTCTTTGTGAGATGTTAGAGCATCTTTTGGGTATATGCCCAGGAGTCATATAGCTGGGTCTTGAGGTAGAGCTATTCCAAGTTTTCTGAGAAAACTCCAAAGTGATTTCCAAAGTGGTTGTACAAGTTTCAACTCCCACAAGAGATGGAGGAGTGTTCTCCCCTTGCTCTACATCCTCATCAGCATGTGCTATCTCTTGAGTTTTTGATCTCAACCATTCTGATGAGTGTAAGATGGAACATTAGAGTTGTTTGGATTTGCATTTCTGATGACTAAGGACTTTGAACATTTCTTAAAGTGCTTTTTGGCCATTTAAGATTCCTCTGTTGGGAATTCTGTTTAATTCTGTACCCCATTTTAATTTTTATTTTATTTTTACTTTTTTTAATTGAAAAGGGAAGTAAAAACACTTTATGATAAAATTAAAGATTTATATGGAAAAATTTCAGATGAACACATTAAAATTGACAATTTTCATGGAAAATTAAAGAGTAAAGTGGTAGACATGTAAAACATTGCTAAATTAATTGAAATAAGGAAGAGAAACATTTTATGATAGAATTGAAGTTTTATGTGAAAAATATTTCTGATAAGATTGTAGAAAATGTAGAAAAACATGTTAGAATTGAAAATTATCATGAAAAATTTTATATAGATATAATGATGGTAGGCATAAAAGTATTCCTAATTTGATTGAAAGTGGAATTATAAATATTTTCTGATAAACTTGAAGATTTACATGGAAAACATTTCTTTTTTTTTATTCGATATATTTTTTATTTACATTTCAAATGATTTCCCCCTTTCTAGCCCCCCACTCCCCAAAAGTCCCATAAGCTCCCTTCTCTCCCTCTGTCCTCCCACCCACCCCTTCCCACTTCCCCGTTCTGGTTTTGCCGAATACTGTTTCACTGAGTCTTTCTAGAGGAAAATATTTCTGACAAAATTGAAGACATATATAGAAAAACATGTTAAAATGAAAAATTATCATGGAAATTATACAGATAAAATGATAGACATAAAGATAATTCCAAGTCAATTGAAGGTGGAATTATAAACATTTTCAGATAAAATTGAAGATTTACATGGAAATATTTCTGATAAAATTCAAGAAATATATAGACAAACATGTTAAAATTGACAATTTCATGGAAAATTTTACATATAAAATGGTAGCTATAAAAACTCTTTCTAAATTAATTGAAGGCAGAATTAGAAACATTTGTGATAAAATCAAAGATTTACATTGAAAACATTTCTGATAAAATAGAGGTAATATATAGAAAGACATTAAAATTGAAGATTATCATGAAAAATAGTGCAGATAAAATGGTAGACATAAAAAACTACTAAATTAATTAAAAGAGAATTTACAAACATTTTTTGATAAAATTGAAGATTTACATGAGAAATATTTTGTTAGTCTATGTCTTTTTATTGGGGAGTTGAGTCCATTATTGTTAAGAGATATTATGGAATAGTGATTATTGCTTCCTGTTAGTTTTGATGCTATTTTTATGTTTGTGAGGGCATCTTCTTTTCGGATTGTTGGAAGAAGATTATTTTCTTGGCTTTTCTAGGATGTAGTTTCCCTCCTTGTGTTGGAATTTTCCATCAGTTATCCTTTGTAGGACTGGATTTATGGACAGATATTGTGTAAATTTGGTTTTATCATGGAATATCTTGGTTTCTCCATCTATGATGATTGAGAGTTTTGCTGGGTATAGTAGCCTGGGCTAGCATTTGTGTTCTCTTAGGGTCTGTATGAGGTCTGCCCAGGATCTTCTAGCTTTCATCGTCTCTGGTGAGAAGTCTGGTGTAATTCTGATAGGTCTGCCTTTATAAGTTACTTGCCCTTTTTTCCCTTACTGCTTTTAATATTCTTTCTATGTTTAGTGAATTTGGTGTTTTGATAATTATGTGCTAGGAGGACTTTCTGTTCTGGTCCAGTCTGTTTGGAGTTCTGAGGGCTTTTTGTATGTTCATGGGCATCTCTTTCTCTAGGTTAGGGAAGTTTTCTTCTAAAATTTTGTTGAAGATATTTACTAGGCCTTTAGGATGTAAATCCTCGCTCTTTTCTATACCTATAATCCTTAGGTTTGGTTTTTTCATTGTGTCCTGGAATTCCTGGATGTTTTGGGTTACCAGCTTTATGCATTTTGCATTTTCTTTGACTGTTGAGTCAATGTTTTCTATGATATCTTGAGCATCTGAGGTTCTTTCTTCCAACTCTTGCATTCTGTTCTTGATGCTGGCATCTATGACTCCTGAATTCTTTCCAAGGTTTTTTTTTTTTATCTCCAGAGATGTTTCACTTTGTGAATTCTTTATTGTTTCTACTTCCACTTTTAGCTCCTGGATCATTTTGTTCAGTTCATTCACATGATTGTTTTGTTTTCCTGTAATTCTTTAAGGGATTTTTGTGTTTCTTCTTTAAGGGCTTCTGCCTGTTGGCCCATGATCTCCTGTATTTCTTTAAGGGAGTTATTTAAGGCTTTCTTGAAGCCTTCTATCAGCATCATGAGGCAGCTCTGAGCTCTGCACCAACTCAAATGTAAATTCTTTCTAGTTTGCCCAACACCCACTTGTTCAGCAAGGGCTTTGTATAAGGTTTTTCAGATGTAAATATCTTCTACTCTGGGCCTATTGCTTCAAATCTACCTGTCCTGCAAGGGGGACTAAAAAATAAAAGGAATCTGTAATTTTAGGATTCCTGGAAAATTCTACTGCCTGCTATTTATGCCTTTTATACCATATTTGGAGCCATACTTCATATATATCCCGTTGGGAGATAAATGTAATTACATAAATAATTGGAGCAAAGCGTTGCAGAATTTTCTGTCTACAAGATGGATTCTTTTACATCTTAATTTGCGTGGTTTTTCTAGGTCCCGGCTACTAGGAAGGAGGAGAGTTTTAGAAGTATAGTAAATTGCCAAGTGAGGTTTTCGGCTTCTAAATAGAGGTGTTCCTCAAAGTCCCAGGAAACATTTCTCGCCTCATTCTGTAAAATTTTGTTTTATAGGTTTCACTGGGGCCACTGAGGCAGCTCCCTGGTGCAAATGGCAGCAGGAAGACTTCCATTCCAGCTGCTCCACTGCTCTTATGCCTTGTGTGCTCCTAGCTGGTACCCTCCAGAGAGAAGGTGGAGATCTCACTTCTGCTCTCAGAAGTGAAGGTGCTGCTTGGAGATCACTCTCTTATGGTGTGCTATGCACAGACAACTGTGGAGTCTCCTGGCTCCCTAGTGGCAATGGCAGCAGGAAGACTTCTGTCCCAGTTGCTCCACTGATCTTATACCCTGTGTGCTCCTAGCTGGCCCCTCAGAGAGAAGCTGGGGATCTCACCTCTGCTCTCAGAAGTGAAGGTTCTGCAGGGAGATCACTCTCTCCTGGTGTGCCATGCACAGAAGGCTGTGGAGTCTCCTGGATCTCTGGTGCCAATGGCAGCAGGAAGACTTCCATCCCAGTTGCTCCACTGATCTTATGCCCTGTGTTCTCTTAGCTGGTCCCCTCCAGAAAGAAGGTTGAGATCTCACCTCTGCTCTCAGAAGTGAAAGCACTTCTGGGAGATTTCTCTCTCTCTCTCTCCTGGTGGGCTATGCACAGAAGGCTGTGGCGTCTCCTGGCTCCCTGGTGCAAATGGCGGTAGAAAGACTTCCATTCGAGCTGCTCCACTTATCTTATGCCCTGTGTGCTCCTAGCTTGTCCCCTCCCCATTTTTTAATTAGGTTATTTGGATTGTTGGGGTCTAACTTCTTGAGTTCTTTGTAAATTTTGGATATGTGCCTTCTGTCAGATGTAGGGTTGGTAAAAATACTTTCCCAACTTGTGGGCTGTGATTTGTCCTGTTGACAGTGTTTCCTTTGCATTAAAGAAGCCCTGCAATTTCATGAGGTCCCATTTATCAGTTGTTGATCTTAAAGCCTGAGCCATTAGTATTCTGTTCAGGAACTCCTCTTCTGTACCAATGCATTCATGGGTATTTCCCATTTTTTTCTATGAGATTAAGTATATCTGCTTTTATGTTGAGGTCCTTGATCCACTTGGATTTGAGTTTTGTGCAGGGTGTTAAGTATGGACTATTTTCATTCTTCTACATGTAGATATCCAGTTAATTCAGCACCAATTGTTGAAAATGCTTTCATTTTTCTATTGGATGGTTTTGTCTTTTTTATCGAGAATCAAGTGTCCATAGGTGCTTGAGTTTCTTTCTGTGTCTATGATTCTATTCCATTGTTCAATGTATCTATTTTTGTACCAATACTATGCAGTGTTTTTTTAAATCACGATTGCTCTGTAGTACATCTTGAAAAACCAACCACTCTTAAGGGTTGGCCCCAGTGCCCAACTTTAGATGGCCACCACAAAACAAACTCTATAGCATCTTTGGAGGTTCTGTTTGTCTCATAATAATGTTGTCAGAACTTTTCCCCCTTACATATTATGGCTTCCAGTTTTTTTTTTTTAATGGAATTACTGTGTCTGCAAAACCATGTTCCCCACGTCTATATGTATTTCTTTTCATTTTTCTTTCTTACTTTTCTTGTTTGGTTGTTTTGTCATATCCTGATTTATTAGTGTTTGATTTGTTTTAAATCTTATTCTTTTTTAGATGTCTCTTTATTTTCTGAAGGAGGCAGAGCCTGAATCCTGGTAGGAGGGTAGGTGGGGGAGAAACTGGAAGAAGTAGGGGGAGTGTAGCTGCTTGTATTATGAGTGCTAATTATGTTCTCCAAAAAGCTCCTTGCAGAAGTGCCTGCATATCTTCTGGGAAATTGCACCCTGGGAAATTGCTTCTAATTGATAAATAAAGATGCCAACATTCACTAGCTGGAAAGGATAGACAGAGGCGGGATTTTAGGATATCCTGTGCTTGGGACTGGGATCAGAGAAAGGAGAAAGGAGATCAGCTATGCTGGAAGAATATGGAGGAGAGGAGATTTGCCATGCCTGAGAAGAGTGCAGGACAAAGAGGAATAACTTCCATGTGATGGAGCTGGGAGAGAACAGCCCAGAGGGCTGCCCAACTGGGTCCAGAGCAGCCAAGATAGAATTAGTAAGTAGTATGTTGTGTTTAACATGATGTTAAAGTTAGGTAGTGGCCCAACTATTGTGCTGTTTAAGACATATTAAAATATAAAGGCTGAGTGTGTGCCTTTCATTCAGGAAAATAGACCATTGGGATGGGTAGTGAACCTATTGTGGGATTTGAGTAACATTTATTTCAACACAGATGTGGGGAACCATAATCAAAATATATCATTCAAAAATATATTTTCAATATACAAAAAAAGTGTTCAATATTCTTGCCAATCAGGGAAATGTAAGTTAAAACTACTGAGATACCACTTCAACATGGTCAGAATGGCTGTCATCAGTGGGCCTGACAATAAATGTCAAAGAGGAATTCTCATACACTGTTGGAGAGGGTTCAAATTAATACAGCTATTGTGAAAAGCAGTTTGGAGATTTCTTAAAAATTACAAACATAAGGCCAGGTATGGAGACCCAATTTTTCAATTCCAACATTTGAGAGGCAGAGGCAGAGGCAGAGGCCGAGGCAGAGGCAGGGGCAGGGGGCAGGGGCAGGGGCAGGGGTAGGGGCAAAGGTAGAGGGGCCGAGGGGCCGAGGGGCCGAGGGGCCAAGGGGCCGAGGGGCTGAGGGGCCAAGGGCCAGAGGGCCAGAGGGGCAGAGGGGCAGAAGGACAGAGGCAGAGACAGAGGCAGGTAGATCTCTGTTTGTGGCCAGCCTGGTCTGCAGAGGGAATTCCAGGACAGCCAGGGCTACACAGAGAAACCCTGTTGACATGGTAGGAAAGTGGGGGTGGGGGAGGGGTGAGGGAAAAAGGGGGCAGGATCAGGTATGGAAGGAGACAGGAATGACATACAGACAGTTGGGAAATTGAACAGAGGTGTGTAGCAATGGGCTATGGGAAAGTGGAGGTAGCCATCAGAAAGTTCCAGACGCCAGGAAAGCAAGAGGTTCTCAGGACCCAGTGGGGATGAGATTAGCTGAAATGCCCAACACAGGGAGGGTGAACCTGTAGAGACCGTATCCAGAGGTTGGGGCAAGTGGCCACCCTCTCATCTCCAAATTTTTTTAACCCAGAATTTCACTTGTCTAAAGGAAATATGGGGACAAAGTGTGGAGCAGAGACTGAAGACTGCCACACCTGGGATCCATCCCATATACAGACACCAAACCCAAACACTATTGAGGATGCAAAGAAATGCATGCTGACAGGAGCCTGATATAGCTGTCTCCTGAGAGGTTCTGACAGAGCCTGACAAATACAGATGCAGATGTATGCAGCCAACCATTGGACTGAGCATGGGGACCCTAATGGAGGAGTTATAGAAAGGACTGAAGGAGCTGAAGCAACCCCATAAGAGGAACGACAATATAAACCAACCAGACCCTCCCAGAGCTCCCAGGGACTAAACCACCCACTAACCAAAGAGTACACATGAGGAAACCCATGGCTCCAGCTGCATATGTAGCAGAGGATTGCCTTATCTGGCATTAATGGAAAGAGAGGCTCTTGCTCCTCTGCAGGCTTGATGCCCTTAGTGTATGGGAACATCATGATGTTGAGGAAGGAGTGGGTTTGTGGGTGGGTGTGGTCTTTGTGTGGTTTATGTATAAGCATAATTGGCTTCATAGAATGAATTGTGTAGTGTTCCTTCTGTTTCTATTTGTGGAATAGTTTGAAGTGTATTGGTATTAGGTCTTTTTTGAAGGCCTGGTTGGATTCTTCACTAAACCCATCTGGTCCTGGACTTTTTTTTTTTTTTTTTTTTTTTTTTTTTTTGGTTGAGAAACTTTCAATGACTGCTTCTATTTTATTAAGGGTTATAGGACTGTTTAGACTTTTGTGTTTCTTCTTTAAGGGCTTTTACATGTTTAACTGTTTTCTCCTGTATATCTTTAAGGGAGTTATTTATGCCCTTCTTAAAGTTCTCTGTCATCATCATGATATGTAATTTTAAATCTGAATTTTTCTTTTCTAGTGCAATGGTGTATCCAGGACTTGCTATAGTGGGAGAACTGGGTTCTTATCATGCCAAGTAGCTTTGGTTTCTGTTGCTTATGTATGTGTGCACGCCTCTCTCCATCTTGTTATCTCTGGTGCTACTTGCTCTTGTTGTCTCTGACTGGAGCCTCTCCCTCCTATGAATCTGGTTTGTCAGATTTCCTCAGAGTCCAGCTGTCTCTGTGATTCTGTGATTCTGTGATTCTGTGATTCTGTGATTCTGTGATTCTGTGATTCTGTGATTCTGTGATTCTGTGATCCTGTGATCCTGAGATCCTGGGTGTGTCAGAGCTCCTGGCAGTCAAGCTACCACTTGGATCCTAAAATCCTGGTGTGACCAAGCTCCTGAGATCCTGTTGTGTTAGGGCTCCTGGGAGTCAAGCTTCCTCTGGGTGTTGCAGGGGGTAAATCAGAGCCCTGGGTTTTTCTCCAGGCACAGGTGCAAGCTGGAAGGAACCCATGTCTCTGGCTGTGTGGGGATTTGTGTTTCCCTGGTTTCTGTGGAGGTCTCAGTTATGCTGGGTGTTGGGGAAGATGCTGTGATCTTTAGTGTGTCAGAGCTCCAGTGTTCCTTGGTATGTCTCATCTTCTGAGTGGTGAACTTCCTCTCTGATCCTGTGATCCTGGGTATTTCAGAGCACCTGGGAGTCTGTCTCCCTCTGGGTGTTGTAAGAGTGGGTGCAGAGCCAGCACATTAGGTCTGCTCCAGGGGCAGTTTCAGACCAGAAGGAACCAGTGCCACTGGCTGGTCAGAGGTTCCTGCATCCCTGGATCATGGGGGATCCCATTATTATGGGTTTTAGAGCAGATGTGGCCTCTCCTGTGATCCTGAGCATTTCAAGGCACCTGGAAGTCAGGCTCTCTCTGGATGTTGTAGGACTGGGTGCTGAGCCAATGCCAAAGGTCTGCTCAGGGCATGCGCTCAGATCTGAAGGAACCCATGCCTCTTGCTGAGCAGAGTTTTCTGCATCCTGGAGGTCCAAGTTATTCCCAGTGTTGGGGAAGATGCTTTGGCCTTCTTGCCTGTGATCCTGGGTATGTTAGAGCACCTGTGACTTGAGCTTCCTCTGGGTGTTGTGAGACTGAGGTCTGCTCGGGGCACAGGCTGAAACCAGAATGTAGGAATATTATTATGTAAATCAGGAATATTAAACAGGATCACAGAAAGAAAAAATGCTCTCTTTCATATACAGAATCTAGCCAATAATATATGCATATATGTCAATAGATGCACATGGACACAATATACCATGAACAAAGAACAAGGAAGACTGAACATTAGGGGTTAAGGAAGGGCTGAATGCAGGTAAGGAACACACATTATGAAAGAGGACATAAAACTAATTGTTATTCTAGTTCTAATTTTTTTTGTTTTGGGTAGGAGATAAGTGTATAGAATATATTTGATACCAAAAGTGCAAAAGTCTGTGTGAATGCCTACAGTTTCTGTTCTGAATGCTCATTTCTTTTATTCCAGTCTTCTATTATTAAATTTATTTTTTTTAATTTTTAAAAATTTTATTCGATATATTTTTTATTTACATTTCAAATGATTTCCCCTTTTCTAGACCCCCACTCCCCGAAAGTCCCATCAGCCCCCTTCCCTCCCCCTGTTTTCCCACCCAACCCTTCCTACTTCCCTGTTCTGGTTTTGCCCTATACTGCTTCACTGAGTCTTTCCAGAAAAAGGGGCCACTCCTCCGTTCTTCTTGTACCTCACTTGATGTGTGGATTATGTTTTTGGTATTTCAGTTTTCTAGGTTAATATCCACTTATTAGTGAGTGCATACCATGATTCATCTTTTGAGTCTGGGTTACCTCACTTAGTATGATGTTCTCCAGCTCCATCCATTTGCCTAAGAATTTCATGCATTCATTGTTTCTAATGGCTGAATACTCCATTGTGTATATATACCACATTTCTTGGCATCCACTCTTCTGTTGAGGGATACCTGGGTTCTTTCCAGCTTCTGGCAATTATAAATAGGGCTGCTATGAACATAGTGGAACATGTATCCTTATTACATTCTGGGGAAACTTCTGGGTATATGCCAAGGAGTGGTATGAAACTGGGCATATACGCAGTTTCTTTTCTATTAGCTTCAGAGTGTCTGGCTTTATGTAGAGGTCCTTGATCCATTTGGAGTTGAGCTTAGTACAAGGAGACAAGGATGGATCAATTCACATTCTTCTGCATGCTGAACCAGCACCATTTGTTGAAGAGGCTATCTTTTTTCCATTGGATGTTTTCAGCCTCTTTGTCGAGGATCAAGTGGCCATAGGTGTGTGGGTTCATTTCTGGATCTTCAATCCTGTTCCATTGATCCGCCTGCCTGTCACTGTACCAATACCATGCAGTTTTTAACACTATTGCTCAGTAATATTGCTTGAGGTCAGAGATACTGATTTCCCCAGAATTTCTTTTGTTGTTGAGAATAGTATTAGCTATCCTGTTTTTTTTTTTTTTTTTTTTTTTTGTTATTCTAGATGAAATTGAGAATTGCTCTTTTTAATTCTGTGAAGAATTGAGTTGGGATTTTGATGGGTATTGGATTGAATCTGTATATTGCTTTTGGCAAAATGGCCATTTTAACTATATTAATCTTGCCGATCCATGAGCATGTGAGGTTTTCCCATTTTTTGAGGTCTTCCTCTATTTCCTTTTTCAGAGTCTAGAAGTTCTTGTCATACAGATCTTTCACATGTTTGGTAAGAGTCACCCCAAGGTACTTTATACTGTTTGTGGCTATTGTGAAGGGGGTCATTTCCCTAACTTCTTTCTCAGCCTGCTTATCCTTTGAGTATAGGAAGGCTACTGATTTGCTTGAGTTGATTTTATAACCTGCCACTTTGCTGAAGTTGTTTATCAGCTGTAGGAGTTCTCTAGTGGAGTTTTTTGGGTCACTTAGGTAGACTATCTTATCATCGGCAAATAATGATAGTTTGACTTCTTCCTTTCCAATTTGTATCCCTTTGATCTCCTTATGTTGTCTAATTGCCCGAGCTAGTACCTCAAGTACAATATTGAAAAGAAAAGGAGAAAGTAGGCAGCCTGTCTAGTCCCTGATTTTAGTGGGATTGCTTCAAGTTTCTCTCCATTGAGTTTGATGCTGGCTACCGGTTTGCTGTATATTGCTTTTACTATGTTTAGGTATGGGCCTTGAATTCCTGTTCTTTTTAAGACTTTAAGCATGAAAGGATGCTGAATTTTGTCAAGTGCTTTTTCAGCATCCAATGAAATGACCTTGTGGTTTTTTTCTTTGAGTTTGTTTATGTAGTAGATTGCATTGATGGATTTCCTTATATTGAACCAACCCTTTATCCCTGCAAGTAGGAATAAAGCCTGCTTGATCATGGTGGATGATCGTTTTTTATGTGTTCTTGGATTCATTTGGCAAGAATTTTATTGAGTATTTTCGCATAGATGTTCCTAAGGGAAATTTGTCTGAAGTTCTCTTTCTTTGTTGCATCTTTGTGTGGTTTTCGCATCAGCGTAATTTTGGCTTCATAGAAGGAATTGGGCAGTGTTCCTTCTGTTCTATTTGATGGAATAGTTTGAAGAGTATTGGTGTTAAGTCTTCTTTGAAGCTCTTATAGAATTCTTCACTGAAGCCATCTGGTCCTGTGCTTTTTTTGATTGGAAGGCTTTCTATGACACATTCTATTTCTTTAGGGGTTATGGGACTGTTTGGATGATCTATTTGGTTCTGATTTAATTTTGGTATTTGGTATCTGTCTAGAAACTGTCCATTCCCTCCAGATTCTCCAGTTGTGTTGAGTATAGGCTTTTGTAGTAAGATCTGATGATTTTTTTACTTTCCTCAGTTTCTGTTGTTATATCCCCCTTTTCATTTCTAATTATGTTAATTTGGATACTTTCTCTCTGCCCTTTGGTCAGTCTGGCTAAGGGTCTATCTGTCTTGTTGATTTTCTCAAAAAACCATCTTCTGGATTCATTGATTCTTTGTATGGTTCTCTTTGTTTCCACTTGACTGATTTCAGCCCTGAGTTTGATCATTTCCTGTCTTCTACTTCTCCTGGGTGAATTGACTTCTTTTTTTTCCAGGTCTTTAGATGTGCCCTTAAGCTGCTAATGTATGCACTCTCCATTTTCTTTTTGGAGGCACTCAGGGCTATGAGTTTTCCTCTTAGTACTGCTTTCATTGTGTCCCAAAGATTTGGGTATGTTGTGCCTTCATTTTCATTAAATTCTAAATTTAATTTCTTTAATTAAATTTAATCTCTGAGTTCTTTCTTTATTTCTTCTTTGGCCAAGGTGTCATTGAGTAGATTTTTGTTCAGCCTCCATGTGTATGTGGGCCTTCTGTCATTTTTTGTTGCCATTGAAGACCACTCTTACTCCATAGTGATCCGATAGGAGGCATGGGAGTAGTTCGATCTTTTTATGTTTGTTGAGGATTTTCTTGTGACCAATTATATGGTCGATTTTGGAGAAGGTACCATGAGGTGCTGAGAAAAAGGTGTATTCTTTTATTTTAGGGTGAAATGTTTTATAAATATCAGTCAAGTCCAATTGGTCCAAAGCTTTAATTAGTTTTATTGTGTCCCTGTTTAGTTTCTATTTTCCTGATCGGTCCATTGAGGAGAGTGGAGTGTTGAAGTCCCCACGTTATTGTGTTGAGTGAAATGCGTGCTTTGAGCTTTAGTAAATTTTCTTTTAAAAATGAGTGTGCCCTTGCATTTGGCGCATAGATGTTCAGAATTGAAAGTTCTTCTTGGTGGATTTTTCCTTTGACCAGCAAGAAGTGTCCTTCTGTATCTCTTTTGATGACTTTAGATTGAAAGTCAATTTTATCTGATATTAGAATGGCTGGTTTTCTGAGACCATTGGCTTGCAAAATTGTTTTCCAGCCTTTTACTCCAAGGAAGATTTTGTCTTTGACATTGAGGTGTGTTTCCTGTATGCAGCAAAATGTAAGGTCCTGTTTCTTTATCCAGTCTGTTAGTCTATGTCTTTTTATTGGGGAGTTGAGTCCATTGATATTAAGAGATATTAAGGAGTAGTGATTATTACTCCCTGTCATTTTCAATGTTATTTTTATATTTGAGTGGTTATCTTCTTTTGGGTTTGATGAAGGAAGGTAACTATCTTATTTTTTCCAGGGTGTAGTTTCCCTCCTTGTATTGGAGTTTTCCTCCTATTATTCTTTGTAGAGCTGGGTTTGTAGAAAGATATTGTGCAAATTTGGTTTTATCATGGAACATCTTGGTTTCTCCATGTATTGTGATTGAGAGTTTTGCTGGGTATAGTAGTCTTGGCTGACATTTGTGTTTTCTTAGAGTCTGTATGAGATCTGCCCAGGATCTTCTAGCTTTCATAGTCTCTGTTAAGAAGTCTGGTGTGATTCTGATAGATCTTCCTTTATATCTTAGTTGGCCTTTTTCTCCTGCTGCCTTTAATATTCTTCCTTTGTTTAGTACAATTGGGGGTTTGATTATTATGTGGCGAGAGGTATTTCTGCTCAGGTCCAGTCTGTTTGGAGTTCTGTAGGTTTCTTGTATATTCATGGGCATCTCTCTTTTTAAGTTGGGAAAGTTTTCTTCCATAATTTGGTTGACGATATTTGCTGGCCCTTTCACCTGTAAATCTTCACTCTCATCTATACCTATAATCCTTAGGTTTGGTCTTCTCATTGTGTCCTGGATTTCCTGGATGTTCTGGGATACAAGCTTTTTGCATTTTACATTTTCTTTGACTGTTGAGTCCATGGTTTCTATGGTATCTTCAGCATCTGAGATTCTTTCTTCCATCTCTTGTATTCTGTTGTTGATATTTGCATCTATGGCTCCTGATTTCTTCTCAAGGTTTTCTATCACCAAAGTTGTCTCCCTTTGTGATTTCTTAGTTGTTTCTACTTCTGATTTTAGATCCTGGATGGTTTTGCTTAGCTCCTTCACTTGCTTGTTTGTGTTTTCCTGTAATTCTTTAAGAGATTTTTGTGTTTCCTCTTTCATGACTTCTGCTGTTTGATTCACTTTCTCCTGCATTTCTTTAAGGTTTTTGTGTGTGTGTGTGTGTTTCTTCTTTATTGGCTTCTATCTCTTGAACCTTTTTCTCCTGAATTTCTTTAAGTGATTTTTGTGTTTCCATTATACGGGTTTCTAGCTTAATCATGTTCCCCTGTATTTCTTTAAGAGATTCATTTATGTCCTTTTTGTGTTCTTCTAGCAGCATCATGAACAGTTTTTATAAATCCCAATCTTGTTTTTCTGATGTGCTTGCATAATCAGGACTTGCTGATGTTGAAGTGTTTGGTTCAGACGCTGCTATATTTCCTAGGTTTCTGTTAGTAGCCTTCCTGCATTTGCCCTTTTCCATCTTGCTATTTCTGGCATTAGTTGGTCTTGTCTCTGGCTGGTATTTGTGCCTACTGTGAGGCTATATGGCTATTTCTGCAACTCTGGATGGCTGGGTTTCTCCTGTTACAGATTGCTAATGCAGTGCTCTCCTCTTGGGTGTCCTTGCAGTCCTAGCGTGCCTTGCCCCAGGTTGTCTGTGTGAACCAGGTGGTGTCCGTTTGCTCCTTCAGCGAGTGCTGATGGTCTATGCTGCTGCTGGACCTTTTCCGAGTGCTGGTCACTCTGCTGGCAGCCTTTCTCCCAACCAGGTTGGTGCACACAAGGCTAGCCTAGCTGCTGAGGCCCTGAGTCTAGGCAAAATCCTGGCAGGCTAAAGCCCGAGCAAAGTTCCCCTCGGGCTATGAGTGTTAATTGGTTCTGTCAGGTGGCCAGGATGGTGGTGTGTGCTTGCTCCCTGAACGTGCTGGGAGAGTCTGCTAGGCTAACAACCTCCTGGCTGGGTTGGCATACAGATGGCCCACCAAGCAGCCCAGGGCCTGGGGTCAGTCCAAGGCCTGTCCATCTTAGACCCCTACTATGTTAGCCTCAGGCTATGACTCTTAGCTGACTTTGCCTGCTAGAACTCTCTGGTGTCCCATAGTCAAAATGGCAGAGTGTGCGCCGGGCTGGGCAATCAACCTCCTGGCCGGGTTCGCACACCGATGGCCCCCTGAACAGCCCAGGGTCTGGGTGCAGGCCAACGCCCGTTGGGCTTAGACCCCTGCGATGTTGGCCTTGGTTTAAATTTGCGTACCTCAGTCTGTCTGATTTCTCTGGCGCCTGAGATCCAAGATGGCGGAGATACTTTTGTAACTGACTGGCAGGAGGCATGTGGCTTCTTGGTTCCACTGCTGATGGCCCTTCCACTGGACCAGCTGCCACCCTGAATGCTCATTTCTAAGTGTATAGAAGTTCACTGAGTTTTAAAGACTTTCTGAATGTTTAATTTTTGGTGTGTTATGCTTTGATTTATTTGATTTATTTATTTAATTTAAAAAATTTAAATTAAAAGAACAACTGAATAATATTCAATTCTTTAGATATACCACATTTTACATATCCATTCAGTTAGTCAATGGGCATTTAGACTGTTTCCATTTCCTAACTGAGCATCACTGGACTTGATAGCAGGATGTATATGTTCAATAATGATATGGCTGGAGCATGTGGTGATAGATCTAGTTTTAGATTTTTGAGGAACTTTTATTCTGATTTCTATAGTAGCTATAGCAGAATATATTCCCCCCAGCAATGAGTAAGTGTTCTCATCCAAGCCAACTCTTGTTGTCATTTGGATCTCAGTTATTCTGACTAGAGTAAGATGCAATTGCAAAGCAGTTTCCTGATGGCTAGGATAATGAACATTAAACAGGTATTTTTTAGTCATTTGTATTTCATCTTGTGAGAATTGTCTGTTTAGTTCCATGCCTCATGTTTTTCCCATTGGATTATTGTTCTTTATGTTTAGCTTTTTGAGTTCTTTATATATTCTAGATATTAACCCACTTTTGGATGTATAACTGGTATTTTTTCAGTCTTGTAGACTGCCTCTTCACTTGAATGAAAGTGTCATCTGCTGAACATAGGTAAGAGACAGCCATATATTTTGAAGAAATATCACAAGCACAATCTCTAGCCCAAGGCTAATATTGTTCCTCCCTGGAACCTCCTGATCTGGGCTTCTGCAGTCCTCATAGTTCTCAGCATTACTGTCTTCTAATCTCCTACAGGATGGCTCATTAAGCACTGCCTACAGTGTTCAGTGTTTTTTCTAGTTCCAAGTTCCAAAGTCTTAAAGTCTTTCACATCCAAAAATAACAAAACAAAACAAAAAAACTATCATGATCAGACTTGTCACAGCAAAGGCCCACCCACTCCCTGGAAATGTCTATATTAGTTACTTTTCTATTCCTGTGAAAAAACACAGTGACCAAGGCAACTTGTTAAAGAGGTTATTTGGCTTATGATTCAAGATGGATCAGAATCTGTGATGGTTGGGAAGCATGCCAGCAAGAAACATGTGTTTTGGTGCAGGAAGCTTAGGGCTCAATTTTTAATAGATATTTTCTTTATTTACATTTCAAATATTATCCCCTTTCCATGTTTCTCCTCTGAAAACCCTCTATCCCATTGCCTCTCCCCCTGCTCACTAACCCACCCACTCGCACTTCCCTGTCCTGGCATTCCCCTACTCTTGGGCAATGAGTGCTCAAATCTTGAACTGCAAGTACAAAAAGGAGTGTGGGACCTGAGAACAGCATATAACTTTTAAAATGTCAAAGTCTGACATCAGATGAAGACTTCTTCCAACAAGACTACACCTCTTCAAAGAGTGCCACCAACTGAGTATCAAGCTCTCAAATATCCAACATTGTAGAGGACATTGTTTTTGAGACAGGGTTTCTCTGTATAGCCATGGCTATCTTGGAACTCATTTTGTAAACCAGACTGGACTCACACTCACACCCAGCCTCTGACTCCCAAGTGCTGGGATTAAAGGGATTTTCCACTGTCTCATTCAAACCATCACACTGGTCATGAAACACTTGATATGGGCAGTCATATGTATCACTGCTGTTTCAGCCACTCTCATATGTGTTCAGTGGTTTGAATTTGCAATTTTTTCTTTTTTATTACATATTTTATTACATATTTGCTTTATTTACATTTCAAATGGTAACCACTTTCCTCATTACCCCTCCAAAAACTCCCATCCTATCCTTCCTCTCCCTGATTACCAACCCCTCCTACCTTCCTGACCTGGTATTCCCCTATACTGGACCATTGAGCCTTCATAGGAACAATGGCCTCTTCTCTTATCGATGTCTGAAATGCCATTTTCTGCTACATATGTAGCTGGAGCCATGGGTCCCTCCATGTGTACTCCTTGGTTTATGGTTTAGTCCCTGAGAGCTCTGGGGTACTGATTGGTACATATTATTGTTCCTCCTGTTGGGCTGCAAACATCTTCAGCTCCATGGGTTCTTTCTCTAACTGCTCCATTGGGGACCCTATGCTCAGTCTATTGGTTTGGCTGTGAGCCATGGGTATTTTGATCCACCTTCTAGAAAGGTTCAAAGTATCCACACTTTGGTTCTATTGAGCTTCTTGTCACCTGTGAGTTGTATCTCGGGTATTCTGAGATTTTGGGCTAATATCCACCATGTATGTTCTTTTGAGATTAGGTTACCTCACTCAGGATGATATTTCCTAGTTCCACCCATTTGCCTAAGAATTTCATAAATTCATTGTTTTAAATAGCTGAGTAGTACTCCATTGTGCAAATGTACCACATTTTCTGTATCCATTCTTCTGATGAGGGACATCTCAGTTCTTTCAAGCTTTGGGTTATTATAAACAAGGCTGCTATGAACAGTGGAGTATGTGTCCTTATTACATGGTGAAGCATCTTCTGGGCATATGTCCAGGAGTGATATAGCTGGGTCCTCAGGTAGTACTATGTCCAATTTTCTGAGGAACCGAGAAACTGATTTCCAGAGTGGTTTTACCAGCTTGCCATCCCACCAGCAATGGAGGAGTATTCCTTTTTCTTCACATCTTCTCCAGAATCTTCTGTCCCCTGAGTTTTTGATCTTAGCCATTCTGACTGGTGAGGTAGAATCTCTGGGCTATTTTGATAAATAGTTCCCTGATGATTAAGGATGTTGCACATTTCTTTAGGTGTTTCTCACCCATCCAGGATTCCTGATTTGGGAATTCTTTGTTTAGCTCTATGCCCCATTTTTAACAGGGCTATTTGGTTCTCTGAAGTCTAACTTCTTGAGTTCTTTGTATATATTGGATATTAGCCCTCTATCAGATATAGTATTGGTAAAGATCTTTTCCCAATCTGTTGGTTGCTGTTTTGTCTCATTGACAGTGTCCTTTGCCTTATAGAAGCTTTGCAATTTTATGAGGTCCCATTTGTCGAGTCTTGATCTTAGAGCATAAGCTATTGATATTCTATTCAGAGAATTTTTTTCCTGTGCCCATGTGCTCCAGGTTCTTTCCCACTTTCTCTTCTATTAGATTGTCTAGAAAATTGTCCATTTCATCTAGACTTTCAAGTTTAGTTGTATATATATATGGAGGTCCTTCATCCACTTGCACTTGAGCTTTGTACAGGGAGATAAGAATGGATCAATTTGCATCCTTCTCCATGCTGACTGCCAGTTGACCCAGCACTGTCTTTTTTCCACTGGATAGTTGTATCTCTTTTGTCAAAGATCAAGTGACCATAGGTGTGTGGGTTCATTTCTGGGTCTTCAAATCTATTCCATTGATCTAACTGCCTATCACTGTACCAATACCATGCAAAATTTGCCACTATTCCTCTGTCATCAGGGATGGTGATTCCACCAGAGGTTCTGTTATTGTTGAGAATATTTTTCACTACCCTGTTTTTTTTTTTTTTTTTGTTATTCCAGATGAATTTGAGAATTGCTCATTCTAACTTTATGTAGAATTGAGTTGTAATTCTGATGAAGATTGCATTGAATCTGTAGATTGCTTTAGGCAAGATGGCTATTTTTACCATATTAACCCTGAGCATGGGAAATCTTTTCATCTTCTGAGATCTTCTTCAATTTCTTTCTTCAGAGACTTGAAGTTACTGTTGTACAGATATTTCACTTGCTTGATTAGAGTCATACCATGGTATTTTATAATATTTGTGACTATTGTAAAGGGTGTCATTTCCCTAATTTCTTTCTCAGCCTCTTTATCCTTTGAGTATTGGAAGGCTACTAATTTGTTTGTGTAAATTTTATATCCAGCCACTTTGCTTAAGATGTTTATCAGGTTAAAGAGTTCTCTGGTGGAATCTTTGGTACTAGTTAAGTATACTATCATATCATCTGCAAATAGTGATACTTTGACTTATTTCTTTCCAATTTGTAATCCCATTGACCCCCTTTTGTTGTGTAATTGCTATAGCTAGGACTTCGAGTACTGTATTGAACAGACAGGGAGTAGACAATCTTGTCTAGTCCCTGATTTCAGTGGGATTGCTTCAAGTCTCTCTCCATTTAGTATGATGTTGGCTACTGTTTTGGTATATATTGCTTTTACTATGTTTAGGTATGGTCCTTGAATTTCTGGCTGCTTCTATTTCTTTAGGGGTTATAGGATTATTTAGATTATTTATGTCATCCTGATTTAACTTTTGTATCTGGTATCTGTCTAGAAAATTGTCCATTTCATCTAGATTTTCAAGTTTATTTGAAGCTGCTTTTTTTTTTTTTTTTTTTTTTGATTTCCTCAGTATCTGTTGTTGTGTCTCCCTTCTCATTTTTGATTTTGCTGTTTTGGATACTGGGACCACTGGTTAGTCTGGCTAAGGGTTTATCTGTCTTGTTGGTTTTTATGAATAACTTGCTCCTGGTTTGGTTGATTCTTTGTGTAGTTCTTTTTGTTTTTACTTGGTTGATTTTAGCCCTGAGCTTGATGATTTCTACCATCTACTCCTCTTGCATGTATTTGCTTCTTTTTGTTCTAGAGCCTTCAGATATGCTGTGAAGTTGCTAGTGTATGCTCTTTCCAGTTTCTTTTTAGAGGCACTCAGAGCTATGAGCTTGCCTCTTAGCACTGCTTTCATTTTGTCCCATAAGTTTGGGTATGTTGTGCCTGCCTTCATTTTCATCCAATTCTAAAAAGGTCTTCAATTTTGTTTTTTATTTCCTTCTTCTCCAAGTTATTGTTGAATATAATGTTCAGTTTCCATGTGTATGTGGGTTTTCTTTTGTTTTTGTTGTTATTGAAGACCAGCTTTAGTCTTGGTGATCTGATAGGGTGCATGGGACTATTTCAGTCTTCTTATATCTGCTGAGGTCTGTTTTGTGACTGAGTATATGCTCAGTTTTGGAGAAGTTACTGTGAGGTGCTGAGAGGAAGGTATGTTCCTTTGTTTTAGGATAAAATGTTCTATAGATATCTGTTAAATCCATTTGGTTTGTAACTTCTGTTAGATTCATTGTTTCTCTGCTTAGTTTGTGTTTCCCTGATCTGTTCATTGACTAGAGTGGGGTGTTGAAGTCTCCCACTATTATTGTGCAAGGTGAAATGTCTGCTTTGAGCTTTAGTAAAGTTTCTTTTATGAATGTGGGCGCCCTTGTATTTGGAGCATTGAGATGTGAGAACTCTCTGAATTGAGAGTTCATCTTGGTAGTTTTGTCCTTTGATGAGTATGAAGTGTCCTTCCTTATCTTTTTTGATTACTTTAGGTTGAAAGTCAATTTTATTTGATATTAAAATGGCTATATCAGCTTGTTTCTTGGGACCATTTGCTTGAAAAATTGCTTTCCAGTCTTTTACTCTGAGGTAGTGTCTCTCTTTGTACCTGAGGAGAGTTTCCTGTATGCAGCAAAATTCTGTGTCCCGACTCACAGGACAGTCAACAGGGTCCCCAGAATTACCTAAGAGGAAGGCAAGAAACAGGAGACACGGAGATGGACAGCAAGTCTGTATTCTGATCAAGCTGTCAAATTTTATTTTTTACACAAGCCAATATAAAGGGAAGCTCACAAGGTTTGGGAGGAGTAAAAGGCAGAATAATCTCAGGGGGTTGGCATTATTTCTAAGAAACAGTTTCTCATAATTTTTGGGAAAGGCTAGTTATTGCTGCTGGAATTTTGGCATGATAAAGGCGGTCATGAGGAGGTGAAATGGAAAGGAGTTGCTATAGTAACCTATCCACAGATAAGCTTCAAAGGGGAGAGTTTAGATTTACATAAGAATGACTCCTGGCATGGAGATCTAAGTGAAAATGACTCCCAGTATCAAGATCTCCTGGCATCAAGATCTAGTTGGGGATGGCTCCTGGTATCGAGAGCTCTTAGCATTGAGATCTAAGTGAGGATGGCTCCTGGAAATTCTGAGTCATGTTTATATATCCAGTTTGTTAGTCTATGTCTTTTATTGGGGGGATTGAGTCCATTGGTGCTAAGAGATATTAAGGAATAATGATTGTTGATTCCTGTTTTTTTTATTTTATTTTATTTTATTAGAGGTGGAGTTATGTTTTTGTGGCTCTCTTCTTTCTGGTTTGCTAAAAGAAGATTATTTTCTTGATTTTTGTAGTGTGTAGTTTCCCTCAATTTGTTGGTGTTTTCCATTCATTATCCTTTGAAAGGACGGATATGTGGAAACCCAGGGGTGCTGAGACAGGCTTGCAGGCACACAAGAGGGACAAGTACCAGCCAGAGAAAGCAGGACCAACTAACACCAGACATTGCCAGATGGCAAAAGGCAAACACAGGAATGTTACTAACAGAAATCAAGTCAACATGGCACCATCTGAACCCAATTCTCCCACAACAGCAAGTCCTGGATACCCTAACACACCGGAAAAACAAGGTTTGGATTTAAAATCATAAATCATAATGCCGATAGAAGGCTTCAAGAAGGACATAAATAACTTCCTTAATGAAATACAGGAAATCACAGGTAAAGAGGGAGAAGCCCTTAAAGAATTACAGGACAGCACAACCAAACAGGTGAAGGAATTGAGCAAAACCACCCAGGATCTAAAAACAGAGCTAGAAACAATAAAGAAATCACAAAGGAAAACAATTCTGGACATAGAAAACCTAGGAAATAAGTCAGGAGTCATGGATCCAAGCATCAACAATAGATTACAAGAGACAGTAGAGAGAATCTCAGATGCAGAAGATACCACAGAAAGCATTGACACAACGGTCAAAGAAAATGCAAAATGCAAAAAGCTCCTGACCCAAAACAGCTAGGAAATCCAGGACAAAATGAGAAGACCAAACCTAAGGATTTATAGATCCTTATATAGAAGAGAGTGAAGATTTCCAATTTAAAGGGCCAGTAAATGTCTTCAACAAATTTATAGAGGAAAACTTCCCTAACCTAAAGAAAGAGATGCCTATGAACATACAGGAAGCCTACAGAACTCCATAGAGATTGGACCAGAAAAGAAATTCCTCCCATCACATAATAATTAAAACACCAAATGTACTAAACAAAGAAAGAATATTAAAAGCCGCAAGGGAAAAAGGTCAAGTAACATATAAAGGTGGACATATCAGAATCACACCAGACTTCTCAGCAGAGACTATGAAGGCCAGAAGAGCCTGGGTAGATGTCATACAAACCCTAAGGGAACACAAATGCCAACCCAGGCTGCAATACCTAGCAGATTTCTCAATTACCATAGATGGAGAAACCAAGGTATTTGATGAGAAAAACAAATTTACACAGTATCTTTCAACAAATCCAGCCCTTCAACGGATTATGAATGGAAAACACCAACAAAAGGAGGGAAACTGGCCTTTAAAAAGGTACCACCATCTTAATAAGGCAATTTGTGAGCGAGAGTCAAAGATTTCCAGGAGAACACACATTTTTGAATCCAGGTACACCCGGAGGCCAGCTGGGAGCAAGCAACATGCTCTGGTGAGTCAGGCCCTGAGGAGCAGAGGATCCAGCCCTGAGGCCTCTGGCGGGAGCCTTCAGGCCTCCACTTCGGGATCAGGAACAGCCTGGGCCACTGCACCCAGTCTCCAGGCAGTGCATGAAGTATGCTGTGCACCCAGAGACCAGCTGCGAAGAGGAAGCTTGCACTGGTGAGTCCAGCATTGACAACAAGACCAACTAACACCAGTGAGAACTAGATGGCAAAAGGCAAATGCAGGAATGTTACTAACAGAAATCAAGGCAATATGGCAGCATCTGAACCCAATTCTTCATTATCAGAATGTCCTGGATACATCAACACTCCAGAAAAACAAGATATGGATTTAAAATCACTGGTCATGATGCTGTTACAGGATCACATGAAGGACATAAATAAATCTCTTAAAGAAATTCAGGAGAAAATGGATCAAAAGTTAGAAGCCCTTACAAGGTAAACACAAAAATCATTGAAAGAAGTTCAGGAGAATTTAGAAGTCAATAAGAAGGAAATGCAAAAATCACTTAAAGAAATACAGGAGAACTTTGGCCAACAGGCTGAGGTCATGAAAGAGGAAACACAAAAATCTATTAAAGAATTACAGGAAAACACAAATAAGCAAGTGAAGGAGCTAAGCAAAATCATCCAGGATCTAAAATCAGAAGTAGAAACAACTAAGAAAACTCAAAGGGAGACAACTTTGGAGATAGAAAACCTTGGGAAGAAATCAGGGGCCATAGATGCAATTATCAACAACAGAATACAGGAGATAGAAGAAAGAATCTCAGATGCTGAAGATACCATAGAAACCATGGACTCAACAGTTAAAGAAAATGCAAAATGCAAAAAGCTTGTAACCCAAAACATCCAGGAAATCCAGGACACAATGAGAAGACCAAACCTAAGAATTATAGGCATAGAGGAGAGTGAAGATTTACAACTTGAAGGGCCAGCAAATATCTTCAATAAAATTATGGAAGAAAACTTTCTTAACATAAAGAGAGAGATTCCCATGAATATACAAGAAGCCTACAGAACTCCAAATAGACTGGACCATAACAGAGTTTCCAGGAATCAGTATCCCGAATCTCTAGCAGTACTACAGAGCAATAGTGTTAAAAACTGCATGGTACTGGTACAGTGACAGGCAGGTAGATCAGTGGAATAGGACTGAAGACCTAGAAATGAACCCACACACCTATGGTCACTTGGTCTTTGAGAAAGGAGCTGAAAACATCCAGTGGAAAAAAGATAGCCTTTTCAACAAATGGTGCTGGCTCAACTGGAGGTCAGCTTGCAGAAGAATGTGAATTGATCCATTTTTATCTCCTTGTACTAAGCTCAACTCCAAGTGGATCAAGGACCTCCACATAAAACCAGACACACTGAAACTAATAGAAAAGGAACTGGGGAAGACCCTTGAGAACATGGGCATAGGGGAAACGTTCCTGACTAGAACACTAATAGCTTATGCTCTAAGATCAAGAATCGACAAATGAGGCCTCATAAAATTACAAAGTTTTTGTAAGGCAAAGGACACAGTCAAGCAGACAAAACAGCAACCAAAAAATTGGAAAGGATCTTCACCAACCCTACATCCGACAGAGGGCTAATATCTAATATATACAAAGAACTCAAGAAGTTAGACCCCAAGGAACCAAATAACCCTATTAAAAATGGGGTATAGAGAAAAACAAAGAATTTTCACCTGAAGAACTTTGAACGGCTGAGAAGCACCTTAAAAAATGTTCAACATCATTAGTCATTAGGGAAATGCAAATCAAAACAACCCTGAGATTTCACCTTGTTCCAGTCAGAATGCATAAGATTAAAAACTCAGGAGACACTAGGTGTTGGCGAGGATGCAGAGAAAGAGGAACACTCCTCCACTTCTGGTGGGAATGCAAGTTGGTACAACCACTCTGGAAATCATTCTGGCTGTTCCTTCAAAAACTGGGCATAACACTTCTGGAGGACCCTGCAATACCACTTCTGGGCATACACCCAGAGGATTCCCCTGCATGCAATAAAGACACATGCTCCACTATGTTCATAGCAGCCCTATTTATAATAGCCAGAAGCTAGAAAGAACCCAGATGTCCCTTAGTGGAAGAATGGATACAGAAAATGTGGTACATTTACACAATGGAATACTACTCAACAATTAAAAACAATGAATTCATGAAATTCTTATGCAAATGATTGGATCTGGAAAATATCATCTTTAGTGAGGTAACCCAATCACAAAAGGACACACTTGGAATACAATCACTGATAAGTGGATATTAGCTCAGAAACTCTGAATACCCATGACACAATTCACATATCAAATGACTCCCAAGATGGAGGAAAGAGAGGTCCCTGATCCTGAAAATGCTTGTTCCAGCATTGTAAGGGAATACCAGGACAGAGAAGTAGGAGGGGGTTGATAGGAGAATGGGCAGAGAGAAGAGGGCTTAGGGAACTTACCAGAAGGGGGGAACTGGGAAAGAGAAAATCTTTCTCTTAAGAGAAAATCTCTCTTAAATTCATTTTGAATTTAAACAAAGAATATAGAAAATAAAAAAATATTAAAAAAAAGAAAACTACCACTGGCTCAAAACACATAAAATAAGTGATCGTGCTTTTTAAATTCAAACTGATACATCTATAATACAATGCCTGCACCCAAGACTCAGAGACCATCGTGGAGATATGATAGAGAGATTGTAAGAGGCTGATAACCAGAAAAATCTATTGCAAGATTATATCTCATAGAAATAAAAGCTTTACCATGATACCTCAACAGTATGGCTGCCTAAACAAATATAACACCATTAGTTATGTTAACATAGAACAGGAAATCAGGAAACATAGAACAGAAACCCAGATAGGTTTCTATAGGCAAACAAGGAATACTGAGAGCCAGAAAAAAAGATCTTCCCTATGGTGTAGACTCTAAGTGATTATCTGACACCATTTGGTCAGCTTTGAAATCATATATATATAACTAAGCATAATGAGCAGAATACATTTATATATACAGAACACTGACACTGGTCAAAATTCAGACAAGGGACTACGCATGTCTAGTCCAACTCCTGGGCCTAAGGTTCAGGGAACATCATGACAGAAATGTTGGAGAGATTGTAGCAAGTAGCAGTAACAAACAAAAATAAGCTATGATTCCAAGAGAGAGCAAGGATGAGTTGGAGGGAGAAAGGAAAAAGGAGGTGTGATATAATTATATTTCAATTTTAAAAAATAAAATAAAATGTGATAAAAAGAGAAATGAAATTCAGCACCCAAAATTAAGTGAAATGATTGAATTATAAAATAAGCAAGAAAATAAAGTCACAAATGACTTACACTCACTTACATTAGGGGGTATCTTGTTTTTCTGGTATGTTGGGATATCCAGGACATGCTGTTAATAGAGAATTGGGTTCAGATGCTCCCACATTGCCTTGATTTTTGTTAGTAATGATCCTACGTTTGCCTTTTGCCATCTAGTTCCCACTGGTGTTAGTTGTTCTTGTTGTCAGTGCCGGACTCACCAGTGGCTGCCTCTTTCTAGCTGGCCTCCGGGTGCCCAGCTGGCCTCCTGCACTGCCTGGAGAAGGGGCGCTGTGGCCCAGGCTGTTCCTGATCCAGAGATGGAGACTGGAAGACTCCCGCCAGAGGCCTCTGGACTGGATCCTCTGACCTGCAGGGCCGGACTCACCTGTGCACGCTGCCTCCTCCCAGCTGGCCTCCGGGTGCACAGCTGGCCTCTTGCACTGCCTGGGGATGGGGTGCTGTGGCCCAGGCTCTTCCCGATCCAGAGGGGGAGGAGACCACTCTCCTGTATTTCTTTAAGGGAGTTATTTATGTCCTTCTTTAAGTCCTCCATCATCGATACAAAATGTGATTTTTAATTTAGTTCTTGTTTTTCTGATGTGATGGAGCGTGCAGGATTTGCTGTTGTGGGAGGCCTGGGTTCTGATGGTGCAATGTTGCCTTGGATTCCGTTGGTAATGATCTTGTGTTTGCCTTTGGCCATCTTGTTATCTCTGGTGTTAGCTGGTCTTGCAGTCTCTATCTTCTCTGTCCTGCAGGCCTGTGTTTCTGTACTCCTGGGATTCTCTTTCTGTCCAATGCCCTGCAAATAGCTGATTCTCCAGGAAGTATCATGCAATGGGGTCTCCCCTCTGGCAGACTTGGCAAGAGTTGAATGCCCTGCAGGCTGCTAGTTCTCAAATGATATGCTGCTAATGGATCTTGAATGCCCTGTTGATGCTGGTTCTCGAATGGCCCGCTTCTGCCTGTTCTAATGCCCTGCTGCTGCCAGTTCTCAAATGACCTGCTCCTGCCAATTCTCAAATGCCTTGCTCCTGTCAGTTCTCTAGAGAGTATCAGGAAGTCGGATCCTCTCCGTGCCAGAGGTTTGGGCAGGTCTACCACATCCGATGGAGAGAGGTGGTGATGTGGAAGCAGTGAGGAGTAAAAGGGGCAGAAGGGGAGTGGTGTTCCAGAGGTTGCTGGCTAGTGAGTCCCAGAGCAGATGGGCTTTGGGCCTCTAGGGGCGGGAGTTTATTCTTACCGAATGCCTTACTCCTTTCTGTTGTCTAGAGAGTATCAGGAAGTCTGGTCTTCTCAGTGCCAGATGTAGTGCAGGTCTACCACATCTGACAGAAAGGGGTGGCGACTGATGTTGTTCTTCCTATAGGGTTGAAATCCCCTTTAGCTCTCTAAGTCCTTCCAACAGCTCCCCCACCAGGGTCCCTGAGTTTAGTATGATAGTTGGCTCTAAGCTTCCATATATTTGTCAGTTGCTGGCTGAACCTCCCAAGGAACATTCATACCAGGTTCCTGCCAGCAAGTGCCTCTTGGCTATGGCAACAGTGTCAGGTTTCACGTCTGTAGACAGGATGGATCACCAGGTAGGGTGGTGCCAAGTTGGCTCTTCATTCAGTGTCTGCTCCACATTTGTCTCTGTTCTTTCTTTGGACAGGAGTATTTCTGGGTTAAAAACGTTGAGATGGTTGTGTAGCTGGGGTGGTGGTGGTGGTGGTGGTGGTGGTGGTGGTGGTGGTGGAGTCCTGGAGGCAGAAAAGAGACCATATATTATGGTGTCAAATATGAGTGATTAGAGCCCCTGAACACAGATTTAGGTTTCCCCAAATATCATGTTTTAATGAGGTAGCAATTTTATGAAGTTTTTATAGAAACAAAACAAAGGAGCCAGCACAGGTGAGACCTGCCCTGCAGCCCAGAGGATCCTCTCCAGAGGACCCTGGCAGGAGCCTTCCAGTTTCTGCCTCTGGATCAGCAATACCCCCCTACCACAGTGCACCATCTCCAAGTGGCACAGGAAGCCAGATATCCACCAAGCACCCATTGTGGAGGAGGCAGCCAGCACAGGTGAAACCTGCCCTACAACTCAGAGGATCCTGTCAGGAGGCCTTTGGCAGGAGCCTTCCAGTTTAAGCCTCTAGATCAGGAACATCCCCTGTCACAGCACACCATCTCCAAGTGACTCAGGAAACCAGCTATACACCCAGCAGTGCAGAGGAAACAGTCAGCACAGTCCTGCACTCAGTCTTGATTGGGGCCACAGAGCTACATACCCAAATACTGGGGGTCATCTGACCTGTAGGGAGGCGGTTGGAGGGTACCCAATTCAATTCTTCATATTAGAAACAGCAATTCTCAAATTCATCTGGAATAACAAAAAACCAAGGATAGCTAAAACTCTTCTCAAGAGTAAAGGAACTTCTGGGGGAATCAGTATCCCCCACCTCAAGTGGTACTACAGAGCAATAGTGTTAAAAAGTGCATGGTATTGGTACAGTGACTAGCAGGTAGATCAATGGAATGGAATTGAGGATCCAGAAATGAACTCACACAATTATGGTCACTTGAACTTCCACAAAGGAGCTACATCCATCCAATGGAAAAAAGATATCCTTTTAAACAAATGGTGCTGGTTCAACTGGAAGTCAGGATGCAGAAGAATGCAAATTGATCCATTTTTATCTCCATGTACTAAGCTCAAGTCCAAGTGGATCAAGAACATCCACAGAAAAGCAGATACACTGAAACTAATAGAAAAGCAACTGGGAAGACCCTTAAGGACATGGGCATGGGAAAATTTCCTAAACAGAACACCAATAGCTTATGCTCTAAGATCAAGAATTAACAAATGGGACCTCATAAAATTACAAAGTTTCTGTAAGGCAAAGGACATTGTCAAAAGGACAAAATGACAACCAACAATTTGGGAAAAGATCTTTACCAACCCTACCTCCGACAGAGGGCTGATATCCAAGATATACAAAGAACTCAAGAAGGTAGACTCCAGAGAGTCAAATAACCCTATCAAAAATGGGGTTTTTATATAACTAAACAAAGAATTTTCACCTGAGGAATTTCGAATGGCAGAGAAGCACCTAAAGAAATGTTCAACATCTTTAGTCATCAGGGAAATTCAAATCAAAACAACTCTGAGATTTCACCTCACACCAATCAGAATGGCTAAGATCAAAAACTCAGGAGAAAACAGGTGCTGGCAAGGATGTGAAGAAAGAGGAACACTGCAGACAGCAGTGGCAGCGGCAGCAGCAGCAGCAGCAGCAGCTGGTCCAGCGGAAGGGCCATCAACAGTGGAACCAAGGTGACAGGGTCCAGGCAGGCTTTGTGCTCACTACCACTGACCTTCGCTGGCCAGCCGGGCTGCAAGCAGTGGCAGATTTACAGCGCCTTTCACCTCACAGAAGCTACATCAGAGCTCTGCCTCCTGCCAGTCAGTTACGAGAGTCTCTCCGCAATCTTGGATCTCGGGCACCAGAGAGATCAGACAGACTGAAGTACACAAATATAACCTGAGACCAACATCGCGGGGGTCTAAGCCCAATGGGCTTTGGCCTGCACCCAGGCCCTGGGCTGTTGGGGGGGGGCATCGGTGTGCAAACCCAGCCAGGAGGTTGTTTGCCCAGCCGGCGCGTGCACTGCCATGTTGACTACGGGACACCAGAGAGTTCTAGCAGGCAAAGTCAGCTAAGAGTCATAGCCCAAGGCTAACATAGCGGGGGTCTAAGCCGGACAGGCCTTGGACTGTCCCCAGACCCTGGGCTGCTCGGTGGGCCATCTGTGTGCCAACCCGGCCAGAAGGATGTTTGCCCTGAAGGCGCATGCACTGGCATTTTGACTACGGGACACCAGAGAGTTCTAGCTGGCAAAGTCAGCTAAGAGTCATAGCCCGAGGCTAACATAGCGGGGGAGGGGGGGTCCAAGATGGAGAGGGCTTGGAATGACCCCAGGCCCTGGGCTGCTCAGTGGGCCATCTGTGTGCCAACCTGGCCAGGAGGTTGTTAGCCTAGCCGACTCTCCCAGCACTTTCAGGGAGCTTGCGCACACTCCTCCATCCTGGCCACCTGATAGAACCAATTAACAGCCATAGCACGAGGGGATCTTTGCTCAGACCTTGGCCTCCCAGGCTTTTGCCTAGACTCAGGGCCTGAACAGCTAGCCTAGCCTTGTGTGCACCAACATGGTTAGGAGATAGGCTGCCCAGCAGAGTGATCAGCACGCGGAAAAGGTCCCCGAAGCATACACACTTCAGCACTCCCTGAAGGAGCAAATGGGCACCATCTGGTTCACAGACACAATCTGGGGCAAAGCACACTAGGGCTGCAAGGGCACCAAAGAGGAGGACAGCACATCAGCAATCTGCTACAGGGGAAACCCAGCCATCCAGTGTTGCAAAAATAGCCTCAGAGCCCCTCAGGAGACTCAAACACCAGCCAGAGACAAGACCAAATAACTCCAGAGAACAAGATGGCAAAGGGCAAACACAGGAAGGCTACTAACAGAAACCTAGGAAATATAGCAGCGTCTGAAACAAACTCTTCAACATTAGCAAGTCCTGGTTACACAACACACCAGCAAAACAAGATTTGGATTTAAAATCACTGTTCATGATGCTGCTAGAAGAACAAAAAAAGGACATAAATGAATCTCTTAAAGAAATACAGGGGAACGTGAATAAGCTAGAAACCCATATAATGGAAACACAAAAATCACTTAAAGAAATTCAGGAGAATAAGGCTCAAGAGATAGAAGCCAATAAAGAAGAAACACACACACACACACACACACACACACACACACACATAACTTAAAGAAATGCAGGAGAAAGTGAGTCAAACAGCAGAAGTCATGAATGAGGAAACACAAAAATCTCTTAAAGAATTACAGGAAAACACAAACAAGCAAGTGAAGGAGCTAAGCAAAACCATCCAGGATCTAATATCAGAAGTAGAAACAACTAAAAAGGGAGACAACTTTGGAGATAGAAAATCTTGAGAAGAAATCAGGGGCCATAGATGCAAATATCAACAACAGAATACAAGAGATGGAAGAAAGAATCTCAGATGCTGAAGATACCATAGAAACCATGGACTCACCAGTTAAAGAAAATGCAAAATGCAAAAAGCTTGTATCCCAGAACATCCAGGAAATCCAGGACACAATGAGAAGACCAAACCTAAGGATTATAGGTATAGATGAGAGTGAAGATTTACAGCTGAAAGGGCCAGCAAATTTCTTCAACAAAATTGCAGAAGAAAACTTTCGCAACCTAAAGAGAGAGATGCCCATGAATATACAAGAAGCCTACAGAACTCCAAACAGACTGGACCTTGTCACACAATAATCAAAACCCCAAATGTACTAAACAAAGAAAGAATATTCAAGGCAGTAAGAGAAAAAGGTCTATCAGAATCACACCAGACTTCTCACCAGAGACCATGAAAGCTAGAAGATCCTGCACAGATCTCATGCAGACTCTAAGAGAACACAAATGTCAGCCAAGACTACTATACCCAGCAAAACTCTCAATCACAATAGATGGAGAAACCAAGATAATCCATGACAAAACCAAATTTGCACAATATCTTTCTACAAACCCAGCTCTACAAAGAATAATGGGAGGAAAACTCCAATACAAGGAATGAAACTACACCCTGGGAAAAGCAAGATAGTTACCTTCCTTCATCAAACCCAAAAGAAGATAACCACTCAAATATAAAAATAACATTGAAGATGACAGGAAGTAATAATCACTACTCCTTAATATCTCTTAACGTCAATGGACTCAACTCCCCAATAAAAAGACATAGACTAACAGACTGGATAAAGAAACAGGACCCTACATTTTGCTTGCATACAGGAAACACACCTCAATGTCAAAGACAAAATCTGCCTTGGAGTAAAAGGCTGGAAAACAATTCAAATGGTCTCAGAAAAGCAGCCGGAGTAGCCATTCTAATATCAGATAAAAATGACTTTCAATCTAAAGTCATCAAAAGAGATACAGAAAGACACTTCTTGCTGGTCAAAGGAAAAATCCACCAAGAAGAAATTTCAATTCTGAATATCTATGTGCCAAATGCAAGGGCACCCTCATTTTTAAAAGAAACTTTACTAAAGCTCAAAGCACACATTGCACCTAACACAATAATTGTGGGTGACTTCAACACTCCACTCTCCTCAATGGACCGATCAGGAAAACAGAAACTAAACAGGGACACAATAAAACTAATTGAAGCTTTGAACCAATTGGACTTGACTGATATTTATAGAACATTTCACCCTAAAGCAAAAGAATATACCTTTTTCTCAGCACCTCATGGTACCTTCTCCAAAATCGACCATATAATCGGTCACAAGACAGTCCTACACATATATAAAAAGATTGAACTAATCCCATGCCTCATATCGGATCACTATGGAGTAAGAGTGGTCTTCAATGGCAACAAAAATGACAGAAAGCCCACATACACATAGAGGCTGAACAATAATCTACTCAATGACACCTTGGCCAAAGAAGAAAGAAAGAAAGAAAGAAATCAAAAACCCAAATCTTTGGGACACAATGAAAGCTGTGCTAAGAGGAAAACTCATAGCCCTGAGTGCCTCCAAAAAGAAAACGGAGAGTGCATACACTAACAGCTTAACAACACTCCTGAAAGCCCTGGAATAAAAGGAAGCCAATTAACCCAGGAGGAATAGAAGACAGGAAATCAGGGCTGAAATCAGTCAAGTGGAAGCAAAGAGAACCTTACAAAGAATCAACAAATCCAGGAGTTGGTTTTTTGAGAAAATCAACAAGATAGATAAACCCTTACTCAGACTGACCAAAAGGCACAGAGAAAGTATCCAAATTAACAAAATTAGAAATGAAAAGGGGCATATAACAACAGAAACTGAGGAAAGTAAAAAAATCATCAGATACTACTACAAAAGCCTATACTCAACACAACTGGAGAATCTGGAGGAAATGGACAATTTCCTAGACAAGATACCAAATACCAAAATTAAATCAGGACCAAATAGATCATCTAAACAGTCCCATAACCCCTAAAGAAATAGAAGGGGTCATAGAAAGCCTTCCAACCAAAAAAAGCACAGGACCAGATGGCTTCAGTGCAGAATTCTATCAGACCTTCAAAGAAGACCTAACACCAATACTCTTCAAACTATTCCACAAAATAGAAACAGAAGGAACACTACCCAATTCCTTCTATAAAGCCACAATTACGCTGATACCAAAACCATACAAAGATCCAACAAAGAAAGAGAACTTCAGACAAATTTCCCTTATGAACATCGATGCAAAAATACTCAATAAAATTCTTGCCAACTGAATCCAAGAACACATAAAAATGATCATCCACCATGATCAAGTAGGCTTCATTCCAGGGATGCAGGCTTGTTTCAATATAAGGTAATCTATCAATGCAATCCACTACATAAACAAACTCAAAGAAAAAAACCACATGGTCATTTCATTGGATGCTGAAAAAAACATTTGACAAAATTCAGCATCATTTCATGCTTAAAGTCTTGGAAAGAACAGGAATTCAAGGCCCATACCTAAACATAGTAAAAGCAATATACAGCAAACTGGTAGCCAGCATCAAACTAAATGAAGAGAAACTTGAAGCAATCCCACTAAAATCAGGGACTAGACAGGGGTGCCCCATTTCTCCTTATCTTTTCAATATTGTACTTGACGTACTAACTCGGGCAATTAGACAACATATGGACGTCAAAGGGATACAAATTGGAAAGGAAGAAGTCAAACTATCATTATTTTTCAGATGATATCATAATTTACCTAAGTGACCCAAAAAACTTCACTAGAGAACTCCTACAGCTGATAAACAACTTCAGCAAAGTGGCAGGTTATAAAATCAACTCAAGCAAATCAGTAGCCTTCCTATACTCAAAAGATAAGCAAGCTGAGAAAGAAATTAGGGAAATCACACCCTTCACAATAGCCACAAACAATATAAAGTACCTTGGGGTCATTCTTACCAAACATGTGAAAGATCTGTATGACAAGAACTTCAAGACTCTGAAGAAGGAAATGGAAGAGGACCTCAAAAGATGGAAAAACCTCCCATGCTCATGGATCAGCAGGATTAAAATAGTTAAAATGGCCATTTTGCCAAAAGCAACCTACAAATTCAATGCAATAGCCATCAAAATCCCAACTCAATTCTTCATAGAGTTAGAAAGAGCAATTCTCAAATTCATCTGGAATAACAAAAAACCCAGGATAGCTAAAACTATTCTCAACAACAAAAGAAATTCTGGGGAAATCAGTATCCCTGACCTCAAGCAATACTACCCAGCAATAGTGTTAAAAACTCATGGTATTGGTACAGTGACAGGTAGGCGGATCAATGGAACAGGATTGAAGATCCAGAAATTAATCCACACACCCATGGCCACTTGATCCTCGACAAAGGGTCTGAAAACATCCAATGGAAAAAAAATAGCCTTTTCAACAAATGGTGCTGGTTCAACTGGAGGTCAGCATGCAGAAGAATGCGAATTGATCCATCCTTGTCTCCTTGTACTAAGCTCAACTCCAAATGCATCAAGGACCTCCACGTAAAGCCAGACACTCTGAAGCTAATAGAAAAGAAACTGGGGAAGACCCTTGAGGACATTGGTACAGGTGGAAAGTTCCTGAACAGAACACCAATAGCCTATGCTCTAAGATCAAGAATTGACAAATGGGACCTCATAAAATTACAAAGTTTCTGTAAGGCAAAGGACACCACCAAAAGGACAAATCGGCAACCAACCAATTGGGAAAGGATCTTTACCTACTCTACATCAGATAGAGGGCTAATATCCATTATATACAAAGAAGTCAAGAAGTTAGACCCCAGAAAACTAAATAACCCTATTAAAAAATGGGGTACAGAGCTAAACAAGAATTTTCACCTGAAGAACTTCGGATGCCTGAGAAACATCTTTAAAAAAATGCTCAACTTCATTAGTCATCAGGGAAATGCAAATCAAAATAACCCTGAGATTTTACCTTACACCAGTCATAATGGCTAAGATTAAAAACTCAGGAGACAGCAGGTGTTGGCGAGGATGTGGAGAAAGAGGAACACTCCTCCACTGGTGGTGGGGTTGCAAATTGGTACAACCACTCTGGAAATCAGTCTGTCGGTTCCTCAGAAAACTGGGCACATCGCTTCCAGAAGATCCTGCTATACCACTCCTGGGCATATACCCAGAGGATTATCCAGCATGTAATAAGGATATATGTTCCACTATGTTCATAGCAGCCCTATTTATAATAGCCAGAAGCTGGAAAGAACACAGGTATCCCTCAACAGAAAAATGGATGCAAAAAATGTGGTATATATACACAATGGAGTATTATTTAGCCGTTAGGAAACAATGAATTCATGAAATTCTTAGGCAAATGGATGGAGCTGGAGAACATCATACTAAGTGAGGTAACCCATTCTCAAAAGATCAATCATGGTATGCACTCACTAATAAGTGGATATTAGCCTGGCAAACTGGAATACCCAAAACATAATCCACACATCACATGAGGTACAAGACGAATGGAGGAGTGGCCCCTGGTTCTGGAAAGACTCAGTGTCGCAGTATAAGTCAAAACCAATACAGGGAAGTGGGAAGGGTTGGGTGGGAGAACAGGGGGAGAGAAGGGGGCTTATGTGACTTTCGGGGAGTGGAGGGGGGGACCAGAAAAGAGGAAATCGTTTGAAATGTAAATAAAAAATATATTGAATAAACAAACAAAAAAAAAAAAAAAAAAAAAAAAGAAAGAGGAACACTCCTCCACTGCTGGTGGGTTTGCATGCTGGTACAACCACTCTGGAAATCATTCTGTAGGTTCCTCAGAAAACTGGGCACAATACTAATGGTGGACCCAGCTATACCACTTCTAGGCATATACTCCTAGGAATACTAATTCACTCCCCAGCATGTAATAAGTATACATGCTGCACTATGTTCATCTCAGCCCTATTTATAATAGCCAGAATCTGGAAAGAACCCAGATGTCCTTCAACAGAAGAATGGATGCAGAAAATGTGGTATATATACACAGTGGAGTACTATTCATCCCTTAGAAACAATGAATTCATGAAATTCTTAGACATATGGATGTAACTGGAGAATGTCATCCTGAGTGAGGTAACCTCATTACAAAAGAACACTCTTAGGACAAGTGCATATTAGCCTAGAAACTTGGACTACCAAAGGCACAATTCACATATCAAAAGATGCCCAAGAAGAAGGTAGGATTCCCCCTGGTCCTGGAAAAACTCAGTGCAGCAGTGTAGGGGAACACCAGGACAGGGAAGCAGGGAGGGATGGATTGGGGAACAGGAGGAGGAAAGAGGGCTTATGGGATTTACAGGGAGGGAGATCCAGGAAAGGGGAAATCATTTGAAATGTAAATGAAGAATATATAGAATAAAAAATATGAAAAAAAGAAACATAAAAGAAGGGGATGAATGAAGATACTTTCAAACACATTGGTGGAAACATGAGCGATCTTGGTCACTGTAGAGCTCAGCACTCTGTGTAGCAACTCTCTGATACTACCTGATGACATTCTCAGCTTTTGGGTTGGTAGAAGCTGGTAGCCTGATGAGTTAATAGAGTTCAAAAGATTTCACCTGACTATCACAAGGACATTAGGTCAGACACAGAGGTGGAAACGGGATGGCAACAATGAGGCTAATGGATGCCTGAGGTAAACATTATTAAGGCTCTTGATTGACACATTTTGTCAGTTCCTTTTGCTGCTTTCCACTTCTAAGTTGTGTCTTTTAATTGGCTTATAGAGGACATGTAGCCAGAACTAACTTGGACCACATACTGTGATCTCCAAGTTTCATGGCAAGTTATCAGCCATGATGGGACTAAAACACATATTTAAGGCTTATGTCGCTCACAACGAACCCATGAAGAGAAAAGCTGGAAATTTTCAGCAGCCACTGGAGTCATTTTACTCTAGAGACATTTCCCTATATTTCTATATCAGCATCATCATCTGCTTAAAAAAAAAAAAACAACGAAAAACTCTGTTTATTCAAGCAGAAAAACAAGTTTGTTCTCTATTTTAGATAAAATCTGACTTCCTGATCTGTACCCCTCAGTCTTTGATGTCCTGTTTGCCTTTGGACTGGAACTTGATTAAAAATTAACCTGTTTCTCAAGGGTTGGGAAAAGCAGAAAAATACCACTAATTATAAAAATTATAAATTTGAAATAGGATAATATTTATCTCATGTATAACATTGTTACAGACAATCATGGGTTTACATCCCTAACAACTTGCTAGTATCTGTGTGACCTTGGTTACATTAGTGTATCTTTCTGACGTTATTCTTTCTTTCGAAGAAATGATAATTGTTATACATGCTTTACAGAGTTATTTTTAGCATGTGATATGTGAAAGGTGTACAGAAGAACAGGGAGAGTCCTGTCTGTTAAGGTTTTAGAACATGGCACACACCAAATCCCCACAAAGGACAAGGCCAGCAAGGAGACAGAAAAGATCTTAATGGTTATTGGTTTTAAATAAAGCTCAGATAATGGAGCCAAACAAAATCAAAGTCACCTGGAAAAGAAAGGTAATAGGGCCTGGTGCCAACTAGAATGGGCATAGCGAGAGTGCACGCCACCAGACATGACAGTATCTTGAAGAGGGTAAACCTCCCTGAGAAAGGGAGGTGGCCACAGGGTGGGATATTCTAGAAGTTTGTTCTAGCACAGGGCTGAATGACTCAGAGGTTGGGACCAGCCCATTTCACTTCCCTAGAGTAAACAGCAGAATTTATGTGAGACAAGGCTGAGGACAGGAAATAATCCAGAAAATGCTCAGATTCCTAGAAGGAGCTTAATGGAAATATCTTTGAAGAAGCACCATAATTTCTTCCTTAACCTTTGAACTCCTCAACTCTAAGATTTTCTGGGAACACCCAAATATGTCAGACTTCCAGCATGGTAAGAGGTAGAACTTCCTAAGGAGGGAAGATGGAGATGTTGGAAGACAGAAGCCTGGGGGGTTACATGCAGTTGGTTAGGCTTAAAACTCTTCCTTTCCTATGACTCAAACTGGAGAATTTTCCAACATTGGAATAAGCTGTGCAGGAAACCTTCATGCTACATGTTGCTTTTCTGGAGCCCTTTCAGATCAGAGTCACATTTTTCCATTTCTGAATCCTAGAGTGAGCAGACATTTCCCAATTAGTATATAGAGAGAAGTTTTTGAAGGACTAGAAAACTACATCATGCATACTTGCACACACAGAAGAATCGATAAGGGAGGAACACTATCTGACTCAGCTGTAGTTAGATAGCTGGGCAGCCCGTACTTCACACATTATCATACATCTGATTTTTTGAAAAAGAAAAGGGCACTTCCTCCTTGTGCCTAGTTGGTGTTCTCGTCCTGTTCTCCAGCTTTATAAAGAGAGGCAGTGGTAATCTTTTACAACATCCCAAGCCGTCTTCTTCCATCCAACATGAATCCAATCATAACAATCAGCACACTCCTCATCGTGACCTTTTCTCTTCTCTGCTCTGTGGAGGGTAAGTTTCCACAAAAGGGAGTGGAGGGAAGTCTTGGGGTGCTATTCTTTAAACTACCAACCTCTAGTCATACTCAGGCATTTGTAGCTTAAACCTGTAAACTGATGTTCTGTGCACTGGAGAGATTACATGTGATATACTAATCAAGAAAAAAACTAAATGTAGAGAAATGGGACAGTAATTTTCGGACCTTCAGTTCTTTGAGTTTTTAGTTACAGGGTTCCATTTTATTTCTCTCTTTCCCCAGAACACTGTTATGCTGTACTCTACACCACACTCTCCTCCCCTTCTTTTCTCTGGTCACTTCTTCTCTTTGAATTTTGGAGAGATCTCTATTTAACTGATTATACCTGGGCTTTTAAAAGCTTAATACTACTCACAGATTCCCTTTCATTTCCAAGGCTCCAATTATAATTTGTAGCTAAAAATACCCAGCTTCATGCCCCAGGCTGATCTCTCTTCTCAGCCTCTGCCTTAAACCAGTGAATGCACAGCTCCCTTGAAAGTCAGCCTTGCTGCATTACTCTCACTCGTACTAAATGAAATTTAATTGCTAATTCCAATTACTCTTACTTATTAAACATATTCAAAGCACAATGGGAATTTGTCTTTTGTCCCCCTTTGATGCTAAGAAATGTTAAAACAAAAATACTATAAAAGATGTAGGATAATTCTTTTAGAAATTTGTGAAAAACCTTTATAATTATTACTAAAAAAATCTAGAGTTCTTAAAATAAAAACCACATGAATTCAAAACAAAGCAAGGAGGGCCATATGGTATGTTTTTGGGGAGGGGAAAGGGATATATGATTTAATTATATAATCATCTCAAATGATAATAAAATATCTAAAAAACATTCCTTTTAGGGAAAAATGTCAACTGATATTCTGGACTAATTGCTAATGTCCTTAATGTTCAATGAGTTTGTAAAAAATAGAAATAAAAAACCATGGATAATCTAACAGAGAAATAATTTAAGAACATAAACTTTCACCATAAAAACAAATAGCTACTAAATATAGAAAAAATGTGTTTAATCATACTCCTTTTACCGTATGAGAAATGCAAATTAAAAGAACCTATCAGATTGTCAACAACCAGAAACTTAATAACATGATACTTTGTCCTAATTGTAGTAAGATAAAAGTTGTCTAAGTAATGAGAAGAAGACTATATATTTATATGAGGGGGCTTCTTCAGAGACATTTCCAGTAAGCTTCTTCTAGCGATCTGAGCATTTTCTAGGTTATTTCCTGCCCTCAGTCTTGTCTCACATAACATCCTGCTGTTAACCCTAGGAAAATGAAATGGTCTGCTCCCATCCTCTCTCTGAGTTATTCAGCCCCATGCTAGAACAAACTCCTAGAAGAATATCCTACGATTGTGGATTCTTAGGGAGATTTACTTCCTTCATGACACTGTCATGTCTGGTGGAGTGCACTCTCCCTATGTCCAGTCTGGTTTGTACCAGGTCCTGTCACCTTTCTTTTCTGTAGATTTTACTTTAGCAAATTGATTAAAATAGTAACTATACTCTTTAATCCACCAATTCCTCTTATATGAAATGATCTTGCAGATACAATCACAACCAAATGAAATTATAATAACCTCATTATATTGCAATGAATAATGCTCAACATTATTTATTTTTGCAAATGATAGAGAAGTATAAGTAAATATAAGGACTTGATGAAATAAAGCATACTATAAATTCAAAGTGTAAAGTAGGTATAGAGATCTAACTATATTAAATCAGGAAATTCACTCCAGCGAACTTCTCCTGATACTGAAATCCACGAATGCTCAATACTCTGATATAAAATTTTACACTGTTTACTACTAATACATAATTATATGTTTATCATTGCTTAGATGTGGACAAGCTCCCTGGTTATGCAAAGATAGATTTATCAGTAGAGATTACTAGCAATATTTATAAGGATAGTCTTAGTGGAACAAGGGGAATAGAATTAGCCAATAGCCGTACGTCTTGATAATCAGTTGAATTTCTTAGCTACAGAAATCTACCATCTCAGCCCAATGGAATTTCAGTTGTTGTACTGAAACTTTGTTGAACAATTTATCCTATTACATATTCATATATTCATTCTTTGTTTCTCCCTAGTTGTTTTGTCTTGTCTTCAAGTATAAGTAGGTTCAACCCAGACAATAGAAGTGATCTCATTCTTATTTCAGTTTTCTCACTAGTGTAACTTACTAAACTAAGTTAAGCAAGGATTCTAAAAATAACAGCTGATAGAGTAGACAAAATATTCTGTGTGTAATACTAATGCTTCTCCGTGTTCCCATGGCCTTACAGACAGAGTGTTTCTTTACCAACACTTATTCCTTCTATTGCTGATAGAAATTAGAACCTTAGAAGATTTGTAACTTGAGACTTTCCAGGCTGTGGATTTGTCAGAAAAGGACAGGCCCTGATTTAACAACCCCCAAGTATGGATATGGACTTTTCATGGCAGAGTCTCAATAAACAGTCTTTAAGGTGGTATATATAGGAATTACCAGTTGTATCAGTCTCTAAAAGTTTCCCAAATCCCATCTTTTAAAACATAGCTCAGAGAGTGTACTTTACAATAATTTTAAAGTGTCAAGAAGTTTCATTTGTAAATAATGATGTAGTCTAGATTTACAATGGGTATTGTTTCCACTTAGGCATAAAAGGATAACATGGGACTCTCTAGGTTATACATCATCTTGGCCCTAAGTAGGCATGGTTTATTTATTGTCTGTGACATCTATTTGAGGGGTTTTTAGGAACACATGGATAATCTCTAAGAAGTCTTGGGTTATATATAAAGTGGGTGTTGGTGAGGCTGGGCCCTGAGTGTTCTGTCCTCTTTGACTGTCTCTGGTCATAGGATCACACTATAATTGGATGTCACCTTCTTCCTCTGCTCCTGCTGTCCCCCTCCTTGCTGGTGAGCCTCTTGGAAAGTAAGAGATTCTGGCAGTTAATGTGGCTGATGTTGGTGGACAGATGTTCTGATTGTCACAGATTGCTGTCTGTGAGGCAGTGAAGAGCAGCAATTTACTACATTCAGAAATGATCCCCAAATCCCTCATCCTCATGTCCCTACATCTCCTTTCTTCCCTTACCTCTGCTCTGCCTACTATCACCTTCTTCCTTCCTCTTCACCTTCCTGTGTCTGGTGCTCTTCCTCCAATATTCTGTCTTCTTCCTCACCCTCTGTTCTCTACCATATGCCTCTAACTTCTGTCTGAAGCCCAACACCCAACATTCTTAGTTATTCCAGTTTACTTGATTACTTTATTTCATAGAATACAATATAATCATCTTTCCATCTTCTCCCCACACAGCTCAGATTCTCCCTACTTACCTAACCACTTAACTTTATTAATATTCTTTCTTTCTCTGTTTCTTTTTCTTTAAAAAAGAAATAAACCCAACAAAATGAAAAAATGAAAATTAAAACAACAAACCCCAAGTCAAAGTGGAAACACACACACACACACACACACACACACACACACACACACACACACACACACACACAAGAACATAGAACTTAGTTTTTCTTGATCAAACTCCCAAAAATTGGAGTCTACCCTAGAATGTGGTAGATATACCCAGTCAGACTCCACTGAACAAAACTGATTTTTCCTTTGTCAGTATCAATATGAAGTAGCTTCTTAGTTAGTGGTTGGACCTAGTAGACTTCTCTTGTCTCAGTGCTTGGATTCTACTTGGCTCAGTCCAGTGAGATCATAAGCATGCTGTCCCAGCCTTTCTGAGTTCATGAATGCATTAGTTCTGTTGTGTCTTGAAGACTCTTTCCTCTGAGGCATTCATAGCTTCTGGATCTTATTTTTTTATTTATATCTTTTTATTTTTATATTTTATACATTCTATATATGTTATAGATTTTATTGCTTTATTTCTTTTTTTAAATTAATCATTCTATTTGTTTACATCTCAAATGATATCTATCTTCCCAGTTATCCTCCCACAACCCATCATCCCACATCTGCCCTCTTCCCCCTCCTCTTTGCCTCTATTAGGGTTCTCCACGATACCCACCCGCTCCCACTCCACTGCTTCAGCATCCCCCTAATCTGGGGCTTCAAACTCCACAGGACCAAGGGTCCTCCCCTACCATTGATGCCAGACAAGGCCACCCTCTGCTACATATGTATCTGGAGCCATGCATCCCTCTCTGTACACTCCTTGGTTGGTGTTCTAATCCCTGGGAGCATTGAATGGTCTATCCAGCTGATATTGTTCTTCTTATGGGGTTGAAATGCTCCTCTGCTCCTCCAGTCCTTCCCCCAGCTCCCACACCAGGGTTTATGAGCCAGGTGCTGGCAGAAACTCCCAGGTAACAGTCACACTAGGTTCCTCCTGGCAACAGCAACAGTGTCGGGGTTCAATGTCTGTACATGGGATGGATCCCCAGGTGGGGTGATTCCCAGATGGCCCTTCCTTCAGTCTCTGCTCCATTTTTTGTCCTGTCATCCCTTTGGGCAGGAACATTTCTGGGTTAAAAACTTTGAGATGGGTGGGTGTCCGCATTCCTCCACTGGGGCTCATGCCTATCTACTGGAGGTTCTATCTCTCCTTTGCTGTCCCTAAAGTCATCTCCTTAGGTCCTGGGAGCCTCTCACTTCCCTGATGTTTGGGATTTTCCCATGGCTACCCTCAGTTCCTCATCCCTCACTGCTACATGCTTTTATTCGATTTCCTTAATCCCTGTACCTCTCTCTCATCCCTCCAGTACCTGATCCTGCACCCTTTTGTCCTCCCCCTCCAATCTCTCTCAGGTCCACCTTCCCTCTACCTCCTGAGATCAACCTGTTTCCCCCTCTATGTTGGACTGAAGCATCCACACACTTGTCTTCCTTTTCCTAATGGTCTGTAGGATGTATGGTGGGCATTGTAAGCCTTTGGTCCAATATCCACTTCTCAGTGAGTACATACTATGCTTGATCTTTTGCATCTGGGTCACCTCACCCAGGATGATATTTTCTAGTTCCATCCATTTGGCTGCAAATTTTGTGAAGTCATTGTTTTTAATATCTGAGTAGTTATCCATTGGGCAAATGTACCACATTTTCTGTATCCATTCTTCTGTTGAGGGATATTTGGGTTCTTTTCAGCTTCTGGCTATTATAAAGAAGTCAAACTCCAATGAATAAATAACCTGATTTAAATAACCCTGTTTGAAAATGGGGTAGAGAGCTAAACAGAGAATAGTCAACTGAGAAATCTCAAATTGCCAGAAGCTCTTAAAAAATGTTCACCATCCCTAGTCATCAGGGAAATGCAAATCAAAAACAATCCTGAGATTCCATTTCACACCAATTAGAAAGGCTAAGATCAAAAACGCAGATGACAGTAGATGCTGGCAAGGATTTGGAGAAAGTTGAACACTCCTCCATTGGTGGTGGGACTACAAGCTAGTACAGCAACTCTGGAAATCAATCTGGTGGTTGCTGAGAAAATTGGAAATAGTTCTATCTGAAGACCCAGCTATTGGACCTATACCCAAAAGATACTCCAACATATAACAAGGACACATGCTCCACTATGTTTATAGCAGCCCTCTTTATAATAACTTCTGGATCTTATAACCATTCTACATCTTCTTATAGTGATAGGCAGGTAAGAACATACCCAATTGTCATGGCCACAAGTTTTAAATTTTACTCTCTTAGTTTATTTACTGTGGACATTAAGCATCCATTTAGGTAATGGTTAGATCAGCAGGAGAAGTGCACATCCTGAGCATATATCAGAATATTAATCAATATTTGCTCAAATGATTTGTGTCCTATTTGGAATTACTAGTTTTTGTACTAGTAGTTGGGCTTGCTTTAAATTTTTGACCTCACAGAGGAACCATTGATCAATCTATGATCTATGTTGAGTTTTTCCTGATGAGAGGGAAAACAAAAAACAAACACAAATAAAACAAGGAAAAAAAAATCCTGAAGCTTTGGAGCAGCTGAGACATAACACATACTGCAGGTCGTAGAGTCCTTCCTGCCATTCCTCAGAACTTAGGATATATGAAATGCTACTTGAAACTCTGAGCTTGGCCAGACCTGAGCAGCTTTAAGGTCTAGGATTCTAGAGGGCTTTGAGTTTCCCTCAGATATAGTGAGAGGGTGAGTCCTGTGCATGGCTGGGTAGTCACCAGGAGCTAAGTGGTTGTGGATATGAGGTCCAGTCAGATGGGCTGCCAAGACCTGCTAAGACATGTCTAGATGCCAAGATGTGTCCATCAGAAAACCCCCCATCCCCCTTTTGCTCCCAATGAGAGGATCCAGGAAATATAGTATTGTGTTCCAGTTTGCTAAATACTCAACAAGAATTTTATCTCCTTTCTCATGGGCAGTTTCTGTATTGGTTCTTGTGTATATAAAGTTGCACAGTGGTTGCTTTGAATATTTTTCTCTGCATCTTTTTTTCTTTCTTTTTCTTCTGAGACAGAGTTTCTCTGTGCAGCTCTGGGTGTCCTGGAACTCACTCTGTAGACCAGGAAAGCATCTTAATAATTATACAAAATGACTTGTCTCAAAGAAAGTGACTTGTCTCAAAGGACAAAGGTTCATTTGAAGTGTAGCATGGGAACATAGTACAGTAGATCCTTCCATATATGTATGTATGTATGTATGTATGTATGTATCTGTCTATCTATCTATCTATCTATCTATCTATCTATCTATCTATCTATCTATCTATCATCTATCTATCTATCTATCTATCTATCTATCTATCTATCTATCTATCTATCTCTACCTCTCTCTCTATATATGGATACACACACATGCATGCACACATGCAAACACACACACATACACACACATACACACACACACACACACACACAGACACACACAGACACACAAAGTTAATCTAAATGAAATCTCCAAATAATGGAGTCGGCAGAGCACCAATGGGCTACTCCTTGTCACCAAATAAAGATTCCAGAACTATGAATGGGTTGCATATAATTGGCTTGTTGGTTAAAGGAGTCCCACAGGAATCCCCAAACAATCCTTATTGTTTGTAGGACTATAACTTGCTCTTCAAAAACTGACAGAAAGGTGCAATTGCTGAAGACAACACCTACACAGTTCACTGAACATGAAGAAGTCAAGCTGGTACCTACATAGACGCTTCAGTTTCATCTCACATTCTAGTGTCTTCAGTATAGGAACATACTTACATGCTTGCAAAAGAAAAAAAAAAGAAACATCACCTTTCCCACAAACTCTTTAATCTACACTGGTGTCTTGATGCAAGATGTGCTAGGGCAATGCTGGCACAAAGCTTATGGGAGTAACCAACCACTATCTGATTTGTGCCCCAGCCCACGGGGGTTTTTGACAGGGGACCCTAGAAGAGAAGGGCAGAGAAACAGACAGGAGGTGTGAAGAATGAGGCCAACTAAAACCATCTGGTCCTGTGCTTTTTTGCTTGAGAGACTGTCAATGATTACTTCTATTTCTTTAGGGTTTATGGGACTGTTTAGATGGCCTGTCTGATTCTGATTAAACTTTGGTAGTCGGTATCTGTCTAGGAAATTATCCATTTCATACAGATTTTCCAGTTGTACTGAGTATAGGCTTTTGTAGTAGGGTCTGATAAACTTTTGAATTTTCTTAGTTTCTGTTGTTATTTCTCTCTTTTCCTTTCTGATTTTGTTAATTTGGATACTGTCTCTGTGCTCTCTGGTCGGTCTGGCTAAAGGTTTATCTATCTTGTTGATTTTCTCAAAGAACCAGCTCCTGATTTTGTTGATTCTTTGTATGGTTCTTTTTGTTTCTACTTGGTTGATTTCAACCCGGAGTTTGATGATGTTCTCTCTTCTACTCCTTGTGTGTGTATCAGCTTTTTTTTTTTTCTGTTATAGATCTTTCTTGTGTGCTGTTAAGCTGCCAATGTGTGCTCTCTCCAGATTCTTTTTGGAGACATTCAGAGCTATGAGTTTTCCTCTTAGTACAGCTTTAATTGTGTCCCATATGTTTGAGTATGTTGTGCCTTCATTTTCATTAAATTCTAAAAAGTCTTTGATTTCTTTTCTTGTTTCTTCCTTGACCAAGTATCATTGAGTAGAGCATTGTTCAGCTTCCATGTGTATGTGGGCTTTCTGTTGTTTTTGTTGCTATTGAAGATCATCATTACTCCATAGTGATCTGATAGGAGGCATGTCATTAGTTTAATCTACTTATATCTGTGGAGGTTTGTTTTGTGACCAATTATATGACCAATTTTGGAGAAGGTACCATGAAGTGCTGAGAAGAAAGTATATTCTTTTGATTTAGGATGAAATGTTCTATAGATATCTATTAAATCCATTTGGTTCAAAATGTCAGTTTCGCTGTGTCTCTGTTTAGTTTGTGTTTCCTTGTACATTGAAGAGAGTGGGGTGTTGAAGTCACCCACAATTATTGTGTGAGGTGCAATGTGTGCTTTCAGCTTTAGTAAACTTTCTCTTACAAATGAGGCTGCCCTTGCCCTATGCTCTTGCCTGAGCATAGATGTTCAGAATTGTGAGTTCTTCCTGGTAGTTTTTTCCTTTGATTTGTATAAAAAGAGTCCTTTTCTGTCTTTTTTGATTACTTTTGGTTGAAAGTCTATTTTATTGGATATTAGAATGCCTACTCCTGCTCATTTCCTGGAACCATGTGCTTGGAAAACTGTTTTCCAGTCTTTTACTCTAAGGTAGTGTTTGTCTTTGACACTGAGGTGTGTTTCCTGTATTTTTTTTATTCGATATATTTTTTATTTACATTTCAAATGATTTCCCCTTTTCTAGCCCCCCACTCCCCGAAAGTCCCATAAGCCCCCTTCTCTCCCCCTGTCCTCCCACCCACCCCTTCCCACTTCCCCGTTCTGGTTTTGCCCTATACTTCTTCACTGAGTCTATCCAGAACAAGGGGACACTCCTCCTTTCTTCGTGTACCTCATTTGATGTATGGATTATGTTTGGGGTATTCCAGTTTTCTAGGTTAATATCCACTTATTAGTGAGTGCATACCATGAGTCACCTTTTGAGTCTGGGTTACCTCACTTAGTATGATGTTTTCTAGCTCCATCCATTTGCCTAAGAATTTCATGAATTCATTGTTTCTAATGGCTGAATAGTACTCCATTGTGTAGATATACCACATTTTTTGCATCCACTCTTCTGTTGAGGGATACCTGGGTTCTTTCCAGCATCTGGCAATTATAAATAGGGCTGCTATGAACATAGTAGAGCGTGTATCCTTATTACATGGTGGGGAATCCTCTGGGTATATGCCCAGGAGTGGTATAGCAGGATCTTCTGGAAGTGAGGTGCCCAGTTTTCGGGGGAACCGCCAGACTGATTTCCAGAGTGGTTGTACCAATTTGCAACCCCACCAGCAGTGGAGGAGTGTTCCTCTTTCTCCACATCCTCTCCAACACCTGCTGTCTCCTGAATTTTTAATCTTAGCCATTCTGACTGGTGTAAGGTGAAATCTCAGGGTTGTTTTGATTTGCATTTCCCTAATGACTAATGAAGTTGAGCATTTTTTAAGATGCTTCTCCGCCATCCGAAGTTCTTCAGGTGAGAATTCCCTGTTTAACTCTGTACCCCATTTTTTAATAGGGTTGTTTGGTTTTCTGGAGTCTAACTTCTTGAGTTCTTTATATATATTGGATATTAGCCCTCTATCTGATGTAGGATTGGTGAAGATCTTTTCCCAATTTGTTGGTTGCCGATTTGTCCTTTTGATGGTGTCCTTTGCCATACAGAAACTTTGTAATTTTATGAGGTCCCATTTGTCAATGTGTTTCCTGTATTAAGCAAAATGTAGGGTCCTGTTTATGTACTCAGTCTGTTAGTCTATGTCTTTTTATTGGGGAATTAAGTCCATTGATGTTAAGAGATATTAAGGAATAGTGATTATTACTTTCTGTCATTTTGATGTTATTTTTATATTTGAGTGGTTATCTTTTTTTGGGTTTGATGAAGGAAGGTTACTATCTTTCTTTTTCCAGGGTGTAGTTTCCCTCCTTGTATTGGTGTTTTCCATCTATTATCCTTTGTAGGGCTGGGTTTGTGGAAAGATATTGTGTACATTTGGTTTTATCATGGAATATCTTGGATTCTACATCTATGGTAATTGAGAGTTTCGCTGGGTATAGTAGTCTTGGATGACATTTGTGTTCTCATAGAGTCTGCATGAAATCTGCCCAGGATCTTCTGGCTTTCATGGTCTCTGGTGAGAAGTCTGGTGTCATTCTGATAGTTCTTCCTTTATATCTTACTTGGCCTTTTTCTCTTACTGCCTTTAATATTTTTCTTTGTTTAATACATTTGGGGTTTTGTTTATTATGTGACAGGAGGTATTTCTGTTCTGGTCCAGTCTGTTTGGAGTTCTATAGGTTTCTTGTATATTCATGGGCATCTCTCTCTTTAGGTTAGGGAAGTTTTCTTCCATAATTTTGTTGAAGATATTTGCTGGCCCTTTCAGCTGTAAATCTTCACTCTCATCTATACCTATAATCCTTAGGTTTGGTCTTCTCATTGTGTCCTGGATTTCCTCGATGTTTTGGGTTACAAGTGTTTGCATTTTGCATTTCTTTGACTGTTGAGTCAATGGTTTCTATGGTATCTTCGGCATCTGAGATTCTTCTATCTCATGTATTCTGTTGTTGATATTTGCATTTATGACCCCTGATTTCTTCCCAAGGTTTTCTATCTTTATGATTTCTTAGTCATTTCTACTTCTGTTTTTAGATTCTGGATGGTTTTGCTCAGTTCTTTCATTTGTTTGTTTGTATTTTCCTGTAATCCTTTAAGAGATTTTTGTGTTTCCTCTTTCATAACTTCTGCCTGTTAACCCAAGTTCTCCTGTATTTCTTTAAGTGATTTTTTGCATTTCCTCTTTATTGGCTTCTATCTGTTGACCCATATTCTCTAGCATTTCTTTAAATGAGTGTTGTGTTTCCCTTGTAAGGGTTTCTACTTTTGATTAATTTTTCTCCTGTGTTTCTTTTTTCTTCTGTGCTTCTAAAATATAATTTAGATTTCATGTTTCATGGAAACATTTCTGTCTTTTTTTATTGCAGAATTCTCTCAGGCATTCTTTTTTTTAAAAATATTTTTATTTTCTATATTCTTTGTTTACATTTAAATGATTTCCCCTTTCCCAGATCCCCCTCCCCATATGTCCCATAAACCTTCTTTTCTCCATCCCTTCTCCAATCACCTCCCTCCTTTTTCTCTGTCCTTATATTCCCTTCCAATGCTAGATCAATCCTTTCCAGGATCAGGACCCTCTCCATACTTCTTCATAGGGTCATTTGTTATGCAATTTGTGCCTTGGGTATTCAGGGCTTCTGGACTAATTAATAACCACTTATCAGAGATTGCATTCCATTGTGATTGGGTTACCTCACTTAGGATGATATTTTCGAGATCAAACCATTTGCCTAAAAATTTTGTGCATTCATTGTTTCTAATTGCTGAGTAGTATTCCATTGTGTAAATATACCACATTTTCTGTATCCATTCCTCCTTTGAGGGGCATCTGGGTTCTTTCCAGCTTCTGGCTATTATAAATAAGGCTGCTATGAACATAATGGAGCATGTGTCTTTATTGCATGCCAGGGAATCCTTTGGGTATATGCCCAGGAGAAGGTATAGCAGGGTCTTCTGGAAGTCTCATGTCCAGTTTTCTGAGGAACCTCCAGACTGATTTCCACAGTGGTTGTACCATCTTACAGCCCCACCAGCAGTGGAGGAGTGTTCCTTTTTCTCCACATCCTCGCCAACACGTGCTGTCTCCTGAGTTTTTGACCTTAGCCATTCTGACCGGTGTAAGGTGAAATCTCAGGGTTGTTTTGATCTGCATTTCCCTAATGACTAATGATGTTGAGCACTTCTTAAGGTGCCTCTCGGCCATCCAAATTTCTTCAGGTGAAAATTCTTTGTTTAGATCTGTACCCCATTTTTAAAATGGTTATTTGGTTCCTTGAGTTCTTTGTATATATTGGATATTAGCCCTCTATCAGATGTGGAGTTGGTGAATATCCTTTCCCAATTTGATGGTTGCCGTTTTGTCCTTTTAACAGTGTCCTTTGCCTTACAGAAACTTTGTAATTTTGTGAGGTCCCATTTGTCAATTCTTGATCTTAAAGCATAAGCTATTGGTGATCTATTCAGGAACTTTTCCCCTGTGCCCATGTCCTCAAGGGTCTTCCCCAGTTTCTTTTCTATTAGTTTCAGTGTGTCTGGTTTTACATGGAGGTCCTTGATCCACTTGGAGTGAAGTTCAGTACATGAAGTTTTGTCTTCTGCATGCTGACCTCCAATTGAACCAGCACCATTTGTTGAAAAGGCTATCTTTTTTCCACTGGATGTTTTTGGCTCCTTTGTCGAAGATCAAGTGACCATAGGTGTGTGGATTCATTTCTGGATCTTCAATTCTATTCCATCGGTCCACTTGTCTGTCACTGTACCAATACCATGCAGTTTTTAACACTATTGCTCTGTAGTATTGCTTGAAGTCAGGGATACTGATTCCCTCGGAATTTCTTTTGTTGTTGAGAATAGTTTTAGCTATCCTGGGTTTCTTGTTATTCCAGATGAATTTGAGAATTGCTTTTTCTAACTCTGTGAAGAACTGTGTTGGGATTTTGATGGGGATTGCATTGCATCTGTAGAACGCTTTTGGCAAGATGGCCATTTTAACTATATTAATCCTGCCAATCCATGAGCATGGCAGATTTTTCCATTTTCTGAGGTCTTCTTCAATTTCCTTCTTCAGAGACCTGAAGTTCTTGTCATATAGATCTTTCACTTGTTTGGTTAGAGTCACACCAAGATACTTTATATTGTTTGTGGCTATTTTCAAGGGTGTCATTTCCCTAACTTCTTTCTCAGCCTGCTTATCCTTTGAGTATAGGAAGGCAACTGATTTGTTTGAGTTGATTTTATAACCAGCCACTCTGCTGAAGTTGTTTATCAGCTGTAGGAGTTCTCTGGTGGAGGTTTTTGGGTCACTAAAGTAGACTATCATGTCATCTGCAAATAGTGATAATTTGGCTTCTTCTTTTCCAATTTGTATCCCCTTGACCTCCTTATGTTGTTTAATTGCTCTAGCTAGAACTTCAAGTACTATATTGAAAAGATATGGAGAGAAGACACACTTATCTCGTCCCTGATTTTAGTGGGATTGCTTCAAGTTTCTCTCCATTTAGTTTGATGTTGGCTACCGGTATGCTGTATATTGCTTTAACGATGTTTAGGTATGAACCTTGAATTCCTGTTCTTTCCAATACTTTTAGCATGAAAGGATGCTGGATTTTGTCAAATGCTTTTTCTGCATCTAATGAGATGATCATATGGTTTTTTTTCTTTGCTTTTGTTTATGTAGTGGATAGCATTGATGGATTTCCTTATATTAAATGTTCCCTGCATCCCTGGGATGAAGCCTACTTGATCATGGTGGATGATCGTTTTGATGTGTTCTTGGATTCGGTTGTCAAGAATTTTATTATTTTTGCATCAATATTCATAAGAGAAATTGGCCTGAAGTTCTCTTTCTTTGTTGGATCTTTGTGTGGTTTTGGTATCAGCATAATTGTGGCTTCATAGAATGAGTTGGGTAGAGTTCCTTCTGTTTCTATTTTGTAGAATAGTTTGAAGAGTATTGGTGTTAGGTCTTCTATGAAGGTCTGATAGAACTCTGCACTGAAGCCATCTGGTCCTGTGCTTTTTTTGGTTGGGAGACTTTCTATGACACTTTTTATTTCTTCAGGTGTTATGGGACTGTTTAGTTGGTCTATTTGATCCTGATTCAGTTTTGGTGTTGTATATCTGTCTAGGAAACTGTCCATTTCCTCCAGATTCTCCAGTTGTGTTGAGTATAGGCTTTTGTAGTAGGATCTAATGATTTTTTGAATTTCCTCAGTTTCTCCCTTTTCATTTCTAAGTTTGTTAATCTGGATACTGTCTCTGTGTCCTTTCATTAGTCTGGCTAAGGGTTTATCTATCTTGTTGATTTTCTCAAAGAACAAGCTCCTGGTTTTGTTGATTCTTTGTATGGTTCTCTTTGTTTCTACTTGATTGATTTCAGCCCTGAGTTTGATGATTTCCTGCCTTCTACTCCTCCTGGGTGAAATTGCTTCTTTTTGTTCCAGGGCTTTCAGGTGTGTTATTAAACTGTTAGTGTATGCTCTTTCCGTTTTCTTTTTGGAGGCACTCAGGGCTACGAGTTTTCCTCTTAGCACTGCTTTCATTGTGTCCCATAGATTTGGGTATGTTGTGTCTTCATTTTCATTAAGTTCTAAAAAGTCTTTAATTTCTTTCTTTATTTCTTCCTTGACCAAGGTATCATTGAGAAGAATATTGTTCAGTTTCCACGTGTATGTGGGTTTTCTGTTGTTTTTGTTGCTATTGAAGACCACTTCAACTCCATAGTGATCTGATAGGAGGCATGGGATTAGTTCGATCTTCTTATATTTGTTGAGGTCTGTCTTGTGACCAATTATATGGTCGATTTTGGAGAAGGTACCATGAGGTGCTGAGAAAAGGGTATATTCTTTTGCTTTAGGATAGAATGTTCTATATATATCTGTTAAATCTAATTGGTCCAAAGCTTCAATTAGTTTCATTGTGTCCCTGTTTAGTTTCTGTTTTCCTGATCGGTCCATTGAGGAAAGTGCAGTGTTGAAGTCACCCACAATTATTGTGTTAGGTGCAATGTGTGCTTTGAGCTTTAATAAAGTGTCTTTTATGAATGAGGGTGCCCTTGAATTTGGAGCATATATGTTCAGGATTGAGAGTTCTTTTTGTTGTATTTTTCTTTTGACCAGCAAGAAGTGTCCCTCAGAGTCTCTTTTGATGACTTTGGATTGGAAGTCAATTTTATCTGATATTAAAATGGCTACTCCAGCTTGTTTCCTGAGACCATTTGCTTGTAAAATTGTCTTCCAGCTTTTTACTCTAAGGTAGTGTTTGTCTTTGACCCTGAGGTGTGTTTTCTGTATGCAGCAAAATGTAGGGTCCTGTTTACATATCCAGTCGTTTTGTCTATGTCTGTTTATTGGGGCATTGAGTCCATTGATGTTAAGAGATATTAAGGAATAGTGATTGTTACTTCCTGTCATTTTTGACGTTATGTTTTAAATTTGATTGGTTAACTTCTTTTGGGTTTGATGAAAGGTTACTATCTTGCTTTTTCCAGGGTGAAGTTTCCCTCCTTGTATTGGTGTTTTCCTCCTATTATCCTTTGTAGGGCTGTGTTTGTGGATAGATAGTGGGCAAACTTGGTTTTATCATGGAATATCTTAGTTTCTCCATCTATGGTGATTGAGAGTTTTGCTGGATATAGTAGTTTTGGCTGGCATTTGTGTTCTCTTAGAGTCTGCATGAGATCTGCCCAGGATCTTCTAGCCTTCATATTCTCAGGTGAAAAGTCTGCTGTGATTCTGATAGGTCTTCCTTTATATGCTACTTGGCCTTTTTCTCTTACTGCCTTTAATATTCTTTCTTTGTTTAGTACATTTGGTGTTTTGATTATTATATGATGGAAAGTATTTCTGTTCTGATCCAGTCTGTTTGGAGTTCTGTATGCTTCTTGTATATTCATGGGCATCTCTCTCTTTAGGTTAGGGAAGTTTTCTTCCATAATTTTATTGAAGATATTTGCTGGCTCTTTAAGTTGTAAATCTTCACTCTCATCTATGCCTATAATCCTTAGGTTTGGTCTTCTCATTGTGTCCTGGATTTCTTGGATATTTTGGGTTACAAGCTCTTTGCATTTTGCATTTTCTTTAACTGTTGAGTCCATGGTTTCTATGGTATCTTCAGCATCTGAGGTTCTTTCTTCTATCTCTTGTATTTTGTTGTTGATATTTGCATCTCTGTCCCCTGATTTCTTCCCAAGGCTTTCTATCTCCAAAGTTGTCTCCCTTTGAGTTTTCTTAGTTGTTTCTACTTCTGATTTTAGATCCTGGATGGTTTTGCTTAGCTCCTTCACTTGCTTGTTTGTGCTTTCCTGTAATTCTTTAAGAGATTTTTGTGTTTCCTCTTTCATGACCTCAGCCTGTTGACCAAAGTTCTCCTGTATTTCTTTAAGTGTTTTTTTGCGTTTCCTCCTTATTGGCTTTTGTATTCTCCTGAATTTCTTTCAATGAATTTTGTGTTTTCCTTGCAAGGGCTTCTAACTTTTGATCCATTTTCTCCTGAATTTCTTTAAGTATGTCCTTTATGTGTTCCTGTACCAGCATCATGACCAGTGATTTTAAATCCAAGTCTTGTTTTACTGGTGTGATGGTGTATCCAGGACATGCTGTTAATGAGAATTGGGTTCAGATGTTGCCATATTGCCTTGATTTCTGTTAGTGACGTTCCTGCTTTTGTCTTTTGCCATCTAGTTCTCACTGGTGTTAGTTTGTCTTGTCAATGCTGGACTTACCAATGCAAGCTACCTCTTCCCAGGTGGCCTCTGGTGCACAGCTTACCTCCTGCACTGCCTGGAGACAGGGTGCTTGTTGTTGCCCAGGCTGTTCAGATCCCAAAGCAGATACCCGAAGGCTCCTGCCGGGGCCCGCTGGATTCACCCGAGCACACTGACTTCTTCCAGCTGGCCTACGGGAAGCCCCTCTTGCCTCTTGCAAGACCTGGAGATGTGGTGTTGCAGCCCAGGCTGATCTGGATCCCGAAGCGGAGCGATCTGAGGGCTCCCGCCATAGGCCTCAGGACTGGAACCTAAGCTCTGTGCCACCTGAGCAAGCTGTGTGCTGCCAGATCTGCTGTTCAGATCCCAACGCAGACACCTGAAGGCTCCTGCTGGGGCCAGCTGGGTTCACCCTCCCAACCAGCCTCCCGGAATCCCCTCTTGCCTCTTGCAGGACCTGGAGATGTCTCTCCTGTGTTTCTTTAAGAGATTTTTTATGTCCTTCTTGTGATCCCGTAACAGCATCATGACCAGTGATTTTCAATCCAAATCTTGTTTTTCCATGTGTTGGGGTATCCAAGACTTGCTTTTGTTGGAGAATTGGGTTCAGATGCTGCCATATTGCCTTGATTTTTATTAGTAATGTTCCTACATTTGCCTTTTGCCATCTGATTATCTCTGGTATTAGTTGGTCCTGTTGTCACTGGCTGGTGCTTGAAGCTCCTGTCAGCCTGTAAGGCTATTTTTGTACCACTGGATGATTGGGTTTCCCCTGGCACAGATTGCTGATGTGCTGATCTACTTTTGGGTGTCATTCTAGCCCTGGTGTGTCTTGCCCCAAGCAATGTTATAGTTGGGTTGTCTCTGTGAATCTGGTGCTGCCTTTCTACTCCATCAGGGAGTGAAGATGGTGGATGCTGTGGGAACCTTTTCCAAGCACTGATCACTTTTCAGGGCAAGTGTCCCCCAACAAGGCTGGCACACTGTTGGCCCACAGAGCTGCCCAGGCCCTGTGTGCAGTCAGAAACCTGATAGGTTTAGACCTAAGTGATGTTAGACTCGGAATATGTCTGTGTACCTGTCAATGCCTGTCAGATCCATATGGCATCTGGGAGCCAAGATGGCGGAGACCCCCTCAAAATGCTGAATAATCTGCAGGGCAAACATATCCCAACAGGGCTGTTGTCACTGGCTGGTACTTGAAGCTCCTGTCAGCCTGTAAGGCTATTTCTGTACCACTGGATGATTGGGTTTTCCCTGGCACAGATTGCTGATGTGCTGATCTACTTTCGGGTGTCATTCTAGCCCATACAGACAGCCCGCAGAGCTGCTCAGGCCCTGGGTACAGGCAGAAGCCTGACAGTCTGAGACCCAAATGATGCTAGACTCAGAATGTCTTTGTACCTGGCACTGCCTGTCAGATCTGTCTGGAGTCTGGGAGCCAAGATGGCAGAGAGCCCCTCCAAATGCCCTATAGTCTGCAGGGCAAACATACCCCAACAGAGCTGGCACACAGATCAGCTGCAGAGCCACCCAGGCCCTGGGTGCAGGCAGAAGCCTGACAGGCTGAGACCCAACCGATGTTAGACTTGGAATATGTCTGTCTCTTTTGGCTTTCATAGTCTCTGATGAGAAGTCTAGTGTAATTCTGATAGGTCTACCTTTATGTTACTTGACTTTTTCCCCTTATTGCTTTTAATATTCTTTCTACTTTTTGTACAGTTGGTGTTTTAATTATTATGTGATGGGAGAAATTTCTTTTCTAGTCAAATCTATTGGAGTTCATAGGCTTTTTGTATGTTCATGGGAATCTCTTTCTTTAGCTTAGGGAAGTTTTCTTCTTTAATTTTTTTGAAGATATTTCCTGGCCCTTTAAGTTGGAAATCTTCACTCTCTTCTATACCTACATTCCTTAGGTTTGGTCTTCTCATCTTGTCCTGGATTTCCTGTATGTTTTAGCTCAGGAGCTTTTTGCATTTTTCATATTCTTTAATTGTTGTATCAATGCTTTTTTGCATTCTTTTTTTAATTATATATTTTTATTTTCTATATTCTTTCTTTACATTCCAAATGATTTCCCCTTTTCCAGTTCCTTCCTCCCCATATGTCCCATAAACCTTCTCTCCACTCATTCTCCAATCACCTCTCTCCTTTTTTCTGTCCTGATTCACCCCTCCAATGCTAGATCAAGCCTTTCCAGGATCAGGACCCTCTCCTTACTTCTTCATGGGAGTCATTTGTTATGCTAATTGTGCCTTGGGTATTCAGAGCTTCTGGGCTAATTAATATCCATTTATCAGAGATTGCATTTCATATGTATTCTTTTGTAACTGGGTTGCCTCACTTAGAATGATATTTTCCAGATCCAACCATTTGCCTAAAAATTTCGTGAATTCATTGTTTTTAATTGCTGAATAGTATACCATTGTGTAAATATACCACATTTTCTGTACCCATTCCTCCATTGAGGGACATCTGGGTTCTTTCCAGCTTCTGGCTATTATAAATAAGGCTTCTATGAACATAATGGAGCATGTGTCTTTATTGCATGCCGGGGAATCCTTTGGGTATATGCCCAGGAGAGGTATAGCAGGGTCCTCCGGAAGTGTCATGTCCAGTTTTCTGAGGAACCGCCAGACTGATTTCCAAAGTGGTTGTACCATCTTACAACCCCACCAGCAGTGGAGGAGTGTTCCTCTTTCTCCACATCCTCGCCAAGACCTGCTGTCTCCTGAGTTTTTAACCTTAGCCATTCTAACTGGTGTGAGGGGAAATCTCAGGGTTGTTTTGATTTGCATTTCCCTAGTGACTAATGATGTTGAGAATTTTTTAAGGTGCTTCTTGGCCATCCGAATTTCTTCAGGTGAAAATTCTTTGTTTAGATCTGTACCCCATTTTTAATAGGGTTATTTGGTTCCCCGGGTTCTAACTTCTTGAGTTCTTTGTATATATTGGATATTAACCATCTATCAGATGTAGGGTTGGTGAAAATCTTTTCCCAATTTGTTGGGTGACAATTTGTCCTTTTCACAGTGTCCTTTTCGTTACAGAAACTTTGTAATTTTATGAGGTCCCATTTGTTAATTCTTGATCTTAGAGCATAAACTATTGGTGTTCTGTTCAGGAACTTTCCCCCTGTGCCTATATCCTCAAGGATTTCCCCCAGTTGCTTTTCTATTAGTTTCAGTGTGTCTGGTTTTATGTGGAGGTCCTTGATCCATTTGGAGTTGAGTTTAGTACAAGGAGATAAGAATGGATCAATTCACATTCTTCTGCATGCTGACCTCCAGTTGAACCAGCACTACAGATTCAACACAATCCCCAGCACTTTGTTGAAAAGGCTATTTTTTTCCACTGGATGTTTTCAGCTCCTTTGTCGAAGATCAAGTGACCATAGGTGTGTGGATTCATTTCTGGGTCTTCAATTCTATTCCATTGTTCCACTTGCCTGTCACTGTGCCAATACCATGTGGTTTTTAACACGATTGCTCTGTAGTATTGCTTGAGGTCTCAGATACTGATTCCCCCAGAAGTTCTTTTACTGTTGAGAATAGTTTTAGCTATCCTGGGTTTTTTGTTATTCCAGATGAATTTGAGAATTGCTTTTTCTAACTCTGTGAAGAACTGAGTTGGGATTTTGATGGGGATTGTGTTGAATCTGTAGATTGCTTTTGGCAAGATGGTCATTTTAACTATATTAATCCTGCCAATCCACGAGCATGGAAGATCTTTCCATTTTCTGAGATCTCCTTCGATTTCCTTCTTCAGAGACCTGAAGTTCTTGCCATATAGATCTTTCACTTGTTTGGTTAGAGTCACACCAAGATACATTATATTGTTTGTGGCTATTGTGAAGGTTGTCATTTCCCTAACTTCCTTCTTGTCCTGCTTATCCTTTGAGTATAGGAAAGCAACTGAATTGCTTGAGTTGATTTTATAACCAGCCACTTTGCTGAAGTTGTTTATCAGCTGTAGGAGTTCTCTGGTGGAGTTTTTTGGTCACTTAAGTATACTATCATGAAAAGGGAGATATAACAACAGAAACTGAGGAAATTCAAAATATCATTAGATCCTACTACAAAAGCCTATACTCAACACAATTGGAGAATCTGGAGAAAATGTACAGTTTCCCAGACAGATATCAGACACCAAAATTAAATCAGGATCAAGTAGATCATCTAAACAGTCCCATAACCCCTAAAGAAATAAAAGGGGTCATAGAAAGTCTCCCAACCAAAAAAGCACGGGACCAGATGGCTTCAGTGCAGAATTCTATCAGACCTTCATAGAAGACCTAACACCAATACTCTTCAAACTATTCCACAAAATAGAAACAGAAGAACCACTACCCAACTCCTTCTACAAAGCCACAATTATGCTGATACCGAAACTACACAAAGATCCAACAAAGAAAGAGAACTTCAGGCCAATTTCCCTTATGAATATCGATGCAAAAATACTTAATAAAATTCTTGCCAGCCGAATCCAAGAACACATCAAAATGATCATCCACCATGATCAAGTAGGCTTCGTCCCCGGGATGCATGGATGGTTCAATATATGGAAATCCATCAATGCAATCCACTATATAAACAAACTCAAATAAAAAAAAACATATGATCATTTCATTAGATGCTGAAAAAGCATTTGACAAAATTCAGCATCCTTTCTTTCTCAAAGTCTTGGAAAGAACAGTAATTCGTGGCCCATACCTAAACATAGTTAAAGCAATATACAGCAAACCGGTAGCCAACTTCAAACTCAATGGAGAGAAACTTGAAGCAATCCCACTAAAATCAGGGACTAGACAAGGCTGCCCTCTCTCTCCATACCTTTTATTATAGTACTTGAAGTTCTAGCTAGAGCAGTTAGACAACATAAGGAAGTCAAGGCGATACAAATTGGAAAGGAAGAAGTATCAATGCTTTCTATGGCATTTTATGTATCTGAGATTCTCTTTTCTATGTTTTGCATTGTGTCGTTGATGCTTGGATCCATGATGCCTGACTTCTTTCCTAGGTTTTCTTTGTCCTGAGTTGTTTCCCTTTGTGATTTCCTTATTGTTTCTACCTTCATCTTTAGATCCTGGATGGCTTTGTTCAATTCCTTCACCTGTTTTGTTGTGTTTTTCCTTCACATTTTTCAAGGGCTTCTCCCTGTTTATTTGTGTTCTCCTGTATTTCTTTAAAGGAGTTATTTATTTCCTTCTTGAATCCCTCCTCTTGAATCCATGAATCACAGGTCAGCATCATGACCTTTGATTTTAAATCCAAGTCTTGCTTTTCTGGTGTCTTGGGGTAATCAGGATTTGCCATTGTCAGAGAATTGGATTTGGATGTTGCCACATTACCTTGATTTCTGTTAGCTACATTTATAAGGTTGCCTTTTCCCATCTGCTTATCTCTGGTGTTAGTTGTTCCTGCTGTTACTGGCTGGTGCTTGTCCCTCTTGTGTGCCTATAAGCCTAACTCAGCAACCCTGGGTGACCTGCTTTCCCCTGGCACAGATTGCTGTGGTGCTGCTGAGCTCCTGCGTGCAGGTGGAGTCCTGGTGTGTTGTGTCCCAAGCGATCTTCTATTCTGGAGATCCCTGCCTACCAGTTTGCCCCTCTACACAGTCACAGAAGCACAGATGCTGTCACCTTGCCTCTAAGCATGGGACTTCCTCTAACTGCCCCCCTGCAGGGCAGATGTCCACTGCCAGGGTAGGAGCCCGGCTGGCTGGCTATGTTGCTGCTGAGCTCCTGGGTGCAGATGGACTCCTGGCAGGGTGTGTCTCAAGCAATCTTCTACTCCTGTGATCCCTGACTACCTGTCTGCCCCTATACATGGTCACAGGACCAAAGATGGCCTCCCTTCTATTTTTGGCTCTCCTTGTCCTTTCTTAAGTTACTTCCCCTTTTCATCTTCATTTTACCTCCTTAATACTAAACCATTTTCAACTTTTCACACTTAGTTGTTCATGATCTTAAATGTAGATTGGAAGTTGGGCAAGGAAATTTCTTGATAGAATGATAACAATGAGAAAATGAAAGGACCTGCCCATCCATGTGTGGTTGGCTCAGGCAGCCTGCATCAGGTTTCTGATGTTCATCATTATGTTCTGTCCATTGCCAGGAATTGGGGTAGATTGCCAGGATTTAGAGTCCTCCTAAAGTTTGCTGCCTTGAAAACATCTTTTTCCAGAGGCCTGCAGGAATAGGAAAGGGCTCCCTTCCTCTAGTGTTAGCTGGCTTGGTAGGCCAAACAAATAAATCAATGAAGATAAAAGATATGTTTTTGCAGGTTCTCCAGGGCTAAGTGGATATAATTGGGGATGAAAGGTTTTGTAACTAAAATTCCATTTGGTCAGCACAGGATGTAACATCCCCACTAGTGATTATTTTTTCTTCATGACCCCAGGCACCATGCTTGAAGCTTATCTTGAGTAAACCTCTTACATTGTGTTTTGCCTTTCAGCTCTGCTATGTGTCATGTGCAGTCATTTCAATTCTACCAAGCATTGTGTTACGCATTCAGGATATTGCCTAACAAAACGAGATCAGAAGTGTCTCTTATTGACAGTTTCTTCAGGTATGTGCCATCTTAGTTGTCTCAGAATGATAATGATTGTCCTTGTGGGATAAAGCCTTCCACAGACATGTGGGTAAAAATGGTGAGTGTGGGAGAATATGTTTCTATATAACAATAGGAAAGGGCTCCCTTCCTCTAGTGTTAGCTGGCTTGGTAGGCCAAACAAATAAATCAATGAAGATAAAAGATATGTTTTTGCAGGTTCTCCAGGGCTAAGTGGATATAATTGGGGATGAAAGGTTTTGTAACTAAAATTCCATTTGGTAGTTTTTTAAATATTGTACTCTCCATGTGTAAATTTAGAAAGATTGAAACTGAGTTCTGGGTGTTTTCATTAAAAAAGTCATTGATTCCTTTCAAAATACTTACGCTTTGCCTCTTCCCTTTCTTACTATGCAGGTGAATCTCTCATTTATGGGGCCCAGACATGCTGGACCCATTGCGTGAACAAATACCTTCTCAGAGGAAATGTGAAAGAAGAACATAAATGTTGTGATTCCCAACGTTTGTGTAACCAGTTTTGAAGGCCTGGTCCTTGTTTGCCCTCTTCTACTTAGGTAAGCCCTTATCCCTTCCCTGTGATTTTGTAGCCTCACAAAACTGGGCCATCAATGTTCAGCACTGCCAAGGCCTTGACACCTGTCTCTTGGCATCAGATATTTATATTTGACAGTTGAATTGTCACTCTTTATTTCTAGGAGTCTGATTTCCTTACTTTTATTCCTTCATCTTTTCAGCATTGGCGGACCTATAGCATCCTGTACCCCCTATTCTATTGATGTAGAAATTATTTAATCCCAATCTAAGGTTTCTAGATCGGCTTTGACCACTTAGTTCCAGATAAAGCACACACACACACGCGCGCGCACACACACACACACACACACACAGCCTTTATATTTACAATAAATCTTAAATATCACAAGAGCTGGTCAGATACCTACCCTCTATGCTCTTCAAATTTACTTTCCTATTGATAACCCCTAGTTACTACTTACTATGTTTCATCTGGGATGCTCTTAACTCCAGTTGGCCAGCCTTCAGGGCAATGTTTCCATGGCTTTCCTATCCCATGGCGACTTCTCCTCCTTCTCCACCATCTTTCTCTTCTTGGTTCTCCTCTAACCACAAGTCCAGGAATCCTAAACCCTACCTATGTCTCTTGTGCCCAGGTATCGGCTGTTGACATCTTTACTTACCAATCAAATTATTTGGGGGGGCAAGGTCAAAGGCATATGTGGACTCCAGATCATGGGGGCCTGCACTTAGCATTATAATACATTGGTCCTTCTTAGAAGGAGGAACAAAATACCCATGGGAGGAGATACAGAGACAAACTGTGGAGCAGAAACTGAAGGAAGGACCATCCAGAGACTGCCCCACCTGGTGATCTATCCCATACACAGTCACCAAATCCAGAAACTATTGTGCATGCCAACAAGAGCTTGATGACAGGAGCCTGATATAGCTGTGTCTTGAGAGGCTCTGTCAGTACCTGACAGATACAGAAGTGGATGCCCTCAGGCAACCATTGGCCTAAGCACAAGGTCACCAATAGAGGAGCTAGAGAAAAGACTGAAGGAGCTGAAGGAGCTTGCAGTCTCATAGGAGGAATAACAATATGAATCAACTAGTACCCCCAGAGCTCCCAGGGACTAAACCACCAACCAAAGAGTACACATGGAGGGACCCGTGGCTCCAGCTGCATATGTAGCAAAGGATGGTCTTGTTGGACATCAAAAGGAGGAGAGGCTCTTCATCCTGAGAAGACTTGATGCCTGGACAGGGAAGTGGGAGTGGGTGGGTTGGTGAATGGGAGTGGAGGGGAGGGATGGTATAGGGGAGTTTTTGGAGTGGAAACCAGAAGGGGATAACATTTGAAATGTAAATAAAGAAAATATCTAATAAAAAATAGCAGCAAGACCAGATTGTTGCCCCCCCCCCCACTTTTTTTTTTTTTTTTTACAGCAAATTGTCCTGACTGACAAATGCTGCAATTAGGGGTGGTTTCCCTGTAAATATGATAGACCTGACACTTACCTTTAATGATGCTTTTTATTTTTATTTTGTTAGGCTGGCCAGCAAACAAGAGCTCCAGTATCTTATTCAGAGAACATAGGGTAAATTTTAGGTATAATCTCACTGCTTTGGGCATAAAACAATGGAAAGAGGAAGGATTAGTTTTATCTCATGATTTTGAGATTTTCTCCATGATGGGAAGATGCAGTAGAACAGAGCTTTTAAAGTCATGGCCTATGTAAGCACAACTGAGTGAAATAAGTGACCAAGAGGAGATACAGCTCCCAAAGAATTGTCCCTGATTTCCTACTTCCTCCAACCAGTCTCTCCCTAAGAAGACTCTCCCATTTTTAAACATTTTGTTCAATGTTAAGCTGCATTAATGTCTTAAACCACAGATTAGAACAGCAATTGACTCAGGAAATGTCCTTACAGACACTCCTAGGAGTGTATTTGTGGAATCCCTCAGACATCCTCAGTGCCATCAAGTTACTAGGATGAGACATCACAGGTTAAGATGCTCCTGCATCAGAGCGTCCATCTCCCCCGTGTGTTCATAGGCACATGTGCTTCTTTTTCTTTCTTGAAAGATTCACAGTTTAGCTTTACTTTTAGTAACTTCCAAAGATTTGAAGGTGAGGTTCTTTGGGATATTTATTTTTTATAGATTTTATGTTCAACCCTGAAAATGTAGAAGGTACTGTCCAAAGGGAACACTACCCATGATTCTTCTTCAAGACACAGCTTGTTCATACTTTCAGGTAGACCTTCCAGAGGTTTATAAACATGAATATATCACAATGTATGTTTATACTTGTTAAAATATACTTTAAAAATATTGAAGCATAAAACCAATTATTTATTATGAATTTTGGAAACATTATCTTTCAGAACTACATATTGAGCTGTTGTCCTGGAGCATGCCATCAAGTATTCGACTGGCCTGTATCTCCAGCTCCATACCTGCTTCCTACATAATATACCTTAGATATTGTTCTTACTCTATATGCATACTTCTGTTTTCTGTTGGGTGTTTCACAGTGCATTGCATGTATTATAATAAAATTTATTTACTGTTCAATATGCTTCATTAGCTTATGTTCACTTAAATTTTTACACTTATTTATTGTTTTGTTTTGGCTATGTACACCTGCTTATAAATAGAGTTCAAAATTGAAATTGCTGAAGTTAATGTTCCCCTCCCACTATTTTGGTTCTGAAACATTGACATTACTCAGGCTTGGAAATCAGGAAACTTGTCACTGAGTCATCTCATCAGTCCACAGTTTTTGAAATAAGTAATTAGGTGGCCAATAAGTTGGTTCATTGGGTAAAGGTATTTGTTACCATTTCTGATAGTCTGAGTTCAACTCCTGGGTCCCACATGGTAGGTAAAGGGAACTGACTTCTAAAAGTTTACCTCTGATGGGCGGCGGCGGCGGCGGCGGTAGCAGTGGCTGCTCCAGCTGAAGGGCCATCAGCGGTGGAACCAAGGCGACACAGGGTCCAGTTAGGCCCTGCGCCCACGACCACTGACCTTCGCTGACCAGCCGGGCGGCAAGCAACTGCGGTTCTGTGGAGCCTTTCGCTGCACAGAAGCCACTTCAGAACTCGGCTTCCCGCCAGTCAGGAGAGACTCACCTCCATCTTGACCCCGGGCTCCAGAGATCGGTCAGACTGAGGTACACAAACATAATCCTAGGCCCAACACCGCAGGGGTCTGAGCCAGATGGGCGTTGGCCTGCACCCAGGCCCTGGGCCGTTCGAGTGGCCATCGGGGCGCCAACCCAGCCAGGAGTTTTTTTTTTTGCCCCGGCCGGCGCACGCGCCGCCTTTTTGCCTACAGGAGCCAGAGTGCTCGGGAGGGCAGAGACTGCTAACAAGCGTAGCCTGAGGCTAACAAAACGGGGGTCTAGGCCCCAAAAGGCACAGGACTGACCCCAAGAACTGGGCGGCTTGGTGGGCCATCTGTGTGTCAACCCGCCCAGGAGGTTATTAGCACAACAGACTCTCCCGGTGCTTTCGGGGAGCGCGGACACGCACGCCCGCCATCCGGGTCACCTGGCGGACCCAAATAACAGACATAGCCCCAGGGGAACTTTGCTCGGACCTTGGCCTCCCAGGCGTTTGCCTGGACTCAGGGCCCGGGCGACAAGGCTAACCTAGTGTGCGCCAGCCCGGTTGGGGAAATCGGCTGCCCAGCGGAGTGAGCGGAGCACAGGGGAGGTCACACCTTCGGAGCTCCCTGGGGGTGCACACAGGTTCCACCTGGTCCACAGACACAATCTGGGGCAAGGCCTCAGGCAGAAGCCCCCAGCTCAACTCTCTCCGCTTCAGATCAGCCTGGGTGGCCGCCACATCTCCAGGTCCCTCAAGAGGCTAGTGGGGGCTTCCGGGCGGCCAGCTGGGAGAAGTCAGTGTGCTCCAATAAATCCTGCGGGCCCCAGCGGGAGCCTTCAGGTGCCTGCTTCGGGATCTGAACAGCCTGGACCACAGCACCCTGTCTACAGGCAGTGCAGAGTGTAAGCTGTGCACCAGAGGCCAACGGGGAAGGGGCAGCTTGCACTGGTGAGTCCAGCACTGACAAGACCAAGTAACACCAGTGAGAGCTAGATGGCAAAAGGCAAACGCAGGAACGTCACTAACAGAAATCAAGGCAATATGGCAACATCTGAACCAAATTCTCCTCTACCAGCAAGTCCTGGATACCCCATCACACCTGTAAAACAAGATTTGGATTTAAAATCACTGGTCATGATGCTGGTACAGGAACACATGAAGGACATTCAGGAGAAAATGGATCAAAAGTTAGAAGCCCTTGCAAGGGAAACACAAAAATCATTGAAAGAAATCCAGGAGAATACAAAAGCCAACAAGGAGGAAATGCAAAAAACACTTAAAGAAATACAGGAGAACTTTCGTCAACAGGCTGAGGTCATGAAAGACGAAACACAAAAATCTCTTAAAGAAATACAGGAGAACTTTGGTCAACAGGCTGAGGTCATGAAAGAAAAAACACAAAAATCTCTTAAAGAATTACAGGAAAGCACAAACAAGCAAGTGAAGGAGCTAAGCAAAACCATCCAGGATCTAAAAACAGAAGTAGAAACAACTAAGAAAACTCAAAAGGAGACAACTTTGGAGATAGAAAGCCTTGGGAAGAAATCAGGGGACAGAGATGCAAATATCAACAACAGAATACAAGAAATAGAAGAAAGAATCTCAGATGCTGAAGATTCCATAGAAACCATGGACTCAACAGTTAAAGAAAATGCAAAATGCAAAAAGCTTGTAACCCAAAATATCCAGGAAATCCAGGACACAATGAGAAGACCAAACCTAAGGATTATAGGCATAGATGAGAGTGAAGATTTACAACTTAAGGGGCCAGCAAATATCTTCAATAAAATTATGGAAGAAAACTTCCCTAACCTAAAGAGAGAGATGCCCATGAATATACAAGAAGCCTACAGAACTCCAAACAGACTGGACCAGAACAGAAATACTTCCCGTCACATAATAATCAAAACACCAAATGTTCTAAACAAAGAAAGAATATTAAAGGCAGTAAGAGAAAAAGGCCAAGTAACATATAAAGGAAGACCTATCAGAATCACAGCAGACTTTTCACCTGAGACTATGAAGGCTAGAAGGTCCTGGGCAGATCTCATGCAGACTCTAAGAGAACACAAATGCCAACCAAAACTACTATATCCAGCAAAACTCTCAATCACCATAGATGGAGAAACTAAGATATTTCACGACAAAACCAAGTTCACCCAATATCTATCCACAAACCCAGCCCTAAAAAGGATAATAGGAGGACAACACCAATACAAGGAGGGAAACTTCACCCTGGAAAAAGCAAGATAGTAACCTTTCATCAAACCCAAAAGAAGTTAAGCAATCAAATTTAAAAAATAACGTCAAAAATGATAGGAAGTAACAATCACTATTCCTTAATATCTCTTAACATCAATGGACTCAATGCCCCAATAAAAAGACACAGACTAACTGAATGGATACGTAAACAGGACCCTACATTTTGCTGCTTACAGGAAACACACCTCAGGGTCAAAGACAAACACTACCTTAGAGTAAAAGGCTGGAAGACAATTTTACAAGCAAATGGTCTCAGGAAACAAGCTGGAGTAGCCATTTTAATATCAGATAAAATTGACTTTCAACCCAAAGTCATCAAAAGAGACTCTGAGGGACACTTCTTGCTGGTCAAAGGAAAAATACAACAAGAAGAACTCTCAATCCTGAACATCTATGCTCCAAATGCAAGGGCACCCTCTTTCATAAAAGAAACTTTATTAAAACTCAAAGCACACATTGCACCTAACACAATAATTGTGGGTGACTTCAACACTGCACTTTCCTCAATGGACCGATCAGGAAAACAGAAACTAAACAAGGACACAATGAAACTAATTGAAGCTTTGGACCAATTGGATTTAACTGATATATATAGAACATTCTATCCTAAAACAAAAGAATATACCTTTTTTTCAGCACCTCATGGTACCTTCTCCAAAATCGACCATATAATTGGTCACAAGACAGACCTCAACAAATATAAGAAGATAGAACTAATCCCATGCCTCCTATCTGATCACTATGGAATAAAAGTGGTCTTCAATAGCAACAGAAACAACAGAAAACCCACATACACGTGGAAATTGAACAATACTCTACTCAATGACACCTTGGTCAAGGAAGAAATAAAGAAAGAAATTAAAGACTTTTTAGAACACAATGAAAATGAAAACACAACATACCCAAATCTATGGGACACAATGAAAGCAGTGCTAAGAGGAAAACTCATAGCCCTGAGTGCCTCCAAAAAGAAAATGGAGAGAGCATACATTACCAACTTAATGACACACCTGAAAGCCCTAGAACAAAAAGAAGCTATTTCACCCAGGAGGAGTAGAAGGCAGGAAATCATCAAACTCAGGGCCGAAATCAATCAAGTAGAAACAAAGAGAACCATACAAAAAATCAACAAAACCAGGAGCTGGTTCTTTGAGAAAATCAACAAGATAGATAAACCCTTAGCCAGACTGACCAAAGGGCACAGAGAAAGTATCCAAATTAACAAACTTAGAAATGAAAAGGGAGACATAACAACGGAAACTGAGGAAATCCAAAAAATCATCAGATCCTACTACAAGAGCCTGTACTCAACACAACTGGAGAATCTGGAGGAAATGGACAATTTCCTTGACAGATACCAAATACCAAAATTAAATCAGGACCAACTAGACCATCTAAACAGTCCCATAAAGCCTAAAGAAATAGAAGGAGTCATAGAAAGTCTTCCAACCAAAAAAAGCACAGGACCAGATGGTTTCAGTGCAGAATTCTACCAGACCTTCAAAGAAGAGTTAACACCAATACTCTTCAAACTATTCCACAAAATAGAAACAGAAGGAACACTACCCAATTCCTTCTACGAAGCCACAATTACGCTGATACCAAAGCCACACAAAGATCCAACAAAGAAAGAGAACTTCAGACCAATTTCCCTTATGAACATCGATGCAAAAATACTCAATAAAATTCTTGCCAACCGAATCCAAGAACACATCAAAACGATCATCCACCATGATCAAGTAGGCTTTATCCCGGGAATGCAGGGTTGGTTCAATATACGGAAATCCATCAATACAATCCACTACATAAACAAACTCAAAGAACAAAACCACATGGTCATTTCATTGGATGCTGAAAAAGCATTTGACAAAATTCAGCATCCTTTCATGCTTAAAGTCTTGGAGAGAACAGGAATTCAAGGCCCATACCTAAACATAGTAAAAGCAATATACAGCAAACCGGTAGCCAGCATCAAACTAAACGGAGAGAAACTTGAAGCAATCCCACTGAAATCAGGGACCAGACAAGGCTGCCCCCTTTCTTCTTATCTTTTCAATATTGTACTTGAGGTACTAGCTCGGGCAATTCGACAACATAAGGAGGTCAAAGGGATACAAATTGGAAAGGAGGAAGTCAAACTATCATTATTTGCAGACGACATGATCGTCTACCTAAGTGACCCAAAGAACTCCACTAGAGAGCTCCTACAGCTGATAAACAACTTCAGCAAAGTGGCAGGTTACAAAATCAACTCAAGCAAATCAGTGGCCTTCCTATACTCAAAGGATAAGCAGGCTGAGAAAGAAATTAGGGAAATGACCCCCTTCACAATAGCCACAAACAGTATAAAGTATCTTGGGGTGACTCTTACCAAACATGTGAAAGATCTGTATGACAAGAACTTCAAGACTCTGAAGAAGGAAATGGAAGATGACCTCAAAAAATGGGAAAACCTCCCATGCTCATGGATCGGTAGAATCAATATAGTTAAAATGGCCATTTTGCCTAAAGCACTATACAGATTCAATGCAATACCCATCAAAATCCCAACTCAATTCTTCACAGAGTTAGAAAGAGCAATTATCAAATTCATCTGGAACAACAAAAAACCCAGGATAGCTAAAACTATTCTCAGCAACAAAAGGAAATCTGGGGGAATCAGTATCCCTGACCTCAAGCAATACTACAGAGCAATAGTGTTAAAAACTGCATGGTATTGGTACAGTGACAGGCAGGAGGATCAATGGAACAGGATTGAAGATCCAGAAATGAACCCACACACCTATGGCCACTTGATCCTCGACAAAGAGGCTGAAAACATCCAATGGAAAAAAGATAGCCTTTTCAACAAATGGTGCTGGTTCAACTGGAGGTCAGCATGCAGAAGAATGCGAATTGATCCATCCTTGTCTCCTTGTACTAAGCTCAAATCCAAATGGATCAAGGACCTCCACATAAAGCCAGACACTCTGAAGCTAATAGAAAAGAAACTGGGGAAGACCCTTGAGGACATCGGTACAGGGAGAAAGTTTCTGAACAGATCACCAATAGCGTATGCTCTAAGAGCAAGGATTGACAAATGGGACCTCATAAGGTTACAGAGTTTCTGTAAGGCAAAGGACACCATCAAGAGGACAGATCGGCAACCAACAAATTGGGAAAAGATCTTCACCAATCCTACATCAGATAGAGGGCTAATATCCAATATATATAAAGAACTCAAGAAGTTAGACTCCAGAAAACCGAACAACCCTATTAAAAAATGGGGTACAGAGTTAAACAAAGAATTCTCACCTGAAGAACTTCGGATGGCGGAGAAGCATCTTAAAAAATGCTCAACTTCATTAGTCATTAGGGAAATGCAAATCAAAACAACCCTAAGATTTCATCTTACACCAGTCAGAATGGCTAAGATTAAAAATTCAGGAGACAGCAGGTGTTGGAGAGGGTGCGGAGAAAGAGGAACACTCCTCCACTGCTGGTGGGGTTGCAAATTGGTACAACCACTCTGGAAAGCAGTCTGGCGGTTCCTCCGAAAACTGGGCACCTCACTTCCAGAAGATCCTGCTATACCACTCCTGGGCATATACCCAGAGGATTCCCCACCATGTAATAAGGATACATGCTCTACTATGTTCATAGCAGCCCTATTTATAATTGCCAGATGCTGGAAAGAACCCAGGTATCCCTCAACAGAAGAGTGGATACAAAAAATGTGGTATATCTACACAATGGAGTACTATTCAGCCATTAGAAACAATGAATTCATGAAATTCTTAGGCAAATGGATGGAGCTAGAGAACATCATACTAAGTGAGGTAACCCAGACTCAAAAGGTGAATCATGGTATGCACTCACTAATAAGTGGTTATTAACCTAGAAAGCTGGAATACCCAAAACATAATCCACACATCAAATGAGATACAAGAAGAAAGCAGGAGTGGTCCCTGGTTCTGGAAAGACTCAGTGAAACAGTATTTGGCAAAACCAGAACGGGGAACTGGGAAGGGGTGGGAGGGAGGACAGGGGAAGAGAAGGGGGCTTACGGGACTTTCGGGGAGTGGGGGGGGGCTAGAAAAGGGGAAATCATTTGAAATGTAAATAAATTATATCGAATAAAAAAAATGCAAAAAAAAAAAAAGTTTACCTCTGATTGATTTCCTTCCTTCCTTCCTTCCTTCCTTCCTTCCTTCCTTCCTTCCTTCCTTCCTTCCTTCCTTCCTTCCTTCCTTCCTTCCTTTCCCCTTTCTTCCTTAAATATTCGCTTATTTATTTTATGAATGTGAGCACATTGTTGCTGTCTTCAGACACACTAGAAGAGAGCATTGGATGAAATGGTTGTGAGCCACCATGTAGTTGCTGGGAACTGAAACCAGGACCTCTAGAAGAGCAGTCAGTGCTCTTATCTGCTGAGCAATCTCTCCAGCCCTTTCACCTTTGATTTCTACAAGCCTGAAGTAGCAATGCTGTGCTCCCTCCTGACATGCTTGTATACTCAGTTAATACAATAATGAAAAAATGAAATTAAGTAATCATAGTAAACCTTTAAGAATTACACATAGTATAATGTATAGACTTTTGCAGTACCATCTCCTACTTCTTAGTAAGTATGAACCTGATCCTAACCATCACTATTGAGACTCAGATTACATTCACCACCACCAGAAATTTCTTTGTTCCTCTGCTGTTGTGGAATCATGCCCTTACTGTCAGCCCCCAGAAATCACTGCCTTTTCCATTTGCTGATGTTCTTGAATTCATACAGAAGATGCTCTTTCCTTTCTGTACATCTGTTGTGACTTTCTTTTCTTGCTTATGTTATAATTTTGGTTTTCATTTAATTTCTAATATTTTCTTTTTTATTATAATTTTTACTTTTTAAAACTTGAAGTGTGATCACAACATTTCTCCCTTTCCTCTATCCAGCTCCCACCATATATACCCCTGCTCCAGTTCCTCTTGAAATCACAGGCACATTTCTTTGCTATTGTTACATATATACATACTCAGTCTGATTAGGGTAATTTATTTGTTTGTTTTTGTTCAAAAGTATATGTTTTTATAGATGAATAAATGAATTAAAAAGTTCTTTGTCTTAAGTGGTAGGGATATATATATATATATATATATATATATATATATATATATATATATATATATATATTGGTTTTTCAATACAGGGTTTCTATGTGTAGCTCTGGCTGTCCTGGAACTCACTTGGTAGACCAAACTGGCCCCAAACTCAGAAATCCGCCTGCCTCTGCCTACCAAGTGCTGGGATTAAAGGTGTGCACCATCACCTCCCGTCTGGAGAATATATTTTTAAATCTCCACAAAATAGAATAAAGGGGAGAAATCCTGAGTAATAATATCTGTTAAGTTACATATTCACTTCTAACGAGTTCTCACACTTTGAGCTAAATTTAAAATGCTTCTGGAGAAAATAGTAAAAATAAAGTTACATTATAAGTATATAAATGCCTTTAAATATTTCTGTTAGTATGTATTCACTGTATAAAATGATGGGTTTATGGTATTTTCAGGACAGTGTGTCTTGAGTCTTGATTTTACTCATACTGCCCCTTTCCTGTCCCTGTTCAGCTCTGACTGGTACCCTTCAGTTTTTTTCTTGAGTCTAGATGCTACATGTGCTATGATACTTGTTTGAATATATATTTTTGTGAATATTTGAGACCATAAGATTATACAGTTTTTTTTGCATTTCCCTTCATCTCCAATTTATTTTTTAATTATATAGTTTATTTAAATTTCAAACATTATCCCCTTTCCTCCTTTCCTCCCCAAAAGTCCCCCCCATCCCATCCTTCCCCTCCCTGCTCACCAAGTCACCCACTCCTGCTTCCCTGTCCTGATATTCCCCTACATTTGGACATCTAGCCTTCACAGGACCAAGGGCCTTTCCTCCCATTAATGTTCAACAAGGCCATCCTCTGCTACATATGTGACTGGAGCCATGGGTCCCTCCATGTATACTCTTTGGTTCATGGTTCAGTCCCTGGGAGCTCTGGGGGTACTGGTTGGTTCATATTGTTGTTCCTCCTATGGGGCTGCAAATCCCTTCAGGTTCTTGGGTCCTTTTTGTAGCTCCTCTATTGGGGATCCTGTGCACTGGCAGAGCCTCTCAGGAGACAGCTGCCACAGACCACCCCAGTCAGGTATGGGAGTCCCTGAGATGAGTGTCCTCAAAGTTCAGGTGGGTAAGGATTTGCCAGTGACAAACAGAAACAAACACAAAGACAGTTTGAATCTAAGTGTATTTTACAGCTCTCAAGCAGAGGATTTTATACACTAAAAACCAAACATAACAACTCTTAGAAACCATATCTAGTGAAACAATCACTGATACTATCTAAGATCATTTGGCACAGTAAAATACAAAAATTATCCAAGCATTACAACTCTGAAACTGCATATTCAGTGAATCACAAACAGAACAGGTAACATAATTATTAATATAAATCATCAAAATATAGCAATTCTAAAAGGATGTATTCAATAGGGCGGTCATCCAAGGTTAGTGGCATATTCCCAAGAACAGGTTAATAAATCTTATGGTAAGTGTTTTTAACTGCTGAGCTAACTTTTCAGTTCCATATGGTTAATTATTATTTAACATCTAATGCCTGATATTTTTTAATAAATCTTCAATACATAAATTTAAACTATCTCAATTTTTTCTAATTAAGGCTTACTTTACCATATACAGGAACCCACCTTGGATGCCACACATGTAGCCATATGAAATTTTGTTGTTGGGAAAGTTTTTATCTATAATAATAATTTTGTAAATCGTTTAAAAAGTAAAGTGTTGGTTTCCCCAAGATAAGGTCATGCTAGTGATCCCATCTCAAGGGATGTTTCATACTTATTATTGTTGCTTAAGATTTTGGCCTAGGCTACCAGGAACCTGTAACTAAGAAAAAAGAACAAAAGAAAGCAAACCAGAAAAACTGTCATGAGAACTATGGCTCAATATGTTTGCTCCGGCAGAGTTCCACAACCAGTTCCAGGAGAGCTCCTTCTTTTGAAGTCTAATACCTCAGTCTGTGGAACTTGTCACACAGATTCTACTGGGGTTGGTGTGGCAGACAGATATATCAGGCTCTGGTCAGCAAGTACTTATTGGCATCCACAAAAGTGTCTGTGTTTGGTAACTGTATATAAGATGGATTCCCAGGTAGGGCATTCTCAGGATGGCCTTTTATTCAGTCTCTGCTCCACACTTTGTCTCTGTATCTCCACCCATGGGCATTTTGTTCTACCTTCTAAGAAAAACTGAAGTATTCACACTTTGGTCTTCCTTCTTCTTGAGCTTCATGTGGTCTGTGAATTATATCTTGGGTATTCTGAGCTTCTGGGCTAATATCCACTTATCCAGTGAGTATATACCATGTGTGTTCTTTTGTTACTGGTTTACTTCACTCAGGATGATATTTTCTAGTTCTATCCATTTGGCTAAGAATTTTATGAATTCATTGTTTTTAATAGCTATGTAATATTCAGTTGTGTAAATGTATCATGTTTTCTCTATCCATTTCTCTGTTGAAGGACAACTGGATTATTTTAAGCTTCTAGAAAGTATAAATAAGGCTACTATGAACATAGTGGAACATGTATCCTTAATACATTTTGAGCATCTTCTCAGTATATGCCCAGGGGTGGTATAGCTGGATCCTCTGGTGTACTATGTCCAGTTTTCTGAGGAACTTCCAAATAGATTTTCAGAGTAGTTGTGGCAGCTTGCAATCCAACCAAGAAATGTAGTGGTGCAGATCAAGTGACCATAGGTGTGTAGGTTTGTTTTGGGGTCTTCTATTCAATTGATCTACCTGCCTGTCACTGTACCAATATCACACAGTTTTTATCATTATTGCTCTGTGGTATAGCTTGAGGTGAGGGATGGTGATTCCATCATAGGTGTTTTTATTGTTGAGAATAGTTTTTGCTATACTGTTTTTTTGTTATTCCAGATAAATTTGGAAATTGCTTTTTTGAACTCTAAGAGGAATTGATTTGGAATTTTGGTGGGCATTGCATTAAATCTGTACATTGCTTTAGGTAAGATTGGCCATTTTTACTATATTAACCCTACCAATCCATGAGCATGGGAGATATTTACATCACATGAGGTCTTCTTCAATTTCATTCTTCAGTGACTTGAAGCTCTTCTCATACAGATCTTTCATTTGCTTGGTTAGTGTCACACCAAGGTATTTTATATTATTTGTGACTATTGTGAGAGGTATGATTTCCCTAAGTTCTTTTTCAGCCTCTTTATACTTTGAGTATAGGAGTGCTACTGATTTGTTTGAGTTAATTTTATATCTAGTCACTTTGCTGAAGTTGTTTATCAGGTTTAGGAGTTCTCTGGTGGAATTTTTGGGGTCATTTAAGTGTATTATAATATCTGCAAATAGTGATACTTTGACTTCTTCCTTTCTAATTTGTATCCCTTTGATGTCCTTTTACTGTCTAGTTTCTCTGAATAGGTCTTAGTGTACTATATTGATAAGGTAGGGAGAGAGGGGCCAGCCTTGTCTAGTCCCTGATTTCAGTGGGATTGCTTCAAGTTTCTCTCCATTTAATTTGGTGTTGGCTACTAGTTTGCTGTATATTGCTTTTACTATGATTAAGGTATGGGCCTTGAATTCCTGATCTTTCCAAAACTTTTATAATGAAGGGATGCTGGATTTTGTCAAATGCTTTCTCAGAATACAATGAAATGATCATGTGATTTTTTCCTTTGAGTTTGTTTATATAGTGGATTACATTGATGAATTTCTGTACATTGAACCATCCTTGCATCCCTGGGATGATACCTACTTGATTGTGGTGAATGATTGTTTTGATGTGTTTTTGGATTCAGTTGGCAAGTATTTTATTGAGTACTTTTGCATTGATATTCATAATATTCATAAGGGAAGTTGGTCTGAAGTTCTATTTGTTGGGTCTTTGTGTGGTTTAGGTATCAGAGTAATTGTGGCTTCATAGAATAAACTGAGTAGTGTTCCTTCTGCTGCTATTTTGTGGAATAGTTTGAAGAGTATTGGTAGTAAGTCTTCTTTGAAGGTCTGATAGAACTCTGCACTAAACTCATCTAGTCCAGGGTGGGTTTTTTTTTTTTTTTTGGTTGGGAGAATATTAATAGCTGCTTCTATATCTTTAGGTATTATATGACTGTTTAGATAATTTATCCGATCCCGATGTAACTTTGGTACATGATTCCTGTCTAGAAAATTGTCTATTTCATCTAGATTTTCTAGTTTTGTTGAGTATAGGTTTTTAGTATACTTAGCACTGTTTCCATTGCATGAAACAATCATTCACCACAATCAAGTAGGTATCATCCCAGGGATGCAAGGATGGTTCAATGTACAGAAATTCATCAATGTAATCCACTATATAAACAAACTCAAAGGAAAAAAAATCACATGATCATTTCATTATATTCTGAGAAAGCATTTGACGAAATCCAGCCTTCCTTCATTATAAAAGTTTTGGAAAGATCAGGAATTCAAGGCCCATACCTAATCATAGTAAAAGCAATATACAGCAAACTAGTAGCCAACACCAAATTAAATGGAGAGAAACTTGAAGCAATCCCACTGTTGAGTATAGGATCTGATGATTTTTTGATTTCCCTAGTATCTGTTGTTATGTCTCCCTTTTCATTTCTGAATTTGTTGATTTGGATACTATATCTGTGCCCTCTCATTAGTTTGACTAAGGCTTTATCTATCATGTTGGTTTTTTTCAAAGATAGCTTCTATTTTGGTTGATTCTTTTTATAGTTCTTTTTGTTTCTACTTGGTTGATTTCAGCCCCGAGTTTGATTATTTCCTGCCATCTACTCCTCTTGGCTGTATTTGCTTCTTTTTGTTATAGAGCCTTAAGATGTTCTTTCAAGCTGCTAGTGTATGCTCTTTTCAGTTTCTTTTTGGAGGCACTCAGAGCTATGAGCTTGCCTCTTAGTACTGTTTCCATTGCATCCCATGAGTTTGGATGTATTGTGCCTTCATTTTCATTAAATTCAAGAAGGTCTTTAATTTCTTTCTTTCTTTATTCCTTCACCAAGTTATTGTTGAGTAGACTGTTGTTCAGTTTCCATGTGTATGTGGATTTTCTATTGTTTTTTGTTGGTATTGAAGACCAGCCTTAGTCTGTGGTGATCTGATAGGGTGCATGGGATTATTCGTATATCTGTTAAAGTCTGTTTTGTGACAGAGGATGTGGTCATTTTTGGAGAAATGTGACATGCTGGGAAGAAGGTATATTCTTTTGTTTTAGGATAAAATATTCTATAGATATCTGTTCAATCCATTTGGTTCATAACTTCTGTTAGTTTCACTGTGTCTCTGTTTAGTTTCTGTTTCCGTAATCTGTACAGTGATGAAAGTGACATGTTGAAGTCTTCCACTATTATTGTGTGAGGCACAATGTGTGTTTTGAGTTTTAGTAATTTTTTTATGAATATTCATACCCTAGCATTTGGAGCATAGGTGTTCAGAAGTGAGAGTTCATCTTGGTAGATTTTTCCTTTGATGAGTATGAAGCATCCTTTGTGTTTTTTGATAACTTTTGGTTGAAAGTCAATTTTATCTGATATTAGAATGGCTACTCCAGCTTGTTTCCTGGAACCATTTGCTTGGAAAATTGTTATCTAGCCTTTTGCTCTGAGGTAATGTTTCTCTTTGTCACTGAGGTGTGTTTCTTGTATGCAGCAAAATGCTGGCTCCTGTTTATGTATCCAGTCTGTTAGTCTATGTCTTTTTATTGGAGAATTGACTCCACTGATTATTTAGGGATATTAAGGAAAAATGATTGTTGATTCCTGTTATTTTTTGTTATTTGAGGTGGAGTTATGTTATGTGGCTTTCTCCCCTTTGATTTGTTAAAAGAAGATTATTTTTTTGCTTTTCTAGTGTGTAGTTTCCCTCTTTTTTGTTGGTGTTTTCCATTCATTATCCTTTGTAGGGCTGGATTTGTGTAAAGATACTCTGTAAATTTATTTTTGTCATGGAATACCTTGGTGTCTCCATCTATGATAATTGAGAGTTTTAAAAGGTATATTCTTTATTTACACTTCAATTGTTGTCCCCTTTCTTGGTTCCCCCTCCCCCAAAAATCTTGTAAGCCATCTCCTTCCCCAATCAACCCACCTCACCTCCCCCTCTACACTATGGTATCAAGTCTTTCCAGGACCAAGGGCCTCTCCCCCATTTGGTGTCCAACAAGATCATCCTCTGCTGCTGATGTGTCTGGGGCCATGGGTAACTCCAAGTGTACTCTTTGGTTGATGGTTTTGTCCCTGGGATCTCTGGGAGTACTGGGTGACTCATATTGTTGTTCCTCCTACTATGGTGCTGCAAACCACATCAGCTCCTTTGGTTCTTTCTCTATCTCATCCATTGGGGACCCTGTGCTCAGTTCAGTGGCTGGCTGAGAGGTTCCCCCTCTGTATTTGCCATGCACTAACAGAGCCTCCCAGGTTTTGCTGGGTATAGTTGCCTGGGTTGGCATTTTTGTTTCCTCAGGGTCCATATGACATCTTCCCAGCATCTTCTGGCTTTCATAGTCTCTATGAAGAATTCTTCTGTAATTCTGATAGTCTGCTTTTATATGTTAGTTGACTCTTTACCCCTTACTGCTTTTAATATTCTATCTTTTTTTTGTTTAGTGCACTTGGTGTTTTGACTGTTATGTGACAGGAGGAATATCTGTTCTGGTCTAGTCTGTTTGGAGTTCTGTAGGCTTTTTATATATTCATGGGCATCTCTCTCTTTAGGTTAGGGAAATTTTCTTCCATAATTTTATTGAAGACATTTACTGGTCCTTTAAGCTGGAAATCTTCGCTCTCTACTATACCTATAATCCATGGGTTTGGTCTTCTCATTGTGTCCTGGATTTCCTGGATATTTTGGGTTACAAGCTTTTTGCATTTTTTAAACATTTTCTTTGGCTGTTGTTTCAATGTTTTCTATGGTATCTTCTGCACCTGAGATTCTCTCTTCTATGTCTTTTGATTTTGTTGATTCTTGCATCTATGACTCCTGACTCCTTTCCTAGGTTTTCTATGTCAAGAGTTGTTTCCCTTTGTGATTTCTTTATTGTTTCTACTTGATTTTTAGATACTGGATTGTTTTGTTCAATTCCTTCACCTGTTTGATAGTGTTTTCCTGTAGTTATTTAAGACAACCATTTATGTCCTTCTTGAATTCCTCTGTCAGTACCATGAGCTGTGATTTTAAATCCAAGTCTTGCTTTTCTGGTGTGTTGGGACATCCAGGTCTTGCTGTTTTGGGAGATCTGGGTTCAGATGATGCCATGTTGTCTTGGTTTCTGTTGGTAATGTTCTTGCATTTACCTTTCACCATCTGGTTATCTCTGGTGTTAGTTGGCCCTGCCATCTCCGTCTGGAACTTGTCCCTCCTGAGGGCCTGCAATCCTGTCTCAGCACCCCTGGCAGACTAACTCTCCTCTGTCACAGAGGGCTGTGGCTCAGCCCAGCTCCTGGGTACATATGGACCCTGGAAGGACACTGTCCTAGATGCTCTGCCACTCCTGTGCTCCCTGCATTTCTTTTCACACCAGCCTCAGTCAACAGAGAGAAAATGGTGGTCTCATTTCCAAATCCAGGAGTTAAAGCACTCCTTGGAAACCAGTCTTCCCCTGGCAGGCCCAGTGCACTGACAGATGTGGAGCAGCCCAGCTGGAACCACATTTTTTTATCCATTCTTATTTATTTATTTTTTTTATCCTCGATGACCACGACTCTTGTTAAGAGGAGCAATGTAGGTTTTTTTTTTTTTTTTTTTGGCAGAGATTTGTCACCATTTCTTTGCAGGTTAAAAAGAGTGGTGAAAACATAAAATAACAGCAACACCAAAACAACAACAACAACAATAACAACAACAAACACCAACAACTAACAGACCACCACCACCACCACAAACACCAGAATTCACTGGTGTCTTTAGAAATGTTTCCAGACTCCACACTGTTGTTGTAGCTTAGTGAACAACTTCTGCTTTTGGCATTTTTCTAATCAGCTATCACCCATTAACCAGAACGTCAGAAGGGAGCTCACTCTGGAGCTGCCCATGTGGTGGCTGCTCCAGTGTCTTCCGCATTCTTCAGGAAGAGCCCCGCAGTCAGTGCACATGTCTCTAGAATGGCATTTGCTTCTGTGCACAGTTGTCCTGAAAGAAAATCCGAGGTGCACTGTTCCTGCTCAAGATAACAAACACTCTTGAAGAAGTTCTATTTGCACTTAACAACCTGTAAAGTTTTGTCTTTCGAATTAACTGAGTAGAATAATATGTAGTTGCAATGTATGTGGCATGACGTGATCTGTACATGCTGTAAGAAAAAGATTATTTTGAATGTTAATTCAAAAAGTTGAGATCTTGTGAAGGGTTCTCAGATTCTATTAGTCTTGAGTATTCTCTTCTGACCCGGAGTAAACTACTCTAAGTTATATAGGCAGTGGAATTTCACACAATGTGTAAATTAGAAGTTCTGGGAAATCAGAAAATTGCTGAAATTCGAGGTGGAGCACACCTGACATCTGAAATTCCGTGTATGTGCAACTATACCTGCTTTCCAGACCCTCTGTCTCTCTTTTTTTATTTTTTATTTTTTTTATTCGATACAATTTATTTACATTTCAAATGATTTCCCTTTTCTAGCCCCCCCCCCACTTCCTGAAAGTCCCGTAAGCCCCCTTCTCTTCCCCTGTCCTCCCACCCACCCCTTCCCACTTCCCCGTTCTGGTTTTGCTGAATACTGTTTCACTGAGTCTTTCCAGAACCAGGGGCCACTCCTCCTTTCTTCTTGTACCTCATTTGATGTGTGGATTATGTTTTGGGTATTCCAGTTTTCTAGGTTAATATCCACTTATTAGTGAGTGCATACCATGATTCACCTTTTGAGTCTGGGTTAACTCACTTAGTATGATATTCTCTAGCTCCATCCATTTGCCTAAGAATTTCATGAATTCATTGTTTCTAATGGCTGAATAGTACTCCATTGTGTAGATATACCACATTTTTTGCATCCACTCTTCTGTTGAGGGATACCTGGGTTCTTTCCAGCATCTAGCAATTATAAATAGGGCTGCTATGAACATAGTAGAACATGTATCCTTATTAAATGGTGGAGAGTCTTCTGGGTATATGCCCAGGAGTGGTATAGCAGGATCTTCTGGAAGTGAGGTGCCCAGTTTTCGGAGGAACCGCCAGACTGCTTTCCAGAGTGGTTGTACCAATTTGCAACCCCACCAGCAGTGGAGGAGTGTTCCTCTTTCTCCACACCCTCTCCAACACCTGCTGTCTCCTGAATTTTTAATCTTAGCCATTCTGACTGGTGTAAGATGAAATCTTAGGGTTGTTTTGATTTGCATTTCCCTAATGACTAATGAAGTTGAACATTTTTTAAGATGCTTCCCCGACATACGAAGTTCTTCAGGTGAGAATTCTTTGTTTAACTCTGTACCCCATTTTTTAATAGGGTTGTTTGGTTTTCTGGAGTCTAACTTCTTGAGTTCTTTATATATATTGGATATTAGCCCTCTATCTGATGTAGGATTGGTGAAGATCTTTTCCCAATTTGTTGGTTGCCGATTTGTCCTCTTGATGGTGTCCTTAGCCTTACAGAAACTTTGTAATTTTATGAGGTCCCATTTGTCAATTCTTGCTCTTAGAGCATACGCTATTGGTGTTCTGTTCAGAAATTTTCTCCCTGTACCGATGTCCTCAAGGGTCTTCCCCAGTTTCTTTTCTATTAGCTTCAGAGTGTCTGGCTTTATGTGGAGGTCCTTGATCCATTTGGATTTGAGCTTAATACAAGGAGACAAGGATGGATCAATTCGCATTCTTCTGCATGCTGACCTCCAGTTGAACCAGCACCATTTGTTGAAAAGGCTATCTTTTTTCCATTGGATGTTTTCAGCCTCTTTGTCGAAGATCAAGTGGCCATAGGTGTGTGGGTTCATTTCTGGATCTTCAATCCTGTTCCATTGATCCTCCTGCCTGTCACTGTACCAATACCATGCAGTTTTTAACACTATTGCTCTGTAGTATTGCTTGAGGTCAGGGATACTGATTCCCCCAGATTTTCTTTTGTTGCTGAGAATAGTTTTAGCTATCCTGGGTTTTTTGTTGTTCCAGATGAATTTGATAATCGCTCTTTCTAACTCTGTGAAGAATTGAGTTGGGATTTTGATGGGTATTGCATTGAATCTGTATAGTGCTTTAGGCAAAATGGCCATTTTAACTATATTGATTCTACCGATCCATGAGCATGGGAGGTTTTCCCATTTTTTGAGGTCTTCTTCCATTTCCTTCTTCAGAGTCTTGAAGTTCTTGTCATACAGATCTTTCACATGTTTGGTAAGAGTCACCCCAAGATACTTTATACTGTTTGAGGCTATTGTGAAGGGGGTCATTTCCCTAACTTCTTTCTCAGCCTGCTTATCCTTTGAGTATAGGAAGGCCACTGATTTGCTTGAGTTGATTTTATAACCTGCCACTTTGCTGAAGTTGTTTATCAGCTGTAGGAGCTCTCTAGTGGAGTTCTTTGGGTCACTTAGGTAGACGATCATGTCATCTGCAAATAATGATAGTTTGACTTCTTCCTTTCCAATTTGTATCCCTTTGACCTCCTTATGTTGTCGAATTGCCCGAGCTAGTACCTCAAGTACAATATTGAAAAGATAAGGAGAAAGGGGGCAGCCTTGTCTGGTCCCTGATTTCAGTGGGATTGCTTCAAGTTTCTCTCCATTTAGTTTGATGCTGGCTACCGGTTTGCTGTATATTGCTTTTACTATGTTTAGGTATGGGCCTTGAATTCCTGTTCTCTCCAAGACTTTAAGCATGAAAGGATGCTGAATTTTGTCAAATGCTTTTTCAGCATCCAATGAAATGACCATGTGGTTTTGTTCTTTGAGTTTGTTTATGTAGTGGATTGTATTGATGGATTTCCGTATATTGAACCAACCCTGCATTCCCGGGATAAAGCCTACTTGATCATGGTGGATGATCGTTTTGATGTGTTCTTGGATTCGGTTGGCAAGAATTTTATTGTGTATTTTTGCATCGATGTTCATAAGGGAAATTGGTCTGAAGTTCTCTTTCTTTGTTGGATCTTTTTGTGGCTTTGGTATCAGCGTAATTGTGGCTTTGTAGAAGGAATTGGGTAGTGTTCCTTCTGTTTCTATTTTGTGGAATAGTTTGAAGAGTATTGGTGTTAACTCTTCTTTGAAGGTCTGGTAGAATTCTGCACTGAAGCCATCTGGTCCTGTGCTTTTTTTGGTTGGAAGACTTTCTATGACTCCTTCTATTTCTTTAGGCTTTATGGGATTGTTTAGATGGTCTAGTTGGTCCTGATTTAATTTTGGTATTTGGTATCTGTCAAGGAAATTGTCCATTTCCTCCAGATTCTCCAGTTGTGTTGAGTACAGGCTCTTGTAGTAGGATCTGATGATTTTTTGGATTTCCTCAGTTTCCGTTGTTATATCTCCCTTTTCATTTCTAAGTTTGTTAATTTGGATACTTTCTCTGTGCCCTTTGGTCAGTCTGGCTAAGGGTTTATCTAACTTGTTGATTTTCTCAAAGAACCAGCTCCTGGTTTTGTTGATTTTTTGTATGGATCTCTTTGTTTCTACTTGATTGATTTCGGCCCTGAATTTGATGATTTCCTGCCTTCTACTCCTCCTGGGCGAAATAGCTTCTTTTTGTTCTAGGGCTTTCAGGTGTGTCATTAAGCTGGTAATGTATGCTCTCTCCATTTTCTTTTTGGAGGCACTCAGGGCTATGAGTTTTCCTCTTAGCACTGCTTTCATTGTGTCCCATAGATTTGGGTATGTTGTGTTTTCATTTTCATTGTGTTCTAAAAAGTCTTTAATTTCTTTCTTTATTTCTTCCTTGACCAAGGTATCATTGAGTAGAGTATTGTTCAGTTTCCACGTGTATGTGGGTTTTCTGTTGTTTGTGTTGCTATTGAAGACCACTTTTACTCCATAGTGATCAGATAGGAGGCATGGGATTAGTTCTATCTTCTTATGTTTGTTGAGGTCTGTCTTGTGACCAATTATATGGTCGATTTTGGAGAAGGTACCATGAGGTGCTGAGAAAAAGGTATATTCTTTTGTTTTAGGATAGAATGTTCTATATATGTCTGTTAAATCTAATTGGTCCAAAGCTTCAATTAGTTTCATTGTGTCCCTGTTTAGTTTCTGTTTTCCTGATCGGTCCATTGAGGAAAGTGCAGTGTTGAAGTCACCCACAATTATTGTGTTAGGTGCAATGTGTGCTTTTAGTTTTAATAAAGTTTCTTTTACGAAAGAGGGTGCCCTTGCATTTGGGTCATAGATGTTCAGGATTGACAGTTCTTCTTTTTGTATTTTTCCTTTGACCAGCAAGAAGTGTCCCTCAGGGTCTCTTTTGATGACTTTGGGTTGAAAGTCAATTTTATCTGATATTAAAATGGCTACTCCAGCTTGTTTCCTGAGACCATTTGCTTGTAAAATTGTCTTCCAGCCTTTTACTCTAAGGTAGTGTTTGTCTTTGACCCTGAGGTGTGTTTCCTGTAAGCAGCAAAATGTAGGGTCCTGTTTACGTATCCATTCAGTTAGTCTGTGTCTTTTTATTGGGGCATTAAGTCCATTGATGTTAAGAGATATTAAGGAATAGTGATTGTTACTTCCTATCATTTTTGACGTTATTTTTTAAATTTGAATGCTTAACTTCTTTTAGGTTTTATGAAAGGTTACTATCTTGCTTTTTCCAGGGTGAAGTTTCCCTCCTTGTATTGGTGTTGTCCTCCTATTATCCTTTTTAGGGCCGGGTTTGTGGATAGATATTGGGTAAACTTGGTTTTGTCATGAAATATCTTAGTTTCTCCATCTATGGTGATTGAGAGTTTTGCTGGATATAGTAGTTTTGGTTGGCATTTGTGTTCTCTTAGAGTCTGCATGAGATCTGCCCAGGACCTTCTAGCCTTCATAGTCTCAGGTGAAAAGTCTGCTGTGATTCTGATAGGTCTTCCTTTATATGTTACTTGGCCTTTTTCTCTTACTGCCTTTAGTATTCTTTCTTTGTTTAGAACATTTGGTGTTTTGATTATTATGTGACGGGAAGTATTTCTGCTCAGGTCCAGTCTGTTTGGAGTTCTGTAGGCTTCTTGTATATTCATGGGCATCTCTCTCTTTAGGTTAGGGAAGTTTTCTTCCATAATTTTATTGAAGATATTTGCTGGCCCTTTAAGTTGTAAATCTTCACTCTCATCTATGCCTATAATCCTTAGGTTTGGTCTTCTCATTGTGTCCTGGATTTCCTGGATATTTTGGGTTACAAGCTTTTTGCATTTTGCATTTTCTTTAACTGTTGAGTCCATGGTTTCTATAGAATCTTCAGCATCTGAAATTCTTTCTTCTATCTCTTGTATTCTGTTGTTGATATTTGCATCTCTGTCCCCTGATTTCTTCCCAAGGCTTTCTATCTCCAAAGTTGTCTTCCTTTGAGTTTTCTTAGTTGTTTCTACTTCTGATTTTAGATCCTGGATGGTTTTGCTTAGCTCCTTCACTTGCATGTTTGTGTTTTCCTGTAATTCTTTAAGAGATTTTTGTGTTTCCTCTTTCATGACCTCAGCCTGTTGACCAAAGTTCTCCTGTATTTCTTTAAGTGTTTCTTGCATTTCCTCCTTGTTGGCTTTTGTATTCTCCTGGATTTCTTTCAATGATTTTTGTGTTTCCCTTGCAAGGGCTTCTTCTTTTGATCCATTTTCTCCTGAATTTCTTTAAGTATGTCCTTCATGTGTTCCTGTACCAGCATCATGACCAGTGATTTTAAATCCAAATCTTGTTTTACTGGTGTGATGGGGTATCCAAGACATGTTGGTAGAGGAGAATTGGGTTCAGATGTTGCCATATTGCCTTGATTTCTGTTAGTGACGTTCCTGCGTTTGCATTTTGCCATCTAGTTCTCACTGGTGTTAGTCTTGTCAGTGCTGGACTCACCCGTGCAAGCTGCCCCTTCCCAGTTGGCCTCTGGTGCACAGCTTACCTCGTGCACTTCTTGTAGACAGGGTGCTGCTGCCCAGGCTGTTCAGATCCCAAAGCAGGCACCCAAAGGCTCCCGCTGGCGCCCGCTGGATTCACTGGAGCACACTGACTTCTCCCAGCTGTCCGCCCTGGATCCCAGCTAGCCACTTGCAGGAGTTGGAGATGTGGTGCTGCCGCCCAGGCTGATCTGGATCAGGAAGCGGAGAGAGCAGAGCTGAGGGCTTCTACCTGAGGCCTTGCCCCAGATTGTGTCTGTGGACCAGATGGAGCCCGTGTGCACCCCCAGGGAGTGCCGATGGTGTATGCTGCTGTGACCTCCCCTGTGTTCTGCTCACTCAGCTGGGCAGCCGATCCGCCAACCGGGCTGTCGCACACAAGGTTAGCCTGGCCACCCAGTCCCTGAGTCCAGGCAAAAGCCTGGGAGGCCAAGGTCCAAGCAAAGTTCCCCTAGGGCTATGACTGTTAATTGGGTCTGCCAGGTGACTAGGATGGCGGGCGTGCGCGCCCGTGCTCCCTGAAAGCGCTGGGAGAGTCTGCTGTGCTAACAATCACCTGGGCGGGTTGACTCACAGATGGCCCACCAAGCCGCCCAGTTCTTGGGGTCAGTCCTGTGCCTTTTGGGGCCTAAACCCCCGCTTTGTTAGCCTCAGGCTATGCCTGTTACAGGTCTGCCTGCCAGAGCTCTCTGTCGTCCTGCAGGCAAAATGGCGGCGGCGCGCACGCAGGCCTGGGCAAAAAACCTCCTGGTTGGGTTGGCATCCCGATGGCCCCCCCCCGACCAGCCCAGGGCCTGGGTGCAGGCCAACGCCCGTCGGGCTCAGACCACCGCGGTGTTGGCCTCAGATTATGTTTGTGTACCTCAGTCTGTCCGATCCCTGGAGTACGGAACCAAGATGGATGCACTTCTGAAGTCCAGGCTGTCCGTTTTTAATGGTCCCTTTTGTCCCACCTTGCCTGGGAACTTTATTGTCTCTCACCAAGAACTTTATTGTCCCATTTAACCGGGAACTTTATTGTCCCATTTAACCGGGAACTTACCAGCACGCTAGCCTGACTGCGAGAAGTTCTGATCTTCAAACCCCACGAAGGAGGAGAGCTTCTTGTCCCAGGTTTCGGCACCAGTTGTCGCGTCCACCCTCGCTGGCAAGGAATGACGCAACACAGGAAGATCTTCTTCAAGCAGTTTACTCAGGACCCTTGTACTTCTTCTCCTTCTTCTCCCTCTTCTGACCCCGAGAGAATCAGCCCAGCTCTTAAATACTAATAGCCAGCCAATCAGGCTTAGCCATGTGGGCATTGCTGATAGGTTGTATCCACGTGGAAGGCGCAAGACTCAACAGGCTCCACCCAAATAAGGACTTGTTAACAGTTAAGGACAGTTAACGACAGTTAACGACAGTTAACGACAGTTAACGGGCAAGCAGCTCCCTACATTTCAGTGTGTCAGGTTTTATGTGGAGGTCCTTGATCCATTTGGAGTTGAGCTTGGTACAAGGAGATAAGAATGGATCGATGCGCATTCTTCTGCATGCTGACCTCCAATTGAACCAGCACCATTTGTTGAAAAGACTATTTTTTTTCCACTGGATGCTTTCAGCTCCTTTGTCGAAGATCAAGTGACCATAGGTGTGTTGGTTCATGTCTGGGTCTTCAATCCTATTCCATTGATCTGCTTGCCTGATATTGTACCAATACCATGCGGTTTTTATCACTATTGCTCTGTAGTAGAGTTTAAAGTCTGGGATATTGAATCCCCCTGAAGTTCTTTTTCTGTTGAGAATAGATTTAGCTATCCTGGGTTTTTTGTTATTCCAGATGAATTTGAGAATTGCTCTTTCTAGCTCTATGAAGAACTGGGTTGGGATTTTTATGGGAATAGCATTGAATCTGTAGATTGCCTTTGGCAAGATGGCCATTTTAACTATATTAATCCTGCCAATCCATGAGCATGGAAGGTTTTTCCATTTTCTGAGATCTTCTTCGATTTCCTTCTTCAGAGATCTGAAGTTCTTGTCATATAGGTCTTTCACTTGTTTGGTTAGAGTCACCCCAAGATACTTTATGCTGTTTGTAGCTATTGTGAATGGGGTCATTTCCCTAATTTCTTTCTCAGTCTGCTTATCCTTTGAATATATAAAGGCTACTGATTTGCTTGCATTGATTCTGTAGCCAGCTACTTTGCTGAAGTTGTTTATCAGCTGTAGGAGTTCTCTAGTAGAATATTTAGGGTCACTTAAGTATACTATCATATCATCTGCAAATAGTGATAGTTTGACTTCTTCCTTTCCAATTTGTATCCCTTTGACTTCCTTCTATTTTCTAATTGCTCTAGCTAGGCCTTCAAGAACTATATTGAAAATACATGGTCATTTCATTGGATGCTGAAAAAGCATTTGACAAAATTCAGCATCCTTTCATGCTTAAAGTCTTGGAGAGAACAGGAATTCAAGGCCCATACCTAAACATAGTAAAAGCAATATACAGCAAACTGGTAGCCAGCATCAAACTAAATGGAGAGAAACCTGAAGCAATCCCACTGAAATCAGGGACCAGACAAGGCTGCCCCCTTTCTCCTTATCTTTTCAATATTGTACTTGAGGTACTAGCTCGGGCATTTCGACAACATAAGGAGGTCAAAGGGATACAAATTGGAAAGGAAGAAGTCAAACTATCATTATTTGCAGACGACATGATCGTCTACCTAAGTGACCCAAAGAACTCCACTAGAGAGCTCCTACAGCTGATAAACAACTTCAGAAAAGTGGCAGGTTATAAAACCAACTCAAGCAAATCAGTGGCCTTCCTATACTCAAAGGATAAGCAGGCTGAGAAAGAAGTTAGGGAAATGACCCCCTTCACAATAGCCACAAACAGTATAAAGTATCTTGGGGTGACTCTTACCAAACATGTGAAAGATCTGTATGACAAGAACTTCAAGACTCTGAAGAAGGAAATGGAAGAAGACCTCAAAAAATGGGAAAACCTCCCATGCTCATGGATCGGTAGAATCAATATAGTTAAAATGGCCATTTTGCCTAAAGCACTATACAGATTCAATGCAATACCCATCAAAATCCCAACTCAATTCTTCACAGAGTTAGAAAGAGCAATTATCAAATTCATCTGGAACAACAAAAAACCCAGGATAGCTAAAACTATTCTCAGCAACAAAAGAAAATCTGGGGGAATCAGTATCCCTGACCTCAAGCAATACTACAGAGCAATAGTGTTAAAAACTGCATGGTATTGGTACAGTGACAGGCAGGAGGATCAATGGAACAGGATTGAAGATCCAGAAATGAACCCACACACCTATGGCCACTTGATCTTCGACAAAGAGGCTGAAAACATCCAATGGAAAAAAGATAGCCTTTTCAACAAATGGTGCTGGTTCAACTGGAGGTCAGCATGCAGAAGAATGTGAATTGATCCATCCTTGTCTCCTTGTACTAAGCTCAAATCCAAATGGATCAAGGACCTCCACATAAAGCCAGACACTCTGAAGCTAATAGAAAAGAAACTGGGGAAGACCCTTGAGGACATCGGTACAGGGAGAAAATTTCTGAACAGAACACCAATAGCGTATGCTCTAAGAGCAAGAATTGACAAATGGGACCTCATAAGGTTACAGAGTTTGTGTAAGGCAAAGGACACCATCAAAAGGACAAATCGGCAACCAACAAATTGGGAAAAGATCTTCACCAATCCTACATCAGATAGAGGGCTAATATCCAATATATATAAAGAACTCAAGAAGTTAGACTCCAGAAAACCAAACAACCCTATTAAAAAATGGGGTACAGAGTTAAACAAAGAATTCTCACCTGAAGAACTTCGGATGACGGAGAAGCATCTTAAAAAATGCTCAACTTCATTAGTCATTAGGGAAATGCAAATCAAAACAACCCTAAGATTTCATCTTACACCAGTCAGAATGGCTAAGATTAAAAATTCAGGAGACAGCAGGTGTTGGAGAGGGTGTGGAGAAAGAGGAACACTCCTCCACTGCTGGTGGGGTTGCAAATTGGTACAACCACTCTGGAAATCAGTCTGGCGGTTCCTCCCAAAACTGGGCTCCTCACTTCCAGAAGATCCTGCTATACCACTCCTGGGCATATACCCAGAAGACTCCCCACCATGTAATAAGGATACATGTTCTACTATGTTCATAGCAGCCCTATTTATAATTGCCAGATGCTGGAAAGAACCCAGGTATCCCTCAACAGAAGAGTGGATGCAAAAAATGTGGTATATCTACACAATGGAGTACTATTCAGCCATTAGAAACAATGAATTCATGAAATTCTTAGGCAAATGGATGGAGCTAGAGAATATCATACTAAGTGAGGTAACCCAGACTCAAAAGGTGAATCATGGTATGCACTCACTAATAAGTGGATATTATCCTAGAAAACTGGAATACCCGAAACATAATCCACACATCAAATGAGGTACAAGAAGAAAGGAGGAGTGGCCCCTGGTTCTGGAAAGACTCAGTGAAACAGTATTCAGCAAAACCAGAACGGGGAAGTGGGAAGGGGTGGGTGGGAGGACAGGGGAAGAGAAGGGGGCTTACGGGACTTTCGGGGAGTGAGGGTGCTAGAAAAGGGGAAATAATTTGAAATGTAAATAAATTATATTGAATAAAAAGAAAGAAAATATATGGAGAGAGGGGGCAGCCTTGTCTAGTCCCTGATTTTAGTGGGATTGTTTTAAGTTTCTCTCCATTTAATTTGATGTTGGCTACCGGTTTGCTGTATATTGCTTTTACTATGTTTAGATATGGGCCTTGAATTCCTGTCCTTTCCAAGACTTTTAGCATGAAAAGATGCTGAATTTTGTCAAATGCTTTTTCAGCATCAAATGAAATGATCATGTGGTTTTTTTCTTTGAGTTTGTTTATGTAGTGGATAGCATTTATGGATTTCCTTATATTGAACTATCCCTGCATCCCTGGGATGAAGCCTACTTGATCAAGGTGGATGATCGTTTTGATGTGTTCTTGGATTTGGTGGGCAAGAATTTTATTTAGTATTTTTGCATCGGTATTCATAAGGGAAATTGTCCTGAAATTCTATTTCTTAGTTGAATCTTTGTGTGGTTTTGGCATCAGCAAAATAGTGGCTTCGAAGAAGGAGTTGGGTAGTGTTCCTTCTGTTTCTATTTGGTGGAAAAGTTTGAGGTGTATTGGTGTTAAGTCTTCTTTGAAGGTCTGATAGAATTCTGCACTGAAACCATCTGGTCCTGTGCTTTTTTTGGTTGGAAGCCTATCTATGACCCCTTCTATTTCTTTAGGGGTTATGGGTCTGTTTAGATGGTCTATTTGATCCTGGTTTAATTTTGGTAATTGGTATCTGTCTAAGAAAATGTCCATTTACTCAAGATTCTCCAGTTGTGTTGAGTCCAGGATTTTGTAGTAGGATCTGATGATTTTTTGAATTTCCTCGGTTTCTGTTGTAATATCTCCGTTTTCATTTCTAATTTTGTTAATTTGGATACTTTCTCTGTGCCCTTTGGTTAGTCTGGCTAAGGGTTTATCTATTTTGCTGATTTTTTCAAAGAACCAGCTGTTGGTCTTGTTGATTCTTTGTATGGTTCTCTTGGTTTCTACTTGATTGATTTCAGCCCTGAGTTTGATGATTTCCTGTCTTCTCCTCCTCCTGGGTGAATTAGCTTCTTCTTGCTCCAGGGTTTGCAGTTGTTCCATTAATCTTCTAGTGTAAGCTCTCTTGAATTTCTTTTTGAAGGCACTCAAAGCTATGAGTTTTCCTCTTAGCACTGCTTTCATTGTGTCCCATAGATTTGTGTATGTTGTGCCTTCATTTTCATTAAATTCTAAGAAATCTTTGATTTCTTTCTTTATTTCTTCCTTGACCAAGGTATCATTGAGTAGAGTATTGTTCAGTTTCCATGTGTATGTGGGCTTTCTGTTGTTTTTACTGTTACTAAAGACCACGTTTACTCCATAGTGATCTGATAGGAGGCATGGGATTATTTCAATCTTCTTATATTTGTTGAGGTCTGTCTTTTGTCCAACTATATGATCTATTTTGGAGAAGGTACCATGAGGTGCTGAGAAAAAGGTATATTCTTTTGCTTTGGGATAAAAAGTTCTATATATATCTGTTAACTCCAATTGGTTCAAAGCTTCAATTAGTTTCATTGTCTCCCTGTTTACTTTCTGTTTTCCTGATCGGTCCATTGGTGAAAGTGGAGTGTTGAAGTCACCCACAATTATTTTGTTAGGTGCAATGTGTGCTTTGAGCTTTAGTAAAGTTTCTTTTATGAATGAGGGCGCCCTTGTATTTGGGGCATAGATGTTCAGGATTGAGAGTTCTTCTTGTTGAATTTTTCCTTTGACCAGCAAGTAGTGACCTTCCATGTCTCTTTTGATGACATTAAGTTGAAAGTCTAATCTGAAATTAGAATGGCAATGCCGCATTGTTTCCTGGGACCATTTGCTTGTAGAATTGTCTTCCAGCCTTTTACTCTAAGGTAGTTTTTTTCTTTGACATTGAGGTGTTTTTCCTGTATGCAGCAAAATGTAGGGTCCTGTTTACATAACCAATCTGTTAGTCTATGTCTTTTTATTGGGGAATTGAGTCCATTGATGTTAAGAGATATCAAGGAGTAGTGGTTATTGCTTACTAACATTTTTGATTTAAATTTTATATGTATGTGGTTATCCTCTTTGGGTTTGATGAAAGAAGCTTAATATCCTGCTCTTTCCAGGGTATAGTTTCCCTCATTGTAATGGTGCTTTCCCCTTATTATCCTTTGTAGGGCTACGTTTGTAGAAAAATATTGTGTACATTTGGTTTTGTCATGGAATATCTTGGTTTCTCCATCTATAGTAATTGAGAGTTACGCTGGGTATAGTAGTCTCGGCTGGCATTTGTGTTCTCTTAGAGTCTGCATGAGCTCCACCCAGGATCTTCTAGCTTTCATGGTCTTTGGTGAGAAATCTGGTGTAATTCTGATAGGTCTTCCTTTATATGTTACTTGCCCTTTTTCTCTTACTGCCCTAAGTATTCTTTCTTTGTTTAGTACATTTGGGGTTTTGATTATTATGTGACAGGAGGTATTTCTGTTCTGGTCCAGTCTGTTTGGAGTTCTGTAGGCTTCTTGTATATTCATGGGTATCTCTCTCTTTAGGTTAGGGAAGTTTTCTTCCATAATTTTGTTGAAGATATTTGCTAGCCCTTTAAGTTGTAAATCTTCACTCTCATCAATACCTATAATCCTTAGATTTGGCTTTTTCATTGTGTCCTGGATTTTCTGGATATTTTGGGTTACAAGCTTTTTGCATTTTGCATTTTCTTGAACTGTTGAGTCCATGGTTTCTATGGTATCTTTGGCATCTGAGATTCTTTCTTCTATGTCTTGTATTCTGTTGTTGATATTTGCATCTATGGTCCCTGATTTCTTCCCAAGGTTTTCTATCTCCAAAGTTGTCTCCCTTTGTGCTTTCTTAGTTGTTTCTACTTCTGTTTTTAGATCCTGGAAATTTTGGCTCAGTTCTGTCATTTTCTTGTTTGTGTTTTCCTCTAATTCTTTAAGTGATTTTTGTGTTTCCTCTTTCATGACTTCTGCCTGTTGATCAAGGCAAATATAAATCTCCTGTATTTCTTTAAGTGATTTTTGCGTTTCCTCCTTATTGGCTTTTGTATTCTCCTGAATTTCTTTCAATGATTTTTGTGTTTCCCTTGTAAGGGCTTCTAATTTTTGATCCATTTTCTCCTGAATTTCTTTAAGTATGTCCTTCATGTGTTCCTGTACTAGCATCATGACCAGTGATTTTAAATCCAAATCTTGTTTTTCTGGTGTGTTGGGGTATCCAGGACTTGCTAATGTTGGAGAATTGGGTTCAGATGCTGCCATAATGCCTTGGTTTCTGTTAGTAACATTCCTAAGTTTGCCTTTAGCCATCTTGTTCTCCCAGGAGTTAGATGGTCTTATTGTCACTGGCTGGTGCTTCAACCTACTATGGATCTTTAAGATTATCTCTGCACCACTGGATGACTGGGTTTCTTCTGGCACAGATTACTGATATGCTGGCTTCCTCTTTTGTGCCTTTGGAGCCCTTCTCAGTCTTGCCTCAAGCAATGCTATACTTAGGTTGTCAAGGTCAACCAGGTGTTCTCTGTCTGCTCTATTATGAAGGGAAGAAGTTGTGGTGGGGGTCACTCCCTCTGTTGATTCTCACATAGGACACAGGTCCTGCAATGGACTGGCTTGCAGATGAACCACCTATGTGCTCAGTTCCTGAGTACAGGCAGATCCCTGGCGGTTTGCACCACCAGAAATCTAAAGCTCAAGGTGATACAGTACCTAGTGATCCTTTTGTGTCCCTGCAGGCAGCGAGTATGGCCGTGGGGCTTCTCTCCTTCCACAGCTTCCTGGGCGGAACACGGGCCCTGAACCCGCTGGGCTGGTAGACAAAAGCCACCTACGTGCTCAGTTCCGGAGTGCAGGCAGATCCCTGGCAGTTTGCACCACCAGAAATCTAAAGCTGAGGGTGTTACAGTACCTAGTGATCCTTTTGTGTCCCTGCAGGCAGCGATATGGCTGCGGGGCTTCTGTCCTTCCAAGGCTCCCTGGGCAGGATATGGGTCCTGAGCCCAGCGGGCTGGCAGACAAAAGTCACCTACGTGCTCAGTTCCTGAGTGCAGGCAGACCCCAGGCAGTTTACACCACCAGAAATCTAAAGCTCAGGGTGTTACAGTACCTAGTGATCCTTTTGTGTCCCTGCAGACAGCAAATATGGCTGTGGGGCTTCTCTCCTTCCACAGCTTCCTGGGCAGGCGGGCTGGCAGACAAAAGTGCTCAGTTCCTGAGTGCTGGGTCAAGCATATTCAAACCATGATATTCCACTTCTTGACCGCCATAGGCTTGTTCAAACACATGAGCCTATAGGGATCATATGTAGCCATATCATATTATAAAAGATACATTTAGCCCAAGTTCCAATGTTCCCATAGTCTATAGCAGTATCAGTAATGTTAAAAGTCCAAAGTTCAAAGTCTCTTCTAAGATTCATCTAGTTACTTACCTGTAATCTCTATGTTAAGACAGTAAACAAGCTTGACAAACTCCAAACTCTGAATCTCCACATCTAATGTCCAAGTAGTTTTCAGATCTCCCAATTCCCTTTTCATCTTTCTTGACTCCAGCAAACTTCTATTCCTGGGCTAGTTCTACTCCCTGTTAGCAGCTTCACTTAGGAGATATCCAATGGTGCTGGCATCTTGAAAAACTTGGGGTCTCTAAGGCAGCTCCAATGTTACAGCTTTTTGTTCCAATGTCTAGGATCCACACATAATCTCATGGGCTCCTTCAAAGGGTTGGTGTCACTTTTCTAGCTTTTCTGTAGCACTCTAAGCTCAGGTTGATCTACTGCACTGCTGATGCTGTTCTTGTTGATCATCCCATGGTATTGGAGTCTCCAATACACGAGGATGGGGGTGGGGGTGGGGGCTTCAGCTGCAATGAGGCTTTACCAACAGCCTCTCTTCATGGTGTCAAGCCTTCAATCATTTTCATGACCCCATTAGTCCTGGGTTGTCAACTACAATAAAGGTTGCACCTTCACCAATGGCCTTCCATGGCCTCCCAGTGTCAAGTGTTAGGTACTTTTCATAACTCCTTTATGCCTTCAAACCACTACCACCTAGGTGACTCTTACACATTACCAAGTACAGCTTCAGCATGAGGTATAACCTTGGCTGTCTCTGGAACACAGCTACTTTGTGCTCTCAGAAAACACCAGAAGATTTCACTTCAGTGATGTTGATCTCTTCTCAATCACTGCTTATTTCTTAGCTCTAGTTAACCAGCATCAATTGTTCCAGTAGTCCCTTTTATTTTTCAACCTAAACCCAGAGCCACATGGCCAAAGTTGCTGAGTCCTGCTGCTTTCTGGAACATGGCCTTCTTATTTTATTACCATCTTTTTGTTTTCTAACTCCCTCCCTGCCTGAGCTTCCCTTTCCTCGAACTGGCTCTGTAGATTGACCTTGAACTAAAAGATCTGCACAGTTTTGGTTTATGTAACCTGGGATTAAAGGTGTGTATCACCATGGCTGGATCTAAACTCAGCTGGGTAGGATCTTGTCCCAATGTTCCTCTCCCTTGTTATCTCATTGAACACAGGATTCAGCTCCCCTTTAATTGAACTCCCGAGCTATGTATTTTGTATTTTTCCTTTCTCAACTTTCTCCTCTTCATTAAAATGGTCTTCATAAGAGTGAACTTTAGTACCACACCACAGAATTTACATCAGACTGTTTTCAGACTTCCTTTTTCAAAGCAATGAATCTAAATCTCTTAACCCCAGCCTCAGGCAGACTCTTTGGACAATGTCAAAAAGCAGCCACATTCGTTACTAAAATACCTAAAAGAATTCTCTAGTCTACATATTGAAATTCTTCTCCACTAAAACTTTTTTGGGCCAGCTCAGCAAAGTTTAAATCACTCACAGCAAAAAAGTGTTCCATATTCTTTCTAGGATGGCCCATTAAGCCCAATTTAAAGCATTCTACTTCTTTCCAAGTCCAAAGTCCCCAAATCTACATTCTTCCAAACAAAAGCATGGTCAGAACTATCACAACAATACCACAGTCCCTGGTAGCAACTTCTGTCATAGTTAAAGTTTTATTGCAGTGAACAGATATCATGACCAAGGCAAGTCTTATAAGGACAACATTTAATTGGGACTGGCTTACAGGTTTAGACATTCTATCCATTATCATCAAGGCAGGAGCATGTCAGCATTCAGACATGGTGCAGGAGGAACAGAGGAACCAAGAGCTCTACATTTTTATCTGAAGGCTGCTAGCAGAATATTGACTTCCAGGCAACTAGAATGAGAAATTTATAACCCACACTCATAGTGACACACTTATGCAAACAGTGCCACACCTTCTGATTCTGCCACTCCCTGGGCCAAGTATATAGAAACCATCACATTGCAGAACTATCAGATTGATTTTATGAGTGCTTTTATTAGCTTCTAATCCTACCAGCAATGGAGGAGTATTCCTCTTTTTCCACATCCTTGCCAGCATGATCTGTTACTTGAGCTTTTTATCTTATTATTTTGATTGGTGTGAGATGGAATCTCAGGATTGTTTGATTTGCATTTCTCTGATGACTAAGGGTTTTGAACATTTCTTGATGTGATTCTTGGCCATTTGAGTTTCTTGTGTTGTAATTCTCTGTTAGCTCTGTATCCCATTTTTCATTGGGTTATTTGGTTTTTTTGGAGTTGATTTCTTGAGTTCTTTATATATTTTGGATATTAGTCCTCTGTTGAATATGGGGTTAGTGAAGGATTTTCCCCCCCATTAATAGTGTCCTTTGCCTTACAAAAACTTTTCAGTTTCATGAGGTCCACTTAATTGTTGATCTCAGAACTGTTGGTGTTCTGTTCAAGAAATTCCCCTCTTTGCTAATGAATTTGAGACTCTCTCTCAGTATTTTTCTCAATATTTCTTCTATCAAATTCAATATATCTGGTTTTATGTTGAGGTCCTTGATCCACTTGGAGCTTTGTGCAAGGTGACAAATATGAATCTATTTTCATTTTTCTACATACAGTACACCAATTAGACTGGCATCATATATTGAAGATGCTTTCTTTTTCCACTGTATGCTTTTGGATTTTTTGTCAAAGATCAAGTGTCCATAGATGTGTGGTTTTACTTCTGGGACCATGATTCAATTCCATTGATTGACCTGTCTGTTTCTGTACCAATACCATTTGGGCTTTTTATCAATATTACTTTGTAGTACAGCTCGAGGTCAGGGATAGTGATTCTTCCAGAAGTTCTTTTATTATTGAGAATTGTTTTGGCTATTCTAGATTTTTTTGCTTTTCCATATGAAGTTGAAAATTTGTCTTTCCATCTTCTTGTCTTCTTTTTCCAGGGATTTGAAGTTCTTATCATACAGATCTTTCACTTGTCTGGTTAGAGTCACACCAAGATATTTTATATTATTTGTTACTATTGTGAAGGGTATTGTTTCCATAATTTCTTTCTCAGACTGTTAATCATTTATATAAAGGAAGACTACTTATTTGTTTGAATTAATTGTATATTCAGCCACTTTGCTGAAGTTGTTTATTAGCTGTAGGAGTTCTCTGGTGGAGCTTTTTGGGTCTTTTAAATATACTATCATATAATGTGCAAATAGTGATACTTCAACTTCTTCCTTTCCCTTCCTTTTCCCTTTCTGTTTTCCCTTAATCTTCTTTTGCAGTCTAAGTGCTCCTGCTAGAACCTTGAGTACTGTTGAACTGATAGGGACAGAATGGGTAGCCTTGTCTTATCCCTGGTTTTAGTGGGATTCCTTCTCGTTTCTCTCTGTTCAAGAAGTTGGTTTGCTATATATTGCTTTTATTATGTTTTGATATGTGCCATGAATTCCTGATCTCTCCAAGACTTTTAACATGAATAGGTGTTGTATTTTGTCAAAGTTTTTTTAAGTATCTAATGAGATAATCATGTGGCTTCCTCCTCTTCTCCCTCTGCAACCTATAAACAAATAACTCAAAACCTGCCTACCTCTAATTTCTCCAGTAATTGGATGTAAACATTTTTTATTTAACAAATAGGTTTAAATTAGGGAACATCATGTGCACAAAAATCTCATAAATGTGAGAATTTACTCATACTAGATCTTGCAGTACAAAATTTCTTATTACAATAGATAGCAACAGATTAAACCTCAACAGATCTCAGAGTTTAGCTCTCTAGAAAAATAGACTTCAAACTAAAACTAATGAGAAAAGATTAAGAACATTTTATTATAACCATGAGAACAACTAACTTAGAAAACACTACTATTCTAAATATATATGCACCAAAACTCTGGTATACTCAGCTTCATAAAAAGCATATTATCAAAGTTAACTTCAGAGATTACTTTCAGTGCTTCAATAGTAGGTGTGCTGGCTATATTTTTTCCAGTTTGGCAGAAATTAGTCATCTGAACGGAGAGAACCTTAGTTGGAAAAATGCCTCCATAAGATGAGGTGAGAGAAGGCTTTCACAAGATCCACAGAATATAAAATATTGTTGTTACACTTTGTTGTCTCCCAGATGTGTAAAGTATTACTGAAAACACCATGCACATCAGACCCAAGAAGCATGGATGTTAGTAGAATTTTAAAAGTGACAATTTTGTCTTGTCTCCATCTGTGCTCCAGATTTAAGCCTGTCACATAGCCCTCCACACAGAAATCTCACCAAGAGAGCTGGTTTCCCAGGAGTGCTCTTACTCCTAAGTTCAGAGGTGAGATCACAACTTTCACCCCAATAATTGTCCAAAGAGGGACATGCCAAGAGTACACAGGGCACAGGAACAGCTGAGTAGTTGGTGACAAGATCCTTTTGGTTTCCTTCTGCACTCTGGAAATAAGGCTGTCCCTTCAGCTCTTTGCACACAAATCCTGCCCAGGAGAAAGCTGGTCTCATCAGGAGTGCTGACACACCTAGAATAACAGGTTTCCAGGCCCACAGGAGAGACAAGCTCCAGTCAGAGACAGCAAGACTAACTAACAACCAGATATAACCTGCTGGCAAGAGGCAAGCATAAGAACCAAGCAACAAAAACCAAGACTACTTGGCATCAACAGAACCCAGTTCTCCCACCACAGCAAGTCCTGGATATCCCAAAACATTGGAATAACTACATTTAGATTTAAAATCACATCTCTTGATGATAGAGTATTTAAAGAAGGACATAAATAACTCCCATAGAGAAATACAAGAGGACTTAAAGAAGGACATAAATAACTCCCTTAAAGGAATACAAGAGAACACAGATAAACAGGTAGAAACCCTTAAAGAGGAAATACAAAGGTCCCTTAAAGAATTATAGGAAAACACAACTAAACAGGTGAAGGTATTGAACAAAACCATCCAGGATCTAAAAATGAAAATAAAAACAATAAGAAAATTGCAAAGGGAGACAACTATGGAGATAGAAAACATAGGAAAGATATCAGGAGTCATAGATACAAGCATCACCAACAAAATACAAGAGATAGAAGAGAGAATCTCAGGTGCAGAAGATACCATAAAAAACATTGAACAATAGTCAAAGAAAATTCAAACTTCACAAAGCTTCTAACCCAAAACATCTAGGAAATCCAGGACACAATGAAATGACCAATCCTAAGGATAATAGGTATAGAAGAGAGCAATGATTTCTGACTTAAAGGTCCAGTAAATATCTTCAACAAAATTATAGAAGATAACTTCCCTAACCTAAAGGAATAGATACCTGTGAATATATAAGAAGCATACAGAACTCCAAGTAGAGTGAACCAGAAAAAATTCCTCCTGTTACTTAATAATCAAAACACTAAATGCACTAAGCAAAGAAATATTAAATGCAGTAAAGGAAAAAGGCCAAGTAATATATAAGGCAGACCTATCAGAATTACACCAGACTTCTCCACAGATACTTAAGAGCCAGAAGATCCTGGGTAGATGTCATACAGACCCTAAGAGAACACAAATTCAAGCCAAGGCTACTATACTGAGTAAAACTCTCAGTTAACATAGATGGAGAAACTAAGGTATTCCATGACAAAAAATTTACACAATATCTTTCCAGAAAAGTGACAGATTTTCTCTATCTGGGATAGCTCCCCAATATATGAGATAAGAGGCTATAATATTATTTTATTCAAGCTTCAGTGCACAATAGCTGAGCAGTTAGTTACTAATATATTCTAATTCTTTAAGATAATTTGGTTATCTCTCAGAACAAATCACTGAGACACTTTCAAGTTAGCATTGATCTGACTATCTCTCATCCAGGTGTGTTCCCATGGTGTATCTTGTACCCTTTCATCATGGTGTATTCTCTTCCTCTCTTCCCCTCTCCTGACTGGGATCAAAGGTCCAACCCTATGGTTTTCTATGCTCAGTCAGTGACTGCTCAGCTTTCATTGGCAAATCAAAGAACAAATGGAGTACAAATATTAAGATGGGAGATCCTCTGTATAAGCATTACTATGCCACATCTGGACTGCAACCAGATATGAGGGCAAAGAAATCAGTATTGGAATAATACAAGGATAATCTTTATACAATGTAACAGTAACTCTATGCCTACTTTTCCTGTTAGTCCAATATAAGGCTCTTTCTCTTATAAAAACAAGCTAATAAATAATCACAATTGTGAAAACCTGTAAGGTAAGAATTACATTTATAATGTTTAGTCTATATGAATTTAGGAACATTGGGTAAATATTGTTATATCTTGGTGAATTCAGAATTCTGTACTGAAATCATTCTTATCATAACTTGCATAGATCTTAAAATTTTTATTAAATCCTAAATAACTTAAAATAAGTATATATGTGAGTCTATAACTATGTAGTCTTCGACCCCATCAGAAACCTGAGAAGGAATAAATATTACCTGAGTATGCAGGAAGTGCATGCATGCAGCTTCTAAAACTACAGAAATGGCAGGAAGAGTTGGTTGTCTGGACAGCCTCCCCACCCCCAAATTGTCTCTATAATATTGAACCACCCATCGTCAGCTTTCTGACCCAGTGTATCCTACAGCCATTTTGGGAAGCAGAACTTATAAGGAACTGCTTACCTTGCCTTGGCAAAACTCAGCAATCATCTTACATGTACCCATGTTTGTCAGTTTTGAACAGCATTATAGATGGAGTTGAAAAAAGGGCAGTCTTGCCTAGTAGCTAGCTTGACATATTTGAAGCAAATTCCATATGTAGGTTCTTCAATGCTCATCATTTTCTTTGAAGTAGAATTAGAGTACTTTCTAGGGCAGACCTTTCTCAATGCCAAATAAATAAAATATTATTACATGTCATATTCTGTAGGTCTATGAGGTTTTTGAAGTCTATCTATTCTGTAATCTATCTATCTATCTATCTATCTATCTATCCATCTATCTAAAATCTAGCTATCATCTATCTAAACTATCAAATATCTGAATAGTTTGTTTCTAAGTATTTTCTATCTAATTAACCTTGAAATATCTACATGAGACCTAATAAAGGTTATTTTTGTAAACAACTAAACTAGTACCTATAAAACTATATGTTAGATTAACAGTAAATTTATATTTTTATGTTAGATTGACAGTAAACTTGTATTTTTAATTACTTTAAATAAAGAACTACAACTTAACTTTGTATTTGTAAGAATCATCTAGGTATAATATCTTAAATAGGACTTGAAATCATATATACTTAGTATGCTGTAGCAAAATATATCCTTAATTTTACATCAATATACAAAATCTATATGAATATAACCCAGTATAATATTGATTTTACATCAGTATATAAAAACCTATGCCTCCCTTTGATCTTTTGTTTTCTAATTGATCTAGCTAGAACTTCAAGTACTATAATGGATAGGGAGAAAGTAGCCATTTTCATTTACGTTGATGTTGGCTGTTGGTTTGCTGTACACTGCTTTCATTATGTTTTAGGTATGCATTATGAATTCATGATTTCTCCAAGACTTTTATTATGAAGGGGTGTTGAGTTTTGTCAAAGGCTTTTTAACATCTAATGAGTCAATCATGTGATTTTTATCTTTCAGTTTGTTTATATAGATTACATTGATGGATTTTCACATATTGTACCATCCTTGCATCCCTAGGATGAAGCCTACTCGATCATGGTGAATGATAGTTTTAATGTGTTGGATTCTGTTTGTGAAATTGAATTGAGTATTTTTCCATAGATACTCATAAGGGAAATTGATCTGCATTTCTCTTTCTTTGTTGCAGCTTTGTGTGGTTTAGGTATCAGAGCAGCTGTGGCTTCATAGAATCAATTAGGTAGTGTTCCATCTGTTTCTATTTGTGGAATAGCTTGAGGAGTATTGGAATTAGCTCTTCATCAAAGGTCTGGTAGAATTCTGCTACAAAACCATCTGGTCCTAGCCTTTTTTTGTTGGGAGGTTTTTAATGATTGCCTTTTATTTCTTTAGGGGTTATGGGACTGTTAAGGTATCAAACTTAAATCAAGATCAGGTAAACTACCTAGTGATGTATTTATGAGGTAAACTATCTGATAGTATTTAATTTCTTTATTTCTTCCCTAACCAAGTTAGCATTAAGTAGAGAGTTGTTCAGTTTCCATGAGTTTGTGGGCTTTCTGTTGTTTTTGTTGCTATTGAAGTCTGTGGTGATCAGATAGAATGCATAGTATTATTTCAATATTGTTATATCTGTTAAGGCTTGTTTTGCATCTGATTATATGGTTAATTTTGGAGAATGTTTCATGACATGATGAGAAGGTTTATTCTTTTTTTTGGGGGGGGGGAGAAATATTCTGTAGATAGCTGTTAAATCCATTTGGTTCATAAGTTCTTTTAGTTTCACTCTGTCTCTGTTTAGTTTCTGTTTCAATGACCTGTCCTTTGGAGAGAGTGGGGTATTGAAGTCCCCCACTATAATTGTTTGAGACTCAACATGGTTTTGAACTTTAGTTAAGTTTATTTCACGAATGTGAGAACCCTTGCATTTAGAGCATAGATATTCATAATTCATACATCATCTTGGTGGATTTTTCCCTTTGATGATTATGAAATGTCCTTCATATCTTTTGATTACGTTTGTTTGAATGTCTATTTTATTGGATATTAGAATGTTGACTCTCCCTTGTTTCTTGGGACTGTTTGTTTTCAAATTTTTTTTGAATTCGTTACACTGAGATAGTTTCTGTCTTTGTTGTTAAGGTGTGTTTCTTCTATGCAGTAAAATGGATCCTTTTGCACATCCACTCTGTTAGCCTATGCCGTTTTACTGGATTTGAATCCATTGATTTTGAGGGATATTGAAGACCAATGATTGTTAGTTTCTGTTATTTTTGTTGTTAGAGGTATTGTTGTTGTTGTTGTGTGTGTTTCTCTTTTGGATTTGGTGTGAGATTATTAATTTTTTGTGTTTTATTGGATATAGGCACCCTTCTAGTTTTCCTTCTAGTATCCTCTGTAGGCATAGATCAGTAAAAAGAAATTGTTTAAATATAATTTTGTCATGGAATATATTGGTTTCTCCATCTATGTTGATTCAGAGTTTTGCTGGGTATAGTAGCCTGCATTGGCATTTGTTATCTCTTAGTGTCTGTTCAAGTCTGGTTTATAGTATCTCTGTTGAGAAGTTTGATGTAATTCTGATAGGTCTGCCTTTAAGGTTAGCCTTTTAGCATCTAGTATTCTTCTGTACATTTAGTGTTGTGATTATTACATGGCAATTGGATTTCCTTTTCTGGTCCAATCTATTTGTTGTTCCGTAGGCTTCTTTTATGTTTTTGGTCACCTCATTTAGGTTAGAAATGTTTTCTTTTATATTTTTGTTGAAGATGTTTTCTGGCCCTTTCAACTGGGAATCTTAACCTGCTTTTGTTCCTATAATTCTTAAGTATGGTCTTTTCATTGTGTCTCAAATTCCTGGATGTTCTGGATTAGGAACTATTAAAACATTTTTTTTTTTGACTGATGTGTCCATATCCTCTATGGTATTTTCTTTGCCTGAGAATTTCTCTTTCATCTCTTGTATTTTGTTGGTAATGTTTATATCTGTAGCTCCTGTCCTCTTTTCTAGGTTTTTCCCTCTGCAGGGTTGTCTCCATTCATGATTCCTTTATTGTTCCTATTTTTATTTTTAGGTTTTGTATTGTTTTGTTTAACTCCTTCACCTAATTCATAGTATTTTCCTGCATTTATTTAAGGGATTTGTTTCCTCTTTAAAGAATTCTACTTGTTTTCCTGTATTTCTTTAAGTGAGTTATTTATATCCTTCTTAAAGGCCTCTATCTTCTTTATGAGATGAGATTTTAGGTCAGAACCTTGCTTTTCAGGTGTGTTTGGGTAGTCAGGGATTGCTGTGGTAGCAAAACTGGGTTCTCCTGGTGGCAAATTGCATTGACTTCTGTTGCTCATATTCTTGTGCTTGCCTTTTGCCATCTTGTTATCTGTGGTGTTAACTGGCCTATGTGTTTCATACTGAAGCAAGCCTACTTTGAGGAAAATAAATCTGTGTGACCTGGGTTAGAGAGGTTTCCTGGGAAACAGGCAGTGCTGTCTCTGGTTATTGGTTGGGGGTCCTGTATCCCTGATTAGAGCAGGGCTCCTATGTTCCTGGTTAGAACAATCCTCCTGTGCCCCTGGTTAAGGCTGAACACTTGTGTTCCTCATTTGGGCAAACCCCTTGAAAGACAGGCAGGTCTTGGGGTTCAGGGTTAGGATCTGCCCAGTTGTAGATGGAGGTGTGTACTGGAAGGGCAATGGAACCTGAGCAGAGGGAATAGTGCCTGACTCAGCTGAGGTCTGTGTGTGTGTGTGTGTCAGCTGGCATGGATACTGGGGCAGCTGTCTCACCTTTGTCACGAATTATGGCAGACCTCCTGGGAGACAGGCAGGCTGTGAGGTGAAGGAGGAGAGCAGGTAGGTCGATCTGCTTTGGGTGGAGGTACAGACCTGAAGGCAACAGTGAGCTTTTATGGATTATAAGCATGTAATTATATTTGTAAAAGAAAAAATAGATGTGAACAAGTTAATGATCAAAGAAAGCATTCATTCTAGGTGGGGGGGGGTCTGAATTCTTAGATTGTGTGATCTAGAAATATAGTCTCAGGTTTCAGTGTGCACCATGAAAATAAGGGGTTATGAAAAGATAGTAACTATTTCACTTATGAGTATAAGAATAGAGAATAGAATAATTAGCAATTTAAGCTAAACAAGATTGGCCTCTAACCTTTCTTCCTAAATGCTTCAGAGAAGGCTTCCTTGGTATTCTAGATTCTAAATCTGTGTCTTTGAATCCTACCTCACTTTCTCTGGATTTAACTAAGCCTTGTGTCCTCCAAGATTACCCTTTTCCTCTCAAATTTGAGACTTTCCATAGTTGTGCCCTGTGACTCATATAGCAGTTCTAAGAACATAGAATTTCCCTTGGGGCTTCCAGTCCCTATACCTTCTACCCATGACACAAGTTATTTGAACCAACAGTGGCTCCTTTCTCCTCTTGTGAGTTTTTCAAGTTTTAGGGTTACCAGTTCATTTCTGACACAGATAAAATCTGAGCACTGAGTCACATTACTCCTCATGGCAGTTCACACCCATTATACAATATTTCAGGTTTGAATCTACCAGTAGTCTATGAACTTAAGGGCGAGAAACTTGTGTCCCTCTTACTCTCTTCTACTTGCGTTATTATACAGGCCACATAATGGGCTCTTTTATAACAGCATCTACCCAGAGTATTGAACAGGAAATGTCTGCTAGTGCCCTGAAAAATGGTCCCTGGTACCGATGATATAGGTTTTTTTTTTTTTTTTTTTTTTTAAAATCATGGTATTCTAAACATTTTTTTTTTGATACAGAATTTTCTTTCTTTATCTTTAAAGAAACTGTGGATCTTTTATTCAGGGATCCTTTACATCAGGGCACAACATTCTTGAGCATAATTACTTTAAGGTCATAGGTCAGACAAAAAAGATGCCTGACTCATATTTGGACATGCACTGCTCAAATCATGGAGCCCATGGTTAAAATAACAGGCAGGACTACTTTGGCGCATGCTCAGTTCACATACTGACCATGATAAAGATGGTGGTCAGGAATAGCCCTAGTCATCATCACTTCTATTTGGATTCACTGAAAAAAGCAAAGGATACTTAAAAGGCAAATTGAGAAAGGATTTTTTCCCTAATGTTTCCCCCTTTATGGAGTGGCTAACTACAATACCACTTTCTGCCTCACTCAGACCCCAAAGGTAAAGCAACCAGACATGGATTGGCAGGATTAATATAGTTAAAATGACCATTTTGCCAAAAGCAATATACAGAATTTCTTAAGAATGAATGTATACAGCCATATTCAAGGTACTGGTAAAAAGTGAGATACTCCTTGGTAGAGTCTTTGCCTGTCTTTAAAATTAACCCTTTCTTTACCAGTCTTTGAAGGTTTATGATTTCAGTCACTTTGTAAAAACAGTCCACGAACGAGCTTCATTCGCTAAAGGATGCTTCCTTCAAATTTGACCCTGCTGCTTTTGCCTTTCTTCTCCCTCAGGTATCAGTTTGTCAAATGCTCCAACTTTCCCCAAGTAAGATTCTTTTTCAATGAGTTTTAACAGTCTTAGCCTTTTCCTCATTCTTCTCTAATGGCTTCCAGCCAGGCTGTTTAATCATCTTCCTTTTGAATCTGCAGCAGGAAATTAAAACTGACCCCTAAACTCTTCCCTGTTTCTACCTCGCATTCCTTCTTTTACCATGTCACTCCTCACTTCCTCCTCTATATGCTCAAAATCTAAAGTGACTCAGTCCTATCTGCTCAGTTTTCCTTGAGGGAGAAGGTAGGAGGACAGGGCCTTTTATTTTAAGAGGACACATAGTTTATATGAAAGTGATCCTGGATGCCATATGTTTAATTTTACCAGGAAGTTATAGAAGCAAGCATAGAACATATGTTTCAGAATTGTGCTATGGGACAGAGACAATTGTGCCACCTTTACTCAGACTTCACTGTAGAGCCCTCCCTATAGAAAAATTGAACTCTTGTCCTTATATCTGTTCCTATAATAATAATAATAATAATAATAATAATAATAAAGTATTAGTATTTTACTTATTTACTTTATATCTTGCTTACTGCCCCTTTCCAGTCACCCCCTCCCACAACTTTTCTTCCCTTCCCCATCCTCTTCTCTGAGCAGCTAGAATCCTCCTGGGTATCCCCTCTCACTCTGACACTTCAAGTCTCTACATGGCCAGTCATTTTTACCTTCCACTGAGGCCATACAAGGCAGCCCAGCTAGAACAACATATCCCATATACATGCAACAGCTGTTGGGATAGCTGTTGCACAAGTTGTTCAGACCCACATGAAGACAAAGCTACACATCTGTTACATTTGTGTGGGGATACCTAGGTTCATCCAGCTCATGTATGTTCTTTGGTTGGTGGTTCAGTTTCTCAGAGCCCCAAGGGTTCAGATTTGTTGAGTTGTTGTTCTTCCTGTGAATTTCCATCCCCTTAGGAGCTGCAATTATTTCTCTTACTCTTCCATAAATGTCTCCATCTGTCTGAGTCAGGTGGTGGGTGGAGATTCTCAGAGGACAGTCATGCTAGACTTCTATCTGCAAGCACAACAGAGTATCATTAATAGTGTCAGGGATTGGAGCTTGCCAATGGGTATGTCTCAAGTTGGGTTGGTTATAGTTTGGCAATTCCCTCAGTCTCTGCTTGATTCCCAATCCCTGCATTTCTTGTAGACAGGATTAGTTTTGGGTTGAAAGTTTTATGCATAGGTTGGTGTCTCTATTGCTCCACTGGAGTTCCTGCCTTTCCACAGTAGACAGCCTCCCCAGGCTCCATTTCCCAATGCTGTGAGTCACAGCAAAGGTCATCCCCCCATTGAATTTTGTGCACTTTCTCTATATCAGGTCTCTGTCTTATCCTGGAGATGCCCTCTACAATCTCCCCTTCCCTTGACAGTTGCAGATTTACATTCATCCTCATGGCCATCTAGCTATCTCCCTTGGCACTTCCCATACCCGGCCCTAAGTCTTTCCTTCCTCCTAATATTCTCTTCTGTCCAGTTCCCTCCCTTTGTCTGACTTCCATTACCATTTCATTCCCTCTTTCATGTGAGGTTCAAGTGCCCTTGCTTGTGCCCTCCTTCCTGTCTAGCCTCCTTTGGTCTGTGGAGAGTAGCCTGAACAGCCTTTATTGTGTGGCTAATATCAACTTTTAAATAAATAGATGCCATGCATGTTCTTTTGGGACTGGGTTACCTCACTCAGGATGATATGCTCAAGGTCCATCCATTTTCATGCAAGATTCATGATGTCTTTGATTTTTATAGCTGATTCTTCTTCTTCTTCTTCTTCTTCTTCTTCTTCTTCTTCTTCTTCTTCTTCTTCTTCTTCTTCTTCTTCTTCTTCTTCTTCTTCTTCTTCCTCTTCTTCCTCTTCTTCTTCTTCTTCTTCTCTCATTCTGTAGGTGTACCACATTTTATTTATCCATTTTTTCAGTTGAGGGACATATAGGGTTGTTTCCAGTTTCTGACTATTACTAATAAAGCTGCTATGAACATAGCTGAGCAAGTGTCTTTGTGGAATGGTGGAACATCTTTTGAGCATATGCCTAGAAGTTGTATAACTAGGTCTTGAGGTAGAACTATTCCCAGTATTCTAAGAAGCTGCCAAATTCATTTCTAAAGTGGTTGTAAAGTTTGTACTCACACCAGGAATGGAGTCCTGTTCCCCTTGTTCCACATCCTTGCCAACATACGCTATCACTTGAGTTTTTAATATTAGCCATTCTGTTCATAGTGGAGCATGTGTCCTTATTGCATGCTGGGGAATTCTCTGGGTATATGCCCAGGAGTGGTATAGCAGGGTCCTCCAGTAGTGTCATGTTTAGTTTTCTGAGGAACCTCCAGACTGATTTCAATAGTGGTTGTACCATCTTACAGCCCCACCAGCAGTGGAGGAGTGTTCCTCTTTCTTCACATCCTCACCAACACCTGCTGTCTCCTGAGTTTTTAACCTTAGCCATTCTGACTGGTGTGAGGTGAAATCTCAGGGTTGTTTTGATTTGCATCTCCCTAATGGCTAATGATGTTGAGCATTTCTTAAGGTGCTTCTTGGCCATCTGAATTTCTTCAGGTGAAAATTCTTTGTTTATGTCTGTACCCCATTTTTTAATAGGGTTATTTGGTTCCCTGGGGTCTAACTTCTTGAGTTCTTTGTATATATTGGATATTATCCCTCTATCGGATGTAGGATTGGTGAAGATCTTTTCCTAATTTGTTGGTTGCCATTTTTTCCTTTTGACGTGTCCTTTGCCTTACAGAAACTTTGTAATTTTATGAGATCCCATTTGTCAATTCTTGATCTTAGAGCATAAGCTATTGGTGTTCTGTTCAGGAACGTTTCCCCTGTGCCCATGTCCTCAAGGGTTTTTCCCAGTTTCTTTTCTATTAGTTTCAGTGTGACTGGTTTTATGTGGAGGTCCTTGATCCAATTGGATTTGAGCTTAGTACAAGGAGATAAAAATGGATCAATTAGCATTCTCCTGCATGCTGACCTTCAGTTGAACCAGCACCATTTGTTGAAAAGGCTATCTTTTTTCCACTGGATATTTTCAGCTCCTTTGTCGAAGATCAAGTGACCATAGGTGTGTGGATTCATTTCTGGGTCTTCAATTCTATTCCATTGGTATGCTTGCCTGTCCCTGTGCCAATACCATGCAGTTTTAAACACTATTAATCTGTAGTATTGCTTGACGTCTGAGATACTAATTCCCCCAGAAGTTCTTTTACTGTTGAGAATAGTTTTAGCTATCCTGGATTTTTTGTTATTCAGATAAATTTGAGAATTGCTTTTTCTAACTCTGTGAAGAACTGAGTTGGGATTTTGATGGGGATTGCATTGAATCTGTATATTGCTTTTGGCAAGATGGCCATTTTAACTATATTAATCCTGCCAATCCATGAGCATGGCAGATTTTTCCATTTTCTGAGGTCTTCTTCAGTTTCCTTCTTCAGTAACCTGAAGTTCTTGTCATATAGATCTTTCATTTGTTTGGTTAGAGTCACACCAAGATACTTTATATTGTTTGTGGCTATTGTGAAAGGTGTAATTCCCTAACTTCTTTCTCAGTCTGCTTATCCTTTGAGTATAGAAAGGCAACTGATTTGCTTGAGTTGATTTTATAACTTGCCACTTTGCTGAAGTTGTTTATCAGCTGTAGTTCTTTGGTGGAGTTTTTTGGGTCACTTAAGTATACTATCATGTCATCTGCAAATAGTGATAATTTGACTTCTTCCTTTCCAATTTGTATCCCCTTGACCTCCTTATGTTGTCTAATTGCTCTAGCTAGAACTTCAAGTACTATATTGAAAAGATATGGAGAGAGAGGGCACAGCCTTGTCTAGTCTCTGATTTTAGTGGGATTGATTCAAGTTTCTCTCTTCAAGTTTGATATTGGCTATCAGTTTGCTGTATATTGCATTAACTATGTTTAGATATGGGCTTTGAATTCCTGTTCTTTCCAAGACTTTTAGCATGAAAGGATGCTGAAGTTTGTCAAATGTTTTTCCAGCATCTAATGAAATGATCATATGGTTTTTTTCTTTGAGTTTGCTTATGTAGTGGATTGCATTGATGGAGTTCCTTATATTGAACCATCCCTGCATCCCTCGGACGAAGCCCACTTGATTGTGGTGGATGATCATTTTGATGTGTTCTTGGATTCGGTTGGCAAGAATTTTATTGAGTATTTTTGCATCGATATTCATAAGGGAAATTGGCCTGAAGTTCTCTTTTTTTGTTTGATCTTTGTATGGTTTTGGTATCAGTGTAATTGTGGCTTCGTAGAATGAGTTGGGTAGTGTTCCTTCTGTTTCTACTTTGTGGAACAGTTTGAAGAGTATTGATGTTAGGTCTTCTTTGAAGGTCTGATAGAATTTTTCATTGAAGCCATCTGGTCCCGTGCTTTTTTTGGTTGGGAGACTTTCTCTGACCCCTTTTATTTCTTTAGGGGTTATGGGCCTGTTTAGATGATGTATTTGATCCTGATTTAATTTTGGTGTTTGATATCTCTCTAGGAAGTTGTTCATTTCCTTCAGATTCTCCAGTTGTGATGAGTATAGGTTTTGGTAGTAAGATCTGATGATTTTTTGAATTTCCTTAATTTCTGTTGTTATATCTCCCTTTTCATTTCTAATTTTGCTAATCGATACTGTCTCTATGCCCTTTATGTCTGGCTAAGGGTTTATCTATCTTGTTGATTTTCTTAAAGAACCAGCTCCTGGTTTTGTTGATTCTTTGTATGGTTCTCTTTGTTTCTACTTGATTGATTTACAGCCCTGAGTTTGATGATTTCCTGCCTTCTATTCCTCCTGTGTGAATTAGCTTCTTTTTGCTCCAGGGCTTTCAGGTGTGTCATTAAGCTGCTAGTGTATGCTCTCTCCATTTTCTTTTTGGAGGCACTCAGGGGTATGAGTTTTCCTCTTAGCACTGCTTTCATTGTGTCCCATAGATTTGGGTATGCTGTGTCTTCATTTTCATTATGTTCTAAAAAGTCTTTGATTTCTTTATTTCTTCCTTGACCAAGGTATCACTGAGTAGAATATTGTTCAGTTTCCATGTGTATGTGGGTTTTCTGTTGTTTTTGTTGCTATTGAAGACCACTTTTACTCCATAGTGATCTGATAGGAGGCATGGGATTAGTTTGATCTTCTTATATTTGTTGAGGTCTGTCTTGTGACCAATTATATGGTCGATTTTGGAGAAGGTACCATGAGGTCCTGAGAAAAAGGCATATTCTCTTGCTTTAGGGTGAAATGTTCTATGTATATCTGTTAAATCTAATTGGTCCAAAGCTTCAATTAGTTTCACTGTGTCCCTGTTTAGTTTCTGTTTTCCTGATCGGTCCATTGAGGAAAGTGCAGTGTTGAAGTCACCCACAATCACTGTGTTAGGTGCAATGTGTGCTTTGAGCTTTAGTAAAGTTTCTTTTATGAATAAGGGTGCCTTTGCATTTGAAGCATAGATGTTCAGGATTGAGAGTTCTTCTTGGTGTGTTTTTCCTTTGACCAGCAAGGAGTGTCCCTCAGTGTCTCTTTTGATGACTTTAGGTTGAAAGTCAATTTTATCTGATATTAGAATGGCTACTCCGGCTTGTTTCCTGAGACCATTTGCTTGTAAATTGTCTTCCAGCCTTTTATTCTAAGGTAGTGTTTGTCTTTGACACCGAGGTGTGTTTTGTGTATGCAGCAAAATGTAGGATCCTGTCTTAGTCAGGGTTTCTATTCCTGCAGAAACATCATGACCAAGAAGTAAGTTGGGGAGGAAAGGGTTTATTGACCTTACACTTCCATGTTGCAGTTCATCAATAAAGAAATCAAGACTGGGACTCAAGCAGGTCAGGAAGGAGGAGCTGATGCAGAGGCCATGGAGGGATGTTTCTTACTGGCTTGCTTCCCCTGGCTTGCTCATCCTACTCTCTTATAGAACCCAAGAGCACCAGTACAAAGGTGGAACCACCGACAAGGGGCCCTCCCCACTTGATCACTAATTGAGAAAATGCCCTACATCTGGATCTCATGGAGGCACTTCCCCAACTAAAGTTCCTTTCTCTGTGATAACTCCAGCCTGTGTCAAGTTGACACACAAAACCAGCCAGTACAGATCCTGTTTACCTATCCAGTTCGTTAGTCTATGTCTTTTTATTGGGGAATTGAGTCCATTGATGTTAAGAGATATTAAGGAATAGTGATTATTACTTCCTGTCATTTTTGATGTTATCTTTTATACTTGATTGGTTATCTTCTTTTGGGTGTGATGAAAGAAGGTTACTCTCATATGACACACAACTGTTAAATTTCACCCACCCTCTTTTGCTGGCACAATATCTCTCCAAATCCACCCAGGGTAGTGAGTGTATATAAAAATTAGCTTCAAGCCCTTCCAACCTCTGAGGTGAGGTGGTATATCAAAATAGTTTAATTTACTTGATTGATAAAAATATTGAATACCTTTTTAACCTTTACTTTTCTTTTATTGAAAATAGATGTTTTCTCATACAACATATTCTGATTGTATTTCCCCACTTGCTTCTCCCAGTTCCTCTTTCCCTTCTTTCTTTCCATTTCACTTCTCCTCTCTCTTCTGTCTCTCCTCAGAAAATAAATAAGCATCTAAGAAATCATAAAGTAAAATAAATAAAAAACAGACCAATTGGCATTCATGTGGTAGTGTTCCACATCTTTAATCCAAGCATTCTAGAAACAATGGCAGGTGGATCTGTGAAATTGAGGCCAGCATGGTCTACAGAGCAAGCTCCAGGATATCCAAGGTTACATAGAAAAGCACTGCTCTGAAACACATAGCCTCTTCTCAAAAAATCAGATTATGACAAAACAACCAACAAGGAAATAAAACAAAGAAAAGGAAAAAGATGCATAGATGCATTATAGACAGAAACACATATTTGCACACAGGGAAGTTCCATAAAAACCCCAGATTGGATGACATAATATATACTAAAAGACCTGTAATATCAAAAATAACAATCATGAAGTTCTGAAAACATTATTATGAGACAGAACCTCCAAGAAGTCATAGAACTTTTCTTTTTCCTTGTGTTCATCTAAAGATGGATATGGGACCTACCCTTAGGAGTGGTTTGTTTCCCAAATAATACTCTGTTGAAGAAATCCCAATTTTTGTTTGCATGTGGCCATAAATTGTAGATAGTTTCTAGGTCAGGAATGAGGTATGTGTCCAGTTCTCTCAGCTATATCATCCACTCTGGCACACACTCATGTAGGCTGAGTACATGTTGCATCATACTTTGGGAAGGTATATTTGCATAATCCTGCTTATGTAGCATGCCTTATTTCTTTTCTCTGGCTCTGACAGTCTTTTTATGTCTTCTTCCACAGAGTTTCTTGAGTACTGAGGGAGAAATTTGATAGAGGTATCCCATTTGGAGCTGAATGTTCTAAGATAATTCACTTTGTGCATATTGTCTGGCTGTGAGTTTCAATATTTTTTCCAATGTGCTACATGCCTCTGATGATGACTGACCAAGTTACACATCTATTAATATAAAAGAATTGCATTAAAAAAAAAGAATTGCATTAATGTTGTTTTGTTGCTACATTCCATTAGCAGAACAATAGTATTTTGTTTTCCCCAATGTCCTTGGCCTATGTAATTTCAGGTTTTTGGCCACTGAAAAATAATTGGTTATGGCTTCCATCTCATAAACTCGGCTTTAAATGCAATGAAATATTGGTTGGTCATTCTCCAAGCTTTGTGTTATTATTGCATCTGTGTATCTTGTAGGTAGGTCACTCTTGTAAATCAAAGAGATTGTAGCTGTGTTGGTATTTATCTTTCTCCTTTGGTAGCATGTACCGTACCTTCTGGTAACATGCATGCTAGTCCATGGGGTTGAATGTATCTGCCCGCGTTTACACTCGAACCGCTTATCAGGTTCCCTGGAAGTAGAGCTGGGGATGGGGGAATGGAATGGTGAGAAAAACATGAAACCAAGGCAAGTCTTCCTGATCAAGGCTCAAACTTTATTTGGGGGTCTGACAATTTAAGGCTTTGGGGTGAAACCCTCCTTCCCAAGAGATGACTCCACAGGTGCTGGCTCCACTGCCCCATGCTGCTCAGAGGGTAACCTGCTTGATTGGGGCAAACTGTAGGTCTGGCAGATCGAAGGACTTCCCCTTGATCCCAGTGCTCTGCCCCAGGCTAGCATTAGGTGTTAGCTAGTAGTGGCTCTCAGGTATTTTACAGGAAGCTGTACTTTCTTTGGAGAACAATGGGCCAGAACGTCAAAGGCTGAGAAGTAGTAGCTAGTCCAGAGTTCTGAAAATCCCTGCTCAATGGCTGGGGGAGGACTCAATTTCTGACAGGTGGCATGACATCTCAATTATGGCTCTCTACAGTTGAAGGCTCTAGGTAGGTGCTATCATCAGCAATATACCATTACCATCCAATTTCAGAGAGACACTAACTTTATGCATTACATTTATTATAATATGAAATATATTATATAATAAATACATATATTATGTGCAAGTCCCTGGGGTTTCCTCTGGGACTCCTTTGTCTAAGAACTTGATTTGATGTAACCTATTCCCAGAACTGGAAGGATTTGGTGATAAGACATTTTCATTTGTGACTCTGTCTCCTACATTATTGGCAATTATATTTTATATCTATATCTATATCTATATCTATATCTATATCTATATCTATATCTATATCTATATCTATATCTATATCTATATCTATATCTATATCTATATCTATATATATATATATATATTGGCATTTATATTATATATATATATAGTTTTAGTTGGAGTTTCTATTCCTTCACAAACATCATGACCAAGAAGTAAGTTGTGGAGGAAAGGGTTTATTGAGCTTACACTTCCACGTTGCAGTTCATCACTAAAGGAAGTCAGGACTGGAACTCAAGCAGGGTTGGAAGCAGGAGCTGATGCAGAGGCCATGGAGGGATGTTTCTTACTAGCTTGCTTCTCTCTCTGTGATAACTCCAGCCTATGTCGAGTTGACACACAAAACCAGCCAGTACATATATTATATTGCAATATATTATATATTACATGTTATGTTATTTATTATACATATAAATATATCACATGTCATATACTATATACAATAAATTATGTCATATACTATGTCATATGTTATATACTATATACCATACTGTATGTTTATTATACATCATATTATGGCATAATCATATATTATATGTTATATATCACATATTATATATTATGTATTAAACATTATACTATACATAATATCATATAATGTATAAATATATTATATATTAAACATAATATATTGCATAATGCTATCTTTATGTGTTGCATTTATTATAATATGAAATATATTATATAAATCATATATTATATGCAATATATATATATATATATACATAATTATACATATACATACATATTTAAAGTAGCCATTATTATTTTAGGTTTCCAGAGGACCCCCCAAATGGCCCTTAATTTTAGCTGTCCCTTCCAGTATTTTCTCCTCTCTTTTCTCAATGTTTCCTCCCCATCTATATTTGAACCCCATATTCCAGCAGTACTACTATTGTCCACCCATAAGTATGTACTCAATTTCCCTTTCTAAGGAATTTTTATTCATATACCCTAGTATTGAACACTTAAAAATACTTATTGGTTATTGTGCTTCAGGATCTTTTCCTCTTCCTTTTTGAAAACTGTCTATCCATTTAAGTTTTCCATTTCTTGGTTTGAGCTCCCATGAGGATTCTCAAAATGGTTCCTGAGGGGTGGAGTGAGGACCTAGGGGCAAGAGACACTAGAAATGGAGAAAGACAGGATTCTGATCAAGTCTTGTTTAACACAGGTTCACATAGTCATTATATGGTAAAGCATTTGGCAGCAAAATAATAAAACAGATGAGGTAAGCAACCAGCAAAGATAAATGATCTCACCCTTTCAGAGAATCTAAAGTATATGTCAGCACACTGTGTCTCATCAAGAGCTCAGGGTACAGTCAAGTGTGAACAGTTGGAGACTGAGCAAACCACCTCCTGTGACTAATGCTCCCACCTTGACCCTGCTCAGACCCGAGAAAGACATGTCTGACTCCAGCAGTCTCCTACATTGGTTTGTTTCTTGGCATTTCATTTCTCTCCTTTACAGGTCTTAACTTTTATTCTTCAGACATACATACACTGATTAAGATACCCACAAATATTAGTAAAGTTAAGAAAGGGCTATGGGAGAGGGGACTACACGGGAGAAAAACTGGAATTGAGTGCTATGAAGGGTTAAATTGAATAATAGTAAAGATTCCATCTTACACTCAGCATAATGGGCAAGATTAAAAAAAATCAAGTGACAGCTCATGAAGGCAAGAATGGGGAGTAGTGGGGACACTTCTCCATTGCTGGTGGAGTGCAAACTTATAAAATCTCTTTGGAACTCAATCTGGTGGTGTCTCATAAAATGGGAATAGCTCTACTTCAAAGTCCACCTATACCACTTATGGGCATATATCTAAAAGATGCTTCATCACACTACAGGTACACTTGTTATACTATGTTCATAGCAGCTTTCTTAATAAGTGTCAGGCAATGAAAACAACCCAGATGTCCCTCAAAAAAAAAAAGAATGGACAAAGAATATGTGGAATATTTACACAATGTAAATAGATATTAAAAGCAACAACATCATGAATTTTGCAGCCAAATGGATGGGACTGGAAAATACCATCTTAAGTATGGTAACTCAGATCCAAAGGTACTCAATTGTAAGTGGATATTAGCCATGATGTATGGGATAGCCATACTATATTCCATAGACCCAGAGAAGCTAAGTAACAGGAAGGGCCCAAGGGAGGATCCTTGAATTTCACTCAGAAGGGGAAATATAATAGATATTGGAAATGGATATAGAGAGGGAACTGTGTGTGAGGGAGTTGGAAAGGGGACTAAGGGTAGATAGAGATCAGTGTGGGGAGTGCAAGCGGAGGGAAGGCCTGTGAGAGAGAATGAAACTAGGCAGAGAAGAATATCTTTGGGACAAGCTGGAGACTTGGGACAAGGAAGGCTCCAAGGAGGATATAGGAACGACCCTAGCTGATACTCCTAGCAGCAGAGGAATAATAATCCTGAATTGGCCATTTCCTGTATCCATCTCCAGTGGATGAATCTGACACCAATTCAGTCACAAAATGTTCCACCCCAAATTTTCCCTGTGTATAAGATGTGCAGAGATACAGAGGGAGTAGAGATTGAGGACCAACCAATAACTGGCCCAACTTGAGACTCACCCCATGGGAAAGATCCAACCCCTGACAATATTAATAATAATTTGCTATGCTTGCAGAAAGCATAACTGTCATGTAAGAGAATCCATTCAACTGCTTATGGAAACAGATGCAGAGACCTACAGCCAGATATTAGGCAGAGCTAGCAAAATCTTGTGGAAGAGTCAGGAAGGACACCATAAGAAGATATAAAGAGCCAGTTACCTGGACCCATGGGTACATACTGAGACTGAACTTCTGACTAACGCATGCATGGACTGGACTTAGGCCCTCCACACAAATGCAGAAGATGTGCAGCTTGGTCTTCTTGTGAGGCCCCAACATTTAAATTGGATACTGCTTCTGACTCATACTCTGTTGCCTGACCTTATATTCATTTTCTATACCTAGGCTGTCTTGTCTGGCCTCAGTGGGAGAGAATGAACTTAGTCCTGATGAGACGATATGCCAGGGTATGTTGGTACCCAGGGAGGGGGGTGGATTGGAGAATGGTGTGGGAGAGTCGGACTTGGATGAGAAGAGGTAAGGGGGCTGTGATCAAGATGTAAACTAACTAAGTAAGTAAGTAAATTAATAAATAAAAATAAAAGAAAGGCTAAATATAGAGGAAAATGGAAGGGTAGAGTAGAGAAGGAAATGTGGAAAGGGATAAATAGATAATGCTATAATTATATTAATTTCTACCTACATTTATTTTGTGTTTCTCTCTCTCTCTCTCTCTCTCTCTCTCTCTCTCTCTCTCTTTCTCTCTCTGTATGTGTGTGTGTGTGTGTTCCCTTGCGAGGGCCGGATTCATGGCCCTGGAACATATGTAGCAGAGGACTGCCTTGTCTGGCCTCTGTGGCAGAGGATGTGTCTAATCCTGTAAAGACTGGATGCCCCAGGGAAGGGGGATGTTGGAGAGGGTTGGGTGTATGTGTGTGTGATTCGGGCATGTCAACACAGAAACACAAACTAAATGAATGTAAATAACTTAATTGAAAGTAATTTAGACAACTGTATAGCACAAATTAAATAAATCTTAAACAGCACACAAATGAATGACAGAGCATCAAATATAATATATATTTGATGCAAATATATATTGACTGCAAAAGACATATAAGGCATATCATGGAAAGACTAAGATATAGGCTTCAAGATAAGGTCAGTAGTGGAATGTTTGGTGGCATGTTCCAGAGCCAGGGTTCAATAAACCTCACTGAAAAACAAAATTACAATGATTTTTTAACATTTGTATGTACATAAATATTTATATGTAAACACATGTAAATACACATTCTAACTTTCTAAGGATTTTAAAATTTTGGAATATACATTTAATGATGTAAACAAGCTATGTCTCTGCAGAGTGAGATAGGATTATTAGCCATGTTTGTATTTTCATGGCATAATATAGTCTGTATTTTCTCAGTTATGTATGTAATGTGCTGGAAAAAATAAACATAAAGATGTTAACAACATTAACTTTAAATTTATGTACTTTATAAGGAATAAAGCTAAACTGGGCAATCTTTCTTTCAATGTGTATACAAAATAAAATTTCATGCTGTGGTACTGAAGTGACTTGTGCCTATGTGATGGCTAATATCAATTTAAATATCATTGTATTAAGGATATCCAAGACAATCCTCAAACACCACTCTGGATATGTCTTTGACATTTCTAGATATTAGGATATGATGTCTCTGCTCCATTGTATGATTTAAGCCATGAATTCTTTCAAAATTTGCATAGATTATTAAGAGTGTTTCAGGTGGGGTTTGGAGAAACCATTCATTGGATTTGTGGCTTTGCAGGCTCTCTCCTGTCCTGGTCCCTTCCTACTTTGCTCAGCTGTGTATTGTACATGCCATGATGTGAAAACCTCTCTTCCACTACATGCTACCACCAGGATGGAACACCCTAAAATCATAAACTAAGATATATCGTTGCTGAATTATAATGCTTTACTAAGTTACAGTAGTGATAAACCAGATAATATATGACTTCCATCCAATTAATAAGAATGAGAATATGTACTGGAGATAATGTTTGCTAGCAACCTTGGCAGAAGAGGCATCAATAGTCTGAAGGTTCAATAAATAGTAGGTGCAAGATCTGTCATATTCACTAGTATAAAAACCAGTGTTGATAAATGTCGAAGAGAAAAGAATGTTGGAAAGTGTTGTAAATGTCTCTTATTGATGGAAGGATGGAGGAAGCAAAAGAAGGAACAAGAATCTAAAAGTGGAAAGCACTGGGGATTAGGAAGCAGAGAGGATCTCTCTGTCCGTGACAGATCAGCAGCAGATTCTGATTCCAGGCAGGTGTCAGGACTTGGGTGGTGCAGGAAACAGTTGGTGGAATTCTACAGTTCAAATTCTGTACTCTGTGGATGTGTTTTCCCAAGAAATGTCTTAAAGACCATGTAGAAACCACATGACCCTCAAAATAGTTTCCCAAATCTGACGAAAAAGGAACAGTAGTGCCAAGTGCAAAGGAGCCTTGTCCCAAGTTTACTCAGAAACACAATCCCCCACATAGTTTGTGCTTTGTCCCCAGGAGTGTAGCAAGGGCTACTTCATTTGTTAGCAGCAAACATGATCACTCTGATGTCTCCCAGGCTTGACCCACCTGAAGAAACTAGCAGTTTTTCACATTCCTGGTCATCTTTAGCCTCACAGGTGGAATTTCCTTTCTCACAAAACCCATCAGAGTTTACCATACCACAATCCAACATGACAGAGCTGAAAAGAAAAAAATCAAGGGTAAGAGGTTCATTCAAGGTTCAGGCTGAACTGAGCCTGTGGCTATAATCAATGAATAAGAAATGTTAATTAAGGAAAGAACTGGATATATCCTGAGCTGAACTCTTCAGGGTGGCCCATGACCTTGGAACCTAGGAAGGGTTTAAGAAGAGCCAGGTTTCCCCAAATACTATGAATGGACAAGGCTATAGGGAGGAAGACCAGAGCTCTGCTGTAGGAGCTTGAGCCTACCACCTATGACCAGATAGGGGCTCCCCATCATGCCATTATCTACATCCTGTCAAGGACTTCCTGCATCATTTCCTGTGTACAGGCTAGCTGGAGGAATTGAGAATATTAGTTTGTTAAAACCTGAGAAGAGCTGAAGTACTAGGAGAAAGGACACCAGGACCAGAGCAATGACAAAGAGGAGGGCAGAGAAGAACAAGATGTGGGGATGTGGAGATGTAGGGCATGGAGTTACTTATAAATGTAGTCCAGTCTTGTATCTTAGCTCTCACTGTCAAAACACAATACACTTGACAGACTATCTGCTGCCAGCATCAGCCCCTACCATCTGCCAGGATCTTACCTTGCAGGAAGCTCACCACAAAGAAGAAGCCCAACAGGAAGAGCAGGAGATACTTCCCCATGGCTTTAGGATCCCAGGTAAAGAGAGTAGTAGTGATCAGGGCAGAGCATTCAATGCCTCAATTATGCATGCTTATGTATATATATATGAACTCAGGTTAGAAGGGGGAGATAGTGGGATCTCAAGCTAGTGGGCTAAGCTGATAGCCTGGGGAAAGCACACATTCTAAGTGATTTGCTATGTCTACTCAAGTCTACACCACTACCTGGTGTTTCAAGTTCTACTAGATTCTTGTTCACAAGTTATTTCACTAACTCACCAATGTGGAATAGCAGTTATGAGATTTAAAGGAATTTTGAATCTGAGTGTCTGAAGAGCCTAGAGTGTGCTAAATACTAGGCTATGACTTGTCATACAGAACTAAATTGTTACTGTAAGCCTCCACATGCAGATTTTAAGTCCTCTGAGTCTGTGAGAATAGGATAGATGTCTAGGTATACATTTGCTCAATACATTACTGAAATTATATTGTAGATTCAGGTTTATCTTCCATTCAGACTACAGTCATCCTTCTTGGGGCCAAGTGTCAACACAAGGGAACTACAGGGTCATGGAAAGAATTCACAGTAAGAAAACAGGGCATCTGTTCTGAGTCTGGTTTCCCTGTCCTACTGATGGAGTTGAGGAACTTAAAGCACTACAAATAAAGCCTAAATGACAGAGGGACCAGATCCATTTTCTACAAACTTCTTGAACATGTTGAAAGACAAAAATATATTCTGCTTATTTAGTAACAAAATTATGTAAAGCTTCTCTCACTTTCTTCTCTCATCGCTAAGTTGAAGGATTGTCCCTTATATAAAACTGCCTTTGGAGCTTCTCTAATAATATATACACCCATTCTAAAGACAGAGAAGCCTCTCCCTTTTGAAGCTCATAACCACACTTAGGTATTGTTGGATCACAGTCCTGTCATTTAAAGACAAGAAAATCAGATGATGTCCTTCCCATTCACTGTTCTCTATTCTCTGTCTCCTACAGACATAACAGAAATTCTTCTATGTGCTTCAGTTTTTCTGCCACTCCAAATAAACTATTCTGAGGTACACCCTAGAAAACTATTTTGCTTAAGACTGGGTCTCACTATGTAGCTCTAGCTATCCTCAAATTCACACAGACCTGCTTCTTTTTGACTCCTGAGTGCTGAGTTGTAAATGCATGAGCTGCCACACCTAGTCAGAAACTATTTTTCTAGTTCTGGTCAAGCTAATCCCTATCTCAGAAATGTTATAAAATTAAGAAAATTCTAGCTCTTGTCCATCTTTCATGTGGTTTCTCTTTTCTTCTCCCTCTTTCTTCCTTCTCTTTCCCCTTCACTTTCCAGGTTCTCCAACCATGCAGCCAGTGGCAGATATCTCTTCTATATTTTCATGTTGACTCTCTCAGCAATTTTAGGTTGTCTTTCATATTGTTCAAACTCATATCCACATCTTGCTACCTCCAGTAAGATGTACTGTGTATCATAATGCTCTGTGAATTCAAGGTCTAATTATGACACCCTCCCTTCATGGAAATATGTGATCTCTCTCTGAACAGAGAATATTTCTTGAGTAAATTCATGTCAGATCCTTTTCTTATTTTCCTAATTACTAGGTCTTATTAATTTACTAAGCATCTCTCTACAAAACTCTTGTCCAATGGTTTTTACAAATTTGTTTCTGGTAAATACTTTTACCAGTGAATTTTGTCTTATTGTTTCCAGTACAACAACAGACACAATATAGACCTAATGGCAGACCTTTCCCCATCCTGTTACCCAAAGATACCCAGAATACACTCCCTCCTCTGGAAAAGCAATGGCTAACATGTTGCCTCAGAGACTAAACTTTCTATCTCCTCTTCCATGGAAAACACAGCCACTGAGGGTTTGTAGTATTCTTTTGTTCCTAGATCCCTATAAAAAATTCCATTACCTTTTCACTTATGAAGTGTGTGAAGTAGCCTAAATGTTCTCTTTCAACAGAATCAGCTCTTGTAAAAGTCTTTGGAGCCTTAAAACAAATTCCTCAATTCTATGGGCCATTAACACCAACTGGAAACTAGTAATGTTCTCTGGATGTGTTCTCTTGTTCAAAGTTGTGGTCAGAGAGAGGGTCACAGATCCCACTGAAATGGTCAAGGCACTGGTCCATTGCATCCTGTTAACCTGATTTCCTACCAAGATATCTAGATGAATCAGCTTCCTAGATTCCATACAGCTGTTGCTCATGTCATGTGTGCAGCTGTCTCTCTGACTCTCCTTTTCCCTACAGGCATCAGTCACATTCTGGCTACAGCAGATACTCTCTACTACTGATAACCCACATGACTCAAATCCTATATGCTTCTGAAACTTAAGAAAAACTCCTTGCTCTCTGTCATGTATGCCTGAATGATCCTCAGAGTCCTTCCTATGCTGTAGACTATGACATCAATCACAATATCAAAATATTTTTTTACCCAATAGTTCATTCTGTCACCATGTCCTGCCATCTTCCAGAGTTGAGTTACTAGGGATTTTCTTAGATGGGTTGTTCATAGATGATAGAACTAAAAGGAAGATTCCAAAGAAAAATCTAACACTTTTTAACTGACCATTTCTAATTTCAGATCAATTGCTTTCACATAGGTTGGTAGCATAAACACACAAACTAGCACACCTGCTTTTTATAGTACTTAGATAAATATAATAATTTTCCATGGTTAGTTTATTATATTCCTTTAAAGGAAGCTTTGAAGATGTATACAGTGTTGGAAATCATAAGCAACAGATTCAAGAGAATAAAACAAATGAGGCAGTTTTTAAAAAGTTTTTCAGAAGGACAAAGATATAGAGAATTGGCAAAGTTTTCTACTGGCATGACTATTTGGCACAAGACACTGGGTTTTAAACCCTTTTGTCAAAATAAATTTCTGTCTTTCTTCCCATATGTCAGAATTTATATCCTTTCAAACATGCCCTATCATTGTCCCTAGGCAAATGATTACAAAACAACAGCCAATGATCAACTTAGGGCTTCCACCTGGCCTCTTTTTTCTGTTCTTTGGCTAAGTCACATTACATATTATACTCCATAGTCTTGAGGCAACCAGGCACCAGGGTAGAACATAGGGTAGAGAAGGGTCTAGCACCACCAAAAACTCAATTGAAAATGCACATGGCAAATAATTCTTACATTGTGAACAACAGACTGACAAAAATTTTTCCATGGAAAATGGGTAAAACTAATTATCATAATAATGAGAACAGAGGGCAGCAGCAACAGCAGCAGTGGCTCGTCCAGAGGAAGGGCCATCAGTAGTGGAATCAAGCTGACAGGGTCCAGGCAGACCCTGCGCCCATGACCACTGGCCATCGCTGGCCAGCCAGGCTGCAAGCGGCAGAAGCCAGAGAGTCCTAGCAGGCAAAGCTGGCTAACAGGCATAGCCCCAGGCTAACATAGTGGGGGGTCTAAGACGGTCAGGCCCTGGACTGCCCCCAGGCCCTGGGCTGCTCGGTGGGCCATCTGTGTACTGACCCGGCCAGGAGGTTGTTAGCCCAGCAGACTCTCCCGGCACTTTCAGGGAGCACGCACACACGCCCACCATCCTGGCAACCTGACAGACCCAATTAACAGTCATAGCCCGAGGGGAACTTTGCTCTGACCTTGGCCTCCCAGGCTTTTGCCTAGATTCAGGGCCTGAGCAACTAGGCTAGCCTTGTGTACACCAACCCGGTTGGGAGATAGGCTGCTCAGCAGAGTGATCTGCATGCGGAAAAGGTCCCTGCAGCATACACCCTTCAGCACTCCCTGAAGGATCAAACGGGCACCATCTGGTTCATAGACTCAATCTGGGGTAAAGCACACTAGGGCTGCAAGGGCACCCAAGAGGAGGACAGCACATCAGCAATCTGCTACAGGGGAAACCCAGCCCTCCAGTGTTGCAGAAATAGCGCCAGAGCCCCTCAGGAGGCTCAAACACCAGCCAGAGACAAGACCAACTAACTCCAGAGAACAAGATGGCAAAGGGCAAATGCAGGAACGCTACTAACAGAAATCTAGGCAATATGGTACTATCTGAACCAAACTCTCCAACACCATCAAGTCCTGGTTATGCCAACACACCAGAGAAACAAGATTTGGATTTAAAATCACTGTTCATGATGCTGCTAGAAGAACACAAAAAGGACATAAATGAATCTTTTAAAGAAATACAGGGGAACATGAATAAGCTAGAAACCTGTATAATGGAAACACAAAAATCACTTAAAGAAATGCAGGAGAATAAGGCTCAAGAGATAGAGGCTAATAAAGAAGAAATGCAAAAAAAAAAAAAAACAAAAAAAAAAACAACTTAAAGAAATGCAGGAGAACTTGAGTCAACAGGCAGAAGTCATGAAAGAGGAAACACAAAAATCTCTTAAAGAATTACAGGAAAACACAAACAAACAAATGATGGCACTGAGCAAAACCTTCCTGTATCTAAAAACAGAAGTAGAAGCAACTAAGAAATCACAAAGGGAGACAACTTTGGAGATAGAAAACCTTGTGAAGAAATCAGGGGCCATAGATGCAAATATAAACAACAGAATACAAGAAGTGGAAGAAAGAATCTCAGATGCCGAAGATACCATAGAAACCATTGACTCAACAGTCAAAGAAAATGCAAAATGCAAAAGGCTTATATCCCAGAACATCCAGGAAATCCAGGATACAATGAGAAGACCAAACCTAAGGATTATAGGTATAGATGAGAGTGAAGATTTACAACTGAGAGGGCCAGCAAATATCTTCAACAAAATTTTGGAAGAAAAATTTCCCTAACCTAAAGAGAGAGATGCCCATGAATATACAAGAAGCCTACAGAACTCCAAACTGACAGGACCAGAGCAGAAATACCTCTCGCCACATAATAAACAAAACCCCAAATGCACTAAACAAAGAAAGAATATTAAAGCCAGTAAGAGAAAAAGGCCAAGTAACATATAAAGGAAGACCTATAAGAATCACACCAGACTTCTCATTAGAGACCATGAAAGCTAGAAGATCCTGGGCAGATCTCATGCAGACTCTAAGAGAACACAAATGTCAGCCAAGACTACTATAACCAGCAAAACTTTCAATCACCATAGATAGAGAAAGCAAGATATTCCATGAAAAAACCAAATTTACACAATATCTTTCCACAAACCCAGCTCTGCAAAGAATAATAGGAGGAAAACTCCAATACAAGGAGGGAAACTACACCCTGGAAAAACAAGATAGTGTTTTTCCAGGGTGTAGATAGAGTGGGGGGCTAGAAAAGGGGAAATCATCTGAAATGTAAATAAATTACATCGAATAAAAAAAATTAAAAAAAAAAGAAAAAAAAAAGAAACTTTACTAAAGCTCGAAGCACACATTTCACCTAACACAATAATTGTGGGGGACTTCAACACTCCACTCTCCTCAATGGACCGATCAGGAAAACCGAAACTAAACAGGGACACAGTAAAACTAATTGAAACTTTGGACCAATTGGATTTGACTGATATTTATAGAACATTTCACCCTAAAGCAAAAGAATATACCTTTTTTACTCAGCACCTCATGGTACCTTCTCCAAAATCGACCATATAATTGGTCACAAGACAGACCTCAGCAAATATAAGAAGATCAAACTAATCCCATGCCTCCTATCAGATCACTATGGTGTAAGAGTGGTTTTCAATAGCAACAAAAACAACAGAAAGCCCAAATACACATGGAGGCTGAACAATACTCTACTCAATGACACCTTGGCCATAGAAGAAATGAAGAAAGAAATCAGAGCCTTTTTAGAATTTAGTGAAAATGAAGGCACAACATACCCAAATCTTTGGGACACAATGAAAACAGTGCTAAGAAGAAAACTCATAGCCCCAAGTGCCTCCAAAAAGAAAATGGAGAGAGCATACGCTAACAGCTTAACAACATACCTGAAAGCCCTGGTACAAAAAGAAGCCAATTCACCCAGGATGAGTAGAAGACAGGAAATCATCAAACTCGGGGCTGAAATCAATCAAGTGGAAACAGAGAGAACCATACAAAGAATCAACAAAGCCAGGAGCTGGTTCTTTGAGAAAATCAACAAGATAGGTAAACCCTTACCCAGACTGACCAAAGGGCACAGAGAAAGTATCCAAATTAACAAAATTAGAAATGAAAAGGGATATAACAACAGAAACTGAGGAAATCCAAAAAATCATCAGATCCTACTACAAAAGTCTATACTCAACACAACTGGGGAATCTGGAGGAAAAGGACAATTTCCTTGACAGATACCAAATACCAAAATTAAATCAGGACCAAATAGATCATCTAAACAGTCCTATAATCCCTAAAGAAATAGAAGAGGTCATAGAAAACCTTCCAACCAAAAAAAGCACAGGACCAGATGGTTTCAGTGCAGAATCCTATCAGACCTTCAAAGAAGACCTAACACCAATACTCTTCAACCTATTCCACAAAATAGAACACTACCCAATTCCTTCTACGAAGCCACAATTACGCTGATACCAAAACCACACAAAGATCCAACAAAGAATTTCCCTTATGAACATCAATTTCCCTTATGAACATCAATGCAAAAATACTCAATAAAATTCTTGCCAACCTAATTCAAGAACACATCAAAACGATCATCTACCATGATCAAGTAGGCTTTATCCCAGGGATGAAGGGTTGGTTCAATATAAGGAAATCCATCAATGCAATCCACTACATAAACAAACTCAAAGAAAAAAAAACACTTGGTCATTTCATTGGAAGATGAAAAAGCATTTGACAAAATTCACCATCCTTTCATGCTTAAAGTCTTGGAAAGAACAGGAATTCAAGGCCCATACCTAAACATAGTAAAAGCAATATACAGCAAACCAGTAGCCAGCATCAAACTAAATGGAGAGAAACTTGAAGCAATCCCACTAAAATCAGGGACTAGACAGGGCTGCCCCCTTTCTCCTTATCGTTTCAATATTGTACTTGACGTACTAGCTCGGGCAATTCGACAACATAAGGAGGTCAAAGGGATACAAATTGGAAAGGAAGAAGTCAAACTATCATTATTTGCAGATGATATGATAGTCTACCTATGTGACCCAAAAAACTCCACTAGAGAACTCCTACAGCTGATACGCAACTTCAGCAAAGTAGCAGGTTATAAAATCAACTCAAGCAAATCAGTAGCCTTCTTATACTCAAAGGATAAGCAGGCTAAGAAAGAAATTAGGGAAATGGCCCCCTTCACAATAGCCACAAACAGTATAAAGTACCTTGGGGTCACTCTTACCAATCATGTGAAAGATCTGTATGACAAGAACTTCAAGACTATGAAAAAGGAAATGGAGGAAGACCTCAAATAATGGAAAAACCTCCCATGCTCATGGATCGGCAGGATTAATATAGTTAAAATGGCCATTTTGCCAAAAGCAATATATAGATTCAATGCAATACCCATCAAAATCCCAACTCAATTCTTCACAGAGTTAGAAAGAGCAATTATCAAATTCATCTGGAATAACAAAAAAACGAGGATAGCTAAAACTATTCTCCACAATAAAAAAAATTCTGGGGCTAAATCAGTATCCTTGACCTCAAGCAATACTACAGAGCCACAGTGTTAAAAACTGCATGGTATTGGTACAATGACAGGCAGGCAGATCAATGGAACAGGATTGAAGATCCAGAAATGAACCCACACACCTATGGCTACTTGATCCTCGACAAAGGGGCTGAAAACATCCAATGGAAAAAAGATAGCCTTTTCAACAAATGGTGCTGGTTCAACTGGAGGTCAGCATGCAGAAGAATGAGAATTGATCCATCCTTGTCTCCTTGTACTAAGCTCAACTCCAAATGGATCAAGGACCTCCACATAAAGCCAGACACTCTGAAGCTAATAGAAAAGAAACTGGGGAAGCCCCTTGAGGACATTGGTACAGGGGGAAAGTTTCTGAACAGATCACCAATAGCATATGCTCTAAAATCAAGAATTGACAAATGGGACCTCATAAAATTACAAAGTTTCTCTAAGGCAAAGGACACCATCACAAGGTCAAATCGGCAACCAACAAATTGGGAAAAGATCTTCACCAACCATACATCAGATAGAGGGCTATCCAATATATATAAAGAACTCAAGAAGTAAGACTCCAGAAAACCAAGTAACCCCATTAAAAAATGGAGTACAGAGTTAAACAAAGAAATTTCACCTGAAGAACTTCAGATGGCAGAGAAGCATCTTAAAAAGTGGTCAACTTCATTAGTCATTAGGGAAATGCAAATCAAAACAACCCTGAGATTTCACCTTACACCAGCCAGAATGGCTAAGATTAAAAATTCAGGAGACAGCAGGTGTTGGCAAGGATATGGAGAAAGAGGAACCCTTCTCCACTGTTGGTGGGGTTGCAAATTGGTACAACCACTCTGGAAATCAGTCTGGCGGTTCCTCTGAAAACTGGGCACCTCACTTCCAGAAGATCCTGCTATACCACTCCTGGGCATATACCCAGAAGATTCCCCAGCATGTAATAAGGATACATGTTCCCCTATGTTCATAGCAGCCCTATTTATAATTGCCAGAAGCTGGAAGGAACCCAGGTATCCCTCAACAGAAGAGTGGATGCAAAAATGTGGTATATATACACAATGGAGTACTATTCAGCCATTAGAAACAATGAATTCATGATATTCTTATGCAAATGAATGGAGCTGGAGAACATCATACTAAGTGAGGTAGCCCAGACTCAAAAGATGAATCATGGTATGTGCTCACTAATAAGTGGATATTAACCTAGAAAACTGGTATACCCAAAACATAATCCACACATCAAATGAGGTACAAGAAGAAAGGAGGAGTGGCCCCTTGTTCTGGAAAGACTCAGTGAAGCAGTACAGAGCAAAAGCAGAACAGGGAAGTGGGAAGTGTTGGGTGGGAAAATAGGGCGAGTGAAGGGGGCTGATGGGACTTTCGGGGAGTGGGGGTCTAGAAAAGGGGAAATCATTTGAAATGTAAGTAAAAATATATCGAATAAAAAAGGATTTCACTATAAAAAAAGAATGAATGGAAAAAGATCAGGTGACAGCAGATGCTGGCAAGATGTGGAGAATGAAGAACACTCATTCATTGTGAGTCAGATTGAAAGCTGGTACAATTACTCTGGAAATCTGATCAGTCCTTCCTCATAAAAATTGGACATTGGACACAGCTATACCACTCCCAGGCATATACCCAAAAGATGCTCCAACATATAACAAAGACACAAGCTCCACTATTTTCATTGCAGCCTTATTTATATTTGCCAGAATCTGTAAGAATATAGATGTCCTTCAACAGAGGAATGGATACAGATGTGCTACATTTACACAATGGAGTACTACTCAGATATTAAAAACAATGAATTCATGTAACTCTTATGCAAATGCATGGAACTAGAAAATATCATCCTGAGTGAGGTAACCCAATAGCAAAATAATCCAAGAGCCAGGAGAATCCATAGCTTTCTGTGATCAGTGGAGTGGCTAGGACTGAGGTCTTCCTGCCACCCTTTGCACCAGGAAGCCAGAAGACTCCACATTCATTTGTGCACAGCCTGCCAGGAGAGTGATCTCCCAACAGTGCTTTTACTTCTGAGTGCAGAGGTGAGAACTCCACCTTTTCTCTGGAAGGGAACAGGTAGGAGCACACAGGGCTTAAGATCAGTGGAACAGCTGGGACAGAAGTCTTCCCGCCTACATATGCACCAGGGATCCAGGAAACTCCATAGCTTTTTGTGCATAGCCTGCCAGGAGAGAGTGATCTCCCAGTACTGCCTTCACTTCTGAGCTCAGCGGAATAAGAACACAGGCTTACAGGCCCACAGGAGGAACAAACTCCAGTCAGATACAACAATACCAACTAGCATCAGAGATAACCAGATGGCAACAGGCAAGCACAAGAACCTTACCAACAGAAACCAAGGCCACATGGCAACATCAGAACCCAGTTCTCCTACCACAGCAAGTTCTAGATACCCCAACACACTGGAAAAGCAAGAGTTGAATTTAAAATCATATCTCATGATGTGGATAGAGGGTTTCAAGAAAGACTTAAATAACTTTCTTAAAGAAATACAGGAGAACATAGGTCAAAGGTAAAAGCCCTTAAAGAGGAAACACAAAAATCCCTTAAAGAAGCACAGGAGTTCATGGGTCAACAGGCAGAAGACTTTAAAGAAGAAACAAAAATCCCTTAAAGAATTAAAGGAAAAACAACCAACCAATTGAAGGAACTGAACAAAACAATCCAAGAGCTAAAAGTGTAAGTAGAAACAATAAAGAAATCACAAAATGAGACATCTCTGGAGATAGAAAACCTTGGAAAGAATTCAGGAGTCATAGATGCAAGCACCAACAACAGAATATAAGAGATAGAAGGAAGAACCTCAGATGATGAAGATACCATAGAAAACATTGATTCAACAGTCAAAGGAAGTGCAAAATGCATAAAACTGGTAACCCAAAACATCCAGGAACTCCAGGACACAATGAGAAGACTAAACCTAAGGATTATAGGTATAGACAAGAGCAAAGATTTCCAACTTAAAGGGCCAGTAAATATCTTCAACAAAATTATTGAAGAAAACTTCTCTAACTTAGAGAAAGATGCCCATGAACATACAAGAAGCCTTCAGAAGCCCAAACAGACAGTACCAGAACAGAAAGTCTTCCTGGCACATAATAATCAAAACACCAAATTCACTAAACAAAGAATATTAAAAGCAGTAAGGGAAAAAGGGCAAGTAACTTATAAAGGCAGACCTATCAGAATTACACCACACTTCTCACCAGAGATGATGAAAGCTAGATCTGGGGCAGACCTCATACAGACCCTAAGAGAACACATATGCCAGTCCAGGCTACTACACCCAGCAAAACACTCAATCATCATAGAGGGAGAAACCCAGATATTCCATGATAAAACCAAATTTACACAATATCTGTCCACAAATCTAGCCCTCCAAAGGATAACAGATGGAAAATGCCAACACAAGGAGGAAAACTACACCATAGAAAACGCAAGAAAGTATTCTTCCAACAAACCCAAAAGAAGATACCCACACAAACATAAAAATAACATCAAAAATAACAGGAAGCAAAAATCACTATTTCTTAATATCTTGTAACAACAATGGACTCAACTCCCCAATAAAAAGACATAGAAGACTAACAGAAACATTTCTCATGTAAATCTTCAATTTTATCAGAAGATGTTTGTAATTCCCCTTTTAATTTAGTAATGTTTTTATGTCTACCATTTTATCTGTATTATTTTTCATGATAATCTTCAATTTCAATATGTCTTTCTATATATTTCCTCTATTTTATCAGAAAAATTTTCAATGTAAATCTTTGATTTTATCACATGTTTCTAATTCCACCTTCAATTAATTTAGAAAGAGTTTTTATATCTACCATTTTATATGTAAAATTTTCCATGAAATAGTCAATTTTAACATGTTTGTCTATATATTTCTTGAATTTTACCAGAAATATTTTCCATGTAAATCTTCAATTTTATCTGTCAATTTTATAAGTCCACCTTCAATAAACTTAGAGTTATCTTTATGGCTATCATTTTATCTGCATTTTTAACATGTTTTTCTATATATTTCTTCAATGTTATCATAACTATTTTCCATGTAAATCTTCAAGTTTATCAGAAAATGTTTATAATTCCACTTTTAATCAACCTGGAAATACTTTTATGCCTACCATTATTATATCTATATAAAATTTTCCATGATAATCTTCAATTCTAGCATGTTTTTCTATATTTTTCTACAATTTTATCAGAAATATTTTCCAAGTAAATCTTCAATTCTATTATAAAATGTTTCTATTTCATATTTCAATTAATTTAGCAATGTTTTACATGTCTACCGCTTTACTCTTTAATTTTCCATGAAAATTGTCAATTTTAATGTGTTTTTCTATGTATCTCTTCTATTTTATCTGAGATATTTTCCATGTAAATCTTTTATTTTATCATAAAGTGGTTTTACTTCCCTTTTCAATACAAGAAAAAAATAAATGAAAAAATAGATGGGAATTTTTAGTGCAGGATCAAATCTAGTTATTACAATTATGAAACTATTTCCAATCAAGATGAATAAGTAAATTATGCAAAACATCCCAAACAGAATCACTTGTAAGTTGGCAAGGTCTGAAAATCTCAGGAGGAGAAAATTCATCACAGTGGAAGCATTGTCCTCTGCCCTGATTTCTGTGATTCATCTCTATGGACCATTCAAAGAAAGGTGACAAGAATTTTCTTGTCCTTGGATCCATTTTATCATATATAAAGTAATGGTGACACTCCTTCAACATTTCTATTGCCCTTAAGGAAAAATCATATGCCTTGAAAATGCACTAAATTTTCTTTGAAGTAACAATTTGTCCCTGCAAAGCATAAAAAATCGTCCTATGTATTTTCTAATACACCAAATCTTATGTATTTTGTGGGGTTTGATAGTAGACCCTGGAAAATCAATTTTTTTCTTTTAAGCCACAAAGGAACTCTCTGCTTATGAATATTTTAATAATTAATCTACTTTTCAGATTGCATCTTTCTACTTATGTGTATCTAAGATGTTTGCCTTTATTGCTATTGTTTTTGTCTGTTGAAAATTTTTAGAAAACAAAACTAATTCTCAAACTAAGGAAGCCACTAGCATTTATTAAAATACAGGCATTTGTTTTTATTCTAATACTTTATGTTCATTTATCTGTCATCTTCTTTTTTTTTGTTTTTTTGTCATCTTCTTTAAATGAATGCTTACCATTCTTATTTTACTTGCCTATTTTTATTTGAAGTAGTGCATTTAACATTGTAGTGTACACAGAGCTTATAGCTCTCTGATTAAATTTATAAAATGAGACAAAGGCTGAAGGTTTTTTATGATTGCATGAATTCAGAAATGTTTTTATTTTGGCTTAAATAATTAAAGCATATAGAAATATGCTAATAATTCTATAATATTTTCATATTAACTTACCAGATATAATTTTTAACCACTAGTTATACCTTTCACTACAGTAGTTTGCAGACATGTTTTAATGATGCTCATTCTTGACCATCTTAAAATATTTTTATGTCTATGATCTCCAACTTATTCCTATAAAGCAGATAATATGTGAGTAGCTGAAATGAAGGCTTGATAAAAGAAAAATAATACCTTTAAATGAATAAAATAACTAAATTTGTTGATGCAGGTTAACACAAGACATACTGTCCATATGGATATTTTCTTTAATATATTGGTTTAGTATACAAAATATAGTTCTTGTTCTTTGTTGACCTGTACTATAACATGTGACAATGAAAAAAGTATTTGAGATGAAAAACACTAAAAACAAACAAACAAACAAACAAAAAACAAATAAAAATTCAGCAACAAAAAACCCAAAAGTACCCACATGGTATGCATTCACTGATAAGTGGGCATTAGTTCAACAGCTTTGAATACCCAAGATTCAGTTCAAAGAACACATGAAGCTTAGGAAAAGGGAAAACTAAAGAGTGGGTGCTTCAGTTCCTCTTAGAAGGGGGTACAAAATAGACATGGAGCAAATATGGAGACAAAGTGTGGACCAGGGACTGAAGGAAAGGCCATCCAGAGACTGCCCCCCAACCCCCAAACATGGGAATCTGTTCTATATACACTTACCAAATACAGACACTATTGTTGATTCCAAGAAATGCAGGCTGACAGGAGCCTGATATAGCTGTCTCATGATAGTGTCTGCCGGAGCATGACATATACAGAGGCAGATGCTCACAGCTAACCATTTAACTGATCATGGGGTATCCAGTGGAGGAGTTAGAGAAAGGACTGAAGGAGCTGAAGGGGGATGCAGCCCCATATGAAGAAGAACAATGTCAACCAACCAGAGCTCCCAGGATCTATAACACCTACCAAGGTGTACACAAGGAAGGACCCATGGCTCCAGCCATATATGTAACAGAGGATGGCCTTGTTGGGTATCAATGGGAGAAGAGGCCTTGCTCCTATGATGGATCAATGCCTAGTGTAGGGAAATGTATGTGTGAGGTGGTGGGTGTGGGTGTGTGTGGCATACCCTTATAGAAGCAGGAGGAGAAGGGATGGATTAGGTTCTTTCTGGGGGGGGGATTCAGGAAGGGGATAACATTTGAAATATAAATAAATAAAATACCCCAATTTAAAAAAGAATATAACAGTTGTATGGTGGGTAGAAGGCATATGGAATTATACCTTGGCATAACATAGTCATTATAATCATGAATTCATAGTAGCTATAGCTGCCTACAATTGATTTCCACAGAGTGAGCCTGTCAACATTTATTCTAGCCTGGCAAGGGACTCATGAGATTATGCTGCTTCTGTGGTACAATTAGATATTGGCTTACATTTGCTGCTATTTAAAGATCTTGATTAATCATTTTAAGATTAGTAAAAAATTAAATAGGGAATAGTATTTTATTTATGTAGAAAGGATATCAGTCTTGTAATAAAAATATGTATACTGCTTACAATTTACTTTTCAGTGCTCCAATAAAACAGATATTGATTGTCTTAGTCAGGGTTTCTATTCCTGTACAAACATCATGACCAAGAAGCAAGTTGGGGAGGAAAGGGTTTATTGAGCTTACACTTCCATGCCAGTTCATCACTAAAGGAAGTCAGGACTGGAACTCAAGCAGGTCAGGAAGCAGGAGCTGATGCAGAGGCCATGGAGAGATGTTTCTTACTGGTTTTCTTCCCCTGGCTTGCTCAGCTTGCTCTCTTATAGAACCCAAGAACACCAGCCCAAAGGTAGTACCACCTACAAGGGGCCCACCCCACTTGATCACTAATTGAGAAAATGCCCCACAGCTGGATCTCATGGAGGCACTTCCCCAACTTTAGCTCCTTTCTCTGTGATAACTCCAGCCTGTGTCAAGTTGACACACAAAACTAGCCAGTACAATTGATCCCTTGTCCACTTGACACACAAACACATCACCATTAAGCCTTAACCTTTACTTTCTTATTCATCCCCAAGATCTAAATTACTTTAAAAGTCCCACAGTCTTTACATATTAAAAGTTCAATCACCTTAAAATGTCCAATATCTTTCAAATTCAGTCTTTTAAAAATTCAAAGTCTCTTAACTGTGAGCTCCACTAAAATACTTTCTTCCTTCAAGAGGGAAACTTAATTTCAGTAATGACTTCATTAGTAGAAATAAACTACAGGGCACAGTCACAACCAAAAGCAAAACTCAAACTCCAGTGGTTCAATGTCTGGAATCCAACTCACAATCTTCTGGGCTCCACCAAGGGCTTGGATCACTTCTTCAGCTCTGCCCTTTGTAGCACACAGCTTGTCTTCTAGACTCCAGCTGCCTGTACTCCACTGCTGCTGCTGTTCTTGGTGGTCATCACATGGTACTGGCATCTCCAAAACGCTGCTATCTCCCACTGTAATTAGGCTTCGCCAATAGCCTCTCATAGGCTCTCATCAGGGTGACAAGCCTCGGCTCCTGTGCATGACCCCTTCAAGTCCTGGGCCGTCAATTGCAACTGAGGCTGCACCTTCACCAATGGCCTTCCGGTGGACTCTCACTGTGCCAAGAGCCTCAGCTGCTCTTCATGACACCTTCATGCCTTCAAAACCAGTACCATCTGGGTGACTCTTACACAGTACCAAGTCCAGCCACAGCACAAAATACAACTGTGGCTATCTCTGGAACACACTCTCTGTGCTCTCAGAAAACACTTCCAAGAAGATTTCATCTCAATGATGCTGGTCTCTTCTTAATCACCACTAATTTCTTATCTCCAGCCAACCAGCATCAATAGTCCCAGTAACACAAAGGTTTGCTTTAGTGGTTCTGGTATCTTGATACTTACAGCTGATTCTTCAGCCCCAGCTAACCAAACCCACAGAATCTTCACAATCAAAACATGGCCACTGTAAAAGTCTTTAATCTTCCCTCTGAAATTTCACAAGCCAGGCCTCTATCTTTGCACTATTCTTAACATTGTCTTCCAAGCTCCTACAGAACTTTCCACTGAGATCTTAATATTCTAATGGCTTTTCTAGCTCAAAATTCCAAAGTCCTTCCACAGTCCTCCCCAAAACATGGTCAGGTTGTCACAGGAATACCCCACTATGCTGGTACCAATTTGCCTTAGTCAGAGTTTATATTCCTGCACAAACATCATGACCAAGAAGCAAGTTGGGGAGGAAAGGGTTTATTGAACTTACACTTCCATGTTGCAGTTCATCACTAATGGAAGTCAGGACTGGAACTCAAGCAGGTCAGGAAGCAGGAGCTGATGCAGAGGCCATGGAGGGATGTTTCTTACTGGCTTTCTTCCCCTGGCCTGCTCAGCTTGCTCTCTTATAGAACCTAAGATCACCAGCCCAAAGGTAGTACCACCCACAAGGGGCCCTCCCCACTTGATCACTAATTGAGAAAATGCCCCATTGCTGGATCTCATGGAGGCACTTCCTCAACTTTAGCTCCTTTCTCTGTGATAGCTCCAGCCTGTATCAAGTTGACACACAAAACTAGCCAGTACATTGATTAATGTCACAAGGAAAATATCCTCTTTGTATCCAATTCTATGCCCAATAATAATAACCATTTTGAAGAAAATTATTGTAAGTAAGAATTGGATGTATTGGATGTGATAATGTGTTGATTACATGCAAAGGAACATTATAAGCACAGCCAGGTTAAGTACCAGAGTATGGTATTTGGAAAAACGTTTAGTAGATGGGAAAAATCAAATTCAAATTGCTTACTAGCAGTCCTGAGTTATGTCAAGAAACACTGAAGCAAAACTGAGAAAGTTTGAATTAGAACTGAGTTTCCACAAGGATAACAGAATAGGTGATTCGCCACTTAATGATTTTATTTTTACACTGTTAGTCTTAGGAGTTAAACTAACAACATTGGGAGTTTTATGAAACAGAGGCAGCTCTTCACACATAGTCCTTAGCCTGTAAGCAATATATTTATTGAGAAACAAATATTAAAGGTATGTATTATACTGGTAATTCTTATAACCTAATCAGCAGAGGAGCATCTAGAGAATGGTCAAATGAATGAGATACACAAACTATAACAAAACCAGAGAACCTCAAGCATAAAATAATGCCAACAATACAAAAACAGAGAGATGCAAACCTAAAACAATGCCAATAAGAACTGAAACTTCCTACATGACTCCTCATTATTAGGAGTACTTAATTTCAGTAATGACTTCATTAGTAGAAATAAACTACAGTTTATACCAAAACAATGAGGTCTCAGTTATTAGTTGTTGGTATTAGTGCTTGGGCTACTGGTGTTATGTTCAGGAAATTGTCTACTGTACCAATGAGTTCAAGTCTATTCAACATTTACTGTTCCATGTGAACATGGAGGTCTTTGATCAATTTGGACTTGAATTTTTTATGGGTGATAAATATGCATCTACTTGCATTAGACACAGTGTCTAATGAAATGATCTTGTGGTTTCTTCTTTCAGTTTGTTTATATGGTAGATTATGCCAATTGATGTTTGTACATTGTGCCACACCTAAATTCCTGGGATAAATCCTACTTAGTCATAGGGGATGATGTCTTTGATGTGTTCTTGGATATAGTTTGTGAGTATTTTCTTAAATATTTTTACATCAATGTTCATAAGTGAAATTGGTCTGAAACTTTTCTTCACTTAGTCTTTGTGTTGTTTAGACATCAAGGTGACTGTAGCCTGATAGAATGAGTATGGAAATGTTCCTACTGCTTTTGTTCTGTGGAATTGTTTGAAGAATATTGTATTAGCTCTTCTTTAAAAGTCTGGTAGAGCTGGGCAGTGGTGGCACATGCCTTTAATCCCAGTTTTTGGGAGGCAGAGGCAGAGGCAGGCTAGATTTCTGAGTTTGAGGCCAGCCTCATCTGTAGAGCGAGTTCCAGGACAGCCAGGGCTATACAGAAAAATCCCTGTCTTGAACAACAAAAAGAACCAAAATAAAAAAGAAATAAAGGAAGCCTGGTAGATTTTACTGCTAAAACCACTGGCCCTGGGCTTTTTGTTTTTGTTGTTGGAATGCTTTTTAATGACTGCTTTCTATTTCCTTGCAGGTTATAGATCTATTTAAATAGCTTACTTTATCTTGATTTAACTTGGTAAGTAGTGTCTGTTTAGAAAATCATACATTTCATTTAGATTTTCTAATTTTGTGGAGTACAAGCTTTTGAAGTAAGTCATAATGATTCTTTGAATTTCCTCAGTGTCTGTTGTTTTGTCTTCCTGTTCATTTCTGATTTTGCTAATTTGGGTGCTATCTCTCTGCCTATTTTCTCAAAGAAACAGCTCTTGGTTTTGCTGATTATTTGTATTGTTCTATTTGGTTCTAATTGATTGATTTATTGCAACCCTGATTTTAATTTTCTTCTGTCTAATCCTCTTTGGTGTATTTGTGTCATTGCTTTTATGAGGGCTTTCAGGTATAGTTTCAATTTGTTAGTATGAGAAGTCTCCAATTTCTTTATGAAGGCACCTAATGCTATGAACTTTTTTTTGAGATAGGATTTCTCTGTATGGGCCTTGCTGTTATGGAACTCTCTGTTGGCCAGGTTGGCCGCAAACTCAGAAATCTGCCTGCCTCTGCCTCCCAAGTGCTGGGATCAAAGGCATGCACCACCACTGCCCAGTTATGAACTTTCCTGTTAGCATTGCTTTCATCATGTCCCATAAGTTTGCATATATTGTGCCTTTATCATTATTGGATTCTAGAAAGTCTTTCAGTTCTTTATTTTTTCCTGACTGTGTGATCTCTAAGTACAGAGTTATTGAGCTTCCATGAGTGCATAGGCTTTTTGTTGCTCCTGTTGTTGTTGAAGTTTAGCTTTAATCCATGCTGAACTGATAATATGCAAGGGGTTAGTTCAGTTTTCTTTAATCTTTTGAGGCTTGCTTTGTGACTGACTATATGCTCAATTTTGGAAAATGGTTCATGAGTTGCTAAGAAAAAGGTATAATCTATTTTGTTTAGATTAAATGTTCTGTAGGTATCTGTTAGGTCCATTTGATTAATATCCTCTGTTAATTTGTTTCTCCGTTTAGTTTCTACCTTGATGTCTTGTCAGTTGATGAGAGTGGAGTGTTGAAGTGGGTGTGTGGTGTTATTTAACTTTAGTCATATTTCCTTTGCACTTATGTATTATGAGGAGTACTTAATTTCAGTAATGACTTCTGGAAGCATATGTTCTCAGAATTGAGGAGTGATGTTGGTGGATTTTTCCTTTGATGAGCATGAAGTGTCCTTACCCATCTCTTTTGATTACTTTTGGTTGAAAGCCTATTTTATTGGATATTAGAATGGCTACTCCAGCTGGTTCCTTGGGTCCTTTTGCTTGAAAAACTGTTTTCAGCACTTTACTCTGAGGTAATATTTATCTTTGTTGCTGAGATTATTTAATGTATGCAGCAGAATGATGGATCCTTTTAATGTATCCACTCTGTTAGCCTGTATCTTTTGACTGGGGAACTGAGACCATTGATTTGAGAGATATTAATGACAAATGATTGTTGGTTCATGTTATTTTTATGTTGGTGATGATGCTGTTTGTTTGTGTGTGTGATTTGCTTCTTTTGGACTTGCTGGTGTGAAATTGTCTATTTCTTGTTTTCCTAAGTACATTATAAATATTTGTTTTCATACTTATATATGAGAGTACTCCTCACCCTTCACCAAGGAAACCTTTTATTTTTACAGACTGGAACAATTGTAGAAAAAACAACAACCAATGGGTAGAGTTTTGGAGACTAGCCCCTGGTGGTTAACAACTCTTTTGTACTTAAAGATATAGAGATAATTACAGAAGAGGAGGCATAAATAGTATAATAGCCAGAGAAATATAAGGTTATACCTTCTAGGTATGTGATAAGCTATACCTATAAAGTCTCACCAATAGTTTGCCTAAACATGAGCTGAGCAAGGCCACAAATTATAGGTATGCTAAAGTTGGAGAAGGAAAGCCCATGATGTCTGAACCATAGTCATAGAACTGCAAACAACTAAGGAATGCTGCAAGAATTAATCTTCCCCAGAGAGAAGGATATCAATAGGTTTTTTAATACCAAGTAATAGCAAATGCTCAGGTCTAGATGTTTGCATAAAAATAATATTTTGCAGAATGAGTGCCAGGAGCTGTACAGAGCCATATTGGGGCTGTCATGCACATGGTTTGAATTTGACATTGGTCCTGGCTTTGGGCAGGAATCGGCCCTTAGTACATAATAGGGAAGTAGGTTAAAGCAGGAATTTTTATCCTAGGATGGAGAAGCTCAGTGAAGGTTAAGCTGATTGTTCCTCCAGGTTTAGGAATTCCTGAATTAAGCAGGTGACCCACCCAGCTGCCAGAGCAGTCAAGACGAGGTCCTCCAAGAGAAGCTAGACAACTTCCACTGGAACTCAGCCTGTAGTCTGGGGGGAAGGGTTTGCCCAAACTGTTAAAAGGTCTGACCAACATTAAAGTTTCTGGCCTTGATCAGTGAAACATTGTCCTGGCCCTCTTTCTTTTCACCCCTTCCTCATCCATCCCTCAGCTTCTGTTCCAGCAACCCAGTTCATAATAGCTGCAGGCAGCTATGGAATACAACAAGGAGCCAAACTAACTTTACTTTTTCTTTAGAGTTCATATCAAAGATAGGCTTGGGTTTTGACTTCTCCTCAGCTACAGACCTTGGAGAAATTGAGTGGTCACTGTGCCCTCCCAGAAGAAGAAGACATCTTGCAGCTGCCAGAGATTCACCTTGGCTGAATGCCCGGGATACATGAAGAATCACACTTACTCACTTCTTCCCCTGTCTGTATAAGTTCCCTGAGAAAAATACAGTTTAGGAGGTCTTGAGCAGTTAATTTGTCTTGACCTCATTCTTCACATCTCCTGTCTCTGTTTCTCTGCCCTTCTCTTCTAGGGTCCCCTGTCGAAAACCCCCACAGGCCAGGGCAACTGGTGCCTAATGTGGGGCTCCTTCCTGAGTAAGAATCACAGAGAATGTTGTCTTAAAGGAGCAGCTACTCATCCTCTGGAACCATCCACTCATCATTTGGAACCACTGTAAGTGCTTGTCTGTGGGAGATCTAAGATATTTGGTTACCACAGAAATTCTTGTCTGTGGGAGATCTAGGATATTTGGTCACCACAGAAATTCTTGACTGTGGGAGATCTGGGATATTTACTCACCACAGAAACTCTTGTCTGCGGGAAATCTAGGATATTTGGTCACCACAGAAACTCTTCTGTGTCAAGTGCAGCTGAAGAAACCCTGCTCAGGACTGGTTATCTACATAAGCCACTCTTAAAGGGGTCAACAACTTTTCAATATCTTTAGTAAGAGAGCTGATGGCTGTTTTTTCCTAAATAAAAAAAAAATCTATGATTGTGTTTATTGGGTTCAACAAATGACAAGGTGTTTTTCTCTTGAAATTACAGTTTAAAAAAGTAAGAAACTTTTGTCTGGTTTAAATAAGTATATGCTTATAACAACTTCACTTTTGTTCCTGACTGGCTTTTAAGATATAAATATGTTCTGCATGTCTCGGTTATAGAGTATTGACTTATAAGTTATTGGGTATGTTTAAAATTTTATAACATTGGTAACAGAAAGTTAGCTTAAAATTGGTAACTCAAGGTTGGAGTCATTTTAAAGAACAGGTGACATGAGCCAACCCAGAAAAACATGTCTCTAAAGATACATCTAAATTGAGATAATATTTATGTAATTCTTATCCTAGAAATTAGACTTATAAAAGAATTTAAGGCAGTGTCACTTTACTGATGCATTAAAAGCTACACTGTCATGCATTCATGGTAAGAACTGGCAGTCAAACTTTGTATGTGAAAGTAATGTTCTTGATATTAATTTTAAAGTGAATAGATTATTTAAAACAGTTTTTGTTCTTCAAAATTATGGGCATGCTCTAATATTATAAAAGAAAATTTAAAATATAATTAAACTGCCAATGTTCCATTAGTTTCAGTTTATAATTCATTCACAAGCTCAGGATTTTAACTCATCTGTATTTGTAATTAAAAAAAAGAAATCAGACAAATGGATCAATTATCCTAAACAAACTGTGGCACAGAAAATTCAAATAAAAAAAGATAGTTTATTTGATTTAAATGATTTTTAAAAGCTTGGAGAAAATGTTAATTTGTTAAGACCTCATCTCAAGCTTGCCACAGGAGAACTTAAACCTCTGTTTGGTAGTCTCAAGGGGAATGCAAATCCTAATCCCCTGGACAATTAACTGATGAGGGATAGGTAACAGTGCAAGAAAGTCAATTGTTGGCTGTTTCACAGCCGTCCTTTGGCAAAAGAGACCATTAATGTAAATTCATATTTCTTCACCTCCAAGTAAATTTTGAACATCCTATTATAAATCTGTTGCTATGTTAATACAAATTTATAGGATAGAATCATAAAAATATTTTATAAAAGAACTATATTTATTCCTTAGTCCAAACAGCAATTACATTGGTTATTGAAGAATACTAATATTTGGTTTATTGCATAGCAAACTTTTTAAGCGAATTTTCTTAATAAGGACAATGCCACAACAGATTTACATATCAGGCAGATTATAGACTTTACAGAAAGGTCTCATTCTTTATATCATCAAAATGATAATAGCTTAAGACAATAATTTGATATTTCTAGAAAAAGTATAAGTCAGATTATAAAGACTTGTCCTCAGTGTCCTCAAGTTCTTCATGTACCACATAATAGTGTTAATCCTTGAGGATTTGTACCTTATCAAGACAAATAGATGTAACTCATATTTCTGATTTTAAAAAACATGAAAAAATATACATATGACTATTAATAGCTTTTCAAGATTTCTAATTACAGTTTCAATAACAGGAGAAGCAACTAAATTCAAAATTAGTCATTGCCTATGTTATTTTTCTATACTAGATGCTTCAAATAAGATTAAGACAAATATTATAACTGACTATTACAGTCAGTCATTTGAGATGTTTTGTTAACAATTTAATATTAGTCATATTACTAAGATTCCTTATGATCCTCAAGGACAAGATATTGTGCAACAGGCCCATAGAACTTTAGAACAATATTTTTATAAATAAAAGAGTAGAGAATCATATCTCCATATACCACAAAATTTTTAAAATTTCAGTGCCAAGAAACTCTGTGTGTGTGGGGAAGAGGGCGTGTTTGTGTTTTTCTACAGGATGCCAAAGGAACATGCTAGCTGCCAGAGTGGTTAACAAGAGATGCTGATTATTGAAAACAGCCGTGGTCCTCGTCACCTTTGGATGCCTCCTACTAATGCTGATGCTACAGACATCTGAAGACTCAACATCCCTCCTTTGCATGGCGATTTTATTTAGCTGAAAATTGGACACATTATGGACAGATTAAAGGGGAGATACTGGCTACTGCTGATTGTCCCCCTTCAGGGTGTCAAAAGGCCATATATTTAAATTTTACAGATTTCAAGTGTAGACCAGGTAGAGCATTGCCTGCCCTTTGGTTTCTTTATGACCAGTATGATTTGTCATGTTCTACACACTGGATAAAAGAGAATGTAGGGTGTCCCTGGGGTCGCTCTAACATACATTTGCCCATCCCTTTGAAAAAACAAAATTTTATCAGCCAATACTGTTATAATCGAGATAAGTTCTTTAAGTCATCCATAGGATATACCTTGGTTGTCTGGGACCCTTGGAATAGCCGCTGGACTTCTCCTGTAAAAGGAGCCATGTATATGAGCAGGAAAGAAAGTCTTCCTAGTAGCAAGATTTTTATCTGGCACTCTCTTGTTCAAGTACAATCTGCTGTCTATTCTCATATTTTAAATACAGAACAAGAGCTTAATAGCCAGCTTTCTGTCTCTCCTGCTACTCATCCATTTTCTTGGATTTCCCACTTGAGGGAAGGGCTGATGATGGCCAATGTTTCAGAATTGGGAAACTTCATCATGTTTTTTGTGTGCTATGTTGGGCCATCCACCCTTAGTAGCTGTCCCCTCTTCTTTTGCATTAAATTCTACAACAGTAAAATCAATAAAGACCTCTCCTGTTCTTGAGGTTGAACTCTACTGGCCATTTTCCAAACTTCCTTTTTGTTATTCAGACTCTGGAAAAGCAAGATCCACTATTATTCAGACTCCATCTTCTGATATTTTTGCCCCAAGAGGATATTTTATTTGGTGCAATGGCACCCTCACTAAATACATGACAAAAAATATAGATCCCTCTATGTTGTGCCACCCTGCTACCTTGATTCCTCAACTCACTTTCTGTATCCCTGCAGAAATTTTTGTCTTCTGAACATCAGAAGAGAGGAATGTGCATTATTTTTGCTCTTTGTAGTCGGCCTTTCTACCTCTATGGTGGCCACTGGATTGGCCGGTGGATCATTGGGACATTCTATTATAGTCACTGATAAGTTAGCTAAACGATTTCAGTTAGCTATAGAGGCTTTTGCTGAATCTCTGGCTTCTCTGCAAAGGCAAATAACCTCACTAGCCCAAGTTACTTTGCAGAATTGGCATGCCTTAGATGTTCTCACAGCTGAGAAGGGTAGAACGTGCCTTTTTCTTAAGAAAGAATGTTGCTATGATGTTAATGAATCTGGCCTGATAGAATTACAGGTGCATAAACTTCATAAGGTGAGTGAGGATCTACAGAGACAGAAATTTTCTAGAGCTGCCACTGATTGGTGGGAATCCTCCATGTTTTCCGTGCTGATGCCCCTTGTTGGGCCCTTGCTTTGTATGCTTTTGATAGCTATTTTTAGGACCCTTTATTTTAAATAGATTGATAGGATTCATTAGACAGCAGGTTGACTCTGTGGCATTCAAAACCATACAAGTACATTATCATCAACTCGATTTGGCTGACAGAGGCCTGGTTGAGCCATGTGATGACATTGCCTCCATAGGGGATGCATAGCAACTCAGAACTATGCACACTGGTTCAGCACGGTGTGAACTCAGTGTGGGCACCTGCAAGGGGTGTAGAGCAAAGCATCGCAGGGGGAGGACCCAATTGTCTGCTTCTGAGTCCCCCGTGAAGCACACCTGATCTGCATAGGGGTTGGTGTCGGTCCTTGAACCACTCTATATTATGTGGGGATCTCCCACCAAGATAGGCTCTGCCCCTCCTCTCCAAAAGACACCAAGAGCAACCTAAGATGCAGGAAGAACAATCCTCTGTTCCCCATGAGAGGGTTCGGGTTACTGCTTTCCCCCTTTTTTGGTTAATGCCCACTCGTGCATCAACGAGACCGATAGATGTCTGCTTTCTCACTGACCTCACAAAAACTAAATAAATAGGGAGGAGATGCCAGGAGTCAAACTGGCTTTACTTTTTGTTTATAGTTCATTTCAAAGATAGGCTTGGGTTTTGACTTCTCCTCAGCTACAGACCTTGGAGAAATTGAGTGGTCACTGTGCCCTCCCAGAAGAAGAAAACATCTTGCAGCTGCCAGAGATTCAGATTGGCTGAATGCCCAGGCTACATGAAGAATCCCACTTGCTCATTTCTTCCCCTGCCTGTATAAGTTCACTGAGACAATACAGTAAGGAGGTCTTGAGCAGTTAATTTGTCTTGACCTCGTTCTTCACATCTCCTGTCTCTGTTTCTCTGCCCTTCTCTTTTAGGGTCCCCTGTTGAAACCCCCTGTGAGCCGGAGCAAATGAGAAGGTTGTCTCTATGTAGTTATAATAATAATAATAATAATAATAATAATAATAATAATATATGTTCCCTCTCCACCATACCACAAGGACACATGCTACACTATCTTCATTGAACCTTATTCATAATAGCCAGAAACTGGAAGCAACCCAACTGTCCTCAACCAAAGAATGAATACAGAAAATATGGTTCATTTACACTATGGAACATTAGTCAGGTAATAAAAATGAGGTCATCATGAATTTTGCAGGCAAATGGATAAAACTAGAAAATGTCATCCTGAATGAGGTAGCCCAGATCCCAAAGGACATGCACAGTATGTACTCACTGAGAAGTGGATATTAGCCAAAAAATATACCCATGATACAAAACAAAGACTGAAAAATGTTTAACAAGAAAAAAGGCCAACAAAGAATGCTTCAATCACACGTAGAAAGGGGAACAAAGTAATCATGTAAGGCAGAGGGAGGAAGCTACCTGAGTGGAAGGGGGAGGGGAAAGAGGGCAACATCATAAATCCAGGAGACAGGAGAGAAACCCAGTGTGCCAAGAGAATGAATGGAAATCTGGAGCTATAAGGTCAGGGGCATGGGGGATGGGAAGAACCTTAAGAGAGTCCCAGATACCTGGGTTGTAAGAGGCGCCCAGCACTCAATGTGGGTGACCTTAGCAGAAATGCCCAACAGTGGTGAGATGGAACCTAGAAGAGTCTACCTCCAGTAGTTAGATGGACCCCAAGTGGAGGAATGAAGAAACCAACTCACCTTTAAAAATTTGACTCAGAATTGTTCCTATCAAAAAGAAATGACAGGACAGAATTGGAAGAGAGAGTAAAAGAATAGCAATCCAATGACCAGCCCAATATGGAATCCAGGACACTAGCATGGCTTCCTCTGAAAGACTGAACTAGCAGCTGACTTAAGACAGATACAGCTATTTACAGCCAAACATTGGATAGAGGTCAGGGACCCTTATGGAAGAATTAGGGAAAAGATTAAAGGGGCCATAGGGGATGTCAACCATATAGGATGGCCAACAGTCTCAACTAACCTGGTCACCAGGAAGCTCCCAGAGTCTAAGCCACCAACAAAAGAGTAAATTGGTGCTAGTCTGACGGACTTGACACATATATAGCAGAGGAATCATTACCTTTCCTGGCCTCAGTTGGAGAGGATGTACCTAATCATGTAGAGACTTCATATCCTGGAGAAAGGGAATGAGGGGGCATAGGGTGAAACCTTCTCAGAAGCAAAGGTGAGGGAAGATAGGGTAAAGAACCCTGGGAGCAGGGACCAGGAAGAATGGCAACATTTTGGATATAAATAAATAAAATAATTAGTTAACAAAATATTCTAAAGAGCAGACAGAACTAATGAATAAAATTTATAAGGCATAAGATATATTACATAGCATCCAACAGCATATGATAATATACATGTAGAAAGAAAACCTATATAAGTACATGATGTAGTAAACATCGTGAGGACTCCAGTCATGGTCAGTAGACAATTCTCATCAGTATGCTCAAGGGTCAAGACTCAATAAATTGCACTGAAAAAGAAAGTTATAATGATGTTAATATTTATAAACATATGACTTTTTATATTTCTATATATACAAATATATTATGACCTATGCAAAAAATTAAAAGATTTGAAATATATACTATGTACTTAATAATGTAAGCAAGCTATGTGATTGCAGTGTCATGTGGTTCCTAGCAGTTTCATTTGTATATAGTATTGTCTACACTTTTTATGTTGTGCAAAAATATAAATGTACTGGTACAAACAAATACAAAAGTAAAAATTCCAAACAGCACCAACTTCAAAATCTTTGGAATTCCTAGGAATATTTCTATTTTTTTATTCGATATATATTTTATTTACATTTCACATGATTTCCCCTTTTCTGGCCCCCCACTTCCCGAAAGTCCCATAAGCCCCCTCCCCCCCCTGTTCTCCCACCCACCCTTTTCCACTTCCCTGTTCTGGTTTTGCCTTATACTGCCTAGAAAATTGGAATACTGAAAACATAATCCACACATCAAATGAGGTACAAGAAGAATGGAGGAGTGGCCCCTGGTTCTGGAAAGACTCCATGTAGCAGTATAGAGCAAAACCAGAATAGGGAAGTGGGAAGCAGTGAATGGGAGATCAGGGGGAGGGAAGGGGTTTAGGTGACTTTCGGGGAGTGGGGTCCAGAAAAGGGGAAGTCATTTGAAATGTAAATAAAAATATGTCGAATAAAAAAAAAAAAGAAAGAAAGTTCCCAAACCAAGAAAAGCACAGGACCACATGGTTTTAGTGCAGAATGCTATTGGACCTTCAAAGCAGACCTAACACCAATACTCTTAAAACTGTTCCACAAAATATAAACAGAAGGAACATTACCCAACTCATTCCATCAAACCACAAATACACTGGTATAAAAAACCTACAAACATCCAACAAAAAAAGAGGACTTCAGACCAGTGCCCTTCATGAATATCAATGCAAAAATGCTCAATAAAATTCTTACCAAACGAATCCAATAACACATCAAAATGGTCATTCACCATGATCAACTAGGCTTCATCCCCAGGATGCAGGGATGGTTTTATATATGGGAATCTATCAATGTAATGGAATACATAATAAAACTCAAAGAATAAAACCACATGATCATTTCATTAGATGCTTTAAAAGCATTTGACAAAATTCAGCATCTTTAGATGTTAAAACTCTTGGAAAGATAAGGAATTCAAGGCCCATACCTAAACATAGTAAAAGCTATGTACAGCAAACCAATAGTCAACATCAAACTAAATGGAGAGAACCTTGAGGCAATCCCATAAAAATCAGGGACTAGACAAGGCTGCCCTATCTTTCCATATCTATTCAGTATTGCACTTGAAGTTCTAGCTAGAGCAATTAGACAACAATGGAGATCCGATAGAAACAAATTGGAAAGGAAGAAATCAAACTATCACTATTTCCAAATGATACTATATAGTATACTTAAGTGACCCCAAGAATTCCACTAGAGAATTCCTAAGGCTGATAGATAACTTCAGCAAAGTGGCCAGATATAAAATTAACTCAAACAAATCAGTAACCTTCCTATACTCAAAGGATAAACAGGATGAGAAAGAAATTAGGGAAATGACACCCTTCACAATAGTCACAAACAATGCAATCAAACAAAGTATCTTGGTGTGACTCTAGCAAAACAAGTGAGATTGTCCTGGAAGGACTGAGGAAGAAAAGGAAGAAAAACAGAATTTGAGAAAAGTGTAGTGCTAAAGGTTAAGGAAAGTAGAGAGCATCTCTCTCTCTCTCTCTCTCTCTCTCTCTCTCTCTCTCTCTCTCTCTCTCTCTCTCTCCTCAAATAAACTGTTGGGATATCATTACCTACCACTTGACACACTAGTGTTAGGGTCTATTCAGTTCTGTGAACAGATGGCCCAGTGTTTCTTATAAGAGCACAGGGAAGGCGCAAGCGCCCACCTTCAATAGAACAAGCTGATAAAGGATCAAGCGTCTAAGGCACATTACAGAATAATGTGATTTTGCAACATATGAATTTTAGAGAGATATTTTTTTCTGTAAGGGTCGGATTGATGCACAGGATGGAACATTCCTGGAATATATACAATATCATGGCACCTGGATAGAATAAAAGGAATGAAACAAAACTCATGTGTACATAGAAAAAAACCCCAGCTACTCAATAATGAAGAGGATCAGGCTCCCATTAGAAGATTCATTAGTGACACTGAGATAACCATGTGACCTCACTTGTCCATCACCACCAGCCCCCAATTTGATCAAATACAAGCATCCCATTCTCCAATGTGATAAGTGGACCTTGAAAGTCCATCTCAAAAACTATTCTCAACAATAAAAGAACTTCTGGCAGAATCATCATCCATCCCTGACCTCAAGCTGTAGTACAGAGGAATTTTGATAAAAAACTGCTTAGTATTGGTACAGTGACAGGTAGGTTGATCAGTGGAATAGAATTGAAGACCCAGAAATGAATCCACACACTTATGGTCACTTGATCTTTGACAAAGGAGCTAAAACAATCCAGCGGTACAAGGACAGCATTTTCTACAAATGGTGCTGGTTCACCTGGCAGTTAGCATGTAGAAGAATGCAAATCAATCTATTCTTATCCCCCTGTACAAAACACAAGTCCAAGTGGATCAAGGACCTCCACATAAAACCAGATACACTGAAACTGATAGAAAAGAAAGTGGGGAGGACCCTCAATCACATGATCACATGGGAAAAGTTCCTGAATAGAACACTTGATAGCTTATGCTCTAAGATCAAGAATTGACATAAAGAATCTCATAAAATTGCAAAGATTCTGTAAGACAAAGGACACTGTCAATGGAACAAAATGGCAACCAACAGATTGGGAAAAGATATTTACCCATCCTACATCAGATAGAGGACTAATACCCAATATGTTAAAAGAACTCAAGAAGTTAGACTCCAGAGAATCAAATACTCCTATTAAAAATGGGGTACATAGATAATCAAAGAATTCTCAACTGAGGAATACCAAATGTCTGAGAAGCACCTAAAGAAATGTTCAACATCCTTAGTCATCAGGCAAATGCAAATCAAAACAAACTTAAGATTTCCGCTTACACCAGTCAGGATGGCTAAAATAAAAACTCAGGTGACAGCAGATGCTGGTGAGGATGTGGAGATCCTTGCACATGTGAATGCTCATTGCTGTAGTGTAGGGGAATGCCAGGACAGGGAAATGGGTGTGGGTGGGTTATTGATCAGGGGAAGGGAGGATTCAATAAGGAGTTCTCAGTGGGAAATTTAGAAAGGCTTAGCATTTGAAATGCAAATAGAGAAAATATCTAAATAAAAAAGAAAAAAATTAAAGTCCTTCCCATCTCTGGTTGTGTTCACAGAGAATGCCCTTAAGCACCACACAGAGACTCCTCACATATTTCTCCATCAGAAGTATGTTGGTCTGACCACAAGACAGTAGCAACAAATACCATGTACCAGAAACAAAGGAACCTGTTTATCTTTCCAGAGAAGCAGGTCCTCATATTCTCTGTGTTTTTATCTCCAGCACTGTGCAAAGAACTATATTCCTCATGAGCAAACTGGGTCACCCTGAGATATACAAGGTATACACCCTGGAGATATCTTCACAATGGGACCCAGCTGGTCACTTTAACTCTCAAAGGTACTTTCCTCTTTCTCACATATCCCCTCTGAGTTCAACACCTCATACTGGAAACATGAAAGTGCTGAGTAGACAAAAACCAACTGTAAGTGGTTCATTCATCAGACAGGAATTGAGAGTGTGGCTCTGACCACTAATCAAAATGCAGTAGCCAAAGATTACCTCTACAAGGAGGTCTATGATCTTGGATGCATGAAAGGATGGTTTGAGACCCAGAAGGTTTCCCAGGTCATATATGTATAAGGGTTTGAGAAAGAAGGTGAAAGCTGTGGTGCTGCCCAGACAAACCCTTTCCATCACTTCATTGTTGTTGCCATCAAGGACCTGCCTTGCCCCATTTCAAATCCAAATTTAGGTCCATGCACCAGTAAGCTATAGGAAGCAAGAATTTTTGCGTATGAAGGAAAACAGGAGAGCAGGGAGGGAAGGGTCAAAAAAGAGAGTACTAGTTGCAGGACAGTGAGAATGAGGGGTTGAAGATGCCTATCCTGTCCACAAAATAAGAGGGAGGAAAAAATACTGTAGATACAGAAATGAAAATATAAAGGTGAGTTAAAAGGGCAGTCCTTTTTTAAACTCACCTTTTGTCCTACCCCATTTTCCTGTGGCAGGATTTTTCCTGTCCAGTTAATTTAAATACTAGTGCAGAAGGAGGCCTGTGATCGGACAGGGAAATGGTCATGGAGCTTAGAATTTCAGAGACTGGGAGCAAAACAGGAGAAGGGAAAAAAGAAGCAAGATAGAGGACAAACAGGATGATTCAGATTCGGTATGTTTTCAAATAGCCACAGGAGGATTTAATTTCATATAGGGATATAATAATTTGGATAACATGTCTAATTTAGGTGAGCAGCTTGTGCCATTATCAATTGGCCCTGAATTTATTGTGTGAGCATGTTGTATATTGAGAATTTATTGATATATAAATCTGATGAATTATAAGCTTCTAGAGTTTTGTTTTACTGAGTTATTCAAATATGGGACTGCTAACTACCAGGTATTTTATGGCTGAGAAGATTCTGGCAGTACTGAGACTAACAAACTGGAGCTGGGATGACTGCAATCAGTCACTGCAGGTGCTAGCTTAGAGACAGAATCTGCCAGATGGCAGTGAGTAGCTGGGTGTAGCACAGGAACACCATGTTCTTTTTAACATTTCTTGCAACAACCTCCCCAAAGCCCAAAACTAATTGTCAATATGCTGTCCACATATAATCTCCCCTATCATCTTTCATGATATCACATTGAAGGAAGCCAAGAAAGAAAGAGAAGCCCAGTAAAACCAGCAGGGAGTGCTTTTCCATTGTGAGAATCCTAGCAGCAGAAAGAAACTAAGAACAGCACAGAGAACACAGTGCCCAGCCCAGACTGGAATGGGAAGCCAGTAGGATCCCAGGGCAGGTGGTGAGAAGATAGCCTAGGCATAGTTTTGATCCTCCCAAGTGTTACTTCTACCTAATCTGTTAACTTCTACCCTTCTACCTTGTGAGAAAGTGCTGTTATAGTCATGATTACAAATGTTTATTTACTTACACAATAGAAATTAATAGCTGTGATACTGAGATTACATAACTAATGAGCCAGCTGGTTGCAGCACACTGGGCCATGAATTTCCAGGCAGAATGCAAATATTATCCTCAACTTGTTACAATGAAGTATTAAATTGCATGGCTTCAAGGAAATTATATGTCTCGGCACATCTTTAATCATCTCATTAGACCACTATACTACAAACAATGGATTGAGATTAATCTTCAAGACAGATTGTAGTCATTTTCACAAGACCACATTGAAAGACAAAGATAATGAGGAGATCATGGAAGAAAAATTTTGGAATAATTGGGCCCCTCATCCTTGGTATTATGTCTATGTCTTCCTGAAGGAGTCTGCAAAGTCTGGGAAATACTGATAAAAACAAAATTTTAAAGAAACAATATATAATTCCTTGAAAACTCATAATAGAATGGGGAGCAGAAAATGGAAAAGATTCCTGAATTTCTGAGGTTAATAAAACTCCACACCCTGGGAAACACAAATAATTTTACACCAGAAAAACCACATGAAGAGAACACACACACACACACACACACACACACACACACACACACACCAACTCCAACATAACAGTATTGAAATATCAGGAAATAGCAACTACTGTAATTAATAACTCTCAACATCAATTTTCTCAATTCCCCTATAAAAAGACTGGGTAACAGATTAAATATAGGTACAGGATCTATCATTCTGCTATATACAAATAACATTCATCAGCAACAAACATATATATTACTACAGAATAAAGTTCTAAAAAGTGGTTTTCCAAATAAATGGCCTTCTTTCCAAGAAAGAAGGTGTAATAGTAATTCTAATATCTAGTAAATTAGACTTTCAACCAAAATTAATCAATAGTGAAATGTAAGTGCACTTCATTCTCATCAAAGAGAAATTCTACCAAGATGATTTTTCAAGTGTGAACATATATGCCCAAATGCAAGAGCACCAACTTTTGTAAAAGAAACATTATCAAGTTTAAAGTAAAATCCATACCCCAGGATACATCGTAATCTGATTATCACCAATGGACAGATCACATAGACAGAACCTAAACAGAAGTAATGAAACTAATGCAGGTTATGAACCAAATGGCCCTTACAGGTGCCTATAGAACATTTTAGCCATACACAACAGAAAATTCCTTCTTCTCAACACCTCACTGTACCTTCTCAAAAACTGGCCATATACTCTGTCACAAAGAAAGCCTCAAAAGTTACAAGAAGGTTGAAATAACCCCTTGCATCTTATCAAATAGCAATGGAATAAAGGTAGACTTTAATATCTATGGAAACAAGAAAATGTTTGGAATCTCATGGAAACTGAACAACAATCTACTCAACAACTACTCAGTCAAAGAAGGAATAAAGAAAGAAATTAAAGGCTTCCTAGAATTCAATGAAAATGAAGTCATAATATACCCAAAATTATGTGACACAGTGATAAAAGTAAAGTTAATAGCAATAAATGCCTCTATAAACAAACTTTAGACCCCATAATCGCAACGTTAGAGCACACCTGAAAGCTATAGAATGAAAAAAAGCAAACATACACAAGAGAGTAAACAGAAGGAAGTAATCCAACTCAGAGCTGAAGTCCATAAATTAGAACAAAAGAGAACAATTCAAAGACTCAAAGTAACCAAGAACTGGTTACTTGAAAATATCAATAAGATAAAACACATGCTTAGATAAACTTCCTAAAATGTAGAGAGGGAGAATAACCAAATTAAAAAAAAATCATAAGAGAAAGGGGGCATAACAACAGGCACTGCAGACATCCAAAGAATTAATTGGTTTTACTTCAAAAGCATGTATAGAAGAAAATTGGAAAATCTTAAAGAAATGAACAATTTTCTAGACAGATACCACTTACCAAACTTAAATCAAGACAGGCAAATTGGGCCGGGTGGTGGTGGCACATGCCTTTAATCCCAGCACTTGGGAGGCAGAGGCAGGCAGATTTCTGAGTTTGAGGCCAGCCTGGACTACAGAGTGAGTTCCAGGACAGCCAGGGCTACAAAGAGAAACCCTGTCTCAATAAAAAAGACAGGCAAATTGTTTAAACAGCCCTTTAACCCCCACAGAAATAGAAGCAATCATTAAAACTCCCCCAAACATAAAAGGCCAAGGACTAGATGGTTTTAGTACAGAATTTTATGAGACATTCAATGAAGACTAATATAGATACTATGCAAATTATTCCACAATCTACAAAGAAAGGGAACATTGTTAAACTCATTCTATGTGGTCACAATCACCCAGATACCTAAACCATACAAACACTTAACAAGGAAAAGGATTTCTAAACCGATTTTTATTGGTTTGAAACCAAGATTGAAGCTGAGCAGTGGTGGCACATGCCTTTAATCCCAGCACTTGTGAGGTAGAGGCAGGCAGATTTCTGTGTTCTAGTGAAGCCTGGTCTACAGAGTGAGTTCCAAGACAGCCAGGACTATACAAAGACACCCCATTTCAAACAACAACAACAACAACAACAACAACAACATCAACAACAAAAACAACTCCCCCCAAAACAACAAGCAATCAAGATTGAGGTGGTCATGGTTTAATCCCTAGTATCAGCAGGAAGAAAAGAGAGTATAATGGGTTTGCATGTACTGTAAGAATTGAACTATATATTAAAATTCTTTGATAAGATTTTTGTGAATCTTCAGGAAGAAATCATTCACTGTGGTCTTGGAATGAGCATTAACATTGGAGATATGTAAACTGGTAACTGGACTTTGGGTTTGACATAAATTCTCACTAGTTTTACATAGTCCCAGGTATGAAACATAATCAGCAGAAAGTGGGTAATGATGATACATTGGAAGATAAAGATGTCGTCTAACTTGTGAAGAAGTTAAATACTTTTCCCAGAGGCTGGCTAGCCACAACAGTGGTCCTTATGACTAAGTACCCTCCTCAACTCTGCTGTCTTTGGTAGCAACTGGACTGGGATATCGGGGTAGATATGGAGGCTTCCAGACTGGACCATTACTTGCCACCCCCCACTTCCTCCTTTTTATTAATATAGTTTCTCATGTATTTGAGGCTGGTCTGGAATTATTTGCCTTTAAGGCTTATCTAGAATTTCTTACTCGGCCTCCACCTCTCTAATGCTAGGCTTATTACTGTGAACCTGTAAAAATCTGAACCATATCAGCTTGCCTATGTTGGTATAACTTCTACTAAACTGTAAAACACTCCAGTAGGTCCTTTGCAAACCAGCAACAAAAAATCAAAACAAACAAAATTGTTGACAGAGAAACAGTGTAATATCAAATTTTGGGAGAGGATGACAATGAGAGCATGTTTTCACGACAACAAAGAGACATGGGACCTCTGGAGGTAATGCAAATCTCTGAACCTTAATTTTGGTGTTTTTGGAAAGATACATTTGCTAGGTTGTAGTATCTGTTTAAGAAAACCCAAAAGTGTCCTTGCATATAAATAATACAGACATTAATTAATTTTTATTATAGTGTGTGTGTGTGTGTGTGTGTGTGTGTGTACTGCACTGCTATGATCATTATGCAGAGGTCAGAGAGAAATCTGTAGAAACCTTTCCTCTTCATGTATAAACTGTGTCCCAGCAATATATCTCTGGTCCTTAGGCCTGATATCCAGGAGCTTTGCAGAAGAAGAAATCCAACAACCACCTAATTATCTGATTTTAAAATTTTAAATCTGAGATGACCCGAGTATAAAGGAGTATAATGGCCTGAATGCTGAGCCAGTCTGCCAAATTAAGTTTCAGAACCAATATGGTATAAAGAGAGCATGAAGCTCACAAGTTGATTCTAACACCTATCCACAAGTTATTGCATGTGAACAACATGCACAAACACACAGGCACACAACCATCCACACACTAAATAAATGTGAAAAGTTTTAAATTAAATCTTCAACAGAGAAATTTCAAATGGATGAGAAGCACTTAAAGAGATATTCAACATCCTTTGTCATGAAGGAAATGAAAATCAAAGCAACCTAGAGATTCCATCTTACACAAGTCAGAATGGCTAAGATTAAAAACTCAAGTGTCAGCAAATGCTGGTGAGGATATGGAGAAAGAGGAACACCTCTCCACTGGTGTGGTTGCAAATTTGTACAACCACTTTGAAAATTAACCTGACAGTTCCTCAGAAAATTGGAACTAATACTATCTGAATATACCACTCCTGGGCATATACCAAAAAGATGCTCCATCTTACCACAAAAATTACATGCTCCACTATATTCTTTGCAGCCTTATTCATAATAGCTAGAAACTGGAAGCAACCCAACTGTCCCCCAATCAAATAATGGATAGAGAAAATGTGGTTCATTTACACATGGAATGGTATTCAGTTATTGAAAATGAGGATGTCATGAATTTTGCAGGCAAATGGATGAAACTAGAAAATATCATCCTAAATGAATTATTACAGATCCAAGAGGATATGCATGGTACATACTCACTGATAAGTGGATATTAGTCAAAAAGTGCAGAATACCCATGATATAACACAAAGATTGAAATATGTTTAACGAGAAGGAAGGCCCAACAGAGGATGCTTCAATCCCTCTTTGAAGGAGGAACAACGTAATCATGTGAGGCAGAGAGAGGATGCAACCTGAGTGGAAGTGGTAGACAAAAGGGGGCAGGATTATATCAGGGAGACAGGAGAAATGCCAAGAGTGCCAGGAGAATGAATGGAATTATGTAGCTACCAGGGGAGGGGAATGAAGAGAGGGTAGAACCTCTGGAAAGTTCTGAGAGGCACCCAGGACTCAATGTGGGTGACCTTGGGTGAAATGCCAAAAAGTGGGGATATGGAACCTGATTAGTCCACTCCCAGTAGTTTGATGGGGCCCCTGGTGGAGTGATGGGGATGCCAAGCCATCGTTAAAATTTTTGACTCAGAATTATTACTATCAAAAAGAAATGCATGGGGAGGAATAGAGAAGAGTAAAGGAATAGCCAGGCAGTGACAGGATTAACATGGGATTTAGGAGCCTAGCATGACTGCTATGCTAGCAAATGACTAAGACAGATGCAGATACTTGCAGCCAACCATTGGTCTAAGGTAAGGAACACCTACAGAAGAATTAGGGTAAAGATTGAAGGGGCCATAGGAGATTGAAACCCTATAGGAAGACCAACAGTATCAACTAACCTGGATACCATGGGGTTCTCAGAGACCAAGCCACCAACCAAAGAGCATACAAGGTCTTGTGTGAGGCCCCTGGCATATACGTAGCAGAGTGGGAGAGAATTCCCTAATCGTGTAGAGACTTGCTGTCCCAAGAAATGGGGTGACAGGGGTTAGGGGGACACCTTCTCAGAAACAAATGGGAAGGAAGATAGGGAAAAGAACCATGGGAGGGGGGACCAGGAGGAATGGCAACATTTTGGATGTAAATAAATAAAATAATTATTTTACAAAATAATTAAAACAGCATATAGAATTAATTAATAAATTTTATAAGGCATGCAATATATTACAGAGCACCCCAAAACATATGATAACATATATGTACATAGAAAACCCATCTAAGTACATAATGTAGAAAGCATGGGGAGGGCTCCAGACATAGTAGGTAGACAATCCTTTCTGGCATGCTTGTCCAGGGACAAGACTCAATAAACAGCACTGAAAAAAGAAAGTTATAATGATGTCAATATTTGTAAATATATAACCTTTTATTTTTCAATACACACAAAGATAAGTTATGACCTATTCAAAATTTTAAAAGGTTGGAAATATATATTATTTACTTAATAGTATAGGCAAGGTATGTGTTTGTAGGGTGGCATGGAATTTCTAGAAGTTTCATTTATCTACAATATTGTCTACACTTTTCAGATTGTGCAAAATATAAACATATGATTACAAATACAAAAGCAAAAATTCCAAACAGCACCCACTTTAAAATCTCTGGATTTACTAGGAATAAAACTAAACAGTAGAACTTTCCTGAAAGATAAAAAAAGCACATGTGCACGTGACTACACAGTGGAAATGAACACTGGAACAGGAGTCCTCTTAGCCTGTGATATCAGACTCTAGTCACTAAATGGAACGGAGAATGTCTGATCCATCAAATACAAATCTGGCTGTGTTGTGAGACCATTTCCAGAGATAGGGTAGGTATATTTGACCTAACCTATTAACTTAATCTAATAATGTATTTGAAATTTCCATAGATTATTTAGAGCGGTATATCTTGCTTGGTGGAAGTAAACCAATGGGAGTGAGCTCATGGTGGTTGTGTCTTGGCCTGGTCCCTTCTTTTTGCACCCATCTTCTGAAGGACAAGAGCTGAATATTTCTGTTCCAATACAGCCTCCATATATGACATAGAAAATATCTCAAATGATGAGCTTAATAAATCATTTCTGGCAAACATCATTTTGTAAAGGTCATGATGAGACACTATCTGAAATATACTCCTAAGTCTATAGATTAGATTGAAGACATGGAAGTTCTCATTATCTGACCACCCTGGCAGAAACAGAATGTTCATAGTGGGCAGGTGTCAGGCCTGTCATTCAAAATTAAAAGAAAAAAGTCAGTGCCCAGTACCCAGGGCCTAGTACTCAGTGCCCAGTGTTCAGTGACCAGTGTTGTGTTCATCAGACAGTATGATGAATTATTTGTTTGATGAATTAGTGTAGAAAGAGTAGAAGTAGGAACTTGGGCCATATGTCCATTGTGTGGGAAGGACATAGGGGAAAAGGGAAGAAAATCATGATGTGAGAATCAGGAAGCACCAGGGATGGGGGCCAGCAGTGAGCGTCTCTATAGCCTGTTGAACTTTTGAAATATCAACAGTTAATTCTAAGTGCATGCGGGTGTTATTTTTGCATAGTGCTGACAACAGACTGCCAGGGATATGAGGTTACAGGAACACAGAGAAGCAGTACAGCCTCACCTAAAATCCAACAGTGCAATTAAGTGTAAGACTTATATTTGATTGCAGAAAGACTTTTTCTTGCAACACTTCATTATTACTGTCTGATTTCCATTCTTAATAGTCCCATTGAAGCAAATGTTAGCACATCTCTGGTTCCCAAACAGAATTTTGCCATCTGTAGAGGACAAAAGTAAAGAGACAAAATGTAAATATTGGTGGAAAGAGTTGGTGAGTCAGTAAGGAGTCAGATGGAATGCACATTAGAAATACAAGCCTAACTGAGTAGGCCTTTCTGGGACACTATTCCTTAAACCCTCACCTAACCCACAGGTAGGACTCCATTACCAAAAGTGCTGAATAGAATTTTAGAGTACTGTTCCTACCATATCAGACTATATATTCACCCAGAACTTCCCTGAGGATCACCCAAACACCCTTTAAAACAATTTTGTGTTCATAATTTATTTGTTTATCTGACTAACAGTCAGTGGCAGACATTACCAGAAGCAAAAGGGCCTTTCCCTCCTACTCTTACAGGCAAAGACATCTTCCTTCCATTTCTGCATTTGTCATCAGCATTCTGGAGATGGGTTCATCACTGTAGGGCAAGAAAGATAATTCTCAGAGGTCCCAGACTTTACATACCTTTAAAGGTTGTGAGCAAGGCACACTTCTCACCAGGTTTAGCCTGACAGCAGCCTTCTCCACGCTCACAAATCCCCTGAGAAGTAAACCTATCACATGTGACACATGTCAAAGCTGAAAAGACAAAAGCCAGTGTGAGGGACTTATTCAGAGTACAAATACAAATGCCAATGGGAGCTGAGCCTGATGATATGATAAAGAAACAATTGCCAGGAAAGCAGTTGGCTGTATGCTGAGCTAACATTTCCATGAAGGTTCATGATCAAATGATTCTAAATCGGGAAGATTGGAGAAGAGATAGAAGGTCCTCCAACCTCATACCATGAGAATGGACCAAGTTTTCTGAATAAGAACTCAAAGCTCTGATGTCAGGTGCCTAATACACCACACAACATAATTTTTCTGAGGCATGTAAAAGAGAGAAAAGGCAGAAAGGGACCAGAGCCTGACAGTATCAGACAGGATTGTATTCATTGGCACTCAAAGCAAAGGGAAGTGTCTGTCCTACAGGAAATTCTCAAATGAATCCTGTTTTTAATATTTAGCATTCTATCATACCAGATTAGAGAAACCAAATTTTTCATGATCTTTAGCTTGGCAATGACCTTTGTTTTCCACTTCCTATCCAAGTTTATAACAATATGCATGTAAACTGAAGATGCTTAAGTATTCCAGGGAATGGATATGAAAGAAAGTGGAGAGGAGGAGGAATAGAATAGCGTGGCAATCTTTACTACAGGGAAGTATCCTTGAGTATGCACAGCAGAAGCAAGGGGAGGAGTAGATACGGACATGGATCTGAAGCAGGGTCAGTTCTAATGTTATCCTATTTCCTGCTCCTCAATGTCTCCTAATGTGTAGCATTAGTCTATCTGACCACCAGTAGGAACCACTGACATCTGCTAGAATCTTACCTTGCAGGGAGATCACCAGCAAAAACAGGCCCAGCAGGAGCAGAAAGATGTGCTTTGTCATAGCAATGAGATTCATCTGCAGACCAGAAAGCAGCAGAGGAGAGGAGAGAGTGCTTAGGACCCATATCAGCAAGGCAGGTTTATATTGTAAACTAGGTTAGGAGGGGCAGCCAGTGGGATACCAGGAAATGGATTGCGTATATAGCCAGGGGGTTCCTAGATACCACAGATTTTTTACTAACCTTATGGTGCTATAACACATCATCCAGAAAGTGTTCATTAAGGGAAAACTTAAATTCAGGGACAACTGTGTCAGAGTTATTCTTCCCCCTGGTGCTCACATGTCTTTTCCGGAAACTGCAGTGCTATTAGATGGCCAGAAGGAAAATTGCCTTCCTGTACTTGTGGGAAAGTATGTTCAGGGAAAACTTGAGCACTGGTGACCTTTGAAATTCTGGATAAGGCTTAGTACTCCCAGTATCCTCATAATCCTCATACTTCTGTTTTCTCCTTTAAGAATACCAAACTGAAAGAAGTTTTTCTTTTCTTTTCTTTTCTTCTTTCTTTTCTTTTCTTTTTTCTTTTCTTTTTTCTTTTCTTCTCTCTCTCTCTCTCTTTCTTTCTTCTTTCTTTCTTTCTTTCTTTCTTTCTTTCTTTCTTTCTTTCTTTCTTTCCTTCCTTCCTTTCTTTCTTACTTTTTCTTTTTTCTTTCTTTCTTTTTTCAAATTTGTTATTTTATTTATTTACATTTTAAATGTTATCCCCTTTCCCATTTTACCCTCCACAAACACCCATCCCCTCCCACATCCCCTGCCTCTATGAGGATGGACTTCTATCTACCCATTCCTGCCTCAGTGCCCTAGCATTTACTTATACTGGGTCATGATGCCTTCCCAGGAACAAGGGGCATCCCTCCATTGATGATAGATAAAGCAATCCTCTGCCATATATCCAGCTGGAGCCTTGAGTCTCTCCATGTGTACTCTTAGGTTGGTAGTTTAGTCCCTGGGAGATTTCAGAGGTCTGGTTGGTTTATATTGTTGTTCTTTGTATGGGGTGGCAAACCCCTTTAGCTCCTTCAGTTCTTACCCTTATTTCTTAATTGGCTCAGTCAAGTGTTTGGCTGTGTCTATCAGCTTCTGTATATGTTGGGTTCTGACAGAGCCCCTCAGGGGACAGGTATATCAGGCTCCAGTCAAAAAGTGATTCTTGGCATCAGCAATAGTGTGTGGGTTTGGGCTTTTTTTTAACAACAATAACTAAAACAACATCAAAAGCCCCCCCAAAACAAAAAAAAAACAGAGAATCTGTCTATCTCTCTTTGTTTGATCACTGCTCTTTTCTTCTAGGAACTCAAACTTTTAGTTTTGGCTGCACTTGCCACAACCGTCAAACAGGGACTCATGACTGTGAGACTCAATCCCAAGATCTGGTGGTCAAAACACTGGAAAGGTGCTGCATACTGTATCCTGATTTCTATGCAGAAGGAAACTTCTTGTCTTAAACTGAAACATTAAAATATGATAATTCTGTGTTCATGAAAATGCTATATATGCCTACATTTATCTTTTGTAGTTCAATAAAATAGTAGTAAAAACAAATAGCAGATTTAGGTTTATCTTCCATACAGGCCAAAGTCATTCTCCTACTATAGGATATGAAGACAGGAAAATTAAAGATCTTTGGGGGAAAATCTCAGAGAGTAAAACAACCCTTCATTAAGGGTATTATTTTCCTGTTCTGCTGATGAGTCAACAAGCTTCCAGCTCCATGGATAAAGTCTTAAGAGATAATAGATTTCCTTAACACATATCAGATACCCTAGTTAGACATTATTGCCAACTTGGCATGTCCTAGAAAAGGAAATCTCAATTGAAATATTACCTGAATCATATTGGCCCATGGTCATGACTGTGAGAAGTTGTTGGGCAACTGATGTAGGAGGGCACAGGCCAATATGGACAGTACCAACCTTAGGCAGGAAGAATCTAGCTGAGGGAAATGAGTGAGCCAACCACGAAGCAATGTTCCTCTATGATTTCTGCTTCTGTTCTTGAATCCTTGCTCTTAATTCCTTCAAGTACAGACCATGGTCTAGAAATGTAAGCTGAACTAAGTTTTTACCTTAATCAAGTTGTATTTGGCCATGGTGCTTGTCACAGCAACAAAGGAAAATTGGAAAACATATGAAAGGTGATAAATTAACTTCTTTACTTTACTATGCAAATTATATATAATCTTGTGTTTCATTTTTCTCTCATTCTTCCATTTGTAAAATATACCTTACATCTTTGGTTTATATGATAATTTTCTAAGCATTTCACATTGTAGTAAACTATAGTCTGAACCATGTTAAAGATATGAGGTTCTTAGTCAGTTTAGGAATTAATATCCCTAATTAATTCATTGTAAATACAGTTAATACAGACACTCCCTAAAGGAGACTATTTACACATGTGTGCATTGTAGGAACACAAGCCTTCTTTTTTAAGATGTGCAACCAAGAAAAATCAGGTCATGCTACCCACCTCATGCTGCTTTAGTTCCTATAACCTATGGCTGTACCAGGAATCTCAAAACAGATGTGATTACTTATCTCCATTCCCCTGGTGGTGGCAAACAATTTGCATGGCCAACTAGAAATTAGATTTTAGCTATGCCCAGGATTCTTGCTCTGTGGAAATCATTTTAAAAGTACAATTTCTAACATTTAATCTATTTCTCTGAATAAACACACACACACACACACACACACACACACACACAGACACATACACACAAGCACACACACAGACATACAACCCTATACACAGCATTGTTTTCCTTATTTGGTATTGATGTTGAAGATAATATGTTTTTAAAAACAATTGCTTATATATTTATTGTTTATTGAATATATAAAAGAAAAATGAAGGCATGTATGCAAAGACTAGAAAGGAGGATTTTGATATATACTACATAAGGCTCTTAATTCCTGTATTATAGGTATTGATAGCAAATTTTGCTAAGTTAAGTATGTATATATCAAAAAACAAAAAGAACCAAATAAACCCAAGAGGAGTAGAATGAAGAAAATAATCAAATTCAAGGGTCAAATCAAACAAGTAGAAACAACAACAAAAAAACTATACAAAAAATCAAAAAAGCCAGGAGATGGTTCTTTGAGACAAACAACACTATCGATAAATCCTTAGCCAGACTAATCATAGGGCACAGGGACAGTATCCAAGTTAACGAAATCAAAATCTCCCTGAAAAGGGAGATATAACAACAGAAGCTGAGGAAATTAAAAAAAAAAACATCAGATTCTACTACAAAAGCCTACAATCACCAGAACTGGAAAATCTGGAAGTAATGGACAATTTTCTAGCCAGATACCAAGTACCAAAGTTAAATCAGAATCAGATAAACCATCTAAACAGTCCCATAATGCTTCAAGTAATAGCAGCTGTCATTAAAAGTCTCACAACTAAAAAAAAATCCAGGACCAAGTGAAGAATTCAATCAGACCTTCAAGGAAGAACAAGTAATACCAATACTCTTCAAACTATTGCACAAAGTAGAAACAGAAGGAACAGTACCCAATTGGCTCTATGAAACCACATTTATACTTATACCTAAACCAGACAAAGACCCTGCAAAGAAAGATAACTTCAGACCAATTTCCCTTATGAATTTTGATGTAAAAATATTCAACAAAATGCTAATGAACCACATCTAAGAACACATCAAAAGGATCATTCATCATGATCAAGTAGGCTTCATCCCAGGAATGCAGGGATGGGTCAATATATGGAAATCTGTCAGCATAATTCACTATATAAATAAACTCAAAGAATAAAACCACATGGTCATCTCATTAGATACTGAGAAATCATTTGACAAAATTCAATACTCTTTCATGGTAAAAGTCTTGGATGGGTCAGGAATTCAAGGTCCATACCTACACATAGTAAGGCAATGTACAGCTAACCAGTAGCCAACATAAAACTAAATGGAGTGAAACTTGAAGCAATCTCACTAAAATCAGGGACTAGACAAGGCTGCCCACTCTCTCCTTATCTATTCAATACAGTACTGTAAGTCCCAGCCAAAGCAATTAGACAACAAAAGGAGATCAAAGGGATATGAACTGTAAAGGAAGAAGTCAAAATATCACTATTTGCAGATGATATTATAGAATACTTAAGTGACCCCAACAACTCAACCAGAGAACTCCCAAACCTGATATAGAACTTTAGCAAAGTGGCTAGACATAAAATTAACTCAAACAACAAATTAACTCCATAGCTTTCTTATACTTAAAGGATAAATGGGTTGAGAAATAAATTAGACAAATGACACCCTTCACAATACTCAAAACAAAATAAAATATCAAGCAAGTGAAAGATCTGTGAGATAAGAACTTCAAGTCTCTGAGTAAAGAAATCAAAGGATCACTCAGAAGATAGAACGATCTCCCATGCTCATGGATTGGCATGATTAGTATAGTAACAATGGTCATCTTGCAGAAAGTGATTTATAGATTCAATCCAATCCAATCAAAATTTCAACTCAATTATTCATAGAGCTAGAAAGAGTACTTAACAAATTCCTTTGGAATAACAAAAAGCCCAGGATCTCGAAAACTATTCTCAACAAAGAAAGAACTTCTGGGGGAATCACCATTCTTGACTTCAAGCTGTATAACAGAGCAATATTGTTAAAAAATGCATGGTATTGGTACAGAGATAAGCAGGTAGAACAATTGGGTAGAATTGAACCCAGAAATGAACCTGGGCACTTATAGTCACCTGATCTTTGAAAAAGGAGCTAAAACCATCCAGTGGAAAGGACAGAATGTCTAAAAAATGGTGCTGGATCAAGTGGTGTTTAGCATGTCAAAAATGCAAATTGATCCATTCTTATCTCCTTGTTCAAAGTTCAAGTGGATCAAGGATCTCCACAGAAAAGTAGATACACTGAAAATAAAAGAAGGGAAGGTGGAAAAAGGCCTCAGGCACATGGACACAGGGGAAAATTTCTGGAACAGAACACCAATGGCTTATGTTCTAAGATCAACAATAGACAAATAGTACCTCATGAAATTGCAAAACTTCTGTAAGGCAAAGGACACTGTCAATTGGACAAAATTCCAACCAACAGATTGGGAATATATCTTTATCAATCCTACCTCAGATTGAGGGCCAATATCTAATATATTCAAAGAACTCAAGAATTTAGACTCCAGAGAACTAAATAACTCTATTTAAAATGGGGTACAGAGCTAAAAAAAAGAATTCTCAATTGAGGAATACCCAATGGCTTAGAAGCACCAAGAGAAATGTTCAACATCTTTAGTCACCAGGAAAATGCAAATCAGAACAACTCTGATATTCCAACTCTCACATGTAGGAATGGCTAAGCACAAAATCTCAGGTGACACAGATTCTGGTGAGGATGTGGAGAGAGAGGGACACTTCTCCCTTGTTGGTGGGGTTGCAAGCTGGTACAATCACTGTGGAAATCAGTCTGGTGGTTCCTCAGTAAATTGGACATAGTACATCCTGAGAAACTAACTATACCACTCCTGGGTTTATAGCTGAAAATGTCTTCAACAAAATCATGAAAGAAAACTTCTTGAACCTAAAGAAAAAGATGGCCACAAAGGTACAAGAAGCCTATTGAACACCAAATAAATGGACCAGAAAAGTATACCTTCTTATCACATAATAACCAAAACACCAAACACACAAAACAAAGAAAGAACATTAAAAGCTGCAAGCTAAAAGGGCCAAGTAACATACAAAGGCCTTTCAGAATTACACCAGACTTCTCAACAGAGAGTATTAAAGCCAGAAGAGCCTGATCACAGGTCATCCAGATTCTAAAAGAACACAAGTGCCAGAATAGACTTCTATACCCAGGAAAATTCTCAATAAACATAGATGGAGAAACCAAAACGTTCTAGGGCAAAACCAAATTCAAACAATAGCTATCTAACAAATCCACCCTACAGAGGATCCTAGAAGGAAAACTCCAACACAAGGAAGGTACCTGGCCCAAAGAAAGTACAAGACATTAAGCATCTCACACCAAAGCAAAAAGGTGAGAACAAAGAGCACATAAAGCCACCTACAAAACCCAACCATATCAAGAACCAACTGCCATCTGTCTTTAATATCTCTCAATATAAATGGACTCAACTCACCTATAAAAAGACCTAAGCTAACAGACTGGATATGCAAAGAAAATCCACCACTTTCTGCACATAAGAAACAAACCTTAAAAACAAAGGCAGATGCCATCTCGGATTAAAAGGAAGTAAAAATGTCTTCCAAGAAAATTGTCTCAGGAAACCAGCAGGAGTTGCCATATTAATATCCAATAAAATAGACTTTTAACCAAAAGTTGTCAAGCATGATGAAAAAGACACTAGCTCTTGTTTGGACATCTCTCATGTGCATTATCCTTCTTTCTACCTCTCTCTTCATCCTCTTTCTCCTTCTCTTTTCAGGTTCTCCAACCATACATCCACTGACAGCTATATCTTCTATATTTTCATGTTGACTCTCTTAGCAATTTTAGGTTGTCTTAAATATTGTCCAAACTAACATTCCCATCTTGCTACCTCCAGTAAGATATACTGTGTATCACATTGCTCTGTGAATTCAAGGTCTAATTGTGACACCCTCCCTTCACGGAAATATGTTATCTTTTTCTGAACAGAGATTATTTCTTGAGTAAATTCATATCAGATCTTTTTCTTGTTTTCTTAAGTACTAGGCCTTATTAATTTCCTAAGCATTTGTCTATAAAACTCTTGTCCAATGGTTTTTACAAATTTGTTTCTGGTAAATATTTTTACCAGTGAATTTTGTCTTATTGTTCCCAGTACAACAACAGACACCATATGGACCTAATGGCAGACCTTACCCCATCCTGTTACCCAAAGATACCCAGAACACACTCCCTCCTCTGAAAAAGCAATGGCTAACATGTTGCCTCAGAGACTAAACTTTCTATCTTCTCTTCCATGAAAATACACCCACTGAGTATTTGTAATATTTTTTTGTTCCTAGATCCCCATACAATGTTCCATTACCTTTCCACTTATGAAGTATGTGTTATAAAAGTAAGTAACCTAAACGATATATTCCAAAAGCTCTTGTAACAGTCTTTCAGGCCTCGAATTGAATCCCTCAATTCTATGGGGCATTAACCCCAGTTATAAACCAGTAATGTTCTCTGGATGTGTTCCCTTGTACAAAGTTGTGGTCAGAGAGGGTCACAGATCCCACTGAGATGGTCAAAACACTGGTGCGACTGAATCCTGTTAACCTGATTTCCTACTAAGATATCTAGAATCAGTTTCCTAGATTCCACACAGCTGCTGCTCACGTCATGCATGCAGCTGTCTCTCTGACTCTCATGAGTGACTCTGCATATGGACTACAGACTGACAGACTTATGCTTTTCCCTACAGGCATCAGACACAACCTGACTAGAATAGATACTCTCTACTACTGTCTTAGTCAGGGTTTCTATTCCTGCACAAAATCATGACCAAGAAGCAAGTTGGGGAGGAAAGGGTTTATTCAGCTTACATTTCTGCGCAGCTGTTCATCAAAAAAGAAAGTCAGGACTGGAACTCAAGCAGGTTAGGAAGCAGGAGCTGATGCAGAGGCCATGGAGAGATGTTCCTTACTGGCTTGCTTCCCCTGGCTTGCTCAGCCTGCTCTCTTATAGAACCCAAGAATACCAGCCCAGGGATGGTACCACCCACAAGGGGCCCTCCCCCTTGACCACTAATTGAGAAAATGCCTCACAGTTGGATCTCATGGAGGCACTTCCCCAACTGAAACTCCTTTTTCTGTGATAACTCCAGTCTGTGTCAAGTTGACACACAAAACCAGCCAGTACAAGCTATCACTGGTTTGTTTGGTTGGGCATGATGGACAAGCTTGGAGCAGAAGCAGGAGGATCACTGCAAATTTGAGGCAAAACTGGACTACATAGTGAATTCCGGAAATGCGGATAACCAACAAAACTCCATCTCAAAAAAACAACCAATGGTGGCTGGTGTGGGTGGTGCACATCTTTAATCCTGGCAGTGGGCAGGCAGATCAGTGAGTTGAGGCCAGTCTGATCTATATGGTGAGTTCCAGGCCAGACAGAACTACGTAGGGGACCCTGTCTCAAACAAGCAAGCAAACAAACAAACAATAACCAAACCCACCACTGAAACCACCACCATAAAAAAACCCCAAAAAACCCTTCCCCATTGCCACCTAAGCTTACTCAAAAAGCCAAACCAAACCAACCCAAAACCCATTAAGATGGATATTAAGGATTATTTCTTAAAAATTCCCTGACCTTAAGGCTAAAAGTATTTTTTTAAATCTCTTTATTGCTTAACATTTCCCCTCCTTGGTGGCAGTATTAGGGATCAAACATGAGTTTTCATCCATGCCAGGTAAGACCTTTACCTTGAAGTTCTAGCTGCAACCTCCTATTTATATATCTTGTGGTTATATTTTCAGTGTTTTGCCTGGTTTTTATGTCTGTCAGACTCTAAGCTCTTGCTGGTCATTTCATCTGATTTTTATTACTACTTTAGTCCTCTAGTGCATAGTTCACCAACCCATGCACTACTGATATTTTGGGCAGTATAATTCCTCTCTAGGGGCCGTCCTGGCATTGGATGGCAGCCCAACCCTCCATGTGAAAGTGAAAAATGCTTCTGGACATCGGCAAGTAGCTGCTGGGTCATCAAGTTTCTCTCCATTCAGAAGTGCTGCATCAGAGAGCCTTGCATTAAGTTAGTGTTCACACCTATTTATGACATAATTTTTGAGGCAGATTTTAATTGAATCCCACAAAAAGACAATGTGGGAGTCTCGTTGTTTCGGGGGGGGGGGCTGGTGGGTGTTAGGCTAGTCCTTTCAGCAGGTCTGGATGGGCACTGAGATGAGCTGTGTTCCTCACTCCACTCATTCTGAGCCTCTCCTCAAGGTCTGTGCACTTTGTCTCATCCACTTGTTTACAGTTTTAAAATATCTGGAGGTTTACAGTGTTGGTGCATGGATAAAGCCTTCTTGCTTCCATAATGTGTAGATTTATTTTATGACACATGTTGTGGGTCAATTTACACTTGGATATACTGTTTTACAGATGACTGGATTTCTAAGCATTCAGAGACACCAAAGAATCAAATAGTGTTTTTTTTTTTGGGGGGGGGCAGGGATGGGGAGGAATGATAAACAAGACAAATTTTGCCCTGAAACTGTAATATATTTTTCTTCTTGTGGCAAAGCTACAGATAATTAAGTCAGGGATTTTTTTCTTTTAAAGAAACATTTGTCCTTTCTTATATTCGAATATTTGACAGTATTTTCAACAGTTCAGAATTATGTAAAAAAAAAAAAAAACCTAAGCAGTGAAATATGTTTTGCAAAGAGAGATGTTTATGTTAAAACAAAGCTTATAACAAATAACACATTTTAGGTAATGAAAACTGGCTGGACAGAACTTACAGCTCATCACCCTTGTGGCTTCTCTTGTGCTTCCTTAAGCTCAGGGCACTGGTGCCCTGTCACCCACATGAACACAACTAGAAGCGGAGGTCATGATGGAGGGGAGAGAGCTCTGGAGGTAAAACTCCATCATCCTGGGGAAATATCATCCCACTAGTGGGGTCAGAGGGTCACCTCCTTCCAAGGGTCTTTGTTACCACGTGACATATTCAGATAGTGATGTCATGTTCCAGCTCTTAGTAAGAAAAGGCAAAAGAATTTCTCATTCTCTTAAGGTCAACTGTGGCAGAATGACTACACCCTTTCCTTAGGTAAACCCCAAAGGAGAAAATGTGACTTCCCACACCAAGCAAAACTTCTTTGTAGATCCCAAACATAGCTCACGGCTTAGAAGGAAATGTCAAAGCAGGAGCCACAGAAGAAATGCATAGGGAAGGTGAGAATTAAGACATTGGAGATAAAAGAGCAGAAAACCTGCATTGTGCATGGCCATCAAAGGAAGTGTAGATTTTGAGAAAAATCAAACAAACAAACCCAAAACTATAAAATGACCTTTTCCTTTTTTCTGTGAGCAAATAGTTGGAATAAACCAGTGCAAGTTGATAATTCCTGTACTTGGGAGGCAGAGACCAGTGAGAGGAACACAGTAAGGTTATCCCAGACAACAGAAGTAGCAAATGAAGGGATAATTTAGTGTACTTGAATCTAGACCCACACCAGGGAAAAATATTGGCATTCATTTTCTTAATTACATTATTCTGAGGCAAACTCATTGAAATCCTGAGTAGTAATAAGAATGGTAAGCTATGCTGTGTGACTCCTTGCTTTTTAGAGACAGGCTCACCTTATATGGTTCAGCCTGGCCTGAAGCTAGCATTGTGCTTTATCCTCCTGTGTGTGGGAATTACAGACAAGAACCACACCTGGCCTAAGTATGAACCTTTATGTTGAATATTGAAAATTTTCCCAATGAGAAATGAGTGATCTTTCCCCTCATCATGAAGTATAGGGAATATATGAAGTCTAGAAGCTTAGAGGGCACTGGAAAGATATCCATCTTCTTTCTCTTCTTGTTATGTATATGTACTCACCCCAACACCTTCAGGAACTTCTACAGAAACAATATGCACACACAGAGAAAGCATATATATGTGTGCGTAACTCCAGATGGAGCAACAGTCACCTGTTTGATTGTGTTTTCTTTCTTGCTGCTCTCACCCTTTCAGTACAGTTCTTTCCAATTCACCAATTAACTCAATAATCTCCTCCTAAGATTCCCTGAGTGTACGTCCTTCCCACATATGCAACTGCAGATGCTGTAAGTTCATGAGAGTCATGGCCATGCCAGGGCCAGAGGACAGTAGTTCACAGCACTCTTCCCCATTCTTTGGCTCTTACATTCTTCCCTCTTCCCTCCTCTCTTCCACAGTGTCCTGCAGCTTGGGAAGGTTGATCCTCAAGTGTCAAATAGCACAGAGCACTCAGCAGTAATCTGCCCACTTGTGAGCCACTGTACTAACTGCAGAAAGAGGATTTCTGTCCAGTGAAGAATGCAGAACTAGTCTATATTCGTAACCACTAATACTTAAAAGTCAATTAGACCAAATATTTACTTATCAAGACAACAATAGTACATCCCCACCATACATAGGTCTATGAAATCCTAAGACATGAGACTTTGATTAGGCTAGAATACTAAGCATATATTCCTATTTGGGGAACAAGTTTTCATTCTAAACAGTATTCAGTTCATTTTGTGAAGAGCTTAGAGCCAAACTTTCACCAATACACATATATTGTTCAGGAGGTTTCGTGTTTTAGCATGTATATTTGACATCTGGGTAATCCAAAGAGCATATATGCACTGGACATAGGTCTCTGGGCATATGTAGAAGATGTATAGCTCAGTCTTCATGGAGGTTCCCCAATAACTGGAACAGGCTCTGTCCCTAACCCTGTTGCCTTACTGTGCATCCTGTTCCCCTAACTAGGCTGCCTTGCCTGGCATCAGTGGGGAAGGGTGTGAATATTTCTACATTTCATTGATGTGCCAGAATGAGTTGGAACCCAGGGGGGACTTCCTCCTTATTAGAGGAGAAGAGGAGGGGAAAACAAGGAAAGAGACTTGCAAAGGAGTGGCTGGAAGTCGTGGTGGTTTGTGATCTGGATTTAAAGTGAATAAATAAACCAATTGGGGAAAATTAAAAATTGGAAAATGTAGTGGTTGAGAGGGGTTGCTGAGAGCATGACTTCTGAGAGAAATGAAAAAATTTCCAGTAATTTGGCAAATGATCTGGACTGTGTTGGAATGGAAGAGGGTGTATTTTAGCTAAATTGAAAAAGGTGAAAAACAAAAAATATTGTATTTAAATCATAAGGTGATTATTTTGTTTTTAGTTTTTTATTAGATATTTTCTTTTTTTACATTTCACATATTATCCCCTTTCCTCATTTTCCCTCCGAAAACATCCTATCCCACCCCTCCCTTGCCCTGTTCACCAACCTACCTACTTCTGCTACCCTGCCCTGGTATTCCCCTATACTGGGTCATTGATACTTCTCAGGGCCAAGGGCCTCTTCTGCCTTTGCTGTCCAACAAGCCCATCCTCTGCTACATATGCAGCTGGAGCCATGATCCCTCCATGTGTACTCCTTGGTTGGTAGTTTAGTCCCTGGGGACTTTGGGGTTACTGCTTGGTTCATATGGTTGTTCCTCCCTTGGGGATGAAAGATCCTTCAGCTCCTTGGGTCCTTTCTCTAGCTCTTCCATTGGATACCTTGTGCTCTGTCTAATGGTTGGCTGAGAGAACCTGTCTCTGCATTAGTCAGGCACTGGGAGAGCCTCTCAAAAGACAGCTATATCCAGCTCCTGTCAGCAAGGGTTTGTTGGTATCCACATTAGTGTCTGGGTTTAGTGACAGTACATGGGATGGATCTTCAGATGAGGCTGTCTCTGGATGGCCTTTCCTACAGTATCTGCCCCATACTTTTTATCTCTTCCCATGGTATTTTGTTCCCCTTTCTAAGATGGACCAAAGTATCCATACTTTGGTCATACTTCTTCTTGAGCTTCCTTTGGTCTGTGAATTGTATCTTGGATATTCAAAGCTTCTGGGCTAATATCCACTTATCAGTGAGTACATACTGTGTGTGTTCTTTTGTGATTGTGTTACCTCCCTCAGGATGATATTTTCTAGTTCCATACATTTGCCTAAGAATTTCATAAATTCATTGTCTTTAATAGCTGAGTAGTATTTGATAGTGTAAATGTACCAGGTTTTCTATATCCATTCCTCTGTTGAGGGACATCCGGTTCTTTCCAACTTTTGGCTGTTATAAATAAAGCTACTATAATCAGAGTAAAGCATATGTCCTTATTAACTATTGGAGAATATTCTGGGTATATACCCAGGAGTGGTATAGATGGGGCCTCAGGTAGTCATTTGCCCAATTTTCTGAGTAACCTTCAAAGTAATTTCCAGAGTGGTTGTACCAGCTTTCAATTCCACTACCAATAGAAGAGTGTTCTTCTTTCTTCACATCCTTGCCAGCACCTGCCATCACATGAGTTTTTTTCAGTATATATATATATATATATATAATATATATATATATATATATATTCTTTGTTTAAAATCCAAAAGCTTTCCCCTTTCCCAGTTCCCCCCTCCCCATATGTCTCATAAGTCCTCTTCTCTCCATCTATTCTCCTATCTTTACCCCTCCCTTTTCTCTGTCCTGGTACTCCCCTACAATGCTGGATCAAGCCATTCCAGGATTAGGGCCCTCTTTTTTCCTTCTTCATGGGAATCATTTGATATGCTAATTGTATCTTCAGTATTCAGACCTTGAGGGCTAATTAATATCAACTTATCAATGATTGCATTCCATATGTATTCTTTTGTGATTGCGTTACCTCGCTTAGGATGATATTTTCCAGTTCCAGCCATTTGCCTAAAAAATTCATGAATTCATTGTTTTTAATTGCTGAATATTACTCCATGGTGTATATATACCACATTTTCTGTATCCATTCCTCCTTTGAGGGATATCTGGGTTTTTTCCAGCTTCTGACTATTACAAATAAGGCTGCTATGAACATAGTGGAGCATGTGTCCTTCTTGCATGCTGGGGAATCCTCTGGGTATATGCCCAGGAGAGGTATAGCAGGGTCCTCTGGAAGTGTCATGTCCAGTTTTCTTAGGAACCGCCAGATTGATTTCCATAGTGGTTGTGCCATCTTACAATCACACCAGCAGTGAAGGAGTGTTCCTCTTTCTCCACATTCTCACCAACACCTGCTGTCTCCTGAGTTTTTAACCTTAGCCATTCTGACTGGTGTGAGGTGAAATCTCAGGGTTGTTTTGATTTGCATTTCCCTAATGGCTAATGATGTTGAGCATTTCTTAAGGTGTTTGTCAGCCATCCGAATTTCTTCAGGTGAAAATTCTTTGTTTAGGTCTGTACCCCATTTTTTAATAGGGTTATTTGTTTCCCTGGAGTCTAACTTCTTGAGTTCTTTGTATATATTGGATGTTAGCCCTCTATCGGATGTAGGATTGGTGAAGATCTTTTCCCAATTTGTTGGTTGCCGTTTTTGTTCTTTTGATGGTGTCCTTTGCCGTACAGAAACTTTGTAATTTTATGAGATCCCATTTGTCAATTCTTGATCTTAGAGCATAAGCTATTGGTGTTCTGTTCAGGGACACTTCCCCTGTGCCTATGTCCTCAAGGGTTTTACCCAGTTTCTTTTCTATTAGTTTCAGTGTGACTGGTTTTATGTGGAGGTCCTTGATCCACTTGGAGTTGAGCTTAGTACAAGAAGATAAGAATGGATCAATTCACATTCTTCTGCATGCTGACCTCCAGTTGAACCAGCACCATTTTTTGAAAAGGCTATCTTTTTTCCACTGGATGTTTTCTGCTCCTTTGTCGAAGATCAAGTTAGCTTAATGACACACCTGAAAGCCCTGAAGCAAAAAGAAGCGAATTCACCCAGGAGGCGTAGAAGGCAGGAAATCATCAAATTCAGGGCTGAAATCAATCAAGTAGAAACTAAGAGAACCATACAAAAAATCAACAAAACCAGGAACTGGTTCTTTGAGAAAATAAAAAAGATAGATAAACCCTTAGCCAGACTAACCAAAGGACACAGAGACAGTATCCAAATTAACAAAATTAGAAATGAAAAGGGAGATAAAACAACAGAAACTGAGGAAATTAAAAAAAATCATCAGATCTTGCTACCAAAGCCTATACTCAACACAACTGGAGAATCTGGAGGAAATGGACAATTTCCTAGACAGATACCAAACACCAAAATTAAATCAGGATCAAATAGATCATCTAAACAGGCCCATAACCCCTAAAGAAATAAAAGGGCTCATAGAAAGTCTCCCAACCAAAAAAAGCATGGGACCAGATGCCTTCAGTGCAGAATTCTATCAGACCGTCAAAGAAGACCTAACATCAATACTCTTCAAACTGTTTCACAAAATACAAACAGAAGGAACACTACCCAATTCTTTCTACGAAGCCACAATTACTGATACCAAAACCGCACAAAGATCCAACAAAGAAACAGAACTTCAGACCAATTTCCCTTATGAATATCAATGCAAAAATATTCAATAAAATTCTTGCCAACCGAATCCAAGAACACATCAAAAACGATCACCCACCATGATCAAGTGGGCTTCATCCCAGGGATTCAGGGATGGTTCAATATAAGGAAATCCATCAATGCAATCCACTACATAAACAAACTCAAAGAAAAAAAAAACATATGATCATTTCATTAGATGCTGAAAAAGCATTTGACAAAAATTCAGCATCCTTTCATGCTAAAAGTCTTGGAAAGGTCAGGAATTCAAGGCCCATACCTAAACATAGTTAAAGCAATATACAACAAACTGGTAGCCAATATCAAACTAAATGGAGAGAAACTTGAAGCAATCCCACTAAAAGCAGGGACTAGACAAGGCTGCCCTCTCTCTCCATATCTTTTCAATATAGTACTTGAAGTTCTAGCTAGAGCAATTAGACAACATAAGGAGGCCAAAGGGATACAAATTGGAACGGAAGAAGTAAAATTATCACTATTTGCAGATGACATGATTGCATACTTAAGTGACCAAAAAACTCCACCAGAGAACTCCTACAGCTGATAAACTACTTCAGCAAAGTGGCAGGTTATAAAATCAACTCAAGAAAATCAGTTGCCTTCCTATACTCAAAGGATAAGCAGGCTGAGAAAGAAGTTAGGGAAATGACACCGTTCACAATAGCCACAAACAATATGAAGTATTTTGGTGTGATGCTAATCAAATGGGTGTTTATCTTAGACATTCTTACTGTTGTGAGGTTTAATCTCAGAGTTGTTTTTATTTGTATTTCCCTGATGACTAAGGATGTTGAACATTTCTTTAGGTACTTTTCGGCTATTTGGTATTCCTCAGTTGAGAATTCTTTGTTTAGCTCTTTATGCCATTTTTAAATAACTTTATTTGGTTCTCTGGAGTCCAACTTCTTAAGTTCTTTGTATATAATGGATATTAACCCTTTGTTGGATGTAGGGTTGGTAAAGTTCTTTTCGCAATTTGTTGGTTGCCATTTTGTCCTATTGACAGTTTTCTTTGACTTTCAGATACTTTACAACTTTGTGAGGTCCCATATGTTAATGCTTGATCTTAAAGCATAAGCTATTCAGTGTTCTGTTCAGGAAACTTTTCCCTGTGCCCATGTGCTCAAGGATCTTCTCCACTTTTTTCTATTAGTTTCAGTGTGTCTGGTTTTATGTGGAGGTCCTTGATGCACTTGGAGTTGAGCTTTGTACAAGGAGATAAGAATTGATCAATTTGTATTCTTTTGCATGATAACTGCCAGTTAAACCAGCATCATTTGTTGAAAAAGCCATCTTTTTTTCCATTGGATAATTTTAGCTCCTTTGTCTAAGATCAAGTGACCATAGGTGTGAAGTTTCATTACTGGATCTTCAATTCTATTCCATTGATCTACCTGCCTGTCACTGTACAAATACCATGCAGTTTTTTTTTTTTATCATTTTTGATGTGTTTCACAGGATACTGATTCCCCCAGAAGTTCTTTTACTGTTGAGGATAGTTTTAGCTATCCTGGGTTTTTTGTTATTCCAGATGAATTAAAAATTGCTCTTTCTAACTCTATGATGAATTGAGTTGAAATTCTGTTGTGGATTGCATTGAATCTGTATATTGCTTTTGGCAAGATGGCCATTTTTCTATATTAGTCCTTCCAATAAGATCTTTTCTTCTGAGGTCTTCTCCAATTTCTTTCTTCAGAGACTTAAAGTTCTTATCATACAGATCTTTCACTTGTTTGGTTATAGTCACAGCAAGATACTTTATATTGTTTGTGACTATTGTGAAGGGTGTTATTTCCCTACTTACTTTCTCATCCTGTTTATCCTTTTAGTATAGGAAGGCTACTGATTCGTTTGAGTTAATTTTATATCTGGCCACTTTGCTGAAGTTGTTTATCAGCTGTAGGGGCTCTCTGGTGGAGTTTTTTGGTCATTTAAGTATACTATAATATCACATGCAAATAGTGATAATTTGACTTCTTCCTTTCCAATTTGTATCCCTTTGACCTTCTTCTGTTGTCTAATTGCTCTAGCTAGACCTTCAAGTCCTATATTGAAAAGATATGGAGAGAGAGGGCAACCTTGTCTAGTCCCTGAATTTGTGGGATTGCTTCAAGTTTCCATTTAGTTTGATGTTGGCTACTGGTGTACTGTATATTGGTTTTACTGTGTTTACATATGGGACTTGAATTCCTGATCTTTCCAAGACTTTTAACATGAAAGGATGCTGAATTTTGCCAAATGCTTTTTCAGCGTATAATTGAATGATTATGTGTTTTTTTCTTTGAGTTTGTTTATGTAGTAGATTACATTGATGGATTTCTATATATTGAACCATCCCTGCATCCCTGGGAAGAAGCCTACTTCATTGTGGTTAATGAACCTTTTGATGTGTTCTTGGATTCAGCTGGCAAGAATTTTATTGAGTATTTTTGTATCTATAATCATAAGGGAAACTGGCCTGAAGTTATCTTTCTTTGTTGGATCTTTGTGTAGTTTTGTTATCAGCATAATTGTGGCTTCATAGAATGAGTTGGGTAGTGTTCCTTATGTTTCTATTTATAGAACTGTTTGAAGAGTATTGATGTTAGGTCTTCTTTGAGGTCTGAAAGAATTCTACGCTAAAACCATTTGGTCCTGTGCTTTTGTTTTTTGGTTAGGAGACTTTCAATGACTGCTTCTGTTTCTTTAGGAGTTATGGGACTCTTTAGATGGTCTATCTGGTCCTAATTTAACTTTGGTGTTTGGTATCTGTCTAGAAAACAAAATGAAATTTTGTCATGCTATGACTGAAATAGCTTGAAGAAAGCAGCCCATAAGAACATTAAAATTGTCTCACCATGTGGATGTTAGTGCATGGAATTCCACCCCATAGAGAAAGAACTATAGGAAAATGATGACTTCTGGGAGAATGATAATTACTCTCTCATAGAGATGAATCTCCATATGGTTTATCATTGCAGAATGTTCAGCCCTGAAACCACATATACACAACAACAAAAACAGGCTCAGCAGGTACAACTTGTAGGTATTTGTGCATGTACACATACAGAGAGAAATACAGAGACAGAGAGGGGGAGGGGGACTTGTAACAATAATATTTAAAGAAAAAGAGGCTATCATCTGGAGCAGGAACATGGGAAGATTTGGAGAAATGGTGCCTGGAATGGGGTGGAAGGAGGAAAAGGAAGAGGAAATGATAGAATTCTAATTTGATTAAAAAGAAAAGATTTACCATTCCTTGCCACAGGATTACATATCCAGGTGGCACATGGAGACAGCTAGGCGCCCAGGAGTGTGGACAGACCTGAATGTGCATGTAGGACCACCCCTGATGCTCAGAGGAACCCATCTGAAACCCTCAGGACACAAGAACCCAAGGGCAGATGAGGACAGGAATCTTCAGATTTCAGTCCATGCCCAGAGCTGATCCTGGGCCACGGAGCTACATACACAAATACTGCCACAAGAGAGCTAGTCTTCCAGGTGTGTGTGCACTCATATGCCATATATGGTGTGCGATATTCACAAGAAAACCTCTGAAACTTGTTCTACTCTACACACCATGAGGGTTCCAGGAATTAAACTTAAGTCATTATTGTTAGCAACACTCACTTTTAACTACCAAGCCACTACTCTGGGCCCCTAGTTATCTGATTTAAATATTGAAAACCTACAGAATGATTAATCAGGCAAATGCCCTAAATGGCTAGCATGAATACCTAAATTCAAATCTCAGAACCACCAAGGTAGAAGAAGAGCATTGACTCCTGTATGGTGACCTCTGAAGTCCTTGCAGGAGTCTCAATATGTGCACATCTGCACAGAAACACACACATAAAAATAAATACGTGCGTAAATGTTTTTAATTCTGTGTCTGTTTCTGTGAACATTTAATAATCCTGGTCATAAGCACATGCTTGTGATGCACAAAGTCATCACAAAACTATTCTTCCCAATAACTTATTGTAAAGATTCTAATGGAAGGTTTGATGCATTAAAATGTAAGAAGGGTTAGGGCGCATTTTGGTAATGGAACACAGACTTTTGGGATTTCATTATAACAATTCAAAGTGAAACACATTTACACCATATTTTGCTTTAAATACAACTAATTGTAAGAACCAGTTAATATTAGTTTTGATCCTAAGTAAGCTGATGTTATCTAAAAGAAAACCCAATGTAGCATATGTTATTCATAGTTCAACAACATCCTTTCAATCTGAAATTTCTAGCTATGCCACTCTTAATCATATAGCCAAAGACTGCTTTATCCTACCACAGAAACACAGAATAAACAGTCATATTTATTGCTGCCCTATTCATAACAGCCAGAAGATGCAAACAACTTAGATATCCTTCCACAGAAGGGTAGATAAAAAATTGTAGTACATTTACTTACCAAAATGAGTATTCAGCTATTTAAAAAATGTAACAATAAAATTTACAAGCAAAAAATTAAAAGCAAATGCATAGACCTAGAAAAAAATCATCCCAAGTAAGGTAGCTCTGATCCAGAAAGAGAAATATGGTATGAATTTAGGTATACATGGACATTAGCTGTTAAGGCAATGATAACAAATTTACAATTTATAAAACCATGACTTCAGAACTTGGCCTCCCGCCAGTCAGGAGAGGCTCATCTCCATCTTGAGACATCGGGCAGACTGAGGTGCATAAACATAATCCGAGGCCAACACCGCGGGGATCTGAGCCCAACAGGCGTTGGCCTGCACCCAGGCCCTGGGCTGTTCGGGGGGCCATCGGGGTGCCAACCCAGCCAGGAGGTTTTTTGCCTGGGCCTGCACGCGCACCGCCATTTTGCCTGCAGGACGACAGAGAGCTCTGGCGGGCAGAGCCATAACAGGCATAGCCTGAGGCTAACAAAGCAGGGGTCTAGGCCCCAAAAAGCACAGGTCTGACCCCAAGAACTGGGCGGCTTGGTGGGCCATCTGTGAGTCAACCCGCCCAGGAGGTTGTTAGCACAGCAGACTCTCCTGGCGCTTTCAGGGAGTGCGGGCGCACACGCCCGCCATCCTGGTCACCTGGCAGACCCAATTAACAGTCATAGCCCTAGGGAAACTTTGCTTGGACCTTGGCCTCCCAGGATTTTGCCTGGACTCAGGGCCTGGGCGGCCAGGCTAAACTTGTGTGCACCAGCCCGGTTGGGGGAATCTGCTGCCCAGCGGAGTGAGTGGAACACGGGGGAGGTCACAGCAGCATACACCATCGGCGCTCCCTGGGGGTGCACACGGGCACCATCTGGTCCACAGACACAATCTGGGGCAAGGCCTCAGGCGGGAGCCCTCAGCTCAACTCTCTCCGCTTCTGGATCCAGATCAGCCTGGGCAGCGGCACCACATCTCCAGGTCCTGGAAGGGGCTAGCGGGGCTTCCGGGCGGCCAGCTGGGAGAAGTCGGTGTGCTCCAGTGAATCCAGCAGGCCCCAGTGGGAGCCTTCAGGTGCCTGCTTCGGGATCTGAACAGCCTGGGCAGCAGCACCCTGTCTACAGGCAGTGCAGGGGGTAAGCTGTGCACCAGAGGCCAACTGGGAAGGGGAAGCTTGCACTGGTGAGTCCAGCACTGACAAGACCAAGTAATACCAGTGAGAACTAGATGGCAAAAGGCAAACGCAGGAACGTCACTAACAGAAATCAAGGCAATATGGCAACATCTGAACCCAATTCTCCTCTACCAGCATGTCCTGGATACCCCATCACACCAGTAAAACAAGATTTGGATTTAAAATCACTGGTCATGATGCTGGTACAGGAACACATGAAGGACATACTTAAAGAAATTCAGGAGAAAATGGATCAAGAGTTAGAAGCCCTTGCAAGAGAAACACAAAAATCATTGAAAGAAATCCAGGAGAATACAAAAGCCAACAAGGAGGAAACACAAAAAACACTTAAAGAAATACAGGAGAACTTTGGTCAACAGGCTGAGGTCATGAAAGAGGAAACACAAAAATCTCTTAAGGAATTACAGGAAAACACAAACAAGCTAGTGAAGGAGCTAAGCAAAACCATCCAGGATCTAAAATCAGAAGTAGAAACAACTAAGAAAACTCAAAGGGAGACAACTTTGGAGATAGAAAGCCTTGGGAAGAAATCAGGGGACAGAGATGCAAATATCAACAACAGAATACAAGAGATAGAAGAAAGAATCTCAGATGCTGAAGATTCCATAGAAACCATGGACTCAACAGTTAAAGAAAATGCAAAATGCAAAAAGCTTGTAACCCAAAATATCCAGGAAATCCAGGACACAATGAGAAGACCAAACCTAAGGATTATAGGCATAGATGAGAGTGAAGATTTACAACTTAAAGGGCCAGCAAATATCTTCAGTAACATTATGGAAGAAAACTTGCCTAACCTAAAGAGAGAGATGCCCATGAATATACAAGAAGCCTACAGAACTCCAAACAGACTGGACCAGAACAGAAATACTTCCCGTCACATAATAATCAAAACACCAAATGTTCTAAACAAAGAAAGAATATTAAAGGCAGTAAGAGAAAAAGGCCAAGTAACATATAAAGGAAGACCTATCAGAATCACAGCAGACTTTTCACCTGAGACTATGAAGGCTAGAAGGTCCTGGGCAGATCTCATGCAGACTCTAAGAGAACACAAATGCCAACCAAAACTCTCAATCACCATAGATGGAGAAACTAAGATATTTCATGACAAAACCAAGTTTACCCAATATCTATCCACAAACCCAGCCCTACAAAGGATAATAGGAGGACAACACCAATACAAGGAGGGAAACTTCACCCTGGAAAAAGCAAGATAGTAACCTTTCATCAAACCCAAAAGAAGTTAAGCAATCAAATTTAAAAAATAACGTCAAAAATGATAGGAAGTAACAATCACTATTCCTTAATATCTCTTAACATCAATGGACTTAATGCCCCAATAAAAAGACACAGACTAACTGACTGGATACGTAAATAGGACCCTACATTTTGCTGCATAGAGGAAACACACCTCAGGGTCAAAGACAAAAACTACATTAGAGTAAAAGGCTGGAAGACAATTTTACAAGCAAATGGTCTCAGGAAACAAGCTGGAGTAGCCATTTTAACATCAGATAAAATTGACTTTCAACCCAAAGTCATCAAAAGAGACTCTGAGGGACACTTCTTGCTGGTCAAAGGAAAAATACAACAAGAAGAACTGTCAATCCTGAACATCTATGCTCCAAATGCAAGGGCACCCTCTTTCGTAAAAGAAACTTTATTAAAACTCAAAGCACACGTTGCACCTAACACAATAATTGTGGGTGACTTCAACACTGCACTTTCCTCAATGGACCGATCAGGAAAACAGAAACTAATCAGGGACACAATGAAACTAACTGAAGCTTTGGACCAGTTATATTTAACAGATATATATAGAACATTCTATCCTAAAACAAAAGAATATACCTTTTTCTCAGCACGTCATGGTACCTTCTCCAAAATCGACCACATAATTGGTCACAAGACAGACCTCAACAAATATAAGAAGATCGAACTAATCCTATGCCTCCTATCTGATCACTATGGAGTAAAAGTGGTCTTCAATAGCAACAGAAACAACAGAAAACCCACATACAGATGGACACTGAACAATACTCTACTCAATGATACCTTGGTCAAGGAAGAAATAAAGAAAGAAATTAAAGACTTTTTAGAACACAATGAAAATGAAAACACAACATACCCAAATCTATGGGACACAATGAAAGCAGTGCTAAGAGGAAAACTCATAGCCCTGAGTGCCTCTAAAAAGAAAATGGAGAGAGCATACATTACCAGCTTAATGACACACCTGAAAGCCCTAGAACAAAAAGAAGCTATTTCACCCAGGAGGAGTAGAAGGCAGGAAATCATCAAAGTCAGGACCGAAATCAATCAAGTAGAAACAAAGAGAACCATACAAAAAATCAACAAAACCAGGAGCTGTTTCTTTGAGAAAAATCAACAAGATAGATAAACCTTTAGCCAGACTGACGAAAGGACACAGAGAAAGTATCCAAATTAACAAACTTAGAAATGAAAAGGGAGATATAACAAAGGAAACTGAGGAAATCCAAAAGATCATCAGATCCTACTTCAAAAGCCTGTACTCAACGCAACTGGAGAATCTGGAGGAAATGGACAATTTCCTTGACAGATACCAAATACCAAAATTAAATCAGGACCAACTAGACCATCTAAACAGTCCCATAATGCCTAAAGAAATAAAAGGAGTCATAGAAAGTCTTCCAACCAAAAAAAGGACAGGACCAGATGGTTTCAGTGCAGAATTCTACCAGACCTTCAAAGAAGAGTTAACACCAATACTCTTCAAACTATTCCACAAAATAGAAACAGAAGGAACACTACCCAATTCCTTCTATGAAGCCACAATTACGCTGATACCAAAGCCACACAAAGATCCAACAAAGAAAGAGAACTTCAGACCAATTTCCCTTATGAACATCGATGCAAAAATACTCAATAAAATTCTTGCCAACTGAATCCACGAACACATCAAAACGATCATCCACCATGATCAAGTAGGCTTTATCCCGGGAATGCAGGGTTGGTTCAATATACGGAAATCCAACAATAAAATCCACTACATAAACAAACTCAAAGAACAAAACCACATGGTCATTTCATTGGATGCTGAAAAAGCATTTGACAAAATTCAGCATCCTTTCATGCTTAAAGTCTTGGAGAGAACAGGAATTCAAGGCCCATACCTAAACATAGTAAAAGCAATATACAGCAAACCGGTAGCCAGCATCAAACTAAATGGAGAGAAACTTGAAGCAATCCCACTGAAATCAGGGACCAGACAAGGCTGCCCCCTTTTTCCTTATCTTTTCAATATTGTACTTGAGTTACTAGCTCGGGAAATTCGACAACATAAGGAGGTCAAAGGGATACAAATTGGAAAGGAAGAAGTCAAGCTATCTTTATTTGCAGACGACATGATAGTCTACCTAAGTGACCCAAAAAACTCCACTAGAGAACTCCTACAGCTGATAAACAACTTCAGCAAAGTAGCAGGTTATAAAATCAACTCAAGCAAATCAGTGGCCTTCCTATACTCAAAGGATAAGCAGGCTGAGAAAGAAATGAGGGAAATGACCCCCTTCACAATAGCCACAAACAGTATAAAGTATCTTGGGGGTGACTCTTACCAAACATGTGAAAGATCTGTATGACAAGAACTTCAAGACTCTGAAGAAGGAAATTGAAGAAGACCTCAAAAAATGGGAAAACCTCCCATGCTCATGGATCGGTAGAATCAATATAGTTAAAATGGCCATTTTTGCCTAAAGCACTATACAGATTCAATGCAATACCCATCAAAATCCCAACTCAATTCTTCACAGAGTTAGAAAGAGCAATTATCAAATTCATCTGGAACAACAAAAAACCCAGGATAGCTAAAACTTTTCTCAGCAACAAAAGAAAATCTGGGGGAATCAGTATCCCTGACCTCAAGCAATACTACAGAGCAATAGTGTTAAAAACTGCATGGTATTGGTACAGTGACAGGCAGGAGGATCAATGGAACAGGATTGAAGATCCAGAAATGAACCCACACACCTATGGCCACTTGATCCTCGACAAAGAGGCTGAAAACATCCAATGGAAAAAAGATAGCCTTTTCAACAAATGGTGCTGGTTCAACTGGAGGTCAGCATGCAGAAGAATGGGAATTGATCCATCCTTGTCTCCTTGTACTAAGCTCAAATCCAAATGGATCAAGGACCTCCACATAAAGCCAGACACTCTGAAGCTAATAGAAAAGAAACTGGGGAAGACCCTTGAGGACATCGGTACAGGGAGAAAGTTTCTGAACAGAACACCAATAGCGTATGCTCTAAGAGCAAGAATTGACAAATGGGACCTCATAAAATTACAAAGTTTCTGTAATGCAAAGGAAACCATCAAGAGGACAAATCGGCAACCAACAAATTGGGAAAAGATCTTCACCAATCCTACATCAGATAGACGGCTAATATCCAATATATATAAAGAACTCAAGAAGTTAGACTCCAGAAAACCAAACAACCCTATTAAAAATGGGGGTACAGAGTTAAACAAAGAATTCTCACCTGAAGAACTTCGGATGGCGGGGAAGCATCTTAAAAAATGCTCAACTTCATTAGCCATTAGGGAAATGCAAATCAAAACAACCCTAAGATTTCATCTTACACCAGTCAGAATGGCTAAGATTAAAAATTCAGGAGACAGCAGGTGTTGGAGAGGGTGTGGAGAAAGAGGAACACTCCTCCACTGCTGGTGGGGTTGCCAATTGGTACAACCACTCTGGAAATCAGTCTGGCGGTTCCTCTGAAAACTGGGCACCTCACTTCCAGAAGATCCTGCTATACCACTCCTGGGCATATACCCAGAAGACTCCCCACCATGTAATAAGGATACATGTTCTATTATGTTCATATCAGCCCTATTTATAATTGCCAGATGCTGGAAAGAACCCAGGTATCCCTCAACAGAAGAGTGGATGCAAAAAATGTGGTATATCTACACAATGGAGTACTATTCAGCCATTAGAAACAATGAATTCATGAAATTCTTAGGCAAATGGATGGAGCTAGAGAATATCATACTAAGTGAGGTAACCCAGACTCAAAAGGTGAATCATGGTATGCACTCACTAATAAGTGGATATTAACCTAGCAAACTGGAATACCCAAAACATAATCCACACATCAAATGAGGTACAAGAAGAAAGGAGGAGTGGCCCCTGGTTCTGGAAAGACTCAGTGAAACAGTATTCAGCAAAACCAGAACGGGGAAGTGGGAAGGGGTGGGTGGGAGGACAGGGGAAGAGAAGGGGGCTTACTGGACTTTCGGGGAGTGGGGGGGCTAGAAAAGGGGAAATCATTTGAAATGTAAATAAATTATATCGAATAAAAAATGGGGTACAGAGTTAAACAAAGAATTCTCACCTGAAGAACTTCGGATGGCGGAGAAGCATCTTAAAAAATGCTCAACTTCATTAGTCATTAGGGAAATGCAAATCAAAACAACCCTAAGATTTCATCTTACACCAGTCAGAATGGCTAAGATTAAAAATTCAGGAGACAGCAGGTGTTGGAGAGGGTGTGGAGAAAGAGGAACACTCTTCCACTGCTGGTGGGGTTGCAAATTGGTACAACCACTCTGGAAATCAGTCTGGCGGTTCCTCTGAAAACTAGGCACCTCACTTCCAGAAGATCCTGCTATACCACTCCTGGGCATATACCCATAGGATTCCCCACCATGTAATAAGGATACATGCTCTACTATGTTCATAGCAGCCCTATTTATAATTGCCAGATGCTGGAAAGAACCCAGGTATCCCTCAACAGAAGAGTGGATGCAAAAAAATGTGGTATATCTACACAATGGAGTACTATTCAGCCGTTAGAAACAATGAATTCATGAAATTCTTAGGCAAATGGATGGAGCTAGAGAACATCATACTAAGTGAGGTAACCCAGACTCAAAAGGTGAATCATGGTATGCACTCACTAATAAGTGGTTATTAACCTAGAAAACTGGAATACCCAAAACATAATCCACACATCAAATGAGGTACAAGAAGAAAGGAGGAGTCCCCCTGGTTCTGGAAAGACTCAGTGAAACAGTATTCGGCAAAACCAGAACGGGGAAGTGGGAAGGGTTGGGTGGGAGGACAGGGGAAGAAAAGGGGGCTTCCGAGACTTTCGGGGGTTGGGGGGGGGCTAGAAAAGGGGAAATCACTTGAAATGTAAATAAATTATATCGAATAAAAAAATTAAAAAAAAGAAATGCTCAAATTCATTAGTCATTAGGAAAAAAATAAATAAAACCACATAGTTTGGGTATAGAGGAATGGACTAGGGGAGACAGATAAGTCTCTCTAGGAATGAAAAATAGAACAGATACTTATAAATGGATAAGGGAGAATCAATTAAGGGCAATTTGAGGGGTAATATGGAAACCTAATACTGAAGGTATTCCTAAAATATATGCATATGTAGAAGTGATATAAACGAAATCATCAAATAATGGGGCAGACTGATATCCAATTAGCCATCTCTTGTCACCACATTAAGATTCCACTCCCAGGATTGAGTTATTTGAATTTTTGGTTAAAAGAGTCCCATGAGAATCTTCAAACAACAGAGCAGTTACTAAGACTATAGGTTGCTCCCTGCAAAGTGACAGCAAGGACTGTTTGCTCAAGATAACATATAGAGGACTCACTGACAATGGAAAGTCAAGATGATGCCTACATAGAGTCTTCACCCTGAGTTCCAGCATCTTTGGTATAGGAAAGTACTCTGCATAATAACAAAAGAGAAATGTAAACACCAACCCTTCTACAAATTCTTGGATCGGTAATTGTGTCCTGCCTGTGATATATGGTAGGTCAATGGCAGCACAAAGCTTGACATAACCAGCTAATGTCTAATTTGATTTACTGCCCACTCTACAGATAAAAGCCATATACAACATTGCTTTGGTGACCAGGAACCTGAGACTAGATAGCCCAGGAGCCTGAGGTAAACAAAATAATACTGATCTTTAGAAACAAAACAAAAATATAGTAATAAAATGACTCCTAATGACATTCTGCATATTGAGATCAGTACCTTGCTTGGTCATCTTCAGAGAACTTTCCTCCTGCAGCAGATAGAGACAAATACAGAGACACATAGCCAGACATGGAGAGAATCAGAGACCTTGGAACACTCAGTCCTAAATGGGACATCTCCACTGAATTCCTCCCCTCAGAACTCTTCTGGGAATTCTTCAGAAGTAGAGGTATAAAGTAAGAGTCAGAGGTAATGGAGGACACCAAGAAAACAAGGCCCTCTAAATTAATATGAGCAATGAACATTTGAACTCACACACAGAGACTAAAGCAGCATGTAAAGTGCCTGCATGTGTTTTCCCCAGCCCATCTTTGTGTGTGTGTGTGTGTGTGTGTTTGTGTGTATGTGATACCTTTCTAAATATTATTTTTTGGATTCCTGAGTATGCAAACCAAAGAGAATGTCTCTATTACTTGGGATCTTTCTCTTCTATATTTTGTTTTGTATAATTCCAATGTGTTACCTTTTGTTATATGCTATTATATTATAATATATTTGATTATTATTCATTAGAATGATGTTGTTTGTTATAAAGTTGTGCCTGATAGGAGGTCAAGTGTGAAGGAGCTGGGAGGAGTCAAGAGAGGGGAAACCATAATCAGAATGTATGTGAGAAATATCTATTTTTAATAAAAGGAAACACTAAAGACAAAATATAAGCTAAACAATTTTGTAAGATATTCAATTCATTACCAGGCAGTCAACAGAAAATAGATATGTTTACAGAGTAGGAGTATTCCATAATACATTTGTTGAGACAAGAAGGGTATGAGGCTCGAGACAAGATAAGTAGGTGAATACTTGCTAGTATGCCCCAGGTCCATGATTTGGTGAATAGCATCCTATATTTTTATTTCCTTTTGTTGTTATTTTCCTTTGTATTGAACATCTTCTTTTACAATTTTTATTGTTTTTTATTCGATATATTTTTATTTACATTTCAAATGATATCCTCTTTTCGGGCCCCCCACTCCCCGAAAGTTACATAAGCCCCCTTCACTCCCCCTGTTCTCCCACCCACCCCTTCCCACTTCCCTGTTCTGGTTTTGCCTTATACTGCTACACTGAGTCTTTCCAGAACCAGGGGCCACTCCTCTGTTCTTTTACCTCATTTGATGTGTGGATTACGTTTGGGGTATTGCAGTTTTCCAGGCTAATATCCACTTATTAGTGAGTGCATACCATTATTGATCTTTTGAGACTGGGTTACCTCACTTAGTATGATGTTCTCCAGCTCCATCCATTTGCTTAAGAATTTCATGAATTCATTGTTTCTAATGGCTGAATAGTACTCCATTGTGTAGATATACCACATTTTTTTGCATCCATTCTTCTGTTGAGGGATACCTGGGTTCTTTCCAGCTTCTTGCTATTATAAATAGGGCTGCTATGAACATAGTGGAGCATATAACCTTATTACATGCTGGGGAATCCTCTGGATATATGCTCAGGAGTGGTATAGCAGGATCTTCTGGAAGTGACATGCCCAGTTTTCTGATGAACCACCAGACTGATTTCCAGAGTGGTTGTACCAATTTGCAACCCCACCAGCAGTGGTGGAGTGTTACTCTTTCTCCACATCCTTGCCAAAACCTGCTGTCTCCTGAGTTTTTAATCTTAGCCATTCTGACTGGTATAAGAGGAAATCTCAGGGTTGTTTTGATTTGCATTCCCCTGATGACTAATGAAGTTGAACATTTTTAAAGATGTTTCTCTGCCATCTGAACTTCTTCAGGTGAGACTTCTTTGTTTAGCTCTGTACCCCATTTTTTAATAGGGTTGTTTGGTTTTCTTGGGCCTAACTTCTTGAGTTCTTTGTATATATTGGATATTAGCCCTCTATCTGATGTAGGGTCGGTGAAGATCTTTTCCCAATTTGTTGGTTGCCGATTTGTCCTTTTGATGGTGTGCTTTGCTTTACAGAAACTTTGTAATTTTATGAGGTCCCATTTGTCAATTCTTGATCTTAGAGCATACGCTATTGGTGTTCTGTTCAGAAACTTTCTCCCTGTACCGATGTTCTCAACGGTCTTCCCCAGTTTCTTTTCTATTAGCTTCAGAGTGTCTGGCTTTATGTGGAGGTCCTTGATCCATTTGGAGCTGAGCTTAGTACAAGGAGACAAGGATGGATCAATTTGCATTCTTCTGCATGCTGACCTCCAGTTGAACCAGCACCATTTGTTGAAAAGGCTATCTTTTTTTCCTGGATGTTTTCAGCCCCTTTGTCGAGGATCAAGTGGCCATAGGTGTGTGGGTTCATTTCTGGAACTTCAATCATGTTCCATTGATCTGCCTGCCTGTCACTGTCCAATACCATGCAATTTTTAACACTCTTGCTCTGTATTGCTTGAGTTCAGGGATACTGGTTCCCCCAGAATTTCTTTTGCTGTTGAGAATAATTTATCTATTCTGGGTTTTTTGTTATTCCAGATGAATTTGAGAATTGCTCTTTCTAACTCTGTGAAGAATTGAGTTGGGATTTTGATCTGAATTGCATTGAATCTGTATATTGCTTTTGGCAAAATGGCCATTTTAACTATATTAATCCTGCTGATCCATGAGCATGGGAGGTTTTTCCATTTTTTGAGGTCTTCTTCCATTTCTTTCTTCAGAGTCTTGAAGTTCTTGTGACACAGATCTTTCACATGTTTGGTAAGAGTCACCCCAAGGTACTTTATACTCTTTGTGGCTATTGTGAAGAGTGTCATTTCCCTAATTTCTTTCTCAGCCTACTTATCCTTTGAGTATAGGAAGGGTACTGATTTGCTTGAATTGATTTTATCACCTGCCACTTTGCTGAAGTTGTTTATCAGTTGTAGGAGTTCTTCAGTGGCGTTTTTTGGGTCACTTAGGTAGACTATCATATCTTCTGCAAATATTGATAGTTTGACTTCTTCCTTTCCAATTTGTATCCCTTTGACCTCCTTATGTTGTCTAATTGCCCGAGCTAGTACCTCAAGTACAATATTGAAAAGATAAGGAGAAAGGGGGCAGCCCTGTCTAGTCCCTGATTTTAGTGGGATTGCTTCCAGTTTCTCTCCATTTAGTTTGATGCTGGTGACTGGTTTGCTGTATATTGCTATACTATGTTTAGGTATGGGCCTTGAATTCCTGTTCTTTTCAAGACTTTAAGCATGAAAGGATGCTGAATTTTGTCAAATGCTTTTTGAGCATCCAATGAAGTGACCATGTTGTTTTTTCTTTGAGTTTTTTTTTTTTTATAGTGGATTGCATTGATGGATTTCTGTATATTGAACCACCCTGCATCCCTGGAATAAAGCCTACTTGATCATGGTGGATGATCATTTTTATGTGTTCTTGGATTCAGTTGGCAAGAATTTTATTGAGTATTTTTGCATCGATGTTCAGACGGGAAATTGTTCTGAAGTTCTCTTTCTTTGTTGGATCTTTGTGTGGTTTTGGTATTAGTGTAATTGTGGCTTCACAGAAGGAATTGGGTAGTGTATCTTCTGTTTCTATTTTGTGGAATAGTTTGAAGAGTATTGGTGTTATGTCTTCTTTGAAAGTCTGATAGCATTCTGCACTGAAGCCATCTGGTATTGTGCTTTTTTTGGTTGGAAGGCTTTATATGATCCCTTCTTTTCCTTTAGGGATTAGGTGACTGTTTAGATGATCTATTTGGCCCTGATTTAATTTTGGTATTTGGTCTAGGAAATTGTCAATTTCCTCCAGATTCTCCAGTTGTGTTGAGTATAGGCTTTTGTAATAGGATCTGATGATTTTTTGAATTTCCTTAGTTTCTGTTGTTATATCCCCCTTTTAATTTCTAATTTTGTTAATTTGGATACTTTCTCTGTGCCCTTTGGTCATTCTTGCTAAGTGTTTACCTATCTTTTGGATTTTCTCGAAGAACCAGCTCCTGGATTCATTGATTCTTTGTATGGCTCTCTTTGTTTCCACTTGACTGATTTCAGCCCTGAGTTTGATGATTTCCTGTCTTCTACTCCTCCTGGGTGAATTGGCTTCTTTTTGTTCCAGGGCTTTCAGGTATGTCGTTAAGCTGCTAGTGTATGCACTCTCCATTTTCTTTTTTTGAGGCACTCAATGCTATGAATTTTCCTTTTAGCACTGCTTTCATTGTGTCCCAAAGATTTGGGTATGTTGTGGCTTCATTTTCATCAAATTCTAAAAAGTCTCTGATTTCTTTCTTTTATTCTTCTTTGGCCAAGGTGTCACTGAGTATAGTATTTCCCCTGTGCCCATGTGCTCCAGGGTCTTCCCCAGTTTCTTTTCGATTAGTTTCAGTGTGTCAGGTTTTATGTGGAGGTCCTTGATCCATTTGGAGTTGAGCTTGCTACAAGGAGATAAGAATGGATCGATGCGCATTTTTCTGCATGCTGACATCTAATTGAACCAGCACCATTTGTTGAAAAGACTATCTTTTTTCCACTGGATGCTTTCAGCTCCTTTGTCGAAGACCAAGTGACCATAGGTGTGTTGGCTCATTTCTGGATCTTCAATCCTATTCCATTGACCCGCTTACCTGACATTGTACCAATACCATGCAGCTTTTATCACTATTGCTCTGTAGTAGAGTTTAAAGTCTGGGATACTGAATCCCGCTGAAGTTCTTTTACTGTTGAGAATAGTTTTAGCTATCCTGGGTTTTTTGTTATTTCAGATGAATTTGAGAATTGCTCTTTCTAGCTCTATGAAGAACTGGGTTGGGATTTTTATGGGGATAGCATTGAATCTGTAGATTGCCTTTGGCAAGATGGCCATTTTAACTATATTAATCCTGACAATCCAGGAGCATGGAAAATTTTTCCATTTTCTGAGATCTTCGAGTTCCTTCTTCAGAGATCTGAAGTTCTTGTCATATAGGTCTTTCACTTGTTTGGTTAGAGACACCCCAAGATACTTTATGCTGTTTGTAGCTATTGTGAATGGGGTCATTTCCCTAATTTCTTTCTCAGTCTGCTTATCCTTTGAATATATAAAGGCTACTGATTTGCTTGCACTGATTTTGTAGCCAGCCCCTTTGCTGAAGTTGTTTATCAGCTGTAGGAGTTCTCTAGTAGAGTTTTTAGGGTCACTTAAGTATATGATCATATCATCTGCAAATAGTGATAGTTTGACTTCTTCCTTTCCAATTTGTATCCCTTTGACTTCCTTCTGTTTTCTAATTGCTCTGGCTAGGACTTCAAAAACTATATTGAAAAGATATGGAGAGAGGGGGAAGCCTTGTCTAGTCCCTGATTTTACTGGGATTACTTTAAGTTTCTCTCCATTTAGTTTGATGTTGGCTACCGGTTTGCTGTATTGCTTTTACTATGTTTAGATATGGGCCTTGAATTCCTGTCCTTTCCAAGACTTTTAGCATGAAAGGATGCTGAATTTTGTCAAATGCTTTTTCAGCATCAAATGAAATGATCATGTGGTTTTTTTCTTTGAGTTTGTTTATGTAGTGGATAGCATTTATAGATTTCCTTATATTGAACCATCCCTGCATCCCTGGGATGAAGCCTACTTGATCATGGTGGATGATCGTTTTGATGTGTTCTTGGATTCAGTGGGCAAGAATTTTATTTAGTATTTTTGCATCGATATTCATAAGGGAAATTGGCCTGAAATTCTCTCTTTTAGTTGGATCTTTGTGTGGTTTTGGTATCAGCGTAATAGTGGCTTCGAAGAAGGAGTTGGGTAGTGTTCCTTCTGTTTCTATTTGGTGGAAATGTTTGGGGAGTATTGGTGTTAAGTCTTCTTTGAAGGTCTGATAGAATTCTGCACTGAAACCCTCTTGTCCTGTGCTTTTTTTGGTCAGAAGCCTATCTATGACTCCTTCTATTTCTTTAGCGGTTATGGGTCTGTTTAGATGGTCTATTTGATCCTGGTTTAATTTTGGTAATTGGTATCTGTTAAGAAAATGTCCATTTCCTCCAGATTCTCCAGTTGTGTTGAGTTCAGGTTTTGTAGTAGGATCTGATGATTTTTTGAATTTCCTCGGTTTCTGTTGTAATATCTCCATTTTCATTTCTAATTTTGTTAATTTGGATACTTTCTCTGTGCCCTTTGGTTAATCTGGCTAAGGGTTTATCTATCTTCTTGATTTTGTCAAAGAACAAGCTTTTGGTCTTGTTGATTCTTTGTATGGGTCTCTTGGTTTCTACTTGATTGATTTCAGCCCTGAGTTTGATGATTTCCTGTCTTCTTCTCCCCCTGGGTGAATTAGCTTCTTCTTGTTCCAGTGCTTTCAGTTGTTCCGTTAATCTTCTAGTGTATGCTCTCTCGAATTTCTTTTTGGAGGCACTCAAAGCTATGAGCTTTCCTCTTAGCAATGCTTTCATTGTGTCCCATAGATTTGTGTATGTTGTGACTTCATTTTCATTAAATTCTAAGAAATCTTTGATTTCTTTCTTTATTTCTTCCTTGACCAAGGCATCATTGAGTAGAGTATTGTTCAGTTTCCATGTTTATATGGGCTTTCTGTTGTTTTTACTGTTACTAAAGACCACTTTTACTCCATAGTGATCTGATAGGAGGCATGGGATTATTTCAGTCTTCTTATATTTGTTGAGGTCTGTCTTGTGACCAACTATATGATCTATTTTGGAGAAGGTACCATGAGGTGCTGAGAAAAAGGTATATTCTTTTGCTTTGGGATAAAAAGTTCTCTATATATCTGTTAACTCCAATTGGTTCAAAGCTTCAATTAGTTTCATTGTCTCCCTGTTTAGTTTCTGTTTTCCTCATTGGTCCATTGGTGAGAGTGGAGTGTTGAAGTCACCCACAATTATTGTGTTAGGTGCAATGTGTTCTGTGAGCTTTAGTAAAGTTTATTTTATGAATGAGGGCACCCTTGTATTTGGGGCATAGATGTTCAGGATTGTGAGTTCTTCTTGTTGGATTTTCCTTTGACCAGCAAGTAGTGACCTTCATGTCTCTTTTGATGACATTAGGTTGAAAGTCAAATTTATCTGAAATTAGAATGGCAACTCCGGCTTGTTTCCTGGGACCATTTGCTTGTAGAATTGTCTTCCAGCCTTTTATTCTAAGGTAGTTTTTGTCTTTGACACTGAGGTGTGTTTCCTGTATGCAGCAAAATGTAGGGTCCTGTTTACATAACCAGTCTGTTAGTCTATGTCTTTTTATTGGGGAATTGAGTGCATTGATGTTAAGAGATATCAAGGGTTAGTGGTTATTGCTTCCTATCATTTCTTTTTCTTTTTTTTTTATTATTCGATATAATTTATTTACATTTCAAATGATTTCCCCTTTTCTAGCCCCCCCACTCCCCGAAAGTCCCGCAAGCCCCCTTCTCTTCCCCTGTCCTCCCACCCACCCCTTCCCACTTCCCCGTTCTGGTTTTGCTGAATACTGTTTCACTGAGTCTTTCCAGAACCAGGGGCCACTCCTCCTTTCTTCTTGTACCTCATTTGATGTGTGGATTATGTTTTGGGTATTGCAGTTTTCTAGGTTAATATCCACTTATTAGTGAGTGCATACCATGATTCACCTTTTGAGTCTGGGTTACCTCACTTAGTATGATATTCTCTAGCTCCATCCATTTGCCTAAGAATTTCATGAATTCATTGTTTCTAATGGCTGAATAGTACTCCATTGTGTAGATATACCACATTTTTTGCATCCACTCTTCTGTTGAGGGATACCTGGGTTCTTTCCAGCATCTGGCAATTACAAATAGGGCTGCTATGAACATAGTAGAACATGTATCCTTATTACATGGTGGGGAGTCTTCTGGGTATATGCCCAGGAGTGGTATAGCAGGATCTTCTGGAAGTAAGGTGCCCAGTTTTCGGAGGAACCGCCAGACTGATTTCCAGAGTGGTTGTACCAATTTGCAACCCCACCAGCAGTGGAGGAGTGTTCCTCTTTCTCCACACCCTCTCCAACACCTGCTGTCTCCTGAATTTTTAATCTTAGCCATTCTGACTGGTGTAAGATGAAATCTTAGGGTTGTTTTGATTTGCATTTCCCTAATGACTAATGAAGTTGAGCATTTTTTAAGATGCTTCTCTGCCATCCGAAGTTCTTCAGGTGAGAATTCTTTGTTTAACTCTGTACCCCATTTTTTAATAGGGTTGTTCGGTTTTCTGGAGTCTAACTTCTTGAGTTCTTTATATATATTGGATATTAGCCCTCTATCTGATGTAGGATTGGTGAAGATCTTTTCCCAATTTGTTGCTTGCCGATCTGCCCTCTTGATGGTGTCCTTTGCCTTACAGAAACTCTGTAACCTTATGAGGTCCCATTTGTCAATTCTTGCTCTTAGAGCATACACTATTGGTGTTCTGTTCAGAAACTTTCTCCCTGTACCGATGTCCTCAAGGGTCTTCCCCAGTTTCTTTTCTATTAGCTTCAGAGTGTCTGGCTTTATGTGGAGGTCCTTGATCCATTTGGATTTGAGCTTGGGTACAAGGAGACACGGATGAATCAATTCGCATTCTTCTTCATGCTGACCTCCAGTTGAACCAGCACCATTTGTTGAAAAGGCTATCTTTTTTCCATTGGATGTTTTCAGCCTCTTTGTCGAGGATCAAGTGGCCATAGGTGTGTGGGTTCATTTCTGGATCTTCAATCCTGTTCCATTGATCCTCCTGCCTGTCACTGTACCAATACCATGCAGTTTTTAACACTATTGCTCTGTAGTATTGCTTGAGGTCAGGGATACTGATTCCCCCAGATTTTCTTTTGTTGCTGAGAATAGTTTTACCTATCCTGGGTTTTTTGTTGTTCCAGATGAATTTGATAATTGCTCTTTCTAACTCTGTGAAGAATTGAGTTGGGATTTTGATGGGTATTGCATTGAATCTGTATATTGCTTTTGGCAAAAAGGCCATTTTAACTATATTGATTCTACTGATCCATGAGCATGGGAGGTTTTCCCATTTTTTGAAGTCTTCTTCCATTTCCTTCTTCAGAGTTTTGAAGTTCTTGTCATACAGATCTTTCACATGTTTGGTAAGAGTCACCCCCAAGATACTTTATACAGTTTGAGGCTATTGTGAAGGGGGTCATTTCCCTAATTTCTTTCTCAGCCTGCTTATCCTTTGAGTATAGGAAGGCCACTGATTTGCTTGAGTTGATTTTATAACCTGCCACTTTGCTGAAGTTGTTTATCAGCTGTAGGAGCTCTCTAGTGGAGTTTTTTGGGTCACTTAGGTAGACTATCATGTCGTCTGCAAATAATGATAGTTTGACTTCCTCCTTTCCAATTTGTATCCCTTTGACCTCCTTATGTTGTCGAATTTCCCGAGCTAGTACCTCAAGTACAATATTGAAAAGATAAGGAGAAAGGGGGCAGCCTTGTCTGGTCCCTGATTTCAGTGGGATTGCTTCAAGTTTCTCTCCATTTAGTTTGATGCTGGCTACCGGTTTGCTGTATATTGCTTTTACTATGTTTAGGTATGGGCCTTGAATTCCTGTTCTCTCCAAGACTTTAAGCATGAACGGATGCTGAATTTTGTCAAATGCTTTTTCAGCATCCAATGAAATGACCATGAGGTTTTTTTCTTTGAGTTTGTTTATGTAGTGGATTGTATTGATGGATTTCCGTATATTGAACCAACCCTGCATTCCCGGGATAAAGCCTACTTGATCATGGTGGATGATCGTTTTGATGTGTTCGTGGATTCGGTTGGCAAGAATTTTATTGAGTATTTTTGCATCGATGTTCATAAGGGAAATTGGTCTGAACTTCTCTTTCTTTGTTGGATCTTTGTGTGGCTTTGGTATCAGCGTAATTGTGCCTTCGTAGAAGGAATTGGGTAGTGTTCCTTCTGTTTCTATTTTGTGGAATAGTTTGAAGAGTATTGGTGTTAACTCTTCTTTGAAGGTCTGGTAGAATTCTGCACTGAAACCATCTGTTCCTGTGCTTTTTTTGGTTGGAAGACTTTCTATGGCTCCTTCTATTTCTTTAGGCTTTATGGGACTGTTTAGATGGTCTATTTGGTCCTGATTTAATTTTGGTATTTGGTATCTGTCAAGGAAATTGTCCATTTCCTCCAGATTCTCCAGTTGATTATGTCCTGGGTATTCAAAATTTCTAGGCTAATATCCACTTATCAGTGAGTGCATACCATGATTGATCTTTTGAGACTGGGTTACCTCACTTAGTATGATGTTCTCCAGCTCCATCCATTTGTCTAAGAATTTCATGAATTCATTGTTTCTAATGGCTGAATAGTACTCCATTGTATAAATATACCACATTTTTTGTATCCATTCCTCCGTTGAAGGACATCTAGGTTCTTTCCAGCTTCTGGCTACTACAAATAGGGCTGCTATGAACATAGTGGAGCATGTGTCCTTATTGCATGCTGAAGAATCCTCTGGATATATGCCCAGTAGTGGTATAACAGGGTCCTCAGGAAGTGACATGCCCAGTTTTCTGAGGAACCGCCAGACTGATTTCCAAAGTGTTTGCACCATCTTGCAATCCCACCAGCAGTGGAGGAGTGTTCCTCTTTCTCCACATCCTCACCAACACCTGCTGTCTCCTGATTTTTTGACCGTAGCCATTCTGACTGGTGTGAGGTGAAATCTCAGGGTTGTTTTGATTTTCATTTCCCTAATGATTAATGATGTTGAACATTTCTTAAGGTGTTTCTCAGCTCTCCGAAGTTCTTCATGTGAAAATTCTTTGTTTAGCTCTGTACCCCACTTTTTAATGGGGTTATTTGGATCTCTGGGTTCTACTTTCTTGAGTTCTTTGTATATATTAGATATTAGCCCTCTGTCGGATTTAGGGTTGGTGAAGATTCTTTCCCAGTCGTTTGGTTGACGTTTTGTCCTTTTGACGGTGTCCTTTGCTTTACAGAAACTTTGTAGTTTTATGATGTCCCATTTGTCAATTCTTGATCTTAGAGCATAAGCTATTGGTGTTCTATTCAGGAACTTTTCCCCTGTGCCCATGTCCTCCAGGGTCTTCCCCAGTTTTTTTTTCAATTAGTTTCAGTGTGTCAGGTTTTATGTGGAGGTCCTTGATCCATTTGGAGTTGAGCTTGGTACAAGGAGATAAGAATGGATCGAGGCGCATTCTTCTGCATGCTGACTTCCAATTGAACCAGCACCATTTGTTGAAAAGACTATCTTTTTTCCACTGGATGCTTTCAGCCCCTTTGTCGAAGACCAAGTGACCATAGGTGTGTTGGTTCATTTCTGGGTCTTCAATCCTATTCCATTGATCTGCTTGCCTGATATTGTACCAATACCATACAGTTTTTATCACTATTGCTCTGTAGTAGAGTTTAAAGTCTGGGATATTGAATCCCCCTGAAGTTCTTTTACTGTTGAGAATAGTTTTAGCTATCCTGGTTTTTTTGTTATTCCAGATGAATTTGAGAATTGCTCTTTCTAGCTCTATGAGGAACTGGGTTGGGATTTTTATGGGAATAGCATTGAATCTGTAGATTGCCTTTGGCAAGATGGCCATTTTAACTATATTTATCCTGCCAATCCATGAGCATGGAAGGTCTTTCCATTTTCTGAGATCTTCTTCGATTTCCTTCTTCAGAGATGTGAAGTTCTTGTCATATAGGTCTTTCACTTGTTTGGTTAGAGTCACCCCAAGATACTTTATGTTGTTTGTAGCTATTGTGAAGGGGGTCATTTCCCTAATTTCTTTCTCAGTCTGCTTATCCTTTGAATATATAAAGGCTACTGATTTGCTTGCGTTGATTTTGTAGCCAGCCACTTTGCTGAAGTTGTTTATCAGCTGTAGGAGTTCTCTAGTAGAGTTTTTAGGGTCACTTAAGTATATGATCATATCATCTGCAAATAGTGATAATTTGACTTCTTCCTTTCCAATTTGAATCCCTTTGACTTCCTTCTGTTGTCTAATTGCTCTAGCTAGGACTTCAAGAACTATATTGAAAATATATGGAGAGAGGGGGCAGCCTTGTCTAGTCCCTGATTTTAGTGGGATTGCTTCAGGTTTCTCTCCATTTAGTTTGATGATGGCTACCGGTTTGCTGTATATTGCTTTTACTATATTTAGATATGGGCCTTGAATTCCTGTCCTTTCCACGACTTTTAGCATGAAAGGATGCTGAATTTTGTCAAATGCTTTTTCAGCATCTAATGAAATGATCATGTGGTTTTTTTCTTTGAGTTTGTTTATGTAGTGGATAGCATTTATGGATTTCCGTATATTGAACCATCCCTGCATCCCTGGGATGAAGCCTACTTGATCATGGTGGATGATCGTTTTGATGTGTTCTTGGATTCTGTGGGCAAGAATTTTATTTAGTATTTTTGCATCGATATTCATAAGGGAAATTGGCCTGAAATTCTCTTTCTTAGTTGGGTCTTTGTGTGGTTTTGGTATCAGCGTAATAGTGGCTTCGAAGAAGGAGTTGGGTAGTGTTCCTTCTGTTTCTATTTGGTGGAAGAGTTTGAAGAGTATTGGTGTTAAGTCTTCTTTGAAGGTCTGATAGAATTCTGCACTGAAACCATCTGGTCCTGTGCTTTTTTTGGTTGGAAGACTATCTATGACCCCTTCTATTTCTTTAGGGGTTATGGGTCTGTTTAGATGGTCTATTTGATCCTGGTTTAATTTTGGTAATTGGTATCTGTCTAAGAAAATGTCCATCTCCTCCAGATTCTCCAGTTGTGTTGAGTACAGGTTTTTGTAGTAGGATCTGATGATTTTTTGAATTTCCTCGGTTTCTGTTGTGATATCTCCATTTTCATTCCTAATTTTGTTAATTTGGATACTTTCTCTATGCCCTTTGGTTAGTCTGGCTAAGGGTTTATCTATCTTGTTGATTTTTTCAAAGAACCAGATTTTGGTCTTGTTGATTCTTTGTATGGTTCTCTTGGTTTCTACTTGATTGTTTTCAGCCCTGAGTTTGATGATTTCCTGTCTTCTCCTCCTCCTGGGTGAATTAGCTTCTTCTTGTTCCAGGGTTTTCAGTTGTTCCTTTAATCTTCTAGTGTAAGCTCTCTCAAATTTCTTTTTGAAGGCACTCAAAGCTATGAGATTTCCTCTTAGCACTGCTTTCAATGTGTCCCATAGACTTGTGTATGTTGTGCCTTCATTTTCATTAAATTCTAAGAAATCTTTGATTTCTTTCTTTATTTCTTCCTTGACCAAGGTATCATTGAGTAGAGTATTATTCAGTTTCCATGTGTATGTGGGCTTTCTGTTGTTTTTACTGTTACTAAAGACCACTTTTACTCCATAGTGATCTGATAGGAGGCATGGGATTATTTCAATCTTCTTATATTTGTTGAGGTCTGTCTTGTGACCAACTATATGATCTATTTTGGAGAAGGTACCATGAGGTGCTGAGAAAAAAGTATATTCTTTTGCTTTGGGATAAAAAGTTCTCTATATATCTGTTAACTCCAATTGGTTCAAAGCTTCAATTAGTTTCATTGTCTCCCTGTTTAGTTTCTGTTTTCCTGATCCTTCCATTGGGGAAAGTGGAGTGTTGAAGTCACCCACAATTATTGTGTTAGGTGCAATGTGTACTTTGAGCTTTAGTAAAGTTTCTTTTATGAATGAGGGCGCCCTTGTATTTGGGGCATAGATGTTCAGGATTGAGAGTTCTTCTTGTTGGATTTTTCCTTTGACCAGCTAGTAGTGACCTTCCATGTCTCTTGTGATGACTTAAGGTTGAAAGTCAATTTTATCTGAAATTAGAATGGCAACTCCAGCTTGTTTCCTGGGACCATTTGCTTGTAGAATTGTCTTCCAGCCTTTTACTCTAAGGTAGTTTTTGTCTTTGACATTGAGGTGTGTTTCTTGTAAGCAGCAAAATGTAGGGTCTTGTTTACGTAACCAGTCTGTTAGTCTATGTCTTTTTATTGGGGAATTGAGTCCATTGATGTTAAGAGATATCAAGGAGTAGTGGTTATTGCTTCCTAACATTTTTTATTTTAATTTTATATGTTTGTGGTTATCCTCTTTGGGTTTGATGAAAGAAGCTTAATATCCTGCTCTTTCCAGGGTATAGTTTCCCTCATTGTACTGGTGCTTTCCCCCTATTAACCTTTGTAGGGCTGGGTTTGTAGAAAGATATTGTGTAAATTTGGTTTTGTCGTGGAATATCTTGGTTTTTCCATCTATAGTAATTGAGAGTTTCGCTGGGTATAGTAGTCTCGGCTGGCATTTGTGTTCTCTTAGAGTCTGCATGAGCTCCGCCCAGGATCTTCTAGCTTTCATGGTCTCTTGTGAGAAATCTGGTGTAATTCTGATAGGTCTTCCTTTATATGTTACTTGCCCTTTTTCTCTTACTGCCCTAAGTGTTCTTTCTTTGTTTAGTACATTTGGGGTTTTGATTATTATGTGACGGGAGGTATTTCTGTTCTGGTCCAGTCTGTTTGGAGTTCTGTAGGCTTCTTGTATATTCATGGGCATCTCTCTCTTTAGGTTAGGGAAGTTTTTGTCCATAATTTTGTTGAAGATATTTGCTGGCTCTTTAAGTTGTAAATCTTCACTCTCATCAATACCTATGATCCTTAGATTTGGCTTTCTCATTGTGTCCTGGATTTCCTGGATATTTTGGGTTACAAGCTTTTTGCATTTTGCATTTTCTTTAACTGTTGAGTCCATGGTTTCTATGGTATCTTCGGCATCTGAGATTCTTTCTTCTATCTCTTGTATTCTGTTGTTGATATTTGCATCTATGGTCCCTGATTTCTTCCCAAGGTTTTCTATCTCCGAAGTTGTCTCCCTTTGTGCTTTCTTAGTTGTTTCTACTTCTGTTTTTAGATCCTGAAAATTTTTGCTCAGTTTTGTTATTTGCTTGTTTGTGTTTTCCTCTAATTCTTTAAGAGATTTTTGTGTTTCCTCTTTCATGACTTCTGCCTGTTGATCAAGGTTCTCCTGTATTTCTTTAAGTGATTTTTGCGTTTCCTCCTTATTGGCTTTTGTATTCTCCTGGATTTCTTTCAATGATTTTTGTGTTTCCCTTGTAAGGGCTTCTAATTTTTGATCCATTTTCTCCTGAATTTCTTTAAGTATGTCCTTCATGTGTTCCTGTACTAGCATCATGACCAGTGATTTTAAATCCAAATCTTGTTTTTCTGGTGTGTTGGGGTATCCAGGACTTGCTAATGTTGGAGAATTGGGTTCAGATGCTTCCATAATGCCTTGGTTTCTGTTAGTAATGTTCCTAAGTTTGCCTTTAGCCATGTGGTTCTCCCAGGAGTTAGATGGTCTTATTGCCACTGGCTGGAGCTTCAATCTACTGTGGATCTTTAAGGTTATTTCTGCAACACTGGATGGCTGGGTTTCTTCTGGCACAGATTATTGATATGCTGGCTTCCTCTTTTGTGCCTTTCGAGCCCTTCTCAATCTTGCCTCAAGCAATGCTATACTTAGGTTGTCAAGGTCAACCAGGTGTTCTCTGTCTGCTCTATTATGAAGGGAAGAAGTTGTGGTGGGGGTCACTCCCTCTGTTGATTCTCACATAGTACGCAGGTCCTATGATGGACTGGCTTGCAGATGAACCGCCTATGTGCTCAGTTCCTAAGTGCAGGCAGACCCCTGGTGGTTTGCACCATCAGAAATCTAAGGATCAGGGTGTTACCACACCTAGTGATCCCTTTGTGTCCCTGCAGACAGCAAATATGGCTGCGGGGCTTCTCTCCTTCCACAGCTTCCCGAGCCAGGAGGGCTGGCAGACAAAAGCTGTCCAGGTGCTCAGTTCCTGAGTGCAGGCAGACTCCTGGGGGTTTGCACCACCAGAAATCTAAGACTCAGGGTGCCACAGTACCTAGCAATCCCTCTGTGTCCCTGCAGACAGCAAATATGGCTGGGGGGCTTCTCTTCTTCCACAGCTTCCCGAGCCCAGCGGGCTGGCAGACAAAAGCTGCCTAGGTGCTCAGTTCCTGAGTGCAGGCAGACCCCTGGGGGTTTGCACCACCAGAAATCTAAGGCTCAGGGTGTTACAGTACCTAGTGATCCTTTTGTGTCCCTGCTGACAGCAAATATGGCTGCGGGGCTTCTCTCCTTCCACAGCTTCCAGAGCCCGGCGGGCAGGCAGACAAAAGCCGCCTAGGTGCTCAATTCCTGAGTGCAGGCAGACCCCTGGGGGTTTGCACCACCAGAAATCTAAGACTCAGGGTGTTACAGTACCTAGCGATCCCTCTGTGTCCCTGCAGACAGCAAATATGGCTGTGGGGCTTCTCTCCTTCCACAGCTTCCCGAGCCCAGCGGGCTGGCAGACAAAAGTCACCTAGGTGCTCAGTTCCTGAGTGCAGGCAGACCCCTGGCGGTTTGCACCACCAGAAATCTAAGGCTCAGGGTGTTACAGTACCTAGTGATCCTTTTGTGTCTCTGCAGACAGCAAATATGGCCGCGGGGCTTCTCTCCTTCCACATCTTCTCGAGCCCAGTGGGCTGGCAGACAAAAGCCGCCTAGGTGCTCAGTTCCTGAGTGCAGGCAGACCCCTGGCAGTTTGCACCATCAGAAATCTAAGGCTCAGGGTGTTAAGGCACCTAGTGATCCCTTTGTGTCCCTGCAGACAGCAAATATGACTGCGGGGCTTCTCTCCTTCCACAGCTTCCCGAGCCCAGAGGGCTGGCAGACACTCCTCTTCTTTTGTTTTGATGAAAGAAGCTTAATATCCCGCTCTTTCCATGGTATAGTTTCCCTCGTTGTAATGGTGTTTTCCCCCTATTATCCTTTGTAGGGCTGGGATTGTAGAAAGGTATTGTGTAAATTTGGTTTTGTCATGGAATATCTTGGTTTCTCCATCTATAGTAATTGAGAGTTTCACTGGGTATAGTAGTCTCGGCTGGCATTTGTATTCTCTTAGAGTCTGCATGAGCTCCGCCCAGGATCTTCTAGCTTTCATGGTCTCTGGTGAGAAATCAGGTTTAATTCTGATAGGTCTTCCTTTATATGTTACTTGCCCTTTTTCCCTTACTGCCCTAAGTATTCTTTCTTTGTTTAGTACATTTGGGGTTTTGATTATTATGTGACGGGAGGTATTTCTGTTCTGGTCAAGTCTGTTTGGAGTTCTGTAGGCTTCTTGTATATTCATGGACACCTCTCTCTTTAGGTTAGGGAAGATTTCTTCCATAATTTTGTTGAAGATGTTTGCTGGCCCTTTAAGTTGTAAATCTTCACTCTTATCTATGCCTATAATCCTTAGATTTGGCTTTCTCATTGTGTCCTGGGTTTCGTGGATATTTTGGGTTACAAGCTTTTTGCATTTTGTGTTTTCTTTAACTGTTGAGTCCATTGTTTCTATGGCATCTTCAGCATCTGACATTCTTTCTTCTATCTCTTGTATTCTGTTGTTGATATTTGCGTGTATGATCCCTGATTTCTTCTCAAGGTTTTCTATCTCCAAAATTGTCTCCCTTTGTGCTTTCTTAGTTGTTTCTACTTCTGTTTTTAGATCCTGGAAGTTTTTGCTCAGTTCTGTTATTTGCTTGTTTGTGTTTTCCTCTAATTCTTTAAGAGATTTTTGTGTTTCTTCTTTCATGACTTCTGCCTGTTGATCAAGGTTCTCCTGTATTTCTTTAAGTGATCTTTGTGTTTCCTCCTTATTGACTTTTGTATTCTCCTGAATTTCTTTCAGTGATTTTTTTTGTGTTTCCCTTGTAAGGGCTTCTAATTTTTGATCCATTTTCTCCTGAATTTCTTTAAGTATGTCCTTCATGTGTTCCTGTACCAGCATCATGACCAGTGATTTTAAGTCCAAATCTTGTTTTTCTGGTGTGTTGGGGTATCCAGGACTTGCTAATGTTGGAGAATTGGGTTCAGATGCTTCCATAATGCCTTGGTTTCTGTTAGTAACGTTCCTACATTTGCCTTTTGCCATGTGGTTCTCCCAGGTGTTAGATGGTCTTATTGTCACTGGCTGGTGCTTCAACCTACTGTGGATCTTTAAGGTTATCTCTGCAACACTGGATGACTGGGTTTCTTCTGGCACAGATTACTGATATGTTGCCTTCCTCTTTTGTGCCTTTGGAGCCCTTCTCAGTGTTGCCTCAAGCAATGTTATACTTAGGTTGTCAAGGTCAACCAGGTGTTCTCTGTCTGCTCTATTATGGAGCGAAGATGTTGTGGTGGGGGTCACTCCCTCTGTTGATTCTCACATAGGACACAGGTCCTTTGGTGGACTGGCTTGCAGATGAACTGCCCATGTGCTCAGTTTCTGAGTGCAGGCAGACCTCTGGTGGTTTGTACCACTAGAAATCTAAAGCTCCGGGTGGTACAGTACCTAGTGATCCTTTTCTGTCCCGGCAGGCAGCAAATATGGTCGTGGGGCTTCTCCCCTTCGACAGCTTCCTGGGCAGGACACGGGCCCTGAGCCAGGTGGGCTGGCAGACTAACCTGCCTATGTGCTCAGTTCCTGAGTGCAGGCAGACCCCTGGCAGTTTGAACCACCAGAAATCTAAAGCACAGGGTGATACAGTACCTAGTGATCCTTTTCTGTCCCGGCAGGCAGCAAATATGGTCATGTGTCTTCTCCCCTTCCGCAGCTCCCTGGGCAGGACACGGGCTTCTTTCATAATATTGTTGAAGATATTTGCTGGCCCTTTCAGTTGTAAATCTTCACTGTCATTTATACCTATAATCCTTAGGTTTGGTCTTCTCATTGTGTTCTGGATTTCCTGGATGTTCTGGGATACAAGTTTTTTGCATTTTGCATTTTTTGACTGTTGAGTCAATGGGTTCTATGGTAACTTTGGCATCTGAGATTCTTTCTTCCATCTCTTGTATTCTGTTGTTGATATTTACATCTATGTCCCCTGATTTCTTCTCAAGGTTTTCTATCTCCAAAGTTGTCCCCCTTTGCGATTTCTTAGTTGTTTCTACTTCTGATTTTAGGTACTGGATGGTTTTGCTGAGCTCTTTCACTTGCTTGTTTGTGTTTTCGTGTAATTCTTTAAGAGATTTTTGTGTTTCATTTCATGACTTCTGCTGTTTGATTCACTTTCTCCTGCATTTCTTTAAGTTTTTTTTTTTTTTTTTTTTTTTGTGTGTGTGTGTGTTTCTTCTTTATTGGCTTCTATCTCTTGAGCCTTATTCTCCTGAATTTCTTTAAGTGATTTTTGTGTTTCCATTATACGGGTTTTTAGCTTATTCATGTCCCCCTGTATTTCTTTAAGAGATTCATTTATGTCCTTTTTGTGTTCTTCTAGCAGCATCATGAACAGTGATTTTAAATCCAAATCTTGTTTTTCTGGTGTGTTTGTGTAACCAGGACTTGCTGATGTTGGAGAGTTTGGTTCAGACGCTGCCATATTGCCTAGATTTCTGTTAGTAGTGTTCCTGAGTTTGCCCTTTGCCATTTTGTTATTTCTGACATTAGTTGTTCTTGTCTCTGGCTGGTGTTTGTGCTTCCTGTGAGGCTGTAGATCTATTTATGCAACACTGGATGGCTGGCTTTCCCCTGTTACAGATTGCTGATGTGCTGTCCTCCTCATGGGTGCCCTTGGAGCCCTAGAGTGCCTTGCCCCAGATTGTCTGTGTGAACCAGACGGTGCCTGTTTGCTCCTTCAGGGAGTGCCGATGGTGTATGCTGCAGGAACTTTTACGAGTGCTAGTCACTCTGCTGGGCAGCAGATCTTCCAACCGGGTTGGTGCACACAATACTAGCCTAGCAGCTGACACCCTGAGTCTAGGCAAAAGCCTGGCAGGCTAAGGCCTGAGCAAAGTTCCCTTCAGGCTATGACTGTTAATTGGTTCTGTCAGGTGGCCAGGATGTGGGAGTGTGCTCTTGCTCCCTGAAAGGCTAGGCTAACAACCTCCTGGCCGGGTTGGCACACAGATTGTCCACTGAGCAGCCCAGGGCCTGGGGGAAGTCCAAGGCCTGTCCAGCTTAGACCCCTGCTATGTTAGCCTCGGGCTATGACTGTTAGCTGGCTTTGCCTGCTAGAACTCTCTGGTGTCGTGTAGTCAAAATGGTGGTGTATGTGCCGGACTGGGCAAACAACCTCCTGGCCAGGGTTGGCACACTGATGGCCCTCCGAACAGCCCAGGGCCTGGGTACAGGCCAACGCCCATCACGCTTAGACTCCCTCGATGTTGACCTTGGGTTATATTTGCGTACCTCAGTCTGTCTGATTTCTCTGGTGCCCGAGATCCAAGATGGCAGAGAGTCTCTCGTAACACTGGCAGGAGGCGGGGTTCTGATGTAGCTTCTGTGGGGTGAAAGGCACTGTTAATCTGCCACTGCTTGCAGCCAGGCTGGCCAGCGAAGGTCAGTGGTAGCGGGAACAAGGCCTGCCTGGACCCTGTCACCTTGGTTTCACTGCTGATGACCCTTCCGCTGGACCAGCTGCTGCCCCTCATTTACATTTCAAATGTTATACCTGTCTCTGTTTCTTACTCCTCCCAGGAAACCCCCAACCCGTCCTCCCTCCCCCTGACTCCAAGAAGATGCCCCTCAGCCCATCCTACCCCCACCTACCACCCCTCCAATTCCCCATGTGGGAGCATCTAATGAGCCTTCATAAGACCAAGGATCTCTCCTCCCACCGATGCCTGACAAGGCATTCCTCCGCCACAACTGTGGCTGGAACAATGTGTACCCCTTGGTTGATGGCTTAGTCTCTGGGAGGTCTGGGGGGATCTGGTTGGCTGATATTGTCATTCTTCCCATGAGATTTCAAACACCTTCAGCTCCTCCAGCCTCCCTCCAACTCCTCCATTAGGGACCCCGTGCTCAGTCCAATGGTTGGCTGCTGGCATCTGCCTCTGCATCTGTATGGCTCTAGCAGGACCCCCCAGGAGATAGCCATAACAGGCTTCTTTCGGCATACACTTCTTGTCATCCATAATAGTGTTGGGGTTTGGTGACTGTTTATAGGATGAATCCCCAGATTGGACACTTTCTGGATGGCATTTCCTTCAGTCTCTGTCCCACACTTTGTCTCCATAATTGGTCCTGTGAATATTTGGTTCACTTTCTCAGAAATACTGAAGCACCCACACTTTGGTCTTCCTTCTTCTTGAGCTTCATGTGGTCTATGAATTATATGTTGCTTATTGTGAGCTTTTGGGCTAATATCTACTTATCAGTACTTATACATATCATATGTGCTCTTTTGTGATTGGGTTACCTCACTCAGGATGGCACTTTCTAGTTTCATCCATTTGCCTAAGAATTTCAGGAATTCATTGTTTTTAATAGCTGAGTAGTACTCCTTTGTGTAATTATACCACATTTTGTATATCCATTCCTCTGTTGAAGGACATCTGGGTTCTTTCCAGCTTCTGGGTATTATAAATAAGGCTGCTATGAGTAGAGTGGAGCATGTGTCCTTACTGCATGTTGGAAATCTTCTGGGTGTATGCCCAGGAGTAGTATAGCTGGGTCCTCAGATTACTATGTCTAATTTTGTGAGGAACCACCAAACTGATTTCCTGAGTTATTGTATTAGCTTGCAATCCCACCAGCAGTGGAAGAGTGTTCCTCTTTCTCTATATCCTCACTAGCATCTGTTGTCCCCTGAGTTTTTCATCTTGGCCATACTGACTGTTGTGAGGTGGAATCTCAGGGTTGTTTTGATTTGCATTTCCTTGATAACTAAGGATGTTAAACATTTCTTTCGGTGCTTTTCAGTCATTCAAGTTTCCTCAGTTGAGAACTCTCTGTTTAGCTCTCTACCCCATTTTTAATAGGGTTATTTGATTCTCTGTAGACTATCTTCTTGAGTTCTTTGTATATATTGGATATTAGCCCTCTATAAGATGTAGGGTTGGTAAAGATCTTTTCCCAATCTGTTGGTTGCCATTTTGTCCTATTGACAGTGTTTTTTGCCTTACAGAAGTTTTGCAGTTTTATGAGGTTCCATTTGTCAATTCTTGTTCTTGAGCATAAGTCATTGGTGTTCTGTTTAGGAATTTTTCCTGTGTGCTCATGTTATTGAGGCTCTTCCCTACTGTCTCTTCTATAAGCTTCAGTGTATCTGGTTTTATGTGGAGGTCCTTGATCCACTTGGACTTGAGCTTTGTACAAGGAGGTAAGAATGGGTCGATTTGCACTTTTCTACATGATGACCTCCAGTTGATCCAGCACCATTTGATAAAAATGTGGTCTTTTTTTCTACTGGATGATTTTTAGCTCCTTTAACAAATAGCAAGTGACCTAGGTATGTGGGTTTATTTCTGGGTCTTCAATTCTATTCCATTGATCTTCCTGCCTATCTCTGTGCGAATACCATACAGTTTATTTTTTTTTTAAATCACCATTGTTCTCTAGTAGAGCTTATCTTCAGGGATGGTGATTCCCCTAGAAGTTCTTTTGTTGTTGAGAATAGTTTTTGCTCTCCTGGGTTTTTTTATTCCAAATGAATTTGAAGATTGTTCTTTTTAGCTGTATGAAGAATTGATTTGGAATTTTATTGTTTATATATTTTTTATTTTCTATATTCTTTGTTTACATTCCAAATGCTTTCCCCTTTCCCAGTTCCCCCTTCCCCATATGTCCCATAAGTCCTCTTCTCTCCATCCATTCTCCAATCATTCTCCCTCCCTTTTCTCTGTCCTGGTACTCCCCTACAATGCTGGATCAAGCCTTTCCAGGATCAGGGCCCTCATCTTCCTTCTTCATGGGAATTATTTGATATGCTAATTGTGTAATTCAGTGTTCAGACCTTCTGGGCTAATTAATATCCACTTCTCAATGATTGCATTCCATGTGTATTCTTTTGCGATTGGGTTACCTCGCTTAGGATGATATTTTCCAGTTCCAACCATTTGCCTAAAAATTTTGTGAATTCATTGTTTTTAATAGCTGAGTAGTTTTCCATTGTGTAAATATACCACATTTTCTGTATCCATTACTCCACTGAAGGACATCTTGATTCTTTCCAGCTTCTGGCTATTTTAAATAAGGCTGCTATGAACATAGTGTAGCATGTGTCATGGAGATTGCATTGAATCTGTAGATTGCTTTCAGCAATATAGCTATTTTTACTATATAAATCTTGCCAATCCATGTGCATGGGAGGTCTTTCGATATTCTGAGATCTTCTTTGATTTCTTTCTTCAGAGGCTTGAAGTTCTTATCATATAAATCTTTTACTTGCTTGATTAGAGTCACAACATGTTACGTAATATTATTTGTGACTATTGTGAAGGGTGCCATTTCCACAATTTCTTTTTCACCTTATTTATCCTTTGAGTAGAGCAAGACTATTGATTTGTTTGAGTTAATTTTATATCCATCCACTTTGCTGAAGTTGTTTATTAGCTTTACTTGAATTAGAATTAACTAGAACTGCTAGTTCTCTGGTGGAATTTTTCTTGTCACTTAAGTATACAATCACATATGTGCAAATAGTGATATTTTGACTTCTTTTTTTCCAATTTATATACCTTTGACTTCCTTTTTTGTCTAATTAATCTAGCTAGAACTTCAACTACTATAATGAGTTGATTGGGAGAGCAGGGGCAGCCTTGTCTGGTCCCCGAGTTTAGTCAGATGGTTTCAAGTTTTTCTCCATTTAGCTTGATGTTGACTACTGGTTTGCTGTATGTCCCTTCCCCCACAGCATTAAATTGGGCTCTTCAGCCCATTCCATAAGCCTGTGACATTCTTGGCTGCCATCCCCCAGCCTTCTACTTGTATTATCCCTGGCCTTTGTTCTTCTGATTTCACCTGGAAATCAAGGCTGCCTCAGGGCAGTCTCACCTGGAAACATCCTGGGACCTGTGAGACATGAAGTCCTTTAATCACAGCAGGCAACCCACTGAGAATAGGAGCCAACGAGTTCTCAGATGTCTCCTTGAAGTCGGGGTAGGGGGGCAGGGTTTTACTTTAAAGGCTATATATTGACTAAATATTAGTAAAGTTCGGTCTTGATCGGCTAATGTCGTCCTGACTCATTTCTCTTTCGTCACCTCCCCATTTATCCCCAGAAATCTCTTCCAGGTCTCCAGTTCACCTGTGGTTCCAGGCAACTACAGACTGGTGCCCGAACAGGGACCGACCTAATACAGGAGAATTTCCTGAGGTGACCCTATCTGGCAAAGCTTCGCAGAAAAACGGAAAGAAGATGGTATCCTGCACGGTAACAACTATAGGAGTTAAATGCTAGCCCTAATGTAAGATTTTATCCTTTGTAACTATTGTTCTGGGTGCAGAAGGATACGGCTAAGCAAGCGGAATAGTGTTGGCCTGGCATGGTATCTGCTTGGGATAGATAGTAGAAGATTGGACAGGAAAATTCTCGGCAGAGATGTGCCCACAGCATTCAGGAGCTGCTTCAGGAGAAAGGGATAGGGTTTAAAGAAGAAAGGTTATAAAATTTCTTAGATCAGATAGATTCTTGCTGCCCATGGTTCCAAAAAAACCGAACGTTAAATGAGAGAGCCTGGGAAAGAATTGGTAATTCGCTAAAGACAGCCAAGGCAGATAGTATTACCCTCTGCCTCTGGACACTTATAAAAGATGTTATAGATGAAGGAGCCCTAGAGGAATTAGATATCATGCAAGAATAACTTGAGGAATCTCAAGAAGAAAGCCTACCGGAGAAGACTTCCTCAGAAAGGGATCCTCTCACATCTAAATTACAAAAATGTGGAGATAGTGCTGATGAGCTAATTATAGAAAAGATAGCTCATCCCCAAAAGAGAACAGCTAAATTTCATCGGGAAGAGTGGGTCCCTACCATGCCCTCTGTTCTGCCTATGACTTTGGTGGCAGGAGACGAGATCCAGAGAGATATATAGTTACAAAAATTAGAGTTCGAGATTAAGTTACAGAAATTGACTAATAAATTACAGGAGCTAAAAAAGGTATCAAATACTAGAGAGAACAATGATCTTGAGATGCACCAATTGCGCTAAAAAGAGCTGTAAGTCAGGCTCATGGAGAAAGGCAAGATACGTCAGAACTGTTAGCTTTTCCTGTCCTTGAGATTGAAGACCAGAAGAATAAGATTAGACAATATCAGACATTAGAATTCAAAGTGATAAAAGAATTAAAGGCAGCTGTGGCTCAGTACTGTCCTACTGCTCCTTTTACACAAGCTTTACTATGATAGAGTCGAATTTAACTCCACAGGATTGGAGAACTCTATGTAAGGCTACTTTGTCAGGAGGAGATTTTTTGCTTTGGATTTCTGAGTGGCGTGAGGCTAGTAAAAGAACTGCCACCATAAATACTCAGGCAGGCCATCCAGAATGAAATGCTGATATGTTACTGGGAGAAGGTGTATATGAAGGGAATACTAATCAGATTGGGTTCCCTATCACAGTGTATGCGCAGATTGCGATGGCTGCCCGCCATGCTTGGAATCTTTTACCATTGAAGGGAGATCTTAGTGGAAGATAGGCTCCTGATGAACTTTTTCAGGATTTTGTGGACAGATTATTGAAAACAGCTAATAGAATTTTTGGAAATTCTCAGGCAGAAAATCCATTGGTCACTCAGTTGGCTTATGAGAATGCTAATGCAGCCTGCCACAAGGCCATCAGACCTCACAGGGGGACTACAGACTTGGCTGGTTATATTTGCCTCTGTTCTGAAATTGGCCCCTCGTATAATCAGGGACTAGCAATGGCCACAGCTTTGCAGGGAACCACCATCCAGGGAATACTTTCGCAAAGACGAGGGAATAAAAAGTGTTTTAAATGTGGTAGTCTAGGTCATTTTAAAAATTATTGCCCTAATAACAGGGGTGCTATAAGCGGGCAATCAATTTGCACCCCAGGAATCTGTCTAAGTGTAGGAAAGGAAACCATTGGGTTAGAAAATGCAAATCTAAGACTGATATTCAAGGCTGACCGGTGTCGGGAAACAGGAGAAGGGGCCGACCCCAGGCCCCGATTCAACCAGGGCAGTTTATGGGGTGACACAGCTGCTGCCAATCCAGGAAAATCCATCTTTGAGCTTATCAGAGCAACACCAGGAAGCACGGGACTGGACTTCAACAATACCTTCTATGTCTTATTAACCCCAGAAGTGGGTGTACAGATTCTGCCTACAGGAGTTTTTAGACCTTTACCTGCAGGAACTTGGGGATTACTTCTAGGACAAAGCAGTTCTTCTGTAAAGGGGCTGCAGATTTATCCAGGTGTTATAGACAATGACTATGAGGGAGAAATAAAAATTATGGCTGCTTCCCCTCATGGTGTCATAACTATACCTGCTAACCAAAAAATTGCTCAACTTGTTTTGGTTCCTTTACATCCACTGCCTTCCAAATTCATTAAGGATAAAAGAGGACAAGAGGGCTTTGGCTCCTCTGGAGTGTATTGGGTTCAATCTATTACTAATAAGAGACCTAACCTTAAAGTAACAATTGAAGGAAAGGGTTTTGAAGGATTAATAGATACAGGAGCTGATGCAAAAATTATTAAAGGACAAGACTGGCCATCCAGATAGCCTTTGACAGAGACACTTACCCATCTCCAAGGTGTTAGATATGCTAATAATCCAAAACAGTGCGCTAGACTTCTAACTTGGAAGGATGAAGAGGGAAATTCAGGACAAATCCAACCTTATGTTATGCAAAACTTGCCTACTACCCTTTGGGGTGAGACCTTTTATCACAAATGTATCCGATTGTGTGTAGTCCTAAAGAAATTGTCTCTAGGCAAAAGTTAGAGCAAAGATCTTTGCCCTCTCAGGGGCTTGGGAAAGAAGGGCAAGGCATTAAAAGGTTTTAAAGCCCCCAGCCTAAGTCTAACACTAGAGGTCTGGGACATTTTCAGTAATGACCACTGTCTTGCCTGCATCCCACGCCAATAAAATTCAATGGCTTAATGATAATCCTGTGTGGGTTGATCAGTGGTCTTTATATAAAGAAAAAACAAAAGCTGCCTCTTTGCTAGTGCAGGAGCAGCTAGAAGCAAGACATTTAAGAAAATCTCAATCTCCATAGAATACCCCAATAATTGTTATCAAAAAAATCTGGTACATAGGATTGCTACAAGATCTAAAAAAGATTAATGAAACTATGTTGCCCATGGGAGCTTTACAAACTGATCTTCGATCTCCCATGGCTATTCCTAGAAGATTTTATAAAATAGTTATAGATTTAAAAGATTGTTTCTTTAGTATTCCATTGCATCCTGAGGATTGCAAAAGATTTGCTTTCAGTGTACCTTCTATTAACTTCATGGAACCTATGAAAAGATACCAATAGATAGTCCTTCCTCAGGGCATGGCTAGCAGTCCTGCCTTATGTCAGAAATTTGTGGCACAGGCCATTCAGCCTGTAAAGACTTTTGGCTTTACAACGAGTGGAGAAAGCTATTAAAAATCAATTTATTACCTATATAGATTATTCTTTACCTTTACATCTGCTAATTTTTAATACGACTCCTTCACCTACAGGTTTATTATGGCAAAAGGATCCTCTTATATGGATTCATTTGAGGGTGTCTTCAAGGCGTAATATCTTGCCATATTATGAGGCAGTAGCCCAAGTAATTGTGCTTGGAAGAAAGCAGGCGCTAACTTATTTTGGCAATGAACCAGATATTATTATTCAGCCTTATTACGTAGATCAAGATGCTTGGTTAAAACAACATAACACAGATTGGTTGCTTGCTCAGATAGGCTTTAAAGGGACTATAGATAACCATTATTCTCAAGATAAATTGATAAAGTTTTTAAATATGCATGAGGTTGTATTTCCTAAAATGACATCTTTACAGCCATTGCATAATGCCCTTTTAATTTTCACAGACGGCTCTTCCAAAGGAAGAGCTAGATATCTTATTAATAATCAACAGGTGGTTATAGAGACGCCTGCGCTTTCTGCTCAGTTATCACAGAACTGACGGTGGTATTATGTGTCTTTCAATCTGTAAATAATACCTTTAATCTCTTTACTGACAGTGCTTACGTTGCATTTTCTGTACCACAATTAGAGACCTGTGGCACATTTAATTTAATACGCCAGCAAGATCCTTGTTTTCACAATTACAAAGTATCATTCTTGCTAAGAAAAATCCCTTTTATATTGGCCATATAAGAGCTCACTCCAGTCTTCCTGGAGCTTTAGCTAAAGGCAATCAGTGCATTGACAGAGCTCTAATAGGAGAGGCTTTAGTTTTAGAACCTGTAGAAATGGCTAGACATGATCATGATAAATTTCATCTTTCTAGCCATATATTAAGACTCCATCATAAGATCAAAAAGGAGCAAGCAAAAATGATTGTAAAACAATGCCCTAATTGCCTTACATTAGCACCAGTTCCTCACTAAGGGGTTAATCCACGAGGCCTTATACCTAATCAAATTTGGCAAATAGATATAACTCACTATACAGAATTTAGAAAATTAAAATTTATACATCTTTGCATTGATACTTATTCAGGATTTCTTTTTGCTTCTCTACATTCAAGAGAAGCCTCTAAAAATGTAATCGATCATTGTTTATAGGCCTTTAATACCATGGGATTACCCAAGGTCATTAAGACAGACAATAGAAGAGCCTACTCTGATAAGAACTTTATCTCATTTTATAAAGAATTTGATATTAAACATAAAAGTGAAATTCCTTATAACCCAATGGGTCAAGGAATTGTTGAGCATGCTCATTGAACCCTTAAAGACTGTCTTTTTTAAAACAAAGAAGGGGAATCTATACTCCCCCAGGTCACCCAAAGCACACCTTGCTTTTGTTTTATTCATTTTAAACTTCCTGCAGACTGATGCTAATGGTCAATCTGCAGCGGACAGGCACTGGCACCCTACCAGTTCTAATTCATATGCCATAGTTAAATGGCGTGACCCTTTAACTAATACATGGAACGGCCCAGATCCCGTTTTAATCTGGGGCAGAGGGTCGGTTTGTATCTTTTCTCAAAAAGAAGATGGAGCACGATGGCTGCCAGAAGGTTGGTAAGACAGATAAACAAACCCTAAAGCTGCTGGTAAGTATAATTCACAAAGGCATTCCCTAAGCCACTTCTTACCTACTTGGAAAGAAAGGTTCCTTTGTGCTCTTGCAGTTAATTTGCAAGCCAGGCCTCTTGCCTGAGTCACAAATTTGCAATCAAATTGAACACCTTGGGCCTACCAGATACTGTCCAAGCAGGTTTTTTCTCTTAATCTCTTTTTGTGTTTCAAGCAGGTATCTCTCAGATATAACACTTGAAGATGGACTGCTACAGCAATGGCTGCCAGGACTCGAGGATGGGCAGTTATGAAAGCCAGCCAGCTCATATTCACAGGGCATTTACTTTACCAGTGGATCCTTAGAAAGGAGGCTGCATAGAAACCGGATCTGTGCATGTTTGTTAATTTAACAAACATGGGCATCAGTTTGAGGTGCAAGGCGAGCCACTGCAAGGGAAAAGGAAATGTCCTGCTTCCGAGTTTCCCTGAAAAGCACTCCCGGCTGCACAGGGGTTGACATTGAATGATTGTCCTTAAATTATTAAGGCAGTCTATTTCACCTTCCCTGAAAAAGATGTCAATTAATGTTTAAGGGGGCCGAGACCTCTACTTTCCCTCACTGGTTAAAGCCCGTCGTCTTTTGACAAATATATCTATCCACCGAGTTTGTTAAAAAATAAACAATTAAGGGGGAAATTGTCCCTTTTCCCCACAGCATTGAGCTGGACTCTTCAGCCCATTCCATCAGCCTGCGACATTCTTGGCTGCCAGCTCCCAGCCTTCCGCTTGTGTTATCTCTGGCCTTTGTTCTTCTGAGAACAATACAGCTGCTTTCTCCTGGAAATCAAGGCTGCCTCAGGGCAGTCTCACCTGGAAACATCCTGGGACCTGTGAGACATAAAGTCCTTTAATCCCAGCAGGCGACCCACTGAGAAGAGGAGCCAACGAGTTCTCAGATGTCTCCTTGAAGTCGGGGTGGGGTTGGGGGGACAGGGTTTTACTTTGAAGGCTATATATTGACTAAATATTAGTAAAGTTCGGTCTTGATCAGCTAATGTCATCCTGACTCATTTCTCTTTCATCGCCTTCCCATTTATCCCCAGAATTCTCTTCCAGGTCTCCAGTTCACCTGTGGTTGTGGGCAACTACAGCTGTATATTGCTTTTAATATGTTTAGGTATGGGCCTTGAATTTCTGATCTTTCCAAATCATTTAACATGAAGGGATGCTGAATTTTGTCAAATGTTTTTTCAGCATCTAGTGAAATGATTGTGTGTTTTTTTTTCTTTGAGTTTGTTCATGTAGTAGGTTCCATTGATGGATTTCCATGTATTTAACCATCCCTGCATTCCTGGGATGAAGCCTATTTGAGATTGGGTTGAATTATTGCTTTGATGTATTCTTGCATTCGGTTGGCAAGAATTTTGTTGGGTATTTTTACATCAATGTTCATAAGGGAAATTGGTCTGAAGTTTTCTTTCCTGTTAGGTGTTTGTTTGGTTTAGGTATAAGTGTTATTGTGACTTCTTAGAATGAATTTAGTAGTGTTAATTCTGTTTTTATTTTGTGAAATAGTTTGAAGAGTATTGGTATTAGCTCTTCTTTGAAGATCTGATAGAATTCTCCACTAAACCCATCTGGTCCTGGGCTTTTTTGGTTTGGAGACTGTTAATGACTGCTTCTTTTGTACTCAGGGCTTATGGGATCATTTAGATAATTTATCTGATCCCATTTTAACATTGGCACCTAATATGTGTCTAGAAAATTGTCCATTTTTATTCAGAAGATCCAATTTTCTTGAGTATAAGCTTTTGTAGTAGGATCTGATGATTTTTTTGAGATAGAAATGTTTTATTTTTATTTTTTCTTTACATCTTAATCACAGACTCCACCCCTCCTCTTTTCTCAGTCCCACTCTTACAAATGCCCCACACCTTGTACCACCCTTTCTCAAAGAATGGGAATCCACTTTGGGTACCATCTCACCCAGGGTTACCCGCTGAATCCCAACCAAGGCAGTCCAAATATTCGGGAATAAGATCCAATGGCAAAGAACAGAGACTGAGACAGCCCCTGCTCTACTAGTTAGGAAAACACATGAACACTAAGCTGCACATTTGCTACAAATATTTAGGAAGTCTAGGGCCAGCTCCCGAATATTCCCTGGTTGGTGGTTCAGCCTCTGGTCCTCCATGGGCCCAGGTTAGTTGACTCTGTGAATCTTCTTGTGGTGTCCTTGACACCTCCAACTTGCTCACTTCTATCCTTCACTCCTCTACATGACTCTACCTGAAGTTTGACTCTGGGTCTCTGCACTTGCCTCCAACTTCTTCAGGCAAATTAATGGAACTTGAACTTTATAGCTACTATCTACTTTTTTTTTTATTTTCTAAATTCTTTGTTTACATTGCAAATGCTTTCCCCTTCCCCGGTTCCCCCCTCCCCATATGTTCCATAAGCCCTCTTCTCTCCACCCATTCTCCAATCACCCCCTCCTTTTTCTCTGTCCTGGTACTCCCCTACAATGCTGGATCAAGCCTTTCCAGGATCAGGGAACTCTCCTTACTTCTTCATGGGAGTCATTTGATATGCTAATTGTATCTTGGGTATTCAGAGCTTATGGGCTAATTAATATCCACTTATCAGTGATTGCATTCCATGTGTATTCTTTTGTAATTGGGTTGGGATGATATTTTCCAGTTCCAGCCATTTGTGTAAAAATTTCATGAATTCATTGTTTTTAATTGCGGTGTAGTATTCCATTGTGTAAATATACCACATTTTCTGTATGCATTCCTCCACTGAGGGACATCTGGGTCCTTTCCAGCTTCTGGCTATTATAAATAAGGCTGCTATGAACATAGTGGAGCATGTGTCCTGACTGCATGCTCGGGAATCCTCTGGGTATATGCCCAGGAAAGGTATAGCAGGGTCCTCCAGAAGTATCATGTACAGTTTTCAGAGGAAACGACAGACTGATTTCCATAGTGGTTGTACCATCTTGCAATCCCACCAGCAGTGGAGGAGTGTTCCTTTTTCTCCGCATCCTTGCCAACACCTGCTGTCTCCTGTTTTTAACATTAGCCATTCTGACTGGTGTGAGTGAAATCTCAGGGTTGATTTGATTTGCATTTCCCTAATGACTAATGATGTTGAGCATTTCTTAAGGTGTGACTCAGCCACCCGAATTTTTGCAGGTTAAAATTCTTTGTTTAGCTCTGTATCCCATTTTTTAATAGTGTTATTTGGTTTCCTGGGGTCTAACTTCTTGAGTTTTTTTTATATATTGGATATTAGCCCTCTATCGAATGTAGGGTTGGTGAAGATCTTTTTCCAATTTGTTGGTTGCCGATTTGTCCTTTTTATGGTGTTTTTTGCCTTACAGAAACTTTGTAATTTTATGAGGTCCCATTTGTCAGTTCTTGATCTTAGAGCATAAGCTACTGGTGTTCTGTTCAGGAACTTTTCTCCTGTGCTCATGTCCTCAAGGGTTTTTCCCAGTTTCTTTTCTATTAGTTTCAGTGTGTCTTGCTTTCCATGGAAGTCCTTGATCCACTTGGAGTTGAGCTTAGTACAAGGAGATAAGAATGGATCAATTCGCATTCTTCTGCATGCTGACCTCCAGTTGAACCAGCACCATTTTTGAAAAGGATATCTTTTTTTCCACTGGATGTTTTCTGTTCCTTTATCAAAGATCAAGTGACCATAGGTGTGTGGATTCATTTCTGGGTCTTCAATTCTATTCCATTGATCCACTTGTCTGTCACTATGCCAATACCGTGAAGTTTTTCACACTATTGCTCTGTAGTATTGTTTGAGGTCTGGAATACTGATTCCCCAAGATGTTCTTTTATTGTTGAGAATAGTTTTAGCTATCTTCGTTTTTTTTTTTTTATTCCCAATGAATTTGAGAATTCCCTTTTCTAACTTTATGAAGATCTGAGTTGGGATTTTGATGGGGATTGCATTGAATCTGTATATTGCTTTTGGCAAGATGAACATTTTAACTATATTAATCCTGCCAATCCATGAGCTTGGAAGATTTTTCCATTTTCGGAGGTCTTCTTCGATTTCCTTCTTCAGAGACCTGAAGTTCTTCTCATACCGATCTTTTATTTGTTTGGTTAGTGTAACACCAAGATACTCTATATTGTTTGTGGCTATTGTGAAGGGTGTCATTTCCCTAACTTCTTTCTCAGTCTGCTTATCCTTTGCGTATATGAACGCAACTGATTTGCTGAGTTGGTTTTATAATGAGCCACTTTGCTGAAGTTGTTCATCAGCTGTAGGAGTTCTGTGGTGGAGTTTTTGGGTCACTTAAGTATACTATCATATCATCTGCAAATAGTAATAATTTGACTTCTTCCATTCCAATTTGTATCCCTTTGACCTCCTTATGTTGTCTAATAGTTCTAGCTAGAACTTTGAGCACTATATTGAAAAGATATGGAGAGAGAGGGCAGTCTTGTCTAGTCCCTGATTTTAGTGGGATTGCTTCAAATTTCTCTCCATTTAGCTTGACGTTGGCTACCTGTTTGCTGTATAGTGCTTTTACTGTGTTTATGTATGAGACTTGAATTCCTATTTCTTCCAAGAATTTTAGCATGAATGGATACTGAATTTTGTCAAATGCATTTTCAGCATCTAATGAAATAATCATGTGTTTTTTTTCTTTGTGTTTGTTTATGTAGTGGATTGCATTGATGGATTTCCTTGTGTATGGGGGCTTTCTGTTGATTTTGCTGCTATTGAAGACCACTTTTACTCCATAGTGATCTGAAAGGAGGCATGGATTAGTTTGATCTTCTTATATTTGTTGAGGTCTGTCCTGTGACCAATTATATGGTCGATTTTGGAGAAGGTAGAATGAGGTGCTGAACAGCATATATTGGAGAAGGTATATTCTTTTGATTTAGGATGATATGTTCTATATATATCTGTTAAATCTAATCGGTCCAAAGTGTCAATTAGTTTCACTGTGTCCCTGTTTAGTTCTGTTTTTCTGATTGGTCCATTGAGGAGAGTGGAGTGTTGAAGTCACCCACAATTATTGTGTTAGGTGCAATGTGTGCTTTGAGCTTTAGTAATGTTTCTTTTACGAATGAGGGTGCCCTTGCATTTGGTGCATAGATGTTCAGGATTGAGAGTTCTTCTTGGTGTATTTTTCCTTTGACCAGCAAGAAGTGTCCCTCAGTATCTCTTTTGATGACTTTAGGTTGAAAGTCAACTTTATCTAATATTAGAATGGCTACTCTGGCTTGTTTCCTGAGATCATTTGTTTGTTAAATTGTCTTCCAGCCTTTTACTCTAAGGTAGTGTTTGTCTTTGACACTGAGGTGTGTTTCTTATATGCAGCAAAATGTAGGCTCCTTTTATGTATCCAGTCTGTTGGTCTATGTCTTTTTATTGGGGAATTGAGTCCATTGATGTTAAGAGATATTAGTGAATAGTGATTATTACTTCCTGGATGTTATTTTTTATATTTGATTGGTTATCTTCTTTTGGGTTTGATGAAAAAGAGTTGCTATCTTGCTTTTTCCAGGGTGAAGTTTCCCTCCTTGTATTGGTGATTTATTCCTACTATCCTTTGTAGGGCTGGGTTTCTGGAAAGATATTGGTTAAACTTGGTTTTTTCATGGAATATCTTGGTTTCTCAATCTATGGTGATTGAGAGTTTTGCTGGGTATAGTAATTTTGGCTGGCATTTGTGTTCTCTTAGAATCTGACTGAGATCTGCCCAGGATTTTCTAGCTTTCATAGTCTCTGGTGAGAAGTCTGGTGTGATTCTGATAGGTCTTCCTTTATATGTTATTTGGCCTTTTTCTCTTACTGCCTTTAATATTCTTTCTTTGTTTACTACATTTGGGGTTATGATCATGTGACAGGAGGTATTTCTGTTCTGGTCCAGTCTGTTTGGAGTTCTGTAGACTCCTTGTATATTCACGGGCAACTCTCTCTTTAGGTTAGGGAAGTTTTCTTCCATAATCTTATTGAAGATATTTGCTGGCCCTTTAAGTTGTAAATCTTCATGCTCATCTCTGCCTATGATCCTTAGATTTAGCCTTGTCATTGTGTCCTGGATTTCCTGGATGTTTTGGGTTGCAAGCTTTTTGCATTTTGCATTTTCTTTGACCGATGAGTCCATGGTTTTTATGGTATCTTCGGCATCTGAGATTCTTTCTTCTATCTCTTGTAGTCTGTTGTTGATATTTGCCTCTATGGCCCCTGATTTCTTCCCAAGGCTTTCTAGCTCCAAAGCTGTCTCCCTTTGTGATTTCTTAGTTGTTTCTACTTCTGTTTTTATATCCTGGATGATTTTGCTCGGCTCCTTCACTTGCTTGCTTGTGTTTTGCTGTAATTCTTTAAGAGGTTTTTGTGGTTCCTCTTTCATGATCTCAGCCTGTTGACCAAACTTCTCCTGTAATTCTTAAATGATTTTTGCATTTCTTCCTTATTGGCTTCTATCTTTTGACCCGTATTCTCCTGAATTTCTTTTAATGATTTTTGTGTTTCCCTTGTAAGCGCTTCTAACTTTTGATCCATTTCCTCCTGAATTTCTCTAAGAGATTTATTTATGTTCTTCATGTGTTCTTGTAACAGCATCATGACCAGTGCTTTTAAATACAAATATTGTTTTTCTGGTGTGTTGGGGTATCCAGAACTTGCTGTTAATGGAGAATTGGGTTCAGATGCTGCCATATTGCCTTGATTTCTGTTAGTAACGTTTCTACATTTGCCTTTTGCCATCTAGTTTTCACTGGTGTTAGTTAGTCTTGCTGTCACTGGCTGGTGCTTCAACCTCCATTGAGCCTATACGGCTATTTCCACAACACTGGATGGTTGGGTTTCCCCTGGCATAGATTGCTGATGTGCTGCCCTCCTCTTGAGTGCCATTGGAGCCCTGGTGTGTCTTGCCCCAAGCAATGCTATGCTTGGGTTGTCTCTGAGGACTGAATGTGGTACTGCCTGTCTGCTCTGTCAGAGAGTGAAGATGGCATCGAGGATCCCGCAGGGCACTGGCCCCACACCTGGCTGTCACACAGATGAACCACTTCTCTCCCAGGTCCTGGGCACAGGTGGCAGCCAGCAGCTCAGTTGTATGCGTCCCTAGAGGTCTTAGACTCGGGATAGCTCAGTACCTGGCGTCACCTGTCTCATCTGGCTGGGGACAAAGATGGCAGCTCAGCCTTCTCTGCAGGGCTGAGTACCTGTCCCTGACTGGCACACAGAGGAACCATTGCTCTCCCAGGTCCGGTGTGCAGGCGGCAGCCCACAGCTTGTTTGTCTGCATCCTCAGTGGTCTTAGACTCAGGATAGTTCAGTACCTGGGGTCACCTGTTTCGTCAGGCTGGGGACAAAGATGGTGACTCTGCCTTCTCCACAAGGCAGAGTACCCGTGCTTGGCTGGCACATAGAGGAACTGCTGCTCTCCCGGGTCCTGGGTACAGGTAGAAGCCAGCAGCTCGGTTGTCTGTGTCCCTAGAGGTCTTAGACTCAGGATAGTTCAGTACCTGGGGTTGCCTGTCTTGTCCGGCTGTGGACCAAGATGGTGGCCCTGCCCTCTCCACAGGGCAGAGTATATATATTCTTTATTTTTATTTTAATGATTTCCCCTTTCCTGTTCCCCGCCCCCACGAAAGTCCCAAAAGCCATTTTCCCTCCTCCTGTTCCCCAATCAACCCCCTCCCATTTCCCAATCCTGGTATTCCCCTACACTGTGGCATCAAGCTTTTCCAGGATCAGGGGCCTCTCCTCCCTTTGATGTCCAACAAGATCATCCTCTGTTGTCTATGCATCTAGAGTCATGGATAAGACCGTGTGTACTATCTAGTTGATGTTTTTGTCCCTGAGAGCTTTGGAGTACTGGGTGGTTCGTATCATTGTTCCTTCTATGGTGCTGCAAACCCCTTCAGCTCCTGGGATCCTTTCTCTAGCTCCCCCACTGGGGCTCTGTGCTCAGTTCAATGTCTGGCCAAGACTGTCTCCCTCTATATTTGTCATGCACTAGCAGAGCCTCCCCAGTGACAGCTATATCCAGCTCCAGTCAGCAAGTACTTGTGGGCATCTATAATAGTGTCTGGGTTTTGTAAATAAATATGGGATGTATCACTAGGTGGGGTAGTTTCTGGATGGTCTTTCCCTCAGTCTCTGCTCAACATATTCTCTCTGTATCTCCTTCTGTGGGTATTTTGCTCCCCCTTCTAAGAAGGACCAGAGTATCCTTACTTTGTTCTTCCTCCTTCTTGGGCATCATTTGATATGAGAATTATTTCTTTTTTGATAAGCAGTTACTCTAGTTGTCTGTCACTGGATTGTATTTATCTAAAGATGGCCTGCACCTTAGTTACATTGCCTTCTATTAATTTTCCCTCAGGAATTATACAGAGGGAATACTATATCTGACAATGGATATTTTTAGTGTACACAGTAAAACATTAAAAACTATATAGAAAAGGTTTCTAAATTGATAGTAAAGGGAAAAATGAGACTTCATCAATTAGCTGAAATAAATCTAGCTGAGATAGAAGCACCTTTTCCTAATGCTAAGCATGTCTCATTAAACCAAAGTGCTTGCAGTAGTATTTGGGGAGAGATTAGCAAACACCCTAAAAGCTAGTGACTTCAGTTTATACAAAGAACTAATTGGGTTTTCCCATATGTAGTAAGAAGAACTTCTTGCAAAGGTTGACTTCAGCTGTCAAAAGAAGTCATCACCTAGGACATGAAGATAATCCAAACTCTCAAATATCTTAATTGTGGTGAGCAAGAAAGAAATTTAAAAAGAGATTGCAAAGATAAACAAATTAATTCTAAATGGGAGCCTATGCCTCCCAAAATATGTAAGAGATGAGGCAAATTGTTATATTTTATTTTGATTGATTATTTTAAGTAAATTTCACTCCAGGCCTTGCTTCCAAATATCATTTTTGTGTCTCTGTGGAATTCCACCTGATCTATAAAATTCTGTGCCGTTTGTTCTAACAACTTCTCTAGACCATGTCTCAAATTTTCATTTTCTCTCTGCTCTTCAGTTTGATGTGTGACATTCTGCACCTTTTGTTCTAGTGCCTTTGCAAGCCTTTTCTCCAACCTTTATTTTTTTCTCTCTGTGTGTACCATGGCCTATAAATTCTGTTCCTTTAGTTCTAGTGTTTCCTCTAGGCCAGGTTGCCAAGTCTTAAATTTCTCTCTGTGATGTTCATTCTACTATATAAATTCTTGTATCTTCTGTTCTGGGCCCTGCTTCAATAATTTAATTTTTCTTGTGTTGTAATTCCAATATTGTAACATATATTCGGCACATTTTGCTTAACTGTCTGTCTCTAAATTTCAGAGTTTTTCTCTTCCTGACTCCCAGACATCTGAAGAGTCTCTGTACTCTGATTTATACCTTTCCGAAATTTCCACTCTACTGACTTAACATTGTTCTCATTCTGTTTCACAAAATTTTTTAATCCCTTTTGTAAGACTAGAAAATTTTTCTAAGGTCCTGGATTTTGAAAAGACATAGCAAACCAAGATTCTTATTAGGATAAAAATGAAACTTAGCACTTTAATAATGATAATGTCAAGGTGGCAATTTCCTCTAAATTCTTCATTCATTCAAAGTAACATCACATAAAACCCACAAGGTAATGTGGCATGGGTACCTTCTGGTCTGGGTTGGTTTATCTTGGGTGTGAACTCTGCAGCCAGTCCTGCAACACCCAGAAGAAGCTCCACTACCAAGTGCTCTAACACGCACAGGATCCTGGGATCTCAGGACCCCAGGATATTTGTCACACAAGGATCTCAGGGCCCCAGAAGGAGCTGGACTCCCAGGAGCTCTGACACACCAAGGATCTCAGGATCACAGGATCCTGGAATCACAGAATCACAGAGACAGCTGGACTCTGAGGAGTTCTGAAAAAGGTAGGATCACAGGAAGGACAGGCTAAAGTCAAATATAGCAAGAGCAGGTAGCACTGGAGATAATCAGATGGTGGGAGGAAAGCATAATAAAATAATTCACAGAAACCAAGTTTACTTGGCACAAAACAGGCCTCAACAAATGCAAGAAGATTGAAATAGTCCCATGCACCCTATCAGATCACAGTGAGCTAAAGCTGGTCTTAAATTCCAACAAAACCAATGGAAAATAAACATATAAATGGAAGCTGAATAATTCTCTACTCAAAGATAACTTTGTCAAGGAAGAAATGAAGAAATTAAAGATTTCTAAGGATTGAATGAAAATGAAGACACATCATACCAAAACTTATGAGCCACAATGAAAGTAAGAGGAAAACTCATAGCACCAAGTGTCTCTAAAAAGAAGCTGGAGATAGTTTACACTTGCAGGTTGACAGCACACCTGAAAGCTGTAGAATAAAAAGAAGAAAATATGCCGAAGAGAAATAGACAGCAGGAAATAATCAAACTAAAGGCTGAAATCAGCCAAATTGAAACAAAAAGAACTATACAAATAATCAACAAAACCAGGAGATGGTTCTTTGAGAAAATCAACAAGATAGATAAACCCTTACCAAGACTAACCAGAAGGCACAGCGACAGTATCCAAATTAATAAAATCAGAAATGAAAAGGGAGACATAACAACAGAAACTGTGGAAATTCAAAAAATCATCAGATCCCACTACAAAAACTTTTACTCAACAAAATTTGAAACTCTGGATGAAATGGACAATTTTCTAGACACATACCAGGTGCAAAAGTTAAAACAGGATCAGATAAACCATATAACAGTCCTGGAACCCCTAAAGGAATAGAAGCAGTCATTAATAGCCTCCCCCCAAAAGCCCAGGACAAGATGGGTTTAGTGGAGAATTCTATCAGACCTTCAAAGATGAACTAAACCAATACTTTTCAAACCATTATACAGACTAGAAACAGAAGGAACAGTATTCAATTCATTCTATGAAGCCACAATTACACTTATACCTAAAACGAACAAAGTACAAATAAAGAAAAAGAACTTCAGATGCTTCTGAACATAGATGCGAAAATAATAAAATTCTTGCCAACTGAATCCACGAGCACATTACAATGATCATCGATCATCCATAATGATCAAGTAGCCTTCATCCCAGGGATGCAGGGATGGTTCAGTATATGGAAATCCATCAACGTAATTCTCTACATAAACAAACTCAAAGAAAAAAATATATGATAATTTCATTAGATGCTGAAAAAGCATTTGACAAAATTCAGCATCTAATCATGTTAAAAGTCTTATAAAGATCAGGAATTCAAGGCCCATACCTAAACATAGTAAATGCAATATACATCAAGCCAGTAGCCAGCATCAAATTAAGTAGAGAGAGATTTAAAGCAATCCCACTAAAATCAGGAATTAGACAAAACTGCCCACTCTCTCCCTATCTATTCAATATAGTACTTGAAGTTCTAGCTAGAGCAATTTGACAACAAAAGGAGGCCAAATGGATACAAATTGGAAAGAAAGAAGTCAAAATATTACTATTTGCAGGTTATATGATTGTATGTGTACACTATCCCAAAAATTCAGCCAGAAAACTTCTAAAGCTCATAAACATCTTCAGCAAGGTTGTGAATGTTAAAAAAAATTAACTAAAACACATCAGTAACATTCCTACACTCAAAGGATAAACAGGCTGAGAAAGAAATTAGGAAAACTACACCCTTCACAATAATCGCAAATAATATTACATACCTTGGTGTTACTCAGGCAAGTGAACTATCTGTGTGACAAGAACTTCAAGTCTCTAAAGAAAGAAATCAAAAATATCTCCCACACTCATGGATTGGCAGGATTAATATAGTAAAGTGGACATCTTCCTGAAAGCAATCTACAAATTCAATGGAATCCCCATCAAAGTTCCAAATCAATTCATCATATAGTTAGAAAATGCAATTTGCATATTCATTTAGAATAACAGAAGACCCTGGATATCAAAAACTATTATAAACAATAAAAAACTTCTAGTGGAATCAGCATTCCTAAGCTTAATCTGTTTTAAAAAGCAATCATGCTAAAAACTGTATGATATCTGTACAGAGACAGGCAGGAAGGTCAATGAAATAGAATTGAATACCTAGAAATGAACCCACACACATATGGTCACTTGATCTTTGACAAAGGAGCTAAAGCCATCCAGTGGATAAAAGATGGCATTTTTAACAAATGGTACTGGTCCAACTTGTGGTTAGCATGTAGAAAAATGCAAATCAACCCATTATTATCTCCTTGTCTAAAGCTCAAGTCCAAGTGGATAAAGGACCTCCACATAAAACCAGGCACACTGAAACTAATAGAAGAGAAAGCAGGGAAGAGCCTAGAATATAAGGGTACAAGAGAACATTTCCTGAGCTGAACACCAATGGTTTATGCTGTAAGATCAACAATAGACAAATGGGAGTTCATAAAATAGCAACACTTCTGTGAGGCAAAGGACACTGTCAATAAGAGAAAATGGCAGCCAACAGATCGGGAAAAGATATTTACCTATCCTGCATCAGATAGAGGGCTAATATCCAATAAGAGCTCAAGAAGCTAGACTTCATAGAATCAAATAACCCTATTAAAAATGGGGTAAAGGGCCAAACAAAGAATTTTCAACTGAGAAATATGAAATGTCAGAGAAGCACCTAAATAAATGTTCAACATCCTTAGTTCTCAGGGAAATGCCAATTAAAACAACCCTGAGATTCTACCTCGTACCAGTCAGAATGGCTAAAATAAAATCTCAGGTGACAGCAGATGCTGGCAAAGAGAAATAACACTCCTCTATTGGTTTTGGGATGGCAAGGTGGTACAACCATTCTGGAAATCAGTTTGGCAGCTCCTCAGAAAATTGGACATAGTACTACCCGAGGACCAAGCTATACCACTCCTGGGCATATACCTAGAACATGCTCCAACCTGTAATAAGGACACATGTTCCACTATGTTTGTAGCAGCCTTTTTTTATAATATCAAGAAGCTGGAAAGAATGCAGATGTCCTTCAACAGAGGAATGGATACACAAAATGTAGTATATTTACACAATGGAGTACTACTCAACTATTAAAAACAACGAATTCATGAAACTCTTAGGAGAATGGATGGAACTATGTAATTTCCCCCCGAGTGAGGTAACCCAATCCCAAAAGAACACAAATAGTATACACTCACCGATAAGTGGATATTAGCCAAAAAGCACCAAATACCCAAGATACAATTCACAGACCACATGAACCTCAAGGAGAAGGAATACCAAAATGTGGGTACTTCATTCCTTCTGAGAAAGGGAACAAAATACTCATAGTAGCAAATATGGAGATAAAATGTAGAGCAGAGACTGAAGGAAAGGCCATCCATTTACTGTTACACCTGGGGATCCATCCCATATAGAGTCACCAAACCTCAACACTTTTGTGGATGTCAAGAAATGCTTGCTGAAAGGAGCCTAATATGGTTGTCTCCTGAGATTCACTGACAGAGCCTTGCCTTACAAATACAGAGGCAGAACCTCAAAGCCAACCATTGGACTGAACACAGGGTACCCAAAGGAGGAGTTAGAGAAAGGACTGAAGGAGCTGAAGGGGTTTGTAAGCTCATAGGAAGAACAAAAGTATCAACCAACGAGACACCCATAGCTCCCAGGGACTAAACCATCAATTAAGGAACACACATGTCTCTAGCTGCATATGTAGCAGAGGAGTGTCTTGTCAGTCATTAGTAAGAGAGTTCCTTTTTCCTATGAAGGCTCGATAGATGTCCCAGTGTAGGGGAAACAAAGGTGGGGAAGTGGCAGTGGGATGGGTGGAGGAACACCCTCATAGAAGTAGGGGAAGCAAAGATGGGGTAGGGGGGTTTTGGTGGGGGATCATGGAAATGGGATAACATTTGAAATGTAGGAATTGGAGAGGGAGGTTCCTACTGTATTCAACAGTGGCCAGGGAAAGAAGAGGATGTAAGGATATGGAGATGATGTTGTAGGGTCACTTACAGAAAATAGTTCAGTCTTTTGTCTTATTCCTCACCTCCCCAAACCCAATACCCTCAACAGATTGTCTGGCCACCAGAACCAGCCTTTATCATATGCCAGGATCTCACCTTGCAGGAAGCCTATCACAATGGAAAGGTCCAGTAGGAGAAGGAGGTGCTTTCCCATGGCAGTGGTTACCCAAATAAAGAGAGAAGTAGAGAGCAGGACAAAGTACTGAAGATCTCAACTATGCTTCCTATATATGAGCTCAGGCTAAAAGGGGAAGCCAATGGGATCTCATGGCAGTGGGCTTAGTAGATAGCCTTCAGGAAGCACAGATCCTAAGTGCTTCACTATGTCTGCTCACATCTACACGACTATGCAGTATTTCAAGTTTTTCTGAATTCTTAACCACATATTTATTTCACTGATTTGCCAATGGAGATTAATCGCTGTGCAATTTGAAGTAATTTTGAGACAGGGTGACTGAGGAGCCTAGAGGGTGAAACATAGTATGTTATGATTTGTCATACAGAACTACACTGTTAACTTCAGTCTCCACATCCAAATTTAAATTACCTGAGTCTGTGTGTTTATATTTAATACATTTAATTGCTCAATCAATCACTGAAACCAAAATTCTAGATTCATTTTTATTTTCCATGCAGACCACAATAATCTTCCTTGGAGGCAGATGGAAAGACAAGGGAACTACAGAGTCATGATAGGAAAGCATGATAAGAAAACAGAACTTCCATTTTGGGCCTGTCCTACAGGTTGAGTCAGGAAACTTAAGTATCATTGTTAAAGCCAAAATTATTCAGGGACTGGATTTGTTTTCCAGAAACATTTTGAATAGGTTCAAAGAAAAAAAATTGTTTACTTAGTATTAAAAGTATGTAAAAAGTCTCCCACCTTTTCCTCTAAATTCTAAGTTGAAAGAATGCTCATCATATAAAACTGCCTTAGAGTCATAAAAATAGTATAATCACCCATTATAAAGGCAGAGAAGACTCTCCCTTGGGAGGCACATAACAACACTTGAGTATTGCTGGATCATAGTCCTGTCATTTAAGGACAAGAAAACCAGATGTCCTTCCCTTCCACTGTGCTGCTCTAGTGTCTGTTTTCTACAGACATAACAGAAATTTCTGTATGTGCTTCTGTGATCCAAAAAGTTGGTCCAAAAACTTCTAATGCCAACACCAGAAACTACTTGTCTTTTTAAAGACTTTCTTTTTGTTCTCAATTTGAGTGTTGATGAGATTGTTTCACTATGCCATACTTGCTGGCCTCAAATTCACACAAATCTGCCAGTTTCTGCTTCCTGAGTTCTGGGTTTTAAAGGCCTGTGCCAGCACATTTGGTCAGATACCAAGTTTTAGGTCTAGCAAGATAATCACTAGCTCAGAAATTTTATAAGAGCAAAACATTTCTAGCTCTTGTTTCTCTATTTCTCGTGTGCTTCTTCCCTTCCTCTCTCTCCTTCCACTTACATTTTTAGGTTCTTCACTAATGCTGTTAGTGGGGGCTATCTCTGCTACTCTTGCAAGTTGACACTCTAAGAAATTTCATATGTGTTTAATTTCCTCCAAGCTCACAGATCCATCATGCTTCTCTCTGACTTCAAGATCCAATCCTGACCCATCTCCTTGTGAATTTGGGTCATCTCTGACCAAAGCTTATTTGGTGAGTAATTTATGTTAGCTTCTTTCTAAGTATCCATTCTCTTTTTCTTAATTTGCATGTGTTATTATTTTCTTCAGTATTTCTCTACTAAGATTTCTAGTAAAGCCAAAGTGCTCCATACCCAAATACCACAAGGAGAGAGCTTGTCTCCAGGTGTGTGGACATGCCTGTGAGCACAGGTATAGCCAACACATCTGCTCCAAGAGACCTGTTGGGAACCCCTAGGACACAGGAACCAAAGAGCAGCCTGGGACGAGATTCTTCCATTATCCATCTACACTCCAGAATTGACCCTGTGCTACAGCTCTCAAAGGAAAAAAAACCTACCAAGAACTCTCAATTCTGAATATCTATGCTCCAAATGCAAGGGCACCCACATTCAAAAGTGAAACTTTACTAAAGGTCAAAGCACACATGGCAGCTCACACAACAGTAGTGGGAGACTTCAACACACCACTCTCATCAATGGACAGATCATGGAAATACAAACTAATCAGAGACACATTGAAACTAACGGAAGTTATGTACCAAATCAATTCAACAGATATCTGTAGATCATTTCATACTAAAGCAAAAGAGTACATCTTCTCAGCACCTCATGGTACCTTCTCCAAAATTGACCATATGATCTGTCACAAAACAGGCCTCAACAGATACAAGAAGATTGAAATAATCAATCTGACAATTCCTCAGAAAATTGGAAATTTACCCAAAAGATTCTCCACCATACCACAAGGACACATGTTCCAGTATGTTCATTGAACCTTATTTATAATAGCCAGAAACTGGAAGCAACCCAATTTTCCCCCAACCAAAGAATGGATACAGAAAATTTGGTTCATTTATACTATGGAATACTATTCAGCTATTAAAAACGAGGATGTCATACATTTTGCAGGCAAATGGATTGAACTAGAAAATATCATCATGAATGAGGTATTCCAGATCTGAAAGTACATGCATGGTATGTGCTCAATGATAAGTGGATATTAGACAAAATGTACAGAATACCCATGATACAACACAAAGACTGAAAGAGGTTTAACAAAAAGGAAGACCCAACAGAAGATGTGCCAATCCTACTTAGAAAGGGGAACAAAATAATCATGTAAAGTAGAGGGAAGAAGCTCTGAGTGGAAGTGGGAGGGGAGAGGGGGCAAGATCATATATGTGGGAGACACTAGAAAAGCCCAGAGGGCCAGGAGAATAAATGGAAATATGCAGCAATGGGGGCATGGGAAGAACCTCAAAAGGGTCCCAGAAACCTGGGTTGTGAGAGGGGCCCAGGATTCAATGTGGGTGACATTAGCAGAAATGCCTAACAGTGTGGAGATGGAACCTGGAAGAGTCCACCTCCAGTAGTTAGATGGGCCCCCAGTGGAGGGGTCAGGAAACCAACTTACCTTCAAAAATTTTAGGCCAGAATTGTTCGTATCAAAAAGAAATGAAAGAACAGAATTGTAGCAGAGAGTGAAGGAATAGACAACCAGTGACTGACCCAACATAGGATCCAGGAGACAGGCATGGCTATCCTCTGAGAGGCTGTACCAGCAGCTGACTAAGGCAGATGCAGATATTTACAGCCAGCCATTGGACAGAGGTTTGGGACCCCATGGAAGAATTAGGGGAAGTATTGAAGGGGCCATAGAGAATGGCAACCATATAGAAAGACCAACAGTATCAACTAATCAGGGCACCAAGGATCTCCCAGAGATTAAACCATGAACCAAAGAACATATAGGGGCTAGTCTGAGGCACTTGGCACATATGTAGCAGAGGAATAACTGCCTTTCCTGGCGTTAGTTGGAGAGGATGCACCTAATCCTGAAGGCTTGATATCCCAGAGAAAGGGGATGAGGGGGCATTTCTCGAAAGCAAAGGGGAGGGAGTTTAGGGTGAAGAACCCTGGGAGGAAGGACCAAGAAGAATGGCAATACTTTGGATGTAAATAAATATAATAATTAATTAATAAAATAATCTAAACAGCATACAGAACTAATGAATAAATTTTATAAGGCATAAAACATATTACAGAGCACCCAACAACGTGTGATAATATACATGTATACAGAAAAACTATCTAAGTACATGATGTAGAAAGCATGGTGAGGGCCCCAGACATGGTCAGTAGACAATTCTCATTGATGTGCTCCAAGGTCAAGACTCAATAAACAGCACTGAAAAAAAAGAAAGTTTTAATGATGTCAATATTTATAAATATATTATGACTTATTCAAAATTTTAAATGATTTGAATTATATACTATGTACTTAATAGTGTAATCAAGCTATGCGAGTGCAGTGTCATATGGTTTCTAGCAGTTTCATTTGTCTACAGTATTGCCTGAACTTTTTAGGTTGTGCAAAGATATAAATGTACTGCTACAAATACAAAAGTAAAAATCAAAACAGTACCAACTTCAAAACCTCTGGAATTCCTAGGAATAAGCTAAACAGTAGAACTTCTAAACAGTAGAAGCACATGTGCATGTGACCACACAGTGGAAATGAACACCGGAACAGAAGTACTCTCAGTCTGTGATACCTGATTCTAGTCACTAGATGGAACTGAGAGTGTCTGATCCAATCAAATACAAATCTGGCTGTGACTGTGAGACCATTTCCAGAGATGGGGTAGATGTATTTGATGTAACCTATTCATTTAATCTAATAATGCATTTGAAATTTCCATAGATTAGTTAGAAAGGTATGTATATCTTGCTTCATGGAAGTAAGCCATGGGGAGTGAGCCCATGGTGGCTGAATTTTGGTCCCTTCCTATTAAATTCAGCTCCTGAAGTCCAAGAGCTGAATATCTCTGGTCCAATACAGCCTCCCATCATGAGGTAGAAAACATTTCTAATGATGAGCTTAATAAATCCTTTCTCCTAAACATCATTTTATTAAGGTCCCAGCAGTGAGGCACTGCCTAAAATATACTCCTAAATATGGGTTAGATTGAAGACATGGAAGTTATAGTTATTTGACTACCCTGGCAGAAACAGAATCTTCATAGGCATCAGGACTGTCATATTCAATACTTTAAAAAAAAAATCAGTGCTCACTACTCAGTGCTGTGTTAATCAGTCAGAATGTGTTTGTTGATAAGTTTAAATAGGACTTGTGCCATATGTCCATTGTGTTGAAGGGACATAGGGGAAAAGGGAAGAAACTATGATATGAGAGTGAGGGAACACTAGGGGACGTAGCAAGCAGGGAGCATCTCTCTAGCCTGCTGAACTGTTGAAATATCAAGAGGTAATGTTAAGTGCATGCAAGTGTTTGGTTTGCACAGTGCTGGCAACAGACTGCTCAGGGTTACAATGTTATTGGAGCACAGGGAAGGAGTAGGGGCTCACCTAAAATCCTACAGTGCAATTAAGTATCAGACTTATAGTTTATTGCAGAAAGACTTGTTGTTGCAACAGTTCATTTTTATTGTCTGATCTGCATTCATAACAGTCCCAGTGAAGCAAAGGTCAGCACATCTCTGACTTCCAAACTGAATTTTACCATCTGTAGAGGAAGAATTTCAAGAGACAAAATGTAAATATTGGTGGAATGAGTTGGTGAGTCAGTAAAGAGCAAGCCACACCAGAAATACAAGCATAACAAAGGAGGCCTCTCTGGGATACTATCTCTCAAATCCAAACCTAACCCGCAGGTGGAATTCCTATACATTCACCCAGAAATTACCCAAGGATCATCCAGATACCTTTCAAAACAATTTTGTCTTCACAATTTGTTGGTCTGACCAACAGTCAGTTTCAGCTATTACCAGAAGCAAAAGGGCCTTTCCCTCCTACTCTTACAGGCAAAGGCATGTTCCTTTCATCATTTCATTTGCCATCAGCTATATGGAGATGGGTTCATCACTGTAGGGCAAGTAAGATGACTCTCAGAGCTCCCAGACATTACATACCTTTAAGGGTTACAAGTGAGGCACACTTTTCACCAGGTCTAGCCTGACAGCAACCTTCTCCCCTCTCACAAATTCCCTTAGAATTGAACCTATCACACTTGATACATGTCAAAGCTGAAAAGACAAAAGTCAGTGTAAGGTTCATATTCAAGATCCAAACTGAAACACAAACTGGAACTGAGGTTGTGGCTCTGGTAAATAAATAAGCAATAGCAAGGTAAGGTAAGGAGCTGGCTGTATACTGAGTTCACACTTGATGACGTTTCTTGACCACAGGCTTCTGAAAACGAAAGGTTGGAAAAGAGATGGAAGGTCCCCCAACCTCATACCAAGAGAATGGACCAAGTTATCAGAATAAGAAATCAAAGCTCTCGTATGGAGTGCCTAATGCATCACACATTATTATGTTTGTGAGGCATCTAAAAGAGAAGTTACTAGAGTCTGATGTTATCAGACAAGATTGTATAGATTGGCACACACAGCTATGGGAAGTGTCTCTCCTACAGGAAATTGTCAAAGGAATCCATTTTTTAAACTTGGTATTCTATCACACAGGCCTGGATAAAGTAATTTTTTATTGTTTTCATTATGGCAATGATCTTCCTTTCCCACTTCCAATCAAAATTTATGCCAGTTTGCACGTAAACTTGAGGAACTGGAGATGCTTAAGTACAAGAGAACAGATGTGAAGGAAGGTGGAGAAAAGGAGGAGTAGAAAAGGGCAGCAATGAGCTGTCCTACATGAAAATATCACAGCATGAATATGCACAGCAGAAGCAAGGGGAGGAGTGGATACAGACGTGGATCTGAAACTGGGTCAGTTCTAATGTATGCTATTTCCTGTTCTCCACATCCCCAATGTCCCCTAATGTGTAGCATCACTCTATCTGATCGCCAGTACCAACCACTAGCATCTGCTAGGATCTTACCTTGCAGGGAGCTCACCAGCAAAGTCAGGCCCAGCAGGAGGAACAAGATGTGCTTTCCCATTGCAGTGAGATTGATCTTCAGACCATAAAGCAGCAGAGGAGAGGAGAAAGTGCTCAGTACCCATATCAGCAAGGCAGGTTTATATTGTAGAGTAGGTTAGGAGGGGCAGCCAATGAGATACCAGGAAATGGATTGAGCACATAGCCAGGGGGATGCCTAGTTACCACAGAGTTTTATGAACTTCATGGGGCTATAACAGATCATCTGGAAAGCTTCCATTAAGGGAAACTTAAATTCTGGGACAAATGAGTCAGAGTTAATCCTCTCCCTCGTGATCCCATGTCTTTCCCGGAAACTGCAGTGCAATCTGATGGCCAGAAGGAAAATTGCCTTCAGGTACTTTTTGTGGGCAAGTGCGTTCTGGAAAATCTTGAGCACTGGAGACTTGAAATTTTAGACAAGGCCTGAAGCTTCCAGTATTCATGGAACTCTGCTAACCGCTTTAAGAATTCCAAACTGCAATACATTTTTATCTTTTTATATATGTTTATTTTTTAAATTGGTTATTTTTATTTACATTTCAAATGTTATCACTTTTCCCAGTTTCCTCTCCACAAACAACTCTCCATTCCCCCTCCCCATGTCTCTATGAGTGCGTTTCCCCATGTACCCACAAACTCCTGCCTCAGTGCTCTAGTATTTCCCTATCTGTATCATAAAGTCTCCACAGGACCATTGGCTATCCTCTATTGATGCCAGATAAGGTACTCCTCTGCTACATATTCAGACAGAGCCATGGGTTGCTCCATGTGTACTCTTTAGTTGGTGGTTTAGTCTCTGATAACTTTTGGCAGTCTGTTTGGTTAATACTTTTTTCTTCCAATGGGGTTGCAAGCCTGTTTAGCTCCTTCAGTCATTGCCCTAACTTCTTCCATTTGGGTCCCTGTGCTCAGTCAGATGTTTGCCTGTGTATATCAGCTTCTGGATACATCAGTCTCTGACAGAGCCTCTGAGTGGACAGTTATACCAGGCTCCTGTCAGGAAGTGCTTCTTGGCATCAGCAATCGTGTCTGGGTTTGATCTTTTAATAACAACTACAACAAAAACAACAACAAAAAACTCCAAAGCAAAAAATACGGAATTTGTATATCTCTCTGTTTAATTAGTGCTTCTAGGAACTGGAAGTTTTAGATTTGCTCCACTTTCCACAAAAACATTTAAGTGGGGACTCATGGCTAAGAGACTCAAACCTAAGATCTGAACACTGGAAGGGGTCTGCATGCTGTACCATGATTTCTATGCACAAGGAAATTACTTGTCTCAACCTGATACATCAAAATGTTAAAATACTCTGTTCATGGAAATGGTATATATTGCCTATGAATATCCTTGGTATTTCAATAAAATAGTAGTAAAAACAAATAGCAGATTTAGGTTTGTCTTCCATACAGGCAAGAGTCATTCTCCTAACATAGGATATGGAGACAGGAAAATTAAAGATCTTTCGACAAAGTCTAAGAAAGAAAAACACCCCTTCATTGAGGGTCTGTTTTTCCTGTTCTGCTGATGAGTCAAGAAGCTTCCGGCACCATGGATAAAGTCTTAAGTGATAATAGATTTCCTTAACCCATATCAGATATCCTAGTTAGCCTTTATTGCCAACTTTACAAATCCTAGAAAAGGGAATTTCAATTGAAGAATTGCCTGAATCATATTGGCCCGTAGTCGTGACTATGAACTGTTCTTTTTGGCCAGTTGATGTAGGAGGACACAGGCCAACATCATCAGTATTAACTTTAGGCAGGAAAAATCTAGCTGAGAGAAATGAGTGAGCCAAGTAGGAAGTGGTGTTCCTCCATGATTTCTGCTTCCATTCTTGGGTCCTTGCTCTTTATTCCTTCAAGGATAGGCTATGGTCTGGAAATGAAAGCTGAAATAAGTCTTTACCTAACTCAAGTTGCATTTGGCCATGGTGTTTGTCACAGCAACAGAAAGAAAATTGGAAACATATGAAAGATGATAATGACATTTTTATTTTGCCACCCAAATGATATATAATCTGGGGCTTCTCAAAATTTTCTCTCATTCTTAGATTGGTGAATCCACCTAACATCTTTGCTTTATATGAATGTTATCTAAACATTTAATATTGTAATAAGGTATAGTCTGTACAATGTTTAAAGATATGAGGTTCTTAGCTACCTTTAGGAATTAATATTCGTAATTAATTCATTGTAAATATAGCTAATCCAGACACTGTCTTAAGGAGCTCATTTATACATGTGTGTATTGTAAGAACACAAACCTTCTATTTTAAGATGTGCAACCAAGAAAAGTCAGGTCATGTCACCCATCTCATGCAGCTTTAGTCCCTATAATCTATGGCTGTAACAGGTATTTTAAAACAAATGTGATTACTTATCTCCATTCCTCTGGGGGTGGAATACAATTTGCATGGCCACCTAGAAATTAGTTTTAGCTGTAGCCAGTACTACTGCCCTTTGGAAAACATTATATAAGTACAATTTCTAATGTTTAGTCCATCTCTCTGAATAGCACACACACACACACACATACACACACACACACACACACACACACACACACACACACAGAGAGAGAGAGAGAGAGAGAGAGAGAGAGAGAGAGAGAGAGAGAGAGAGAGAGAGAGAGATTTTGTGTAAATGGGAGACTGGAAGGAGACTGAGAACTCTTTAGATTATAAGTCTAAGTGTAACTTTGCCCTAAGTCTGTCCTGAGAGAATTCCTTTGTGTAGAATGCAACTCAGAGACAGCTTTAATATGAAATTCTTCCAAAGTCTGGAAGGAATTTAGTGTAGGCTCTTTATGTAGACATTCTAGATAGAATACTTAAAACTGATTGATAGTTTCTTTTAATCTTTCCACAAAGGAAGACAGTTTCACCTCAGAAGGATCAAAGGCAATATCAAATTTACCCCTGATACTTATTCAATGAAACCCAATTCCCCAACAAAATGACATAGACTAACAGACTATATACATAAACAGTACTCAGTATTTTGCTGCAAATAGGAAACCCACCTCAGTGACCAGGACAGATGCTACCTCAGAGACAAAGGCTGAGAAAAATTCCAAGCAAATGGTTTCAAGAAACAAGCTAGAGTAACCATCCTTATATAAAATAAAATTAATGTACAACCAAAACTTACCAAAAAAGATAAAAAATGATACTTTATACTCATCAAAGGAAAAATCTACCAAGATGAAATATCAATTCTGAACATATATGCTCTAAAGGCAAGGTCTGCCACATTCACAAAAGAAACTTTGTTTCAAAGCACACATTGCACCTCATACAATAATACTGGGAGACATCAACACAATAATCTCAGCAATGGATAGAGCATGGAAAGAGAAACTAAACAGAGACACAGTGAAACTAAGAGACTATGAACCAGACTATAGAACATTTTGCTCTAAAACAAAACAATGTACCTTCTTCTAAGCACATCCCTGTACCTTCTCCAAATTGAACATATAATCAGTCATAGAATACATATCAATAGATACAAGAACTTTTGACTAATCTCATGCATCCTATGAGACCACTATGGACTAAGGCTAGTTTTTAATAAGAAAACAACAGAAAGCCCACATACAAATGGAATCTGCAAATTACTTTACTCAAGGATGACTTCGTCAAAGAAAAAAAATAAAGAAATTAAAGATGAATTTATTGAAAATGAAGATGTAAGAGTCCCAAACATAAGAGACACAATAAGAAAGCAGTGCTAAATGGAAAACTCAGAGCTTGGAATGCTTTCAAAGACAAACAAGAGAGGTTACACACTAGCAGCTTAACAACACACCTGGAAACTTTAGAACAAAAAGAAGCAAACTCACTCAAGAGGATTAGATGACAGAAAATAATCAAACTGAGGGCTGAGATCAATCAAGTAGAAACAAAATGAACTATATAAAGAATCAACAAAACCAGAAATTAGTACTTTGAGAAAAATCAACAAGATAGATAAATCTTTAGCCAGGCTAAGCAGAGGACACAGTGGCAATGTCCAAATTAGCAAAATCAGAACTGAAAAGGGAGACATAACAGCAGAAAACAATAAAATTAAAAAGGAACACTCCTAAACTGCTGGTGGGGTTGCAAACTGATACTAACACTTTGGAAGTCAGTCTGGCAGTTTCTCAGAAAACTGGGAATGATACTTCCAGAGGACCCCACTATACCACTCGCATATACCCAGAGGATTCCCCAGCATGTAATAAGGATACATGCCCCACTATGTTCATAGCAGTCATATTTAAAATAGCCAGAAGCTGGAAAGAACCCAGATGTCCCTCAGTGGAGGAATGGATACAGAAAATGTGGTATATATTCACAATGGAGTACTATTCACCCATTAGAAACAATGAATTCATGAAATTCTTAGACAAATGGATGGGACTGGAGGACATCATCCTAAGTGAAGTAACCCAGTCTCAAAAGAACACTCATGGTATGCACTCACTGATAAATGGATATTAGCCTAGAAGCTTGGAATACCCAAGATACAATGCACATATCAAATGGTGCTCAAGAAGAAGAAAGGAGTGGTGCCCGGTCCTGGAAAAGCTCAGTTCAGCAGTTTAAGGGAATACCAGAACAGGGAAGTGGGAAGGGTTGGATTGGGGAAAAGGGGAGGGATGAGGGCTTATGGGACTTTTGGGGAGGGGAGATCCAGGAAAGGGAAAATCACTTAAAATGTAAATAAAGAATATATTGAATTAAAAAAAAGAAAAAAGAAAAACAAGCAGGTAGGGAGGAGAAATTCCAGGAGAGGGGAGCAGCGTGACTGAGAGAACAAGGTCTCATGCTGAACTGTGGGAATCTTGGCTGTAGTCCTAGCTGGAATACCAGCATAATAAACATCTTATCACCAAACCTCATTGTCTTCTTCCAAAAAAGAAGGGCATCAAAGAACATATGATTAATATGTGGATTGTGTAAAATGATGAATGTACAGAGAGATTTGGGATCATGCTGCAAACACAATTTACCCCTCGTATATGATTGCCATTGTCTACTGTTAGTAGTCTTATCATAGCACAGTGGCTCATCAAAGCATGGTTCAGTTATAGTCATTAATAAACTGGAATTTGAGGTAAAAAAAGAAATAAAAAAAAATCACATTCTACTCCAAAAGACTACAATCACCACAACTTGAAAATCTGGATGAAATAACAATTTTCTAGGCAGATACCAGGTACCAAAATTAAATCAGGATCAGCTAAATCATCCCATATCCCCTAAAGTATTAGCAGCAGCTATTAAAAGTTTCACAACCCCCTCCACCCCAAAAATGGCCCAGGACCATATGAGTTCAGTGAATAATTCTATCAGACCTTAAAAGTAGACCTAATACCAATACTTTTCAAACTATTCCACAAAAGAGAAACAAAATAAAAACTACCCAGTTGGTTCTATGAAGCTACAATTACACTCATACCGAAACCACAGAAAGACCCAACACAGAGTACCTCATACCAATTTCACATATGAATATCGATGTAAGATACTCAATGAAATTCTCCCAAAATGAATCCAACAAAACATCAAAGCACATTATGATTAGTTAGGATTCATCCCAGGAATACATAGCTTAGTCAATATATAGAAATTCACTGTATAAACAAACTCAAAGAAAAATATATGATCATCTCATTAGATGCTGAGAAATCATTTGACAAAATTCAACATCCCTTCATGATAAAAGTCTTGGAACAATCTAATTCATTGCTTATACCTCAGCATGGTAAAGGCAATGTACAACAAACAAGTAGCCAACGTCAAACTAAATGGAGACAAACAAGAACCAATCCCACTAAAATCAGGGGCCAGACAAGGCTGACCACTTTCTTCCTACCTCTTCAATACAGTAATCAAAGTCCTCAACAGAGAGGTTACACAACACAAGGAGGTCAATGGAATGCAAATTGGAAATGAATAAGTTAAAATATCACTATTTTCAGATTATGTGATCATATACTTAAGAGACCCCACTAGTGAACTCTCTAACCTGATAAACAACTTCAGCAAAGTTGCTGACCATAAAATAACTCAAAAAAATCACTAGCCTTCCTATATTGAAAGGATAAACAGCCTGAGAAGGAAATTAGGGAAATGGCCCCCTTCAAAATAGTCTCCACTTGATCTTAGTCAAAAGGCCGAGAAGTGATCACAATAGTCTCAATGAATATAAAATACCTTGGTCTGACTCTAACCAAGCAAGTAAAAGATCTATATGACAAGAACTTCAAGTCTCTGAAGAAAGAAATAATAAAAAGTACTCAAAAGATGGAAAGATCTCTCATGCTCATGGATTGGCAGAATTAATATAGTAAAAATGGCCATCTTGCTAAAAGCAATCTACAGATTCAATGCAATCCCCATCAAAAGTCTAACTCACTTCTTCATAGAGTTAAATGGAGCAATTAGAGAACACATTTGGAAAAAAACCCAGGAAGGTGAAAACTATTCTCAAAAATAAAAGAAATTTTAGGGGAGTCACCTTCCCTGGTCTCAGGTTGTATTAAAGAGAAATTGTGATAAAAACTGCATGGTGTTGGTACAGAGCTAGGCAGGTAGATAAATAGAATAGAATTGAAGACCTGATCTAGGAGCACACAGGGCATACAATCAGTGGAGCTGCTGTGACAGGAGTCTTCCATCCACTTGTACCAGGGAGCCAAATGGCTCCACAGTCTTCAGTGCAAGGCCCACCAAGAGAGAGGGATCTCCCAGAAACTCTTTAACTTCTGAGAGCAGAGGTGAGATCTCAATCTTTTCTCTGTAGGGGAACAGTTAGCAGCACACAGGGCATAAAATCAGTGGAACTGCTGGGACAGCAGTCTCCTGGTCACCATTTGCACCAGGGAGCCAGGCAGCTCCACAACCTTCTGTACACAGACCGTGCCAGAAGAGAGTAGGTCTCCTAAGACTATAGACACAGCCTTACAGGTCCAGAGGAGGGACAAGTTCCAGCCAGAGACAGGAAGACAGACTAACACCAGAGATAACCAGATGACAAAAGGCAAACTCAAGAATATTACCAACAGAAACCAAGGCAACATGGCACCATTCAAACCTACTTCTCTCACAACAGCAAATCCTGGATACCCCAACACACAGGAAAATCAAGAGTTGGATTTAAAATCATATCACAAGATGCTGATAGAAGACTTTAAGAAGGACATAAATAACTCCCTGAAAGAAATGCAGGAGAACATGGGTCAACAGGTAAAAGCCCTTAAAGAGGAAACACACACACACAAAAAAAAACCCTTAAAGAAACACAGGAGAATATGGTTCAACAGGTAGAAACCCTTAAAGAGGAAACACAAGAATTCCTTAAAGAATTTCAGGAAAACACAAACAGTCAAGTGAAGGAACTGAACAAAACCATTCAGGATCTGAAAATGGAAGTATAAACAATGAAGAAATCACAAAGGGAGACAACTCTGAAGATAGAAAAACCTTGGAAAGAAATCAGGAGTTATAGATGCAAGAATCAACAACAGAATGTAAGAGATAGAATAGAAGAAAGACTCTCAAGTGCTGAAGATACCATAGAAAGCATTGACTCAACAGCCAAAGAGAATGCAAAATGCAAAAAGTTTGTAACTCAAAACATCCAGAAAATTCAGGACACACTGAGAAGTCCAAACCTAAGGATTATAGGTATAGAAGTGAGCTAAGATTTACAACTTAAAGACCAGTAAATATCTTCAGGAAAATTATAGAAGAACATTTCCCTAACCTAAAGAAAGAGTTTCCCATGAACATACAAGAAGCCTCAACTCCAAACAGAATAGAATGGACCAGAATAGAAATTCTTCCTGTCACATAATAATTAAAATACCAAATGCACTAAACAAAGAAAGAATATTAAAAGCATAAGAGAAAAAGATCAAGTAACTTATAAAGGCATACCTGTCAGAATTACACCAGACTTCTCACCAGAACCTATGAAAGCTAGAAGATGCTGGGCATATGTCATACAGACATTAAGAGAACATAGATGTCAGCCCAGGCTACTATACTCAGCAAAACTCTCAATTATCATAGATGGAGAAATAAGACATTCCATGACAAAACCAAATTTACACAATATCTTTCCACAATCCCAGCTCTACAAAGGATTATGAGTGGAAAATACCAATACAAGAAGAGAAACTACACTGTAGAAAAAGCAATAAATAAATTTCTTTCAACAAACCCAAATGAAGATTACCACAAAAACAAAATTCCACCTTTAACAATGAAAATAACCGGAAGTAACAATCACTTTTCCTTACTACCTCTTAACACCAATGGTCTCAATTCCCCAATAAAAATACATAGACTAACAGACTGGATAGATAAACAGGACCCAACATTTTGCTGCATACAAGTAACCCACATCAGTGACAAAGACAGTCATTACCTCAGAAGCAAAGGTTGGAAAACAATTTTCCAAGCATATGGTCCCAAGAAACAAGCTGGAGTGGCCATTCTTATATGTGATAAAATCAACTTTCAACCAAAAGTTGTCAAAAAAGATAAGAGAGACACTTCATACTGGTCAAAAGAAAAATCTACTAAAATAAATTCTCAATTCTGAGCATCTATGCTCCAAATGCAAGGACACCCACATTCATGAAAGAAAGTTTACTAAAGTTCAAAGTAGCCATTTAACCCCACACAATAAAAGTGGGAGACTTCAACACCCTACTCTCAGCAATGGACAAAGCATGCAAACAGAAACTAAACAGAGACATGGTGAAACTAACTGAAGTTATGGACCAAATGGATCTAACAGACATTTATAGAACATTCCATCCTAAAGCAAAAGAGTATACCTTCTTCTTAGCACCTCATGGTACCTTCTTCAAAATTGAACACAAAATTGGTCAGAAAACAGTCCTCAACATATACCAGAATATGGAAATAATTCCATGTACCCTATCAGATCACCATGGCTTAAGGCTGGTCTTAAGTTCAAACAAAAACAATGGAAAAAACACATTTACATGGAGGTTGAACAATGTTCTACTCAATGATAGCTTGGTCAAGGAAGAAATAAAGAAATAAATTAACAACTTTTTAGAATTTAATGAAAATGAGAACACATTATACCAAAACTTATGGGACACAATGAAAGTAATGCTAAGAGGAAAACTGATAGCTCTAAGTGCCTCCAAAAAGAAACTGGAGAGAGTGTACATACACTAGCAGACCACAGGAACCTCAAGAAGAAGGAAGACCAAAGTGGGATTGCTTTGGTTTTTCTGAGAAAGGCAACAAAATACTCACAGGAGCAAATATGGAAACAAAGTGTGGAGCAGAGACTGAAGGAAAGGCCAACCAGAGACTGTCCTACCTGAGGATTCATCCTATAAACAGTCACCAAACCCCAACACTATTATGGATGACAAGAAGTGCATGCCAAAAGGAGCCTGTTATGATTGTCTTTGGAGGGGCCCTGCCAGAACATTACAGATACAGAGGCAGATGCTAGCTAGCAGCCAAGCATTGGACTGAGCATGGGGTCCCCAATGAATGAATTGTATAGAGGACTGGAGAAGTTGAAGGGGTTTGCAGCCCAATGGGAAGAATGATGATGTCTGCCAACCAGATGCCCCAGAGCTCCCAGGGACTAAGCAATCAACCAGGGGGTAGACATGGTTCCAGCCAAAAGTGTGGCAGATAATGCCTTGTTGGGCATCAGTGGGAGGAGAGGTCCTTGGTCCTATGAAGGCTCCATAGATGCCTCACCTTGGGGAAATCAAGAGGGGGTAGGTTGGAGTGGGTTGGGTGGCGGGGCATCTTCTTGGAGGCAGATGGTGGGATGATGGGTTGGGGGATTTCTGGGAGGGGGAAACTGAGAAAGGGTATAGCATTTGCAATGTAAATGAAGAATATATTCAATATATAATTTTACAAAAAGAGTATAAATATTTGTACTCACATGTAAACAAATGTCATGATATATTTGTAATTATAAAAGTTCTGTATTATACAACTGAATTTGGAAACACACCATGTTTCTGCAGTTTATGTTAGGATTACTAACCTGACAGAAAAGGAATCAATAAAGGAAGCTTCATTAAAAGCAGTTGTTATATGTGACATAGTAACCTGTGCAGGATAAGTGCCTAACTGCAGTGTTATCAGTAAGGATACACTTGTTTGTAAAATGTAACTGTGAGGAGAGCATGCAATATGCGAGATAGACCTGGAAGGATGGAGGAAGAGAAGGAAGAAAAACAGAATTTGAGAAAAGTGGAGTGCTATAGGTTATGGGAAGTAGAGAGCAGTACTCTCTCCCTCTCATCAAATGAACTGTTGGAATATCAACTCCTGCCATTTGACAGAGCAAGTGTCAGGGTCTGTGCACTTTTGTTAATACATGGCCCAATGTTTCCTACAAGAGCATAGGGAAAGGGTAAGGGCTCACCTTTAACCGAATGGGCCAAGAATGTATCAAGCCTCTAAGGCAGGTTACAGAATGCTGTGGTTTTGCAGCATATGAATTTCACAGAGATATATTTTTCTGTAAAGGTCTGATTGATGCACAGAATAGAACATTCATGTATTATATATTAGATCACAGAACCGGGACAGAAAAAAGGAAAGAGCCAAAACTCATGTATACATAGAAAACAAATCAGCTACTCAATAATGAAGAGGATTAGGCTCCCATTGGAAGATCCATTAGTGACATTGAGATAACCATGTGACCTCACTTGTCCATCACCATCAGCCCCCAATTTGGGCAAGGACAAGCATCCAATTCCCTAATGTGCTAAGTGGACACTTAAAGTCCTTCTAATCTCTGGTTATTTTCAGAGAATGCACCTTAGAACCACCAAGTAACTCCTCACAAAACATATTTCTCCTTCAGAAGTTTGTTGGTTTGACCACAAGTCAGTAGCAATAAGTGCTGGAGGCAAAGGAACCTCTTTATCTTTGCAGAGAAGCAGGTCCTCATAAAATATGTGCTTTTGTCTCCAGCACTGTGCAACGACCTGCATTCCTCATGAGTAAGCTGGGTCACCCTGAGACATCCAATGCATACACACTTGTAGAAATCTCCATCATGGCACCATACTGATTACTTTCAGTCTCACAGGCACTTTACTCTTTCTCACACATGCCCTCTGAGTTAATCAGCTCATGCTGGAAACATGGAAGTGCTGAAAAGACCAAAACAAGTATAAGTGGCTCATTCATCAGACAGAAACTGAGCATACGACTCTGACCAAGAAGTGAAAGGCAATAGCTGAACATTACCCCTATAAGGAGGTCCACGATCTTGGATCTGATGAAGGTATGGATTGAGATCCAGAAAGCTCCCCATGCCATATATTGGAAATCTGCAAGGGCTTGAGAAAGAAGTTGAAAGCTCTGGTGCTGGATACAGAGTTCATCTGCCATGGCCAAACTAACCCTTCCTATTACTTCATTGTTGTTGCCATCAAGGACCTCCCTTGTCCCATTTCGAATCCAAATTTAGGTCCATGCAGATGTAAGCTACAGGAAGCAAGAATGTTTGTATATGAAAGAAAACAGGAGAGGGTGGAGGGAAGAACCAAAAGAGAGCACTAGGCCCAGGAGAATAAGAATGAAGGGCTGAGGAAGCCTATACTCTGCCCCTGAAAAGGAAGGACAGAAAGGATATTATAGATAAAGGGATGAAAATATAAAGTTGAATTAAAAAGGTAGTCAGGTCATACCCCATTTTCCTCACCTCCTTTGGTGGGACGTTTCCTGCCCAATTAATTCAAATATTAGTGGATGAGGAGGCCTGTGATTGGATGGGGAAAATATTATGGAGCTAAGAGTTGCAGAGACAGAGAGCAACACAGGAGAAGGGAGAAGGCAGAAAGATAGAAGAAAAACAGGATCATTCAGATTCTGTGTGGTTTCAAATAGCCTCAGGTAGATAATTGGGGTAACTTGTCTAATCTAGGGGGCAGCTTGTACAAGTATCGATTGGTCCTAAATTTATTGTGTGAGCATCTTGTGTATTGAGAATATATCGATATATAAATCTGACTGATTAATTATAAACTTCTAGAGTTTTGTTTTACTGGGTTACTGGCATATGGAGCGCTGACCATAAGGGGTTTATGGCTGAGAAGGTACTGGCAACATTGAAACAAATGAACCAGAGCTGGAAAGATGGCAATCAGTCATTGCTTAGTGACAGAGTCAGCAAGACAGCCACTAGGGCAATGAGCAGCTGGGTTTAGCACAGGAATGCAATGTTTCTTTTTTTAAAATATTTCCCACAACAACCTTTCCAAAGCACCAAAATATTTGTTAATATGTCTGCCCACCTATACTTTCCACTAACATCTTCCATAATCTTACATTGCAGGAAGCCCAGCAACAAGAAGAGGCCCAGCAAGATCAGCAGGTAGTTCTTTTCCATTTTTATAATCCTAGCAGCAGAAAGCAACAAAAAATAGGACAGAGAATCCAGGGCCCAGCCTTAGCCATGCATACCGATATTTAAGCCCAGACTGGAATGGGAAGTCAGTAGGATCCCAGGCCAGGAAGTGAGAAGATAACCTGGCAGTAATTTAGATCTTCCCAAGTGTTATTGTATCTGCTCACTTCTAACTGTCTACCCTGTGAGAAAGTACTGTCACATTCTTGTCTACAGATGCTTATTAACTTACAAATAAAAATTAATGGCTGTGATACTCAGACAAATGTTGAGACTTAGTAGCTAAGGATCCAGGGTGGTTGTAGTACACTAGGCTATAAATTTCCAGAGAGAATTCAAATACTTTCCTTAACTTGGTACATTGAAATATTAATCGCCTGACTTCAAGGAAATAATATGTCTAGGCATGTGTTTAACTTTCTCATTAGACCACTACACTACAAACAATGGCTTGAGATTTACCTTCAAGACAGATTGCAGTCATCTCCATGGGGACACATTAAGAGACAAAGTTTATGATGAGACCATGGAAGAAAAAATTGGGAAATATTGGGCCCTTCATGCTTTGTCTTATGTCCATGTCTTGCTGAATGAGTCTGCAAACTTTGAAAAATACTGATAAAAACAAAATATCAAAGAAACTGTTTATAATTCCGTGAAAACTCATAATAAAATGGTAGCAATAAATGGAAAATATTCCTGAATTTCTGAGGTAAATAAAACTCTACACCCAAGAAAACACAAAAAATAATTTTATACCAGTAAAATGGCATGAAGAGAAACACACACACACACACATATACACATGTACACACACATGTACGTACACACACATGTACGTACACACACACACACACACACACACACACACACACACACACACAACCACCTCCAACATACCAGTACTGAAATATCAGGAAATATCTATAATTATACATTAATATATCTCAACATTGATGTTCTCAGTTTCCCTAAAAAAAGAGACTGGGTAAAAGCATGAATAGAGAGACAGGAGCCAACATTCTGATATATAACCTGACTCAGCAACAAACATATACATCACCATAGAGTCAAGTGCTGGGAAAAGGTTTCCCAAATAAATGGACTTCTTTCCAAGTAAGGAGCTGTAGTAGCTATTCTAATATCTAGTAAATTAGACTTCTAACCAAAATTAATCAAAAGAGAATTGGAAGGACAATTTTCATCAAAGAGAAATTCCACCAAGATGATTTTCAAGTCTGAATATCTATGCCCAAATGCAAGAGCACCATCTTTGGTAAAGAAACATTACCAAGTTTAAACAACAAATCATACCACACGAGATGTCATCACCTGACTCTCACCAATGAATAGGTTATCGAGACAGAATATAAACAGTAATAGTAAAACTAATTTAAGTTACTAATCAAATGACCCTTACAGATACCTATAAAATATTTCATCCATACACAACAGAATATACCTGTTTCTCAGAACCTCACCCTACCTTCTCAAAAGCTGGCCATAGACTCTTTCATGGAGAAAGTTTCAAGAGTTATAAGAAGGTTGAAATAACCCCTTGCATCTTATCAAATAATGATGGAATAAAGGTGGACTTTAATATCTACAGAAACAACAAAATACTTAGAAACTCATGGATACTGATCAGCACTCTACTCAATGACTACTGGGTCAAAGAAGAAATAAAAAAAAAAAAACTAAAGGCTTTCTAGAATTCAGTGAAAATGAAGGCCCAATATTCCCAAAGTTATGGGACACAATGATAAAATGATAGTTAATAACCATAAATGCCTTCATAAACAAACATTAGAGACCTCATAATAGCAACATAAAAACACACCATATATATATATATATATATATATATATATATATATATATATATATATATATATATATATATATAAAACCAAACATACCCAAAATCGTAGACAGAAAAAAAATCAAGCTCAAATCTGAAATCAATAAATTAGAAACAAAGAGAACAATTCAAAGACTCAATGTAACCAAGAGCTGGTTCCTTGGAAATATCAAAAAGACGAAGAAAAACCCTTAGACAAACTTACTAAAAGGAAGAGAGGAAGAGTACCCAAATTAACAAGATCAGAAGCGAAAGGGGGCATAACAGACTCTGGGGAAATCCAAAGAATCATTTGGTTTTACTTCAAAAGCATGTACACAAGAAAATTGGAAAATCTTAGTGAAATGGACCATTTTCTAAACAGATAACACTTACTAAAGTTAAATCAAGATAGACAAACTAATTAAACAACCCTATAACCTCTGCATAAATAGAAGTAGTCATTAAAAGTTCCCCAAACAAAAAAGGCCAAGGACTAGACAGTTTTAATACAAAATTTTATGAGACTTTCAAAGATGACTAATATCAATATTCAGCAAATTATCCCACAATCTAAAAAGAAAGGGACTATTGCCAAACTCATTCTATAAGGCCACAATCACCCTGATTCCTAAACTACACAAAATTTCAACCAAGAAAAGGAATTTCAAGCCAACTTTGATTGGTTTGAAACCAAGATTGAGGTCAGGTCTTAATCCCCAGTATCAGCAAGAAGAAAAGAGGCAGTATAATGGCTGTACATGTACTGCAAGAATTGAACTATATATTTAACTTCTTTGATAAGATTTTTGTGAATCTTTGGGAAGACATCTTCCACTGTGGTCCTGGATTAAGACAGTACCATGGGAGATGTGTAAACTGGTAACTGGACTTCGGGTTTGGTGTAAATTTTCACTAGTTTTAGATAGCCCCAGGTATGAAACATAATCATCATAAAGTGGGTAAAGACCATTCATTGGAAGATAAAGATATCATCCAGCTTGTGAAGAAGTAAAACACTGTTCCCAACTGCTGGCTAGCCACAGCAGTGTTTTCTATGACTAAGTACCCTCCTCAACCCCTCTGTTGTTGCTAGCCACTGGACTGGGATTTGGGGGTAGATATGGAGGCTTCCAAACTGGAACATCACTTGTCCTTCCCCAACTCTCTCTTTTTCTGAGATAGTGTCTTGTGAATTTCAGAATGGCCTTTAACTCTTTGTAGCTGAAGTTTGTCTAGAATTCCTTATTAAGCAGCCTTCATATACTGAGTGCTAGACTTACCATTGTGAAACTATAATACCTCAACAAAATCAGCTTCCCTATGTTGGTGTCACTTCTAAACTGTATTAAAAACCCTGGTTGACCCTTTACAAGCCAACAACCAATAAAACAAAACAACAAAAGAAGTGAGTTCTATAACAGAGAAAAAGTGTAATGTCAAAGTTTGGGAGAGGCCGATAGTGTGGGCATGCTTTAATGACAGCAAAGGAACATGGAACTTCTGGAGGTAGTGAATATCTCTGAATCTTAATTTTGGTGGTTGGGAGAAGATACATTTGCTATGTTGTAGTATTTGCTAAAACAAAATAGAACAAAACAGAACAAAACAGAACAAAACAAAACAAAAGTCCACTGCCCGGTCCTTTCTGCAGGGGCAGACTCTTGGCTAGTCTGCTCCAGTGAAGACAACATATTCGTAGACAACATATCTAGAGAACTGTCTGCACTAGAGCAGTTGGTAAGAAGCCCGCCACCTCCCCTCCCCTGAGATCCAGAGCTACTTCTGGGAGCCTGGTGGACTTAGGGCACATCCCCACCAAAAGTCCCGCGCACCTGAATACCACTCCCTTTCCTCCCCTTCTGCAGTCTGGTCCTTTATGCTGGGCCAAATGCTTGGCTTGTCTGCCTCCAGTGAAGACAACATGTTCTGTTTCATCCTAAAGAATGCTCTACACTCAAAGCAGTTGGTATGAGCCGCTCACCATGCTTCACCAACATGCATCGCCCTCCTCTCCCCCCCTCCCCTCCTCCAGAGTCCCAGAGCTGCTGTGGAGAGCCCCATGGACTAGGAACCCAACACCCACCAGAAAGTCCCGCCCTCCTGAATACCATTCCCTCCCCTTCCAGGTCCTTTCTGCTGAGGCAGACTCTTGGCTGGTCTGCTCCAGTGAAGACAACATATCATGATCCATCTTAGAGAATCCTCTGAACTCAGATCAGTTGAGAACCTGCTATATGCACAGCAATTTAAGACTCGTTGCACTCAGAGGATTGAGGACCCTCTGGACTCAGAGCAATTGAGGATCCACTGCACTCAGAGTAATTGAGTATCAGTTGCATGTAGAGAAGTTGGACAACATTTTGACAGCTCCACTGAAGGCCCGACAGTCTGAGGACCTCCCAGGATATCTACTGCAGCCAGGGAAACAGATCAGACAGTCCCTGCCCCTGTAAAGGACCCCCAGTTGAAAGGCTCCACAGGTGGTCTGCTACAGGCAGGCCTGTAGGCCTATCAGGAAATCTGAAGAAACCCAGGAACAAAAGAGGCAGACACCAGACAGTCACAAAGACGAACAAACACCAGTGATATACATATGGCAAAAGGCAAGTGCAAGACCATAAGCAACAAAAGCCAATATAGGTGGGCGTCATCAGAACCCAGTTCTCTCACTACAGCAAGCCCTGAATACAACAACAAACCTGAAAATCAGGAAGCTGACCTAAAATCCTATCTCATGAAAACAATAGAGTCCTTTAAGGAGAATATGAATGACTCACTGAAAGAAATATTGGAAAACACAGGTAAACAGGTGAAGAAAATGAGTGATTCAAGACCTAAAAGTGGAAGTAGAAACAATAAATAAAAAACAAATGGAGGCAAACATGGAAATGCAAAACTTAGAAAAGAGGTCAGGAACTACAGATGCATGTATCACCAACAGAATATGAGAGCTAGCAGAGAGAATCTCAGATGTAGAACATACCATAGAAAATATTGATACAACTGTCAAAGAAAATTCAAAACATACAAATCTCCTAAGCGAAGGCATTCAAGAAATTCAGTACAAAATGGAAAGACCAAATCTAAGGATAAGAGGAATAGAGAATGAAGATTCCCAGCTCAAAGGACCTGAAAATGTCTTCAGCAAAATTATAGAGGAAAATTTGCCCAACCTAAAGAAGCGATGGCCATAAAGGTAAAAGAAGGCTATATAACACCAAATAAATGGGACCAGAAAAGAAACTCCTCTCATCACATAATAATCAAAACACTAAATTCATGGAACAAAGGAAGAATATTGAAAGATGCAAGGGAAAAAGGCCAAGTAACATACAAAGATAGACCTATCAGAATTACACCAGACTTCTTTTTTTTTTCTTTTTTTTTATTCGATATAATTTATTTACATTTCAAATGATTTCCGTTTTCTAGCCCCCCCCCCCCCACTCCCCGAAAGTCCCGTAAGCCCCCTTCTCTTCCCCTGTCCTCCCACCCACCCCTTCCCACTTCCCCGTTCTGGTTTTGCCGAATACTGTTTCACTGAGTCTTTCCAGAACCAGGGGCCACTCCTCCTTTCTTCTTGTACCTCATTTGATGTGTGGATTATGTTTTGGGTATTCCAGTTTTCTAGGTTAATATCCACTTATTAGTGAGTGCATACCATGATTCACCTTTTGAGTCTGGGTTACCTCACTTAGTATGATATTCTCTAGCTCCATCCATTTGCCTAAGAATTTCATGAATTCATTGTTTCTAATGGCTGAATAGTACTCCATTGTGTAGATATACCACATTTTTTGCATCCACTCTTCTGTTGAGGGATACCTGGGTTCTTTCCAGCATCTGGCAATTATAAATAGGGCTGCTATGAACATAGTAGAACATGTATCCTTATTACATGGTGGGGAGTCTTCTGGGTATATGCCCAGTACACCAGACTTCTTAACACAGACTATGAGAGCCAGAAGCGCCCAGTCAGAGGTTATGCAGACTCTAAGAGAGCACAAATGCCAGCCTAGACTTCTATACCCAGCAAAACAATGAACATAGATGAAGAAACCAAAATATTCCAGGACTAAACCAAATTAAAACAATATCTACCTCCCAATGCAGCCCTACAGTGGATCTTAGAAGGAAAACTCCAATTCAAGGAAAGTACCTGCACCAAAGACAAGATATTAAACATTTCACAACAAAGCCAAAAGGAGAGAACTACAAGTTCATAAAGCCACTGGCAAAAACAATCATACCAGGAACCAACAGTCATCTCTCTTTAATATTTGAATATTAATGGACTTACTCACCTATTAAAAGACATAAGCTAAGAGACTGGATATGCAAACAAGATCTAGAATTTTGCTGCATACAAGAAACACACCTCAATAACAAAGACCGACACTATCTCAGAGTTAAAGGATGGAAAAAGTTCTTCCAAGCAAATGGTCCCCTGAAAAGCAGGAGTTGCCATCCTAATATTCAATAAAATAGACTTTGAAATAAAAGTGATAAAGGGTCATGAAGGACACTTAATATTCATCAAGGACTAAATCCACCAAGATGAACTCTCAATTCTGAATATCTATGTTCCAAATGCAATAGCACAAACATTTCTAAAAGAAAGTTTATTAATGCTCAGAACACACATTGAAACCCATACAATAATAGTTGGAGAATTCAATACCCCACTCTTACCAAAGTACAAGTCATTGAAACAGAAACTAAACAGACACAAAGTGAAACTAATAGAGGTTGTGAACCAATAGATTTAACAGATATCTACAGAATATTTTACATTGAAACAAAAAAATACACCTCTTCTCCTCACCTCATGGTACCTTCTCCAAAACTGACTCTATAATTGGTTACAAAATAACCCTTAACTGATATAAGAACATTGAAATAATCTCTTGCATCTTATTGTAGCACCATGGCCTAAGGATCATATTCAAGAACAGCAAAAACTACAGAAAGTGCACATACACATGGAAACTGAACAACTCTTTACTCAACAAAAACTTGGTCAGAGAAGAAATAAAGAAGAAATTAAAGAATTCCTTAATTTAGTGAAAATATTGACACATCATACCCAAACTTATGGAACTTATTACAATGAAAGGAGTAATAAAAGGAAAGTTCATAGCACTTAATGCAAAGGTAAAGAAATTGGAGAGATCTTATACTAACAAATTAACAGCACACCTGAAAGCTCTTGAACAAAACAAAGCAAACTCACTGAAGAGTAGTAGAAGGCAGGGAATAGTCAAACTCAGGGAAGAAATCAACCAAATAAAAACAAACAAACAAAAACAATACAAAAACCAACAAAAGCAGAAGCTGGTTCGTTGAGACAATCAACAAGATAGATAAAAACCTAGCAAAACTAACTAAAGGGCTGAGAAGGAGTATACAAATTTAAAAAATCAGAAAGGAAAACGGAGATATAACAACAGAAAGTAAGGAAATTCAAAATATCATCATATACTAGTATAAAAGCCTATATTCAACAAAACTGGAAAATTTAGATGAAATGGATGGTTTTCGTTTTTCTTTTTGTTTTTTATCCAATCTGTACTTTCTTTTTTCTTTTTTTTTTGATTTGATATATTTTTTATTTACATTTCAAATGATTTCCCCTTTTCTGGTCCCCCACTCCCGAAAGTCCCATCAGCTCCCTTCCCTTCCCCTGTTCTTCCAGCCACCCTTTCCCACTTCCCTATTCTGGTTTTGCCTTATACTGCTACACTGAGTCTTTCCCGAACCAGGGGCCACTCCTTCGTTCTTCTTGTACCTCATTTGATGTGTGGATTATGTTTTGGGTATTCCAGTTTTCCAGGCTAATATCCACTATGATTGATCTTTTGAGACTGGGTTACCTCACTTAGTATGATGTTCTCCAGCTCCATCCATTTGCCTAAGAATTTCATGAATTCATTGTTTCTAATGGCTGAATAGTACTCCATTGTGTATATATACCACATTTTTTGCATCCATTCTTCTGTGAAGGGATACCTGGGTTCTTTCTAGCTTCTAGCTATTATAAATAGGGCTGCTATGAACATAGTGGAGCATATATACTTATTACATGCTGGGGAATCCTCTGGGCATATGCCCAGGAGTGCTATAGCAGGATCTTTCAGAAGTGACGTGCCCAGTTTTCTGAGGAACTTCCAGACTGATTTCCAGAGTGGTTGTACCAATTTGCAACCCCAGCAGGAGTGGAGGAGTGTTCTTCTTTCTCCACATCCTCGCCAACACCTGCTGTCTCCTTAGGTTTTAATCTTAGCCATTTTGACTAGTGTAAGATGAAATCTCAGGGTTGTTTTGATTTGCATTTCTCTGATGACTAATGAAGTTGAACATTTTTTAAGATGTTTCTCCACCATCCGATGTTCTTCAGGTGAGAATTCTTTGTTTAACTCTGTACCCCATTTTTAATAGGGTTATTTGGTTTTCTGGGGTCTAACTTCTTGAGTTCTTTGTATATATTAGCCCTCTATCTGATGTAGGGTTGGTGAAGATCTTTTCCAAATTTTTTGGTTGCTGATTTGTCTTTTGATGGTGTCCTTTGCTTTACAGAAACTTTGTAATTTTATGAGGTCCCATTTGTCAATTCTTGATCTTAGAGCATAAGCTATTGGTGTTCTGTTCAGGAACTTTGCCCCTGTACCGATGTCCTCAAGGGTCTTCCCCAGTTTCTTTTCTATTAGCTTCAGAGTGTCTGGTTTTATGTGGATGTCCTTGTTCCATTTGGAGTTGAGCTTAGCACAAGGAAACTAGGATGGATCAATTCGCATTCTTCTGCATGCTGACTTCCAGTTGAACCAGCACCATTTGTTGAAAAGGCTATCTTTTTTCCATTGGATGTTTTCAGCCAAAATGGATGGTTTCTTGATACATACCATATAACAAAGTTAAATCAAGAGTAAGTAAACCATTTAAACAAGCCCATATCACACAGGGAAATAGATGAGGCCATTGAAAAATTCCCAAACCCAGAGAGCTGCAGAAGGAGAGAAGCCCTGCAGCCTTACTTGCTGCCTGCCAGGACAGAAAAGGGTCACTAGGTACTGTATCACTCTGAGCTTTAGATCTCTGGTGGTGCAAACCGCCAGGGGTCTGCCTGCACCCAGGAACTGGGCACATAGGCAGTTTGCTAGCCCGCTGGGAGTGGGGCCTGTGTCCTGCCCAGAGAGCTGCGGAAGGAGAGAAGCCCCACGGCCATATTCGCTCCCTGCCAGGACAGAAAAGTGTCACTAGGTACTGGATCACCCTGAGCTTTAGATCTCTGGTGGTGCAAATCTCCAGGGGTCTGCCTGTACTCAGGAACTGAGCACATAGGCAGTTCATTTGCAAGCCAGTCTATCATGGAAACTGTGTCCTATGTGAGAATCAACAGAGGGAGTGACCCCCACCACACCATCTTCACTCCATAATAGAGCAAAGAGAGAACACCTGATTGACCTTGACAACCTTAAGTATAACTTCGCTTGAGGCGGAAAAAAAAAAAAGAAAATGCAAAATGCAAAAAGCTTGTAACCCAAAACATCCAGGAAATCCAGGACACGATGAGGAAGCTAAATCTAAGGATTATAGGCATTGATGAGAGTGAAGATTTACAACTTAAAGTGCCAGCAAATATCTTCAACAAAATTATGGAAGAAAACTTCCCTAACCTAAAGAGAGAGATGCCCATGAATATACAAGAAGCCTACAGAACTCCAAACAGACTGGGCCAGAACAGAAATACCTCCCATCACATAAAAATCAAAACCCCAAATGTACTAAACAAAGAAAGAATACTTAGGGCAGTAAGAGAAAAAGGGCAAGTAACTTATGAAGGAAGACCTATCAGAATTACACCAGATTTCTCACCAGAGACCATGAAAGCTATAAGATCCTGGGCAGAACTGATGCAGATATTAAGATAACACAAATGTCAGCCAAGACTATTATACCCAGCGAAACTCTCAATTACTATAGATGGAGAAACCAAGATATTCAGTGACAAAACCAAATTTACACAATATCTTTCCACAAACACTGCCCTACAAAGGATAATAGGGGGAAAACACCATTACAACAAGGGAAACCATACCCTGGAAAAAGCAGGTTATTAAGCTTCTTTCATCAAACCCAAAGAAGTTAACCACACACGTATAAAATTAAAATAAAAAAAATGATAGAAAGCAATAACCACTACTCATTAATATCTCAACACCAATGGACACAGTTCCCCAATAAAAAGACATAGACTAACAGACTGGTTATGTAAACAGGACCTTACATTTTGCTGAATACAGGAAACACACCTCAGTGTCAAAGACAAAACTACCTTAGAGTAAAAGGCTGGAAGAAAATTCTACAAGAAAATGGTCCCAGGAAACAAGCCGGAGTTGCCATTCTAATATCAGATAAAACTGACTTTCAACCTAATGTCATCAAAAGAGACATGGAAGGTCAGTTCTTGCTGGTCAAAGGAAAAATCCAACAAGAAGAACTCTCAATCCTGAACATCTATGCTCCAAATACAAGGGTGCCCTCATTGATAAAATAAACTTTACTAAAGCTCAAAGCACACATTGCACCTAACACAATAATTGTGGGTGACTTCAACACTCCACTCTCACCAAAGGACCGATCAGGAAAACAGAAACTAAACAGGGAGACAGTGAAACTAATTGAAACTTTGGACCAATTGGGATTAACAGACATATATAGAACTTTTCATCCCAAAGCAAAAGAATATACCTTTTTCTCAGCACCTCATGGTACCTTCTCCAAAATAGATCATATAGTTGGTCACAAGACAGACCTCAACAAATATAAGAAGATTGAAATAATCCCATGCCTCCTATCAGATAACTATGGAGTAAAAGTAGTCTTTAATAACAATAAAAACAACAGAAAGCCCACATTCACGTGGAATCTGAACAATGCTCTATTCAATGATACCTTGGTCAAGGAAGAAATAAAGAAATAAATCAAGGATTTCTTAGCATTTAATGAACATGAAGGTACAACATACACAAATCTATGGGACACAATGAAAGCAGTGCTAAGAGGAAAACTCATAGCTTTGAGTGCCTCCAAAAAGAAATTCGAGAGATATACACTAGAAGATTGATGGAACAACTGGAAGCCCTGGAACAAAAAGAAGCTAATTCACCCAGGAGGAGAAGAAGACAGGAAATCATTAAACTCAGGGCTGAAATCAATCAATTAGAAACCAAGAGAACCATACAAAGAATCAACAAAACCAAAACCTGGTTCTTTGAAAAAATCAACAAGATATATAAACCCTTAGCCAGACTAACCAAAGGGCACAGAGAAAGTATTCAAATTAACAAAATTAGAAATGAAAATGAAGATATTACAACAGAAACCGAGGAAATTCAAAAAATCATCAGATCCTACTACAAAAACATGTACTCAACACAACTGGAGAATCTGGTGGAAATGGATATTTTCTTAGACAGATACCAATTACCAAAATTAAACCAGGATCAAATAGACCATCTAAACAGACCCATAAACCCTAAAGAAATAGAAGGGGTCATAGATAGGTTTCCGACCAAAAACCGCACAGGAACAGATGGTTTCAGTGCAGAATTCTATCAGACCTTCAAAGAAGACTTAACACTAATAGTCTTCAAACTTTTCCACCAAATAGAAACAGAAGGAACACTACCTAACTCCTTCTTCAAAGCCACTATTACTCTGATACCAAAACCACACAAAGATCCAACTAAGAAAGAGAATTTCAGGCCCATTTCCCTTATGAATATTGATGCAAAAATAATAACTAAAATTCTTACCCACCGTATCCAAGAACACATCAAAACGATCTTCCACCATGATCAAGTAAGTTTCATCCCAGGGATGCAGGGATGGTTCAATATAAGGAAATCCATAATGCTATCCACTACATAAACAAACTAAAAAAAAAAAAAACAAACCACATGATCATTGCATTAGATGTTGAAAAATCATTTGACAAAATTCAGCATCCTTTCATGCTAAAAATCTTGGAAAGGACAGGAATTCAAGGCCCATATCTAAACATAGTAAAAGCAATATACTGCAAACCGGTAGCCAACATCAAACTAAATGGAGAGAAACTTGAAGCAATCCCACTAAATCAGGGACTAGACAAGGCTGCCTCTCTCTCCATATCTTTTCAATATAGTTCTTGAAGCCCTAGCTATAGCAATTTGACAACATAAGGAGGTCAAAGGGTTACAAATTGGAAAGGAAGAAGTCAAACTATCAGTATTTGCAGACGATATGATAGTATACTTAAGCGACCCTAAAAACTCTACTAGAGAACTCCTACAGCTGATAAACAACTTCAGCAAAGTGGCTGGTTACAAAATCAACGCAAGCAAATCAGTAGCCTTTATATATTCAAAGGATAAGCAGACTGATAAAGAAATTAGGGAAATGACTCCCTTCACAATAGCTACAAATAGCATAAAGTATCTTGGCATGACTAACCAAACAAGTGAAAGACCTATATGACAAGAACTTCAGATCTCTGAAGAAGGAAATCGAAGAAGATCTCAGAAAATGGAAAAAATCTTCCATGCTCTTGGATTGGCAGGATTTATATAGTTAAAGTGGCCATCTTGCCAAAGGCAATCTACAGATTCAATGCTATCCCCATTAAAATCCCAACCAAGTTCTTCATAGAGCTAGAAGGAGCAATTCTCAAATTCACCTGGAATAACAAAAATCCCAAGATATCTAAAACTATTCTCAACTGTAAGAGAACTTCAGGGGGATTCAGTATCCCAGACTTTAAACTTTACTACAGAACAATAGTGATTAAAACTGCATGGTATTGGTACAATGTCAGGCAAGCGGATCAATGGAATAGGATTGAAGACCCAGAAATGAACCCACACACCTATGGTCAGTTGATCTTCAACAGAGGAGCTGAAAGCATCCAGTGGAAAAAAGATAGTCTTTTCAACAAATGGTGCTGGTTCAATTGGAAGTCAGCATCAGAAGAATGCGAATCGATCCATTCTTATCTCCTTGTACTAAGCTCTACTCCAAATGGACCAAGGACCTCTACATAAAAGCAGACACACTGAATCTAATAGAAAAGAAACTGGGGAAGACCCTTGAGGACATGGGAACAGGGGAAAAGTTCCTGAATAGAACACCAATAGCTTACGCTCTAAGATCAAGAATTGACAAATGGGACTTCATAAAACTACAAAGTTTCTGTAAGGCAAAGGACACCGTCAAAGGACAAAACATCAACCAACAGATTGGGAAAGGATCTTCGCCAACCCTAAATCCGACAGAGGGCTAATATCTAATATATACAAAGAACTCAAGAAGGTAGAACCCAGAGAACCAAATAACCCCATTAAAAAATGGGGTACTGAGCTAAACAAAGAATTTTCACATGAAGAACTTCGGAGAGCTGAGAAACACCTTAAGAAATGTTCGACATCATTAATCACTAGGAAATGCAAATCAAAACAACCCTGAGATTTCACCTCACACCAGTCAGAATGGCTAAGGTGAAAAACTCAGGAGACAGCAGGTGTTGTCGAGGATGTGGAGAAAGAGGATCACTCCTCCACTGCTGGTGGGATTGCAAGATGGTGCACCCACTTTGGAAATTAGTCTGGCAGTTCCTCAGAAAACTGGCCATGACACTTCCTGAGGACCCGGTTATACCACTCCTGGGCATATATCCAGAGGATTCTTCAGCATGCAATAAGTACACATGCTCCACTATGTTCATAGCAGTCCTATTTGTAGTAGTTAGAAGCTGGAAAGAACCCAGGTGTCCTTCAACGGAGGAATGGATACAAAAAATGTGGTATATTTACACAGTGGAGTACTATTCAGCCTTTAGAAACAACGAATTCATGAAATTCTTAGCAAATGGATGGAGCTGGAGAACATCATAGTAAATGAGGTAACCCAGCCTCAAAAGATTAATCATGGTATGCACTCACTGATAAGTGGATATTAGCCTAGAAACTTTGAATACCCAAGACATAATCCACATATTAAATGATGTCCAAAAAGAATGGAGGAGTGGCCCCTGGTTCTGGAGAGACTCAGTGCAAGAGTATAGGGGAATTCCGGAACAAGGGGAGGGAAGAGGGCTTATGGGACTTGTGGGAGTGGGGACCCAGAAAAGGGGAAATCATTTGAAATATAAATTAAAAATATATCAATAAAAATGGGGTACAGAGGTAAACAAACAATTTTCACCTGAAGAATTTTGGATGGCTGAGAAGCATCTTAAGAAATGGTCAACATCATTAATCATTAGGAAAATGCAAGTCAAAAGAACCCTGAGATCTCACCTCACATCAGTCAGAATAGCTAAGGTTAAAAACTCAGGAGACCACAAGTGTTGATGAGGATGTGGAGAAAGAAGAACACTCCTCCACTGCTGGTGGGATTGTAAGATGGTACAACCACTTTGGAAATCAGTCTGGAGGTTCCTCAGGAAGCTGGACATGACAATTCCGGAGGACCCTGCTATACCTCTCCTGGGCATCTACCCAGAGGATTCCCCAGCATGCAATAAGGATACATGCTCCACTATGTTCATAGCAGTCTCATAATAGCCAGAAACTGGTAAGAACCCAGATGTCCTTCAATGGAGGAATGAATGCAGAAAATGTGGTATATTTACACAATGGAATACTACTCGGGAATTAAAAACAATGAATTCATGAAATTCTTAGTCAAATGGTTGGAACTGGAAAATATCATCCTAAGTGAGGTAACCCAATCACAAAAGAATACACATGGAATGCAATCACTGATAAGTGTATATTAATTAGCCCAGAAGCTCTGAATTCAAAAGACACGATTCGCAAAACAAATGATACCCAAGAAGAGGGAAAGAGAGGGCCCTGGTTCTGAAAAGAGTTGATCCAACATTGTAGAGGAGTAACAGGACAGGGAAATGGGAGGGAGGTGAATCGGAAATGGGTGGACGGAAGAGGGCTTATGAGACCAATGGGGAGGGGGGAACCAGGAAAGGGGAAAGCATTCAGAATGTAAACGAAGAATATAGAAAATAAAAAAATAAATGAATAAAAGTGAGGGGGGAAACAATTACAAAGCAGCCAACAAATACTCATAGGGTAGTTACCTAGGTGATATTTTGGGACACTATGGAATCCCCTGATAGCTGCAAGGCTTATTAAATGTTCTCTGGATCAGGTGTTTCTTTTCATTTTTTATCATGGGAAATATCTCATCATAAAAAACAGTCATGCAGATTATGAAATACATGCCTTTTTAAACACCTGTATAATAAAATTAACCTCAAAGAAAACTCCCCTGTTTTGTGGATCACATTCGATAAACAGCACCATTTATGGTCATGGGAAATTCTTACAACTGACTCATGGTCATTTACCTGACTGGGCACAGCGACAGCTAAGAAGGGAAAACTCCCTTTTTCCACTTTTTGCTTTTCATAGCTATTAGGAATGTCTTTGAACACTGTGTGATGATGTGCCTGTGTCCTTCTATGCCTGTCTAAGAAAATATTAATATAAATTTGTTAAAATAAAAAAAAAGCCCAGGACCAGACAGATTTAATGCAGAATTCTGCCAGATCTTTAAAGAAGACCTGATACCAAATTTTCTCCAACTATTCCATAAAATAGAAAGTGAAGGAACAATACCTAACTCATTCTATTAAGCTACAATTACTCTGTTACCTAAACCACACTAGGATCCAACTAAAAAAGAGAACTTTAGATCAATCTCATTTATGAATATCAATGCAAAAATACTTAATAAAATTCTTGCAAGCCAAATTCAAGAATGCATCACAACCATCTTTCACCACAATCATGTAGCTACATGGTTCTATATATAAAAATACATTAACATAAGTACATAAACAAACTCAAAGAAAAAAGTGACATGATCATCTCCTTAGATGCAGAAAACCCATTTTACAAAATACAGCATCTCTTCATATTAAAATTATTGGAGAGATCAGGAATTCAAGGCCCATACCCAAACATATTAAAAGCAATTTACTGCAAACCATCAGTAAATATCAAATTAAATGGAGAGATTCTTGTAGCAATCCCACTTAAATTGGAGACTAGACAAGGATGCCCACTCTCCCAATATCTATTCATTATTGTGCTCTAAGTGCTAGCTAGCACAACAAGAAAACAAAGAGAGATCAAGGGGATACAGATTGGCAAAGAAGAAATAAAGGTATCATTATTTGCAAATGATATGATAATATACATAAGTGACCACAAAAATTCTACCAGAGAACTTCTTCAGGTGATAAACAACTTCAGCAAAGTGGCTGGATGTAAAATTAATTCATGCAAATCAGTAGCCTTCCTTTGTATAAATGATAAACAGACTGAGAAAGAAATTAGGGGAACAACTCCCTTCACAATAGCCACAAATAATATAAAATGTCTTGGGGTAACTCTAACCAACAAGTGAAAGGTCTTTATGACAATAACTTCAAATCTCTCATGAAAGAAATCAAAGATCTCAGAAAATGGAGAGTTATCCCATATTTGTGGATTGGCAGAACTAATGTAGCAAAAAATGGCCATCCTAGCAAAGGCAATCTATAGATTCAGTGCAATCCCCATCAAAATCCCAATACACTTCTTCAAAGACATGGAAAGAGCAATTCTGAAATTAATCTGGAAAGGTAAAAAGCCCAGAATAGTGAAAACAATTCTTAACAATAAAAGAACTTAAAGGGGAAATCAACATTCCTGACCTCAAGCATTACCACAGAGCAATAGTGATAAAAACTGCATGGTATTGATAAAGAAGCAGACACGTTGATGAATGAAATAGAATTGAAGACCCAGTAATAAAATCACACACTTAGGGACACTTGATCTTTGAGAAAGAAGCCAAAAATATACAATGGAAAAAAGAAAGCATCTTCAATAAATGGTGCTGCTATAAATGGCTGTCTGTATGTAGAAAAATGACAATAGGCCCATATTTGTCACCTTGCACAAAGATCAAGTTCAAGTGGATCAAGTACCTCAACATACAACAAGATACAGTGGATCTGATAGAAGAGAAAGGGGGAAAGAGCCTTGAACTCATTGTCACAGGGGGAAATTTCCTAAACAGCTCTCCAATGGCTCATGCTCTAAGATCAAGAATTGGCAAGTGGCACCTCATAAAACTGGAAAACTTCTGCAAAGCAAAGGACATAATAAGACAAATCAGCAACCTACAGATTGGGAAAAAATCTTCACTAACCCCACAACAGATAGAGGGCTGATATCTAAATTATATAAAGAACTCATGAAACTAATCAACAAAAATCAAACAACTAAATGACAAACTGAGGTATAGAACTAAACCAAGATTTCACAACTGAGGAAACTTGAATGGTTCAGAGATACCTAAAGAAATGTGTTCAATGTCTTTATTGTTCAGAGAAATGCAAATCATTATGACCCTGAGATTCCATCTTATACCAATCAGAATGGCTAAGGTGAGAACACATGTTGGAGAGGATGTGGAGAAAGAAGAGCACTTCTCCATTGCTGGTGGGATTGCAAACTGGTATAAGCACTCTGGAAATAAATTTAGAGGTACCTCAGAAAATTGGAAATACATCTACCTGAAGACCCAGCTATACCACACTTGAGAATATATCCAAACGATGTCCCACCATGCCACATGTTCCACTATGTTCATAGCTGCCTTATTTGTGAAAGCCAGAAGCTGAAGACAAACCAGATGTCCCATGAGAGAAGAATGAATACAGAAAACGTGGTTCTTTTACACAAAGGAACACTACTCAACTATTGAGAATGAGGACATCCTAAGATTTGCAGGTACATGGATGGAACTAGAAAATATTCTGAGTGAGGTAACTCAGACCCAAAAGGACAAGCATGGTATGTTCTCACTAATAATAAATGGATGTTAAAAAGTCTAGAGTAACCAAGATACAGTCCACAGAACTCAAAAAGGTCAACAAGCTGAAGTGCCCAATGAGGATGTCTTAGTCCCACTTGGGAGGGAGAACAAAGCAATCACATTTGTGGAGGGAGAGAGGACCTAGGAGGGGAAGTGGATAGTGGGGGAGGGAGTTGTGGGAGAGGGGAACATGATCTGATATTGGGTTAGGGGAAAGGACTGAAGCCCTGAGGACAAGCAGGAAGAATATAAATAGGCAACCTCGGGAGATAGGAGGTTGGGGGAATCCTTCAGTATATACCAGAGAACTTGTAGGTTAGAGCCTCTCAGGACTCAAAGGCAGGGACCTTAGATGAAATGACTGACAGTAGGGAGAGGAAACATATAGAGCCCACCTCCAGCAAGAAGACAGGCCATCAAATGAGGTAGAGGGGGCTATCCCATAGTCACAACTCTAACCCATAATTGTGCTTCTCTGAAAGAATTACAGGGATGGAAATGGAGAGGAACCTGAGGAAAAGAAGGTCCATTGACAGACCCTAAGTGTGATCCAGCTCAAGGGGAGGTCCCAAGTCCTGACACTTTTACTGAGCCTATGGAGTGCTCACAAAAAGTGGCCGAATGTGACTGCACTCCAGAAGACCCAACAAGCAGTTGAAAGTCAGATGCAGATATTTAACCTCAACCAATGGACAGAAGAAGATGTTGTTGGATTAAGGAAGGCTGAAAGAAGCTGAGGAGAAGGGAAATCCTGTAGGAGCACCAGGATTCTCATTTAATCAGGACTCCTGGGATCTCTCAAACACTGGACCACCAAAAAGGGAACATACAGCTCTTGTGGATATGAGGCCCCAAACATACATACCGCAGAGGACTGCTGGGTCTGTGTCCATTCAGAGATGATGATGCACCTAATCTTCAAGAGACTGGAGGCCCCAGGGAATTTAGAGGTCAAGTAGGGTGAGGGGTGGGAATATTCACATGGAATCACAGGGTGAGGAGGAGGTATGGGATGTGGAACACTCAGAGGCTGGATGGGGGGAATAAAATATGGAGTGTAAAAAATTAATTAATAGTAATAATAATAATAAATGAAAGTGTCACTGCATGTAGATAATACAGACATTCACTGATTTTATTTTTATTAGTGTCTCCCTGTGTGTGTGTGTGTGTGTGTATGTGTGTTTGTGTATTTGTACCATATTGCTATAGTCATTATCCAGAGGTCAGAAAGAAATCTGTAGAGATCTGCCCACATCTTCTATAAACTGGGTTCCAGGAACATAACCCAGGTTATTAAGTTGATAGGTTGTTATCCAGGAGTTTTAAATGCTAAGCAACCCACCAACCACCTAATTATCTGATTTTAAAATTTGAAAGCTGAGATGGTTTAGAGTATAAGGGTCTGAAGCCAACCCAGACCACAGAGTTAAAGTTTCAGAACCATCTGGTATAAAGAGAGGATGGAGCTCACAAATTGATTCAAACATCTATTCACATGTCATTGTATGTGAGCAACACACACACACACACACACACACACACACATGCATGCACGCACACACACACACACACACACACACACACACACACACACACACTAAATGAATGTGAAAAGTTTTAAATTAAATTCTCAGCAGAGGAATCTCAAATGGCTGAGAAGCACTTAAAGAAATGTTCAACATCGTTTGTCATCAAGGAAATGAAAATCAAAGCAATCTTGAGATTCCATCTAACACAAGTCAGAATGGCTAAGATAAAAAACTCAGGCATCAGCAAATGCAGGTGAGGATATTGAGAAAGAGGAACACTTTTCTGCTGTTTGTGGTATTGCAAATTTGTAAAACTATTCTGAAAATCAATGTGGCAGTTCCTCAGAAAATTGGAAATAGTACTACTTGAAGACCCAGCTATACCCCTCCTGGCTGTACACCCAAAAAATGTTCCACCATACCACAAAATCTTATGTTCTACTATGTTCATTGCAGCCTTATTCATAATAGCCAGGAACTGGAAGGAACAAATAGTCCCCCAACCAAATAATGGATACAGAAAATGTGCTTTATTTATACTATGGAATGCTATTCAGCTATTAAAAATGAGTACATCGCAAATTTTGCAGGCAAATGGATGGAACAAGAAAATATCATCTTGAATGAAGTATCCCAGACCCCAAAGGACATTCATGGTATGTACACATTGATAAGTGGTTGTTTGCCAAAAATTATTGAACACCCATGATACCACCCAAAGACCGAAAGAGGTTTTACAAGAAGGAAAGCCCAATTGAGGATGCTTCAATCTCGTGTAGAAATGGGAACAAAGTAATCATGTGAGGCAGAGAGAGGAACCTGAGTGGAAGTGGGAGACAAAAGGGGGCAGGATCATATATGGGGAGGCAGGAGAGAAGCCTAGATGGCCAGGAGTATGAATGGAATTATGTAGCTACCTGGGGGAGGTTGGCCATTATGGGGTGTGTCAAGAACATCCAGAAATTCCCAGAGACCTAGGACTTGAGAGGCATCCAGGACTCAATGTGGGTGACATTAGCAAAAAATGCCTGACATTGGGGAAATGGAACCTGAAGAGTACACCTCCAGTAGTTTTGATAGGGGCCCCAGTGGAATGATGAGAACACCATCCCACCCTCAAAATTTTAACTCAGAATTGTTCCTAACAAAAATAAATGCAGGGCCAGAAATGGAGCAAAAAGTGAAGGTAGAGCCAGCCAGTGACAGGTTCAACATGGAATTTAGGAGCCTAGAATGATTGTCACCTGAGATGTCATACCAGCCTCTGACTAGGACAGATGCAGATACTTACAGCCAACCATTGTTCTGAGGTTGGGAACTCCTACAGGAGAATTAGGGTAAGGATTGAAGGAGCCATAGGAGATGTAAACCCTATAGGAAGACTAAGAGTGTCAACTAACCTAGACCCCAGGGGCATCCTAGAGAATAAGTCACCAAGGTAAAAGTATAAACAGCTTGTCTGAGCCCCCTCGCACATATGTAGCAGAGGACTGACTGCCTTCACTTGCCTCAGTGGGAGGTGTACCTAAACCTGTAGAGACTTGATGTCCCAAAACCTGTAGAGACTTTATGTGCCAGAAAAAGGGATGTCAGGGGTTATGGGGTACAAATTCTCAGAAACCATTGGGAGGGAGGTTAGGGTAAAGAACCCTGGGAGAGGGGAACGGGAGAGATTGCAGCATTTTGGATATAAAGAAACAAAATAATTATTTTACAAAATAATCTAAACAGTATATAGAACTAATAAATAAATTTTATAAGCCATACAATATATTCCAGAGCACCCAACAACATATGGCAATATAAATGTAGACAGAAAAACCAGGTAAGTACATGATGCAGACTGCAAGGTGAGGGTTCCAGACATGATCAGTAGACAATTGATTTTGGCATGCTTCAGGTTAAGACCCAATAAACAGCACTGAAAAAAAGAAAGATATAATGATGTCAGTATTTGTAAATGTATGACTTTTTAATTTTTATTAGATATATTCTTTATGTTTCAAATTTTGTCTCCTTTCCTAGTCCCCCCTGAAAATCCCCTAGCCCATTCTCCTTCCTCCTGCTTACCAATCCACCCACTATTTGTCTATATATAGAAATAAATTATGACTTATTCAAATTTTCAAAGGTTTGAGATATATACTATATGCTTAACAGTGTAAGCAAGCTATGTGATTTCATTGTGCCATGGGATTACTATGTGTTTCATTTGTCTATAGTATTGTTGGCATTTTATGTTGTGAAAATGTATAAATGTATTGGTACAAATACAAAACTAAAAATCCCAAATAGCACCAACTTTCAAATCTCTGGAATTCCTAGGAATAAAGCTAAACAGTAGAATTTTCCTGAGGATAAAGAAGTGCTTGTGCATGTGACCACACAGTGATCATGAACACTGGAACAAGAGTACTCTCAGCATGTGATATCTGATTCTAGTCACTAGATGGAACTGAGAATGTCTGATCCATCAAATAAAATTCTGGCTGTGCCTGTGAGACCATTTCCAGAGATGTGGCAGATTTCTTTGACCTACCCTATTGATTTAATCTAGTATTGCATTTGATATTTATATAGATTATTTAGAGAGGCATATCTTGCTTGGTGGAAGTAAGGCATCGGGAGTGAGCCTATGGTGACTGAATCTTGGCCTGGTCCCATCTTATTGCATCCAGTTTCTGAAGGCCAAGAGTTGACTATCTCTGTTCCAACACTGCCTCCAAATATGAGATAGGAAACATCTCAAATGATGAGTATAATAAATCCTTTTTCACAAACATCATTTTGTTAAGGTCACAGCAGTGAGACACTACCTGAAATAAACTCCTAAGTCAATGAACTAGATTGAAGACATGGATGTTATCATTATCTGACCACCCTGGAGGACATAAAATCTTCATAGAGGGCAGGTGTCAGGACTGTCATATTCGAAATTTTTAAAAATCAGTGCCCAGTGTCCAGTTCCATGTGCCATGTGCTGTGTTCATCAGTCAGAATGATTGTTGAATTAGTGTAAATAGAGTCGAAGTAGGAGCTTGTGCCATATGTCCATTGTGTTGGAGGGACATAGTGGAAAAGGGAAGGAAACAATGATGTGAGAATGAGGAAGCACCAGGTTTGGTGTGGGGGTGGGAAGCAGGGAGCATCTTTCTAGCCTGTTGAACTTTTGAAGTATCAACAGCTAATTTTAAGCACACATAGGTATTAAATTTGCATGGTACTGGCAACAGACTACCAGGGATATGAGGTTATAGGATCACAGGAAAGTAGTTCAGGCTCACCTAAAATCCAACAGTGTGGTTAAGTATCAGACTTATATTTCATTGCAGAAGGACCTTTTCTTGCAACATTTCATTTTTACTGTCTGATCTCCATTCTTAACAGTCCCACTGAAGCAAATGTTAGCACATCTCTGGTTTCCAAACAGCATTTTACCATCTGTAAAGGACAAAAATAAGGAGACAAAAAGTTAATATAAGTGAAAAGAGTTGGTTAGTCAGTTAAGATTCAGATGGAAAGTTCATCAGAAATACAAGCCTCACTGAGGCCTCTCTCTGGGACACTATCCCTCAAACCATAACCTAACCTAAAGGTGGGACTCCATTCAAAAAGTGCTGAAGGGAATTTATAAATACAATTCCTACCATATCAGATGATATATTCACACATAAATTCCCTGAGGATTACCCAGACACCGTTTAAACAATTTTGTCTTGATAATTTATTTGTTGGTCTAACCAACGGTCAGGGGCAGCCATTACCAGAAGCAAAAGGGCCTTTCCCTCCTACTCTTGCAGGCAAAGGCATCTTCCTTCCATTTCTGCATTTGCCATCAGAATTCTAGAGATGGGTTCACCACTGTGGGGAAAGCAAAATGACTCTCAGAGTTCCCAGATCTTACATACCTTTAAGGGTTATGAGTGAGGCACACTTCTCACCAGGTTTAGCCTGACAACAACCTTCTCCACTCTCACAAATCCCCTGAGAATTGATTCTATCACATGTGATACATGTCAAAGCTGAAAAGACAAATGCCAGTGTAAGAGACTCATTCAGACTGCAAACTCAAGCACCAGTGGAAACTAGGCCCGAGGATATGGTAAAATACAGAAGCAATATCCAGGAAAGCAATTGGCTATATGCTGAGTTAACACTTTCATGAAGGTTTATAATCACAGGACTCTGAAAAGGGAAGTTTGGAGAAGAGATGGAAAGTCCCCTAACCTCATACCATGAGAATGGACCAAGTTATCTGAATGAAAATTCAAAGCTCTGATATGGGGTGCCTAATGCATCACACAGCATTATGTTTCTGAGGCATCTAAAAGAGAAAGAAGGAAGAAAGGGACCAGAGTCTGACACTGTCATACAGGATTGTATTCATTGGCAAACACAGCAAAAGGAAGCATCTCTCCTCAAAGGAATCCTGCTTTCAAAATTTAGTATTCTCTCGTGCCAGATTGGATAAATCAATTTTTTCATTGTTTTTGTCCTGGTGATAATCATCCTTTCCCATTTTCAATCAAACTTTATGCCACTTTACATGGAAACTTGAGAAACTAAAGATACTTAAGTACTCCAGGAAACAGATGGGAAGGAAGGTGAAGAGGAGGAGAACAGTGTGATAAGTAGCTGTACTATGGAGAGAAGAACAGAAAGGTATGTTTGAGTGTGCAGAGCAGAAGCAAGGGGAGGAAGTGGATACAGATATGTATCTGAAGCAGCAAGTGGAGGAAGTGTATATGGATAAGGGAATGACGCAGGGTCAGTTCTAATGTTATGCCATTTCCCACTCCTCACATCCCCAATGTCTTCTTATCTGTAACATCACTGTGCCTTCCTACCAGTACCAACCACTACCATCTGCCAGGATCTTACCTTGCAGGGAGCTCACCAGCAAAGACAGGCCCAGTAGGAGCAGCAAGATGTGCTTTCCCATGGCAGTGAGATTGATCTTCAGACCAGAAAAGCAGCAGAGGAGAGGAGAGAGTGCTCAGGACCCATATCAGCAAGGCAGGTTTATATTGTAGACTAGGTTAGGAGGGGCAGCCAGTGGGATACCAGGAAGTGGATTGAGCATATAGCCAGGGGGAGCCTAGATACCACAGAGTTTTACGAACTTCATGGGGCTATAACAGATCACCTGGAAAACTTCCATTAAGGGAAACTTAAATTCAGGGACAACTGACTCAGAGTTAATCCTCCATCTGGTGCTTCCATCTCTTTTCCAGAAAGTGCAGTGCAATCTGATGGCCAGAAGGAAAATTGCCTTCAGGTACTTTTTGTGGGAAAGTGTTCAGGGAAATCTTGAGCACTGGTGGCCATTGAAATTCTAGATAAGGCCTGATACTCTCAGTATTCACGCAACTCTGCTTGACCCTTTAAGAAATCCAAACTGCAATAATTTTTTTATCTTTTTATTTAGTTTTTATTTTTAAATTGGTTATTTTATTTTATTTATTACATTTCAAATGTTATCACCTTTTCCAGTTTTCCCTCCACAAAATCACTACCCCCTCACCTCCCATTGTCTTTAAGAAGGTGCTTCCCTACCCATCCATCCACTCCTGCCTCAGTGCCCTAGAATTCCCCTATGCTGGATCATCAAGACTCCACAAGACCATGGGCTCCCATCCATTGATAACAGATAAAGTAATCCTTTGTTACATATCTATCTGGAGCCATGGATGGCTCCTTTGGTTGGTGGTTTAGTCCTGGAAGATTTGGGGGTTCTGTTTGGTATATATTGTTGCTCTTCCTATGGGGCTGCAAACTTCTTCAGCTCCTTCAGTTCTTGCCCTAACTTTTTATTTGGGGTCCCCATGCTCAGTGATATGTTTGGCTGCATGTATCAATGTCCGTATACGATAGGCTTTGGCAGAGCCTCTCAAGGGGTCAGCTATATCAGGCTCTTGCTCAACAAGGGATTCTTGGCATCAGCTATAGTTTCTGGGTTTGGTCTTTACAACAACAACTACTATAACAACAAATAACCCTACAAAATAAAAAAAAAACTGAGGAACTGTCTGTCTTTGGTCATTGCTCTTTTCTTCTAGGAACTGGAAGTTTTAGCTTTTGCTGCACTTGCCATAACAATATTCAAATAGGGAATCATGGCTGAGAGACTCAAACCTAAGATCTGATGGCCAATACACTGGAAGGGTGCTGCACACTGCAACTTGACTTCTATGCTGAAAGAAACTACTTGTCTCAACCTGATACATCAAATGTCAAAATTCTGCATTCATGGAAATGGCATATATGCCTATGTATACCTTTCATAGTTCAATAAAATAGTAAAAATAAATAGCAGATTTAGGGTTGTCATCCATACAGGCCAGAGTTATTCTCCTGACATAAGTTATGAAGACAGAAAAATTGCAGACTTGTGGGAAATTCTGAGAAAGAAAAACAGCTCTTCATGGAGGGTCTGTTTTTCCTGTTCTGCTGATGAGTCAAGAAGCTTCTGGCACCATGGATAAAGTCTTAAAAGATAATAGATTTCCTTAACACATATCAGATGCCCTAGTTAAGCTTTATTGCCAGCTTGACACTCCTTAAAAAATGAAATTTCAGTTGAAAAATTGCCTGAATAATATTAGTCCATAGTTGTGACTGTGAGCTCTTGTTATTGGCCAATTGGTATAGGTAGGCATAGTCTAACATGAACAGTATCAACCTTAGGCAGGAAAAATCTAGCTGAGAGAAATGAGTGAGTCAACCAGGAAACAGTAATCCTCCATGATTTCTGCTTCCATGCTTGGGTCCTTGCTCTTAATTCCTTCAAGGATAGACCATGGTCTGGAAATGTAAGCTGAAATAAGTCTTTACCTTAACCAAGTTACATTGGCCAGGATGTTTGTTGCCCCAGCCTGACAGTACAGTAGACAGGGTCTCTAATAGAGGGGTTGGGAATGAGGAGGCAAGAGACAAGGGAGATGGAGGCAAGACTACATTCTGAATCAACTCTCATTTATTGTAAACAAAAGCAGCCCCTTTTAAAGGCAAAGGAGGACTATCTCTGGGATAGCATCTGGTAGCAGATGTTCTTCCAGGTGGATCCGTGGATAGGCAAGGGTTATTCCGGGCCAAGTCCCAACAGAAAGTCCATCATGAATTCTGAGAAGAGCTTCTTCTATCAAGTAATGAAACCTAAGTAGAATAGAAGTTTAATTTGTTAGTGCTATGTGGACCTTAAGAGATAAACTGGTGATGCTTAGGTCAAGCAGCCGGGGCTCCTGGTATGTTCCCCTTTCTTTTATATTAGATAGCCAGAAGGAATACACAACTACTGTCCTCTGGGGAAATTATGCCTGTCTTAGGTCAGGGGAAATCTTAACAGGGAGGTCATCGGAGGCTTTGTCCATCATTGGAAATGAAGGTTTGGCCTTCATTTCTTGTCTTAGGTGGCCATTGTTTAGATGATACAACCCATTCTTCCTTAGTTGTCCATCACTGGCTAACCAATCCAGCTCTTCAGAGGAAGGGAGTATCTTTGGGGCTGTGATCTTCTCTCTCAAATGAGTTTAAGAATGTGCAGCCCAAAAGAAGTTGTTACCATGCAGATGTTAAAAACTAGTTTTATACCTGGAAGAGGATTGGGAAAAAATGAAGATGGCATTGTATAACTCCTTGACACGGTTCCTAAACATGATTTCTCTGGCTTGAGATATTTTTCCTAGGGTGCATTGATAGTCCTGTGGCCCATGCAGAAAAGATCTCATGTCTGGGTCAATCAATGGCCCCTTACCTCAGAAAAACTTTTGGCTGCCCAACAGCTGGTATAGTAACAGTTCAAGGAAGGACATATAATTCCAGCATGTCGCCTTGGAATACACCTATTTTTGTCATTTAGAAAAAAAAATCAGGGAAATGGTATCTCCTACAAGATCTTAGTGCTGTAATTAAAACAATGGTTGTTATGGGGCCCTTACAGCCTGGACTCCCTTTCCATGTAGCCATCTCCTTTCATTATTATAAGATTGTTATTGATTTAAAAGCTTGCTTTTCACTATTACTTTACATCCTGAGGATCAGAAAAATTTTGCATTTAGCCTCCCCACACCTAATTTTCAGGCACCCATGAAAAGATTTCAATGGCGCATCCTCCCACAAGGCATGGCCAATAGTCCTACACTTTGTCAGGCCTATGTTACACCTTTTATTCAACCAATCAGAGATGCCTGGCCACAAATCTCAGGTGACAGCAGATGCTGGACAGAATGTGGAGAAAGAGGAACAAAACTCCATTGTTGGTGGGAATGCAAGCTGGTTCAATCACTGTGGAAATCAGTCTGGCAGTTCCTCAGTAAATTGGACATAGTACTACCTGAGAACCCAGCTATACCACTATTGGGATTATACTCAAAAGATGCTCCAACACATAACAAGGACACATGCATCATTATGTTTATTGCAACCTTATTTATGATAGCCAAAATCTAGAAAAAATCCAGATGTCCTTTAACAGAGGAATGGATACAGAAAATGTGGTACATTTACACAATGGAGAACTACTTACTTATTAAAAACAGTTACTTTGCCCTTGTGCTCCAATACTTCTTCTGGGGCAGACTCTTAGCCAATTGAAGATACCATATTCTGACACATCCTAGAAGACCCACTGCACTCAGAGAAGTTTAGGACAAACTGTACTCAGAGCATTAGAGGACCCTCTGTACTCAGAGCTGTTGAGGGTCTACTGCCCTCAGAGCAGTTGGACAACAGCTTGACTGCTCCACTGAAGACCCGACTGTTTGAAGACTGTCAAGGAGATATGTTGCAGTCAGGGCTGCAGATCAGCAGCTTCTCTGCCCCTGTGAAGAACTCCCAGTTGGAGGGCCCCACAAGTGGTCTACTACAGCCAAACTTGCAGGCCTACCAGGATATCTGAAGCCAACCAGGGAGAAAAGAGGCAGACTCCAGACAGTCATCCTGACCAACTAACACCAGGGATATCCAGATGGTGAAAGGCAAGGGAAAGACCATAAGCAGCACAAGTCAATAAATGTGGGCATCATCAGAACCCAGTTTTCCCACCACAGCAAGCACAACACACAGGAAAATCAGAAAGCTGACCTATAATCCTATCTCATGAAAATAATAAAGTCTTTTAAGGACATATCAATAACTCTCTGAATGAAATATAGGAAAACACAGGTTAAACAGATGAATGAATTGAATAAAACAATCCAAGACTTCAAAGTAGAAGGAGAATCAATAAATACTGAAATGAGGCAAAACTAGGCATGGAAAACCTAGAAAAGAGGTCAGGAATTACAGATATAAGATCACAAAGAGAATACAAGAGATAGAAGAGAGAATCTCAGGGGTAGATGATATCATAGACAAGGTTGACACAACTATCAAAGAAAATTCAAAACATAAAAATCTCCTAACCCAAAGCATCCAGAAAGTTCAGGACACAATAAATAGACCAAATCTAAGAATAATCGGAATAGAGGAGAATGAAGATTCCCAGCTCAAAGGACCTGAAAATGTCTTCAACAAAATCATAGAAGAAAACTTCCTCAACCTAAAGAAGTAGATGGTATAAGAAGCCTATAGAACACCAAGTAAATGCAACCAGAAAAGAAAATCCTCTTGTCACATAATAATCAAAGCACTAAACGAACAGAACAAAGAAAGAATATTGAAAGATGCAAGGGAAAAGGGCCAAGTAACATACAAAGGTAGACCTATCAGAATTATACCAGATTTCTCAGCAAAGACTATTAGAGCCAGAAGAGCCTGGTTAGAGGTCATGCTGACTCAAAGAGAACACAAATGTCAGCCTAGGCTTCTATAACCAGCAAAACTCCCAATCAACATAGATGAAGAAACCAAAATGTTCCAGGACTAAATCAAAATCAAACTATGTACCAATCCAGCCCTACAGAGGATTCTAGAAGGAAAACTCCAATTCAAGTAAGGTACCTGCACCAAAGAAAGGACAAGACATTAAGCATCTCACACCAAAGCCAAAAGGTGAGAACCACAAGCACATAAAGCCACCTACAAAAACAAACATATCAGGAACCAACAGTCATCTCTTTCATATCTCTCAATATTAGTGGATTCAACTCACACATAAAAAGATATTAGCTAACAGAATGGATATGCAAACAAGATCTAGCATTTTGCTGCATACAAGAAACACACCTCAATAACAAAGACAGACACTATCTCAGAAAAAAGATCTTCCAATCAAATGATGCAAAGAAATAAGCTGGAGTTGCCATCCTAATATCAAATAAAATAGAAATTCAACCAAAACTTATCAAGCATGATGAAGAAGGACACTTCATATTCGTCAAAGGGAAAATCCATCAAGAGAAAGTCTCAATTCTGATCATCTATGCCCCAAATGCAAGAGCACACACATTCATGGAAGAAACTTTACTAAAGCTGAAAGCACTCCTCAAACCTCACACAATAATAGTGGGAGAATTCAACACCCCACTTTCACCAATGGACAGGTCATTGAAACAGAAACTAAACAGACACACAGTGAAACTAATAGGGGTTATGAACCAAATGGATTTAACAGATATCTATAGAGCATTTTACCCTAGAACAAAAGAATACACCTTCTTCTCAACACCTCATGGTACTTTCCAACACTGACCATATAATTAGGCAAAAAACAACCCTCAACCAATACAAGAAAGGTTGAAATAATACCATGCATCCTATCAGATCACCATATTCTATGGCTGGCCTTCAATAACAGTAAAAACTACAGAAAGTCCATATACACAAGGAAACGGAACAACTCTTTATTCAATGATAACCTGGTCAGGGAAGAAATAAAGAAAGAAATTAAAGACTTCCTGGAATTTAATGAAATTTTTGACACATCATACTCAAACTTGAGGGACACAATGAACACTGTAGTAAAAGGAAAATTCATAGCACTAAATGCCCTGATAAAAAAAACTGGAGGGATCTGACAGTGAAAACTTAACAGCACACCTGAGAGTGTTATAACAAAAAGAAGCAAACTCATCCAAGAGTAGAAGGTAGAAAATAGTCAAATTTGAGGCTGAAAACAACCAAATAGAACAAAGCAAAAAATACAAATAGTCAATAAAACCAGAAGCTGGATCTTTCAGAGAATCAACAAGATAGATAAGACCCTATCCAAACTAATTAACGGGCTGAGAGGCAATATCCAAATTAAGAAAAAAAAATGATAAGGGGGATATAACAACAGAAACTGAGGGAATTAAAAAAAATTACAACCTACTCTAAAAGCCTATTTTCAATAAAACTGGAATGAAATGGGTGATATGGATGGTTTTCTAGACTGATACTACATACCAAATTTAAATCAAGAGCAGCTAAACTATCTAAACAGGCTCATACATCACAAAGATATTAAAGAAGTCACTAAAATCCTCACAACCAAAAAAAAATCTCAGGGACAGACATATTTAGTGTAGAATTTGACCAGACCTTCAAAGAAGACCTGATACCAATTTCCCTCAAAGTATTCAAAAAAAGAGAAGGAATACTTCCTGACTCATTCTATGAAGTCACAATTCCTCTGATAACTAAACCACACAAGGTCCCATCCAAAAAAGAGAACTTCAGATGAATCTCGATTATGAATATTGATGCAAAACTACTCAATAAAATTCTTGCAAACTAAATACAAGAATATATCAAAACCATCATTCACCACAAATCAATTAAGCTTCATCCCAGGGATTCTAGGTTGGTTTAATATATGAAAATTCATTAAAGTAATCCACTAAAAAAACAAATTCAAGAAAAAATCATATGATCAGCTCCTTAGATGCAGAAAAAGCATTTGACAAAAATACAATACCCCTTCATGTAAAAAGTATTGGAGAAATCAGGAATTCAAGGCCCATTCCTAAATAAAATAAAAGCAATTTACTGCAAACGAACAGCCGATATCATATTAAATAGAGACATACTAGAAACAATCCCACTTAAATAGGAGACAAGACAAGGATGCCCACTCTCCCCATATCTATCTATTTATTATTGTGCTCAAAGTGCTAGCTAGAGCATTAGGACAACATCAACAACAATAACAACAACAACAAAAAGATCAAGGGGATAAGAATTGGAAGAGAAGAAATAAAGGTATCACTACTTGCAAATGTTATGATAGTATACATGAGGGACTCCAAAAATTCTACCAGAGAACTTCTCCAACTGATAAACAACTTCAGTAAAGTGGCCAGATACAAAATTAATTCACATAAATCAATAGCCTTCCTTTGTACAAATGAAAAATAGACTGAAAAAGAAAATATTGAAACATCTCCCTTCACAATAGCCATAAACAATGTAAAATGTCTTAGAGGATCTCTAACTAAACAAGTAAAAGACCTGTATGAAAATAACGTCAAGTCTGTCAAGTAAGAAACTGAAGAAGATCTCAGAAAATGGAGATCTTCCATGTTTACTGATTGGCAGAATTAATGTAGTAAAATGGCCACCTTACCAAGAGCATTCTATAGATTCAATACAATCCCCATCAAATTCCCAACTCAATTCTTCAAAGGCATGGAAAGACCAGTTTTCATAATCATCTGGAAAGGTAAAAAAACCCAGACTAGCAAAAACGATTCCTTTTTTTATTAGATATTTTCTTTATTTACATTTCAAATGTTATCCCCTTTCCAAGTTTCCCCTGTGAAATTCCCCTATCCCATCGTCCCTCTCCCTGCTCAATAATCCACCCACTTCCACTTCCCCCACCTGGCATTCCTCTACACTGGGGCAATGAGCCTTCACAGGTGCAAATGCTTCTACTCTCATTGATGTCCAACATTCCATCTTCTGCTACACATGTGACTGGAGCCATGAGTCTCTGCATGCGTACACTTTGATTAGTGGTTAAGTCCCTGAGATCTCTGGGGGTACTGGTTGGTTCATATTGTTGTTCTTCCTATGGGGTTGCAAACTCCTTCAGCTCCTTGGGTCCTTTCTGTAGTTCCTCCATTGGGGACCCTGTGCTCAGTTTAATGTTTGGTTGAGAGCATTCCCCTCTGTATTGGTCAGGAACTGGGAGGGCAAGACCTTCTCAGGAGACAGCTATATCAGTTTGTGTCACCTAGTACTTGTTGGTGTCCACAATAGCATCTGAGTTTGGCAAGTGTATAGAGGATGGATGTCCAGGTGGGGAAGTCTCAGGATGGTTTTACCTTTAATCTCTGCTCCACATTTTGTCTCTGTATTTCCTCCCATGGGTATTTTGTACCCCTTCTAAAAAGGACCAAAGTATCCAAACTTTGGTCTTCCTTCTTCTTTACCTGCATGTAATCTGTCTATTGAATTTAAGGTATTCCGAGCTTTTGAACGAATATCCATATTTTTAGTGAGTGCATACCATGTATGTTGTTTTGTGATTGGGCTACCTAACTCAGGACATTTTCTAGTTCCATCCATTTGCCCCCAAATTTCATGAATTCATTGTTTTTAATAGCTAAATAGTACTCCATTGTGTAAATGTACCACATTTTCTGTATCCATTCCACTGTTGATTCTTCACTGCTTCTGGCTATAATAAATAAGGGCTATGAACATAACAGAGCATGTGTCCTCCTTACATGTTGGAACATCTTCTAGGTATATGACCAGGAATGGTATAACTGGGTCCTCAACTAGTACTATGACCCATTTTCTGATGAACATCTAAACTGGTTTCAAGAGTGGTTGTACCAGCTTGCAATTCCACCAACAATGGAGGAGTGTTCTTCTATGCTCCTGCCAACATCTGCTTTCACCTGTATTTTTTATCTTAGCCATTCTGACTGGTGTGTGGTGGTATCTCGGGGTTGTTTTGATTTGCATTCCCTCATGACCAAGGATGTTGAACATTTCCTTAGGTGATTTTCAGCCATTCACTATTTTCCAGTTGAAAATTCTTTGTTTAGCTCTTTACCCCTTTGTGTGTGTTAGTGTGTGTGAGTGTGTGTGTGTATTCTTTTTTTCTATATTCTCTGTTTACATGCCAAATGATTTTCCCTTTCCAGATTTCCCCTCCCCATAAGTCCCATAAGCACTCTTCCCTCTGCCTGTTCCTCCATTAACCCCTCCCACTTCTCTGTCCCGGTAATACCCTACAATGCTGCATCAAGCATTTCCAGGACCCTGGCCTGCTCCTTCCTTCTTTTGGGAATCATTTGATATGTGAGTTGTGTCTTGGGTATTCATAGCTTCTGGGCTAATATCCACTTATCAGTGGTTGCATTCCGTGTGTGTTCTTTTGTGAATGAGTTACCTCACTTAGGATGATATTTTCCAGTTCCAACAATTTGCCTAAGAATTTCATGAATTCATTGTTTTTAATTGCCGAGTAGTATTCCATTGTATAAATATACCACATTTTCTGTATTCATTCCTCCATTGAGGGACATCTGGGTTCTTTCCAACTTCTGGCTCTTATAAATAAGGCTTCTATGAACATGTTGGAGCATGTGTTCTTATTGCATGCCAGGGAATCCTCTGGGTATATGCCCAGGAGTGGTATAGTTGGGTTCTCCTAAAGCGTCATGCCCAGTTTTCTGATGAACCGCCAGACTGATTTCTAGAGTGGTTGTACCAACTTGCATTCCCACCAGCAGTGGAGCAGTGTTCCTCTTTCTCCACATGTTATCAACACCTGCTGTCTCCTGAGGTTTTAATCATAGCCATTCTGACTGGTGTGAAGTGAAATTGAAAAGGTGTTTTGATTTGCATTTGCCTAATGACTAATGATCTTGAACATTTCTTAAGGTGCTTTTCAGCCATTCAAAGTTCTTCAGGTGAAAATTCTTTGTTTAGCTCTGTACGCCATTTTTAATAGGGTTATTTTGTTCTCTGGAGTCTAACTTCTTGAGTTCTTTGTGTATATTAGATATTAGCCCTCTGTCGGATGTAGGGTTGGTGAAGATCTTTTCCCAATTTGTTTGTTGCCGTTTTGTCCTTTTGACTGTGTCCTTTGCCTTACAGAAATTTTGTAATTTTATGAGGTCCCATTTATCAATTCTTGATCTTAGAGCATATGCTATTGGTGTTCTGTTCAGTAACTTTTCCCCTGTGCCCATGTCCTCAAGAGTCTTCCCCAGTTTCTTTTCTATTAGTTTCAGTGTGTCTTGTTTTATGTGGAAGTCCTTAATCCACTTAGAGTTGAGCTTAGTACAAGGAGATAACAATGGATCAATTCTCATTCTTCTGCATGCTGACCTCAAGTTGAACCAGCACCATTTGTTGAAAAGGCTATCTTTTCTCCACTGGATGGTTTCAGTTCCTTTGTCAAAGATCAAGTGACCATAGGTGTGTGATTTCATTTCTGGGTCTTCAATCCTATTCTATAGATCTACCTGATTGTCACTGTATGAATACCATGCAGTTTTTTTTTTTTAACAGTATTGCTCTGTAGTACTGCTTGAGGTCTGGGATACTGATTTCCCCAGAAGTTCTTTTACTGTTGAGAATAGTTTTAGCTATCCTGGTTTTTGTTTTGTTTTGTTTTTTTTGTTATTCCACATGAATTTGTGAGATGCTATTGCTAACTCTATGAAGAACTGATTTAGGATTTTGATGGGGATTGAAGTGAATCTGTAGATTGCTTTTGGCAAGATGTCCATTTTTACTATTAATCCTGCCAATCCATGAGCATGGAAGATTTTTCCATTTTCTGAGGTCTTCTTAGATTTCCTTCTTCAGAGACCTGAAGTTGTTGTCATACAGATCTTTCACTTGTTTGATTAGAGTTACACCAAGGTACCTTAGATTGTTTGTGGCAATTTTGAAGGGTGTAATTTCCCTAATTTCTTTCTTAGCCTGCTTATCCTTTTATTAAAGGAAGCCTACTTATTTGCTTGAGTTGATTTTATAACCAGACACTTTGCTGAGGTTGTTTGTCAGATGTAGGAGTTCTCTGTTGGAGTTTTTTGGGTCACTTAAGTATACTATCATATCATCTGTAAATAGTGATAATTTGACTTCTTCCTTTCCAATTTGTATCCCTTTGACCTCCTTGTGTTGTCTAATTGCTCTAGTTAGAACTTCAAATACTATATTGAAAAGAAATGGAGAGAGGGGGCAGCCTTGTCTAGTCCCTGATTTTAGTGGGATTGCTTCAAGTTTCTCTCCATTTAGTTTGATGTTGGCTACCGGTTTGCTGTATATTACTTTTACTATGTTTATGTATATGCCTTTACCCCATTTTTAATAGGGTTGTGTTTTGGTTCTATAGAATCTAATTTCTTGAGCCCTTTGTATATATTGTATATTAGTCCTCTATCACATGTAGATTAGTAAAGATATTTTCTGAATATGTTGATTGCTGTTTTGTCCTAATAACAGTGTCCTTTGCCTTACAGAAGCTTTGCAATTTAATGAGGTCACAACTGTTAATTCTTGATCTTAGAGCATAAGCTATTAGTGTTTTCAGGAAATTTTCCCCTGTGCCCATGTGCTTGAGGGTCTTTCCCAGTTTTTTCTATTAGTTTCAGTGTGTCTGGTTTTATGTGGAGGTCCTTGATCCAATTGGACTTGAGGTTTGTACAAGGGGATAAGTATAGATCAATTTGCATTCTTCTATATGCTAACCACCAGTTGAACCAGAACCACTTTGACAGAATGAAATGCTGTCTTTTTTTCCACTGGATGATTTTAGATTCTTTGTCAAAAATCAATTGACCATAGTTGTGTGGCTTCATTTCTGGGTCATTAATTCTATTCCATTGATCTACCTGCCTGTCACTGTACTGATACCATACAGTTTTTATTATGATTCCTGTGCAGTACAGCTTGAGGTCAGTGATGGCCATCCCCCCAGAAGTTCTTTTATTGTTGAGAAAGTTTTTCACGATCCTGCATTTTTTTGTTATTCCAAATGAATTTGAAAATTGTTCTTTATAGGTCTATGAAGAATTGAATTGAAATTTTGATGGGGAGAGAATTAAATCTGTACATTGCTTTATACAAGATGTACACTTTTACTATATTAATCCTGCCAATCCATGAGCATGAGAGCTCTTTCCTTCTGAGCTCTTCTATAATTTCTTTCTTCAGAGACTTGAAATTCTTGTCATATAGATCTTTCATTTGTTAGTTAGAATTATACCAAGGTATTTTATGTTATTTGTGACTATTATGAAGAGCATTGTTTCTGTAATTTCTTTCTCAGCCTGTTTAGCCTTTGAGTGGAGGACTGAAACTTATTTGTTTAATTTTACATCCAGACACTTTGTTGAAACCATTTACCAGGTTTAGGAGTTCTTTGGGGTCACTTTGACCACTTTTTGTTGTCTAATTGCTCTGGCTATGAATTTGAGTGCTATATTGAATAAGTATCAGGAGAGTGGACAGTCTTGTTTAGTCCCTGGTTTTAGTGGGATTGCTTCAAGTTTCTCTCCACTTAGTTTAATGTTGGCTCTTGGTTTGCTGTATATTACTTTTACTTCATTTGGGCCTGGGCCCTGAATTCCTGATCTTTCCAAGATTTGGTGTTGGATTTTGTCAAATGCTTTGTCAGCATCTAATGAATCATGTGTTTTTTTCTTTAAGTTTGTTTCTTTGTATAGTTCTTTTTGTTTGTACTTGGTTGATTTCAGCCCTGAATTTGATGATTTCTTGCCATCTCCTTCTCTTAGGTGTTTTAGCTTCTTTCTATTCTAGAGTTGTCAGGTGTGCTGTTAAACTATTAGTGTATGCTTTCTCCAGTTTCTTTTTGGAGGTACTTAGAGCTATGAGTTTTCCTCTTAGAACCACTTTCATTGTATACCATAAGTTTGGACTAACAATGGGGTACAGAGCTAAACAAAAAATTCTCAGCTGAGGAATACCAAATGGCTGAGACGCACCTAAAAATGTTCAACATCCTTAGTCATCAGGGAAATGCAAATCAAAACAACACTGAGATTCCACCTCACTCCAGCCAGAATGGCTAAAATAAAAAACTCAGATGACATCAGTTTCTGGAGAGGATGTGGAGAAAGAGGAATACTCTTCCATTGCTGGTAGGATTGCAGCTGGTATAACCACTCTTGAAATCAGATTGTTGGCTCCTCAGAAAATTGCCCATAATACTACTTGAGGAACCAGCTATCCCACTCCTGGGCACATACCCAGAAGTTGCTCTAACAAGTAATAAGGACATGTACTCCACTATGTTTATAGTAGCCTTATTTAATAATAGCCAGAAGCAGGGATGAATCCAGATGTCCTTCAACAGAGGAATGTATACAGAAAATGTGATATATTTACACAATGGACTGCTACTCAGATATTAAAAACAATGAATTAATGAATTTCATAAACAAATGGATGGAACTAGAAAATATCATCTTGAGTGAGGTAACCCAATCACAAAAGAACACATATGGTATGTACTCACTGATAAGTGAATATTAGTCCAGAAGCTTGGAATACCCAAGATACAATTCACAGACCACAAGAAAGTCAAGAAGAAGGAAGACCAAAGTATGGGTGCTTTGGTTCTTCTGAGAAAGGTAACAAAATACAGGAGTAAATATGGAGATAAAATCTAGAGCAGAGCCTGAAGGAAAGGTCTTCCAGAGACTATCCTACCTGGGGATTCATGCCATATACAGTCACCAAATCCCAGCACTACTTTGGATGCCAAGAAATGCTTGATGAAAGGAGCCTGATATGGCTGTCTCCTGAGGGCTCCTGCCAGAGCCGTAAAAATACAGAGGCAAATGCTCAAAGCCAACTGTTGGGCTGAGTTTGGGGTCCCCAATGGGGGAATAAGAGAAATGACTGAAGAAGCTAAAGAAGTTTGCACCCTTACAGGAAGAACAAAAATACCAACCAACCAAACCCACCAGAGTGCCCAGGGACTAAGCCATCAGCCAAGCAGTACACATGGCTCCAGCTGCATATGTAGTGGAAGATTGCCTTGTTAGGCATCACTGGGAGAAGAATTCTTTGGTTCACTGAAGGTTTGATAGATGCCCAAGAGCAGGGGAATTGAGTGTGGGTAGGTGGGTGTGGGTCGGTGAAATAACACTCTCCGAGAAGTACGGGGAGGGAGGATGGGATAGGGATTTTTTGGGAAGGTGGGGAAACTGGGATAGGGGATAATATTTGAAATGTAAATAAAGAAAATATCCAATAAAAGTAACTACAGAATCAAAATAATGCCTGTAAACTCATGGAAAGTTAACAACACTCTACTCAATGACCACTGGGTCAAAGAAGAAATAAAGAAAGACATTAATGACTTCCAAGAATTCAATGAAAATGAAGGCACAATATACCCCCAATTTATGGTAATGAAAAAAGTGATAAAAGGCTAGCTAATAGCAATAAATGCCTTCATAAACAAACTTGAGAGACCTCATAATAGGAACATAACAACACACATGATACATATACAATAAAAATGCAAACATAAGAGAGTAGGCAGAAGGAAATAATCAAACTCAGAGTTCAAATCAATAAATTAGAAACAAAGAGAATAATTCAAAGACTCAACAAAATCAAGAGCTGGTTCCTAGAGAATATCAGCATGATACATAAACCTTTAATCAAACTTACTAAATGATAGAGGGGGATAGTACACAGATAAACAAAATCAGAAGTGAATGGGGGAATAGCAAAGGACACTGAGGACATCCAAAAAATCATTTGGTCTTACTTCAAAAGCAGGTATACAAGAAAACTGGAAAATCTTAATGAAATGAACACTTTTCTAGACAGATAGCACTTATCAAAGTTAAATCAAGACAGGTAAACTATTTAAACAGCCCTATAATCCCCGAAGAAAAAGAAGCAGGCATTAAAAGTCACCCAAATAAAAATGGCCAAGGGAAAGATAGTATTAGTACAGAATTTTATGAGACTTTCAAAGAACACTAATATCAGTTCTGTGCAACTTATTTCACAAACTACAAAGAAAGGAACATTGCAAAATTCATTCTGTTATGCCACAATCACCATGATACCTAAACAAAAACAAAAACTCAACACAGAAAAAATAATTTTAAACCAATTTTGATTAGTTTGAGACCACGATTGAGGTCATGTTTTAATCTACAGTATCAGTAGGAAGACAGGAGACAGTATAATGGGTGTGCACGTATTGTAAGAATTGAACAATATGTTTACATTCTTTCATAAGATTTTAGTGAATCTTCAGGAAGGAATCTTCCACTTTGGTCATGGTATAAGGCAATAGCACTGGAGATGTGTAAGCTGGTAACTAACCTTTGTGTTGGGTGTAAATTCTGATTAATTTCAGATAGTCTCAGATGTGAAACATAATGACCATAAAGTGGGTAAGGATCATATATTGGAAGACATAGATATCATCCAGCTTGTGGAGAAGTGAAACACTGTTCCCTACTGCTGGCTAGCCACAGTAGTGTTCCTTATGACTAAGTACTCTACTCCATCTCTCTGTCTTTGGAAGCCACTGAATTAGGATTTGGGGGTAGATATGGAGGCTTCCAAACTGGAACATCACTTGTCCTCCCCCTACACACACATTCTTTTTTGAGATAGTGTCTCATGTATTTCAGGATGGCCTTAAACTCTTTGCAGCTGAGGCTTCTTTAGAATTACTTATTAAGCAGTCTTCATATCCTGAGTACTAGGCTTACCACTGTGTACCTGTAACACTTCAACATCAGCTTCCCTAAACTGTATAAAAGGCTTCTACTAAACTGTATAAAAAACCGTGGTTGACCCTTTAAATACTAACAACCAAAAAAAAAAATCAACAAAAGTATTGAGCTCTATACAGTTCAATGTCAACACTGAAACAGTGTAATGGCAAAGTTTGGGAGTGACTGACAGCAAGGCTATGCTTTTATGACAGCAAAGGGTCATGGAACTTCAGGAAGTAATCTAAATCTCTGAATCTTAATTTTGGTGGTTGGGAAAAGATATTGTTGATAAATTGTAGAGTATTTTTTTTAAAAAGTCACTGCAAATAAATTATACTGACTTTATTTGTGTGTGTGTGTGTGTGTGTGTGTGTGTGTGTTTGTACTACACTGCTATGGTCATTATGCAGATGTCAGAGAGAAATCTGTAGAAATCTGTCCCCATATTCTATAATTGCTTTCCAGAAATGTAACCCAAGTTACTTTGTTGATATCCAGGAGTTTTACATACTAAGCGACCCACCAACCACCTAATTAACTGATTTTCAAATTTGAAACCTGAGATGTCTCAGTGTATAAGTCATGAGTGCCAAGCCAGACCACAGAGTTAAAGTTTCAGAACCAATCTCTTATAAAGAGAGCATGAGGCTCACAAGTTGATTTGAACATCTATTCACATGTCAATGCATATGAACAATATGCACACACACACATACAAACACATCCATCCACACACTAAATGAATGTAAAAAGTTTTAAATTGAATTCTCAGAAGAATCTCAAACGGCCGAGAAGCACTTAAAGAAGTGTTCCACATCCTTTGACATCAGGGAAATGCAAATCAAAGCAACACTGAGATTCCACCTTATATTGTCAGAATGGCTAAGATCAAAAACTCTCATGACAGTACGTGCTGGTGAGGATATGGAGAGAGAGGAAAACTCGTCCTCCACTGGTGGGATCACCAATTGGTACAACCGTTCTGAAAATTAATATGGCAATTCCTAAGAAGATTGGAAATAATACTACGTGAAGACCCAGATATACTACTCCGGGGCATATACCCAAAAGATTCTCCACCATATCACAAAAACACATGCTCCACTATGTCCATTGCAGCCTTATTCATAAGAACCAGAAACTGGAAGTAGCCCAAATGTTCCCTAACCACAAAATGGATACTGAAAATGTGCTTCATTTATACTATGGAATGCTACTCAGCTATTAAAAATGAGGACATCATGAATTTTGCAGGCAAATAGGTGGAACTAGAAAATATCCTGAATGAAGTATCCCAGATCCCCAAAGATGTGCATGGTATGTACTCACTGATAAGTGGATATTTGCCAAAATGTACAGAATACCCATGATACAATCTAAAGACTAAAAGAAGTTTAACAGGAAAGAAGGCCCAAGTGAGAATGCTTCAATCCCACTTAGAAAATGGAACAAAGTAATTATGGGAGGCAGAGGGAGAAAGCTACTGAGTGGAATCAGGAGAGGAAAGGGGGAAGGATCATATATGGTGAGACAGGAGAGAATTCCCGAGGGCAAGGAGAGTGAATGGAAATGTGTAGTTATTGGAGGTGGGAATGTGGAGTGGGAAAAATACCTAGAACATCCAGGAGACCTGGGTTGTGAGAAGTGCCTAGGTCTCCATGTGGGAGACCTTAGCCAAAATGACCAACACTGGGGAGATGAAACTTGAAGAGTCCATCTCCAGTAGTTAAATGGAATCCGCAGTAGAGTGATAGGGACAAACCACCTTCAAAAATTTTGACCCATAATTGTTCCCATCAAAAAGAAATGCAGGGGCAGAAATGGAGCAAAGAGTGAAGAAATGGCCAACATGGGATTTAGGATCCTAGCATGGCTGTCCTCTGAAAGGTTGTACCAGCATCTGACTATGACAGATGCAGATACTTACAGTCAACCATTGGTCTCAGATCAGGAATTCCAATGGAAATATTAGGGGATGGATTAAAGAGCCCATATGGGATGTAAACCCTATAGGAAGATCAACAGTGTCAACTAACCTGGAACCGAGGTAGCTCCAAGAGACTAAACTACCAAACAAAGAGCATACACAGTCTTGTCTCTGGGCCCTGGCACATATGTAGCTGAGGACTGACTGCCTTTCCTGGCCTCAGTGGAAGAGGATGCAGCTAATCCTGTAGATACTTGATGTGCCAGAGAAAGGTATGCCAGAGTTCAGGGGAACACCTTCTCATAAGCAAAGGGGAAAGAGGATAGGTTGAAGAGAGCTGGTTGGGGGGACCAGGAGGAATGACAACATTTTGGATGTAAATAAATAAAAGTATTAATTAAAAAATAACCTAAACAGCAAATAGAATTAATAAATAAAGTTTATAAGGTATAAAATATATTACAGAGCACCCAACAACATATGATAATATACATGTAGACAGAAAACCTATCTAAGAATATGATGTAGAAAGCATTGTGAGGGCTCGAGACATGGTCAGTAGACAATTCTTTTTGGCATGCTGCAGGGTCAAGACTCAGTAAACAGTACTGAAAAAGAAAGTTACAATGATACCAGTATTTCTAAATATATGACTCTTTATTTTCAATATATGCAAACATATTTTATGACCTGTTCAAAATTTTAAAAGCTTAGAAATATATGCTGTATACTTAATAGAATAAGTAAGTTTTATGTTTGCAGGGTGGCATAGGATTCCTAGTAGTTTCATTTGTCTATGGTATTGTCTGTAATTTTTAGTTTGTACAAAAATATAAACATACTGTTGCAAATACAATAGTAAAAATTCTAAAGAGCATCAACTTCATAATCTCTGGAATTCTGAGGAATAAAGCTAAACAGTAGAACTTTCCTGAAGTATAAAGATGAACACTGGAGCAGGAGTACTCAGCCTGTACTGTCAGATTCTAGTCACTAGATGGAACTGAGAATGTCTGACCCATTAAATACAAATCTGGCTGTGCCTGTGAGACCCTTTCCAGAGACGGGGTAGATGTATTTGACCTAACCTATTGACTTAACCTAATAATGCTTTTGAAATTTGAATAGATATTGAGGGAAGTATATACTGCTTGGTGGAACTAAGCCACCGTGGGTGAACCCATGGTGGTTGAATCTTGGCCTGTTCCCTCCTATTGTACCCAGTTTCTTGAAGGCCAAGAGTTGAATATCTCTGCTCCAATGCAGCTTCCCACTATGAGATAGAAATCCTCTCAAATCTTGAGCTTAGTGTTTCTCCTAAACATCATTTTTTCTGACATCACAGTAGTGAGACATTATCTAAAATATACTTCCAAGTCTATGGACTAGATTGAAAGACATGGAAGTAATAGTTTTTTGACCACCCTGGCAGAAACACAGTCTTCATAGTTTCATGACTTATATATTCAATACTTAAAAAAAAAATCCGTGCTTAGTGCTCAGTGCTGTGTTCAACAGTCAGAATGTATTTGTTCAGTAAGTATAGGAAGAGGAGAAGGAGGAACTTGTGCTATATGTCAATTGTGATGGATGGACATAGGGGGAAATTGAAGGAAACCATGATGTGTGAATGAGGGATCACCACGGGGGTGGGAATAATGGAGCAACTCTCTATCCTGCTGAACTGTTGAAATATCAAGAGACAAGGTTAAGTGCATGCACGTATTTGGTTTGTACAGTACTTGCCACAGACTGAACAGGATCATGAGGTTACAGGATTAAAGGGAAGGTGTAGGAATTCACCTAAAATCCAACAGTGTTATTAAGTGTCAGACTTATAGTTTAGTGCAGAAAGACCCATTTTTGCAACAGTTCATTTTTATTGTCTGATTTCCATTCTTAATAGTCCCATTGAAGCAAAGTTCAGCACATCTCTGGTTTCCAAACTGAATTTTACCATATAGAGAAGAAGAAATTCAAGAGGCAAAATATAAATATCAATGGAAATAGTTGGTGAGTCAGTAAAGATTCAAATGGAAGGTACATCTGGAATACAAGCATAACTGAAGTGGCCTCTCTGGGACACTGCCTCAAACCCTAACCAAACCTATAGGAGGGAATCCATTCCCAAAAGTGTTGAATGGAATTTTAGAATCCAATTCCTATCATATCATACTATATATTCATTCAGAAATTCCCTGAAGATCACCCAGATACTTTTCTAAATAATTTTGTCTTCCTAATTTGTTTGTTGAACTGACCAACAGACAGTGGCAGATATTACTAAAACCAAAAGGACATTTACCTCCTACTCTTACAGGAAAAGACATCTTCCTTCAGTCTCTTAATTTTTCATCAGAATTCTAGACACAGGTTTGTCACTGTAGGGTAAGCAAGTTGACTCTTAGAGTTCCCAGACCTTACATACCTTTGAGGGTTATGAGCAAGGCATACCTCTGACCAAATTTAGCCTGATAGCAACCTCCTCTCTCACAAATCCCCTGAGAATTGATCTTAGCACACAAGTGATACATGTCAAAGCTGAAAAGACAGAAGCCAGTGTAAGAGGTTCATTCAGCATTCAAACACAAGCACCAATGGGAGCTGAGCTTGTGGCTATGGCAAATAAATAAGGAATAGCCAAGAAAGGAGCTGACTGTATGCTGAGCTGACACTTTCATGAGGGTTAATGACCACAAGACTCAGAAATATGAAGGTTGGAGAAGAGGTGGAAGGTCACCTAACCTCATAACGTGTGAATGGACCAAGTTAGCTGAATGAGAAATCAAACCTCTAATGTCGTGTTCCTAATGCACCATACAGCATTATGTTTCTGAGGTATCTAAAAGAGAGAGTAGGAAGAAAGGGACCAGAGCCTTACATTGTCAGACAGGATTGTATTCATTGGCACACATGGAAAAGGAAAGCGTCTCTCATACAAGAAATCATCACAGGAATTCTGTTTTTAAAACTTAGCATTCCCAATTTGTTGGTTGCCGATCTGTCCTCTTGATGGTGTCCTTTGCTTTACAGAAACTCTGTAACCTTATGAGGTCCCATTTGTCAATTCTTGCTCTTAGAGCATACGCTATTGGTGTTCTGTTCATAAACTTTCTCCCTGTACCGATTTCCTCAAGGGTCTTCCCCAGTTTCTTTTCTATTAGCTTTAGAGTGTCTGGCTTTATGTGGAGGTCCTTGATCCATTTGGAGTTGAGCTTAGTACAAGGAGACAAGGATGGATCAATTCCCATTCTTCTGCATGCTGACCTCCAGTTGAACCAGCACCATTTGTTGAAAAGGCTATCTTTTTTCCATTGGATGTTTTCAGCCTCTTTGTCGAGGATCAAGTAGCCATAGGTGTGTGGGTTCATTTCTGGATCTCCAATCCTGTTCCATTGATCCACCTGCCTGTCACTGTACCAATACCATGCAGTTTTTAACACTATTGCTCTGTAGTATTGCTTGAGGTCAGGGATACTGATTCCCCCAGATTTTCTTTTGTTGCTGAGAATAGTTTTATGACTAATATCCAATATATATAAAGAACTCAAGAAATTAGACTCCAGAAAACCGAACAACCCTATTAAAAAATGGGGTACAGAGTTAAACAAAGAATTCTCACCTGAAGAACTTCAGATGGCGGAGAAGCATCTTAAAAAATGCTCAACTTCATTAGTCATTAGGGAAATGCAAATCAAAACAACCCTAAGATTTCATCTTACACCAGTCAGAATGGCTAAGATTAAACATTCAGGAGACAGCAGGTGTTGGAGAGGGTGTGGAGAAAGAGGAACATTCCTCCACTGCTGGTGGGGTTGCAAATTGGTACAACCACTCTGGAAAGCAGTCTGGTGGTTCCTCCGAAAACTGGGCACCTCACTTCCAGAAGATCCTGCTATACCACTCCTGAGCATATATCCAGAGGATTCCCCACCATGTAATAAGGATACATGCTCTACTATGTTCATAGCAGCCCTATTTATAATAGCCAGATGCTGGAAAGAACCCAGGTATCCCTCAACAGAAGAGTGGATGCAAAAAATGTGGTGTATCTACACAATGGAGTACTATTCAGCCATTAGAAACAATGAATTCATGAAATTCTTAGGCAAATGGATGGAGCTAGAGAACATCATACTAAGTGAGGTAACCCAGGCTCAAAAGGTGAATCATGGTATGCACTCACTAATAAGTGGTTATTAACCTAGAAAACTGGAATACTCAAAACATAATCCACACATCAAATGAGATACAAGAAGAAAGGAGGAGTGGCCCCTGGTTCTGGAAAGACTCAGTGAAACAGTATTCGGCAAAACCAGAACGGGGAAGTGGGAAGGGGTGGGAGGGAGGACAGGGGAAGAGAAGGGGGCTTACGGGACTTTTGGGGAGTGGGGAGCTAGAAAAGGGGAAATCATTTGAAATGTAAATAAATTATATCGAATAAAAAAATTAAAAAAAACTTAGTATTAAATCACACTGGATCGGATAAATCAAATTTTTAATCATTTATCCTGGCAATGACCTTCCTGTCCCACTTCCAACCCAAATTTAGCTCAATTTGCATGTAAACATGAAGAACTGAAGATTCTTAAGTATTCCAGAGAACAGATGTGAACGGATGCAGAGAGGAGAAGAACAGGGAAGCAGGGAGCCACAGAAAGTACAAAGAGGACAGGGAAGTATGTTTGAGTGTGCATACAAGAAGCAAGGGGAGGAAGTGCATATGGATATGGGACTGAAGCAGGGCCAGTTCTAATGTTATCCTATTTCCTTCTCCTCACATCCCCAATATCTTCTTATCTATAACATCAGTGTGTCTGTCTAGTAGTACCAACCACTACCATCTGCCAGGATCGTACCTTACAGGAAGCTCACCAGCAAAGACAGGCCCAGCAGGAGCAGCAATAGGTGCTTTCCCATGGCAGTGAGATTGATCTCCAGACCACAAAGCAGCAGAGGAGAGGAGAGAGTGCTCAGGACCCATATCAGCAAGGCAGGTTTATATTGTAGCCTAGGTTAAGGTGGGCAGCCAGTGGGATACCCAGAAATGAACTAAGCATATCACCAGGGAGAATCTAGATACCACAGATTTTTACTAACTTTATGGTGCTATAACAGATCATCTGGAAATCTTACAGTAAGGGAAAATTAAATTAAATTGAAGGACTACTGAGTCAGATTTAATCTTCCTGTTGGTGCTGCCACATCTTTTCAGGACACTGAAGTGCAATCTGCTGTCCAGAAGGAAAATTGCCTTCATGTACATTTTTTTGTGGTGAAGTATGTTAAGGAAGATTTTGAGCAGTAGTGAACTTTAAAACTCTAGATAAGGCATGATACTCCCAGCATCTAAATAACTCTGCTCTCCCTTTTAAGAATACCAAAATGAAATAAGATGCTCTCTCTTTAACAGCAGAAACTACAACAAGAACAACCACAAGAAACACCCTAGTCAAAAGAAACAGAGATTCTTTATGTCTCTCTATTTGATCTCTGCTTCCAGGAACTGGCAATTTTAGCTTTTGCCGCACTTGCATAACTTTCAATTGATGACTCATGGCTGAGAGACTCAATCCTCAGATCTGATGGTCAATACACTAGAAGGGTGCTGTGCACTGTACTCTGATTTTCAGTGTAGAAAGAAGCTACTTGTATCAACATGCTACATCACAATGTTAAAATTCTGTGATCATGGAATTAGGATATATGCCTACATATATTTTGTGTACTTCAATAAAATAGTATCAAAGACAAATAGCAAATTTATGTTTGTCTTCCATACAGGCCAGAGTCATTTCATAAAATATGAAAACAGGAACACTAAAGATCTTTGGGGAAAGTCTGAGAAAGAAAAGACCTTCATTGAGGGTCTGGTTTTCCTGTTCTGCTGATGAGTCAAGAAGCTTCAGACACCATGTATAAAGTTTTAACAGATAATAGTTTTCCTTAACACATATCAAATGCTCTAGTTAGGCTTTATGGGCAACTTGATATACCCTAGAAAACAGAATCTCAATTGAAAAATTGCCTGAATCATATTGGCCCATGGTTGTGACTGTGAGCTGTTGTTGTTGGCTAATTGATATAGGAGGGCACGGGCCAACATGAATACCTATCAACCTTAGGCAGGAAAAGTCTAACTGAGCAAAGTGAGTGAGCCAGCCAGGAAGCAGTGTTCCTACATGATTTTTTTCTTGATTTTTGGGTCCTTGCTCTTAATTCCTTCAAAAATAGAACATGGTCTAATGTAAGCTGAAATAACTCTTTACTTCACTCCCTCACTCAAGTTACATTTGGTCATGGTGTTTGTCATGGCAAAAGAAAATTGGAAAAGATATGAAAGATGGTAAATTAACTTTACTTTTTAAACCATCGAAGTGATATATAATCTTGAGTTTCTCACCTTTTTCTCTCATTCTTACATTGGTAAATCCACTTAACATCTTTATTTTATATGAAAAATTTCTAAACTTTTAACATTGTAGTATAGTCTAAACAATGATTAAAGGTATGAGGTTTTTAGCCACATTTAGGAATTAATATTTCAAATTAATTCATTGCAAACATATTTAATCCAGACAGTCCCTTAAGGAGCCCATTTATACATGTGTGTATTATAAAAATACAGCCTTCTATTTTAAAATGTGCAAACAGGAACAGTCAGGTCCTACTTTCCTTCTCATGTTCCTCTAGTTCCTATGACCTATGGCTGTAACAGAACTTTCAAGACAAATGTGATTGCTTATCACCATTCCTAGGGGTAGGGGACAGAAGAATTTGGATGTCCACATAGAACTTAGATTTTACATGTGGCCACACTTCCTGCCCTTTTTAAACTATTGTATAAATACAATTTCTGGGGGAGGGAAGGGGGTGTATGGGATTTTCAGGGAGTCGGGGGCCAGAAAAGGGAAAATCATTTGAAATGTAAATAAAAAAATATATCGAATAAAAAAATCTATAAAAATACAATTTCTAATTTTTTGTCTATCTCTCTGAGTAACACACCACACACACACACACACACACACACACACACACACAGAATGAGAAAGAGAGAGAGAGAAAGAGAGAGAGAGTTGTGACTAAATGGAAGAAGTTTGGATGAAGACTAAAATATTAATATATTTTAATATATATTAATGCATATATTAATCTAATTAAATATTTAGATTAATGTATAAAACTAAGTGAAACTTTTCCCCCAGGCTGTTCTGAGAGAACTCATTTGTGATGAACCCAACTCAGAGACAACTTTAATATGAAAATCTACAAAAGTCTGAACGAAATTTATCTAAGATTTGTATGTAGACTTTTCTTATTAGGAAACTTAAAACTGATTGACAGTTTCTTCAGCTCTTTCCATGAAAACAGTTTACCTTAGAAGAAACAAAAGCAATTTCAAATTCATCCTTAGTCCCTATTCAATGAAATGCTGTTTTTAATTTCTCATTTTCTATATGGCCTGCCTTTCTATGTATTTGTGATAATTCATACTAAAATGGAAAATTAATTTTATAGGATATTTTATACTTTCATATTGTAAAAATTTACTCATAAACTCTTTCAGTTTGATTCAAAGTTACCTAAATAATAGCTATTACCCCTGCATCTTTCTTGAAGCTGATGTGTTGAAGAGTTTCTAAGAGTCTTAATTGAGATCACAGGATGGCTCTTAGTTAAATTCATAGAACTTTAGACCAGGGACATGAAGAAAATTGAGAAAAATTTGCTGTGAACATAAGTTAACAATCTTTTCTGCAACATTTTCAAAACATATACAAGAGATTTGAAAGTCCATCCCTGATATCATACACATTTCAGATTGAAGACTGATTATTGTTTCACAAACAATATTACTTGAAAATATTTCTATATGAAAGACACATGAACTCAATATTATAAGACTTTGAGTTAAGATTATTTGTTGTGATGAAAACTTTGACTCTTTATTGGCAAGAGAATTTAACATCAATATCCATAAAAATAGGGTTGAGTGTATAGCTTACTTGGTATCATATTTGTCTACCCTACCGAATACCCTTAGTTCAATGTCAAGATCTACATAAAAGTTACATAGTAACATGTTCCTTTAGTAGTCACAGTAGAGATTTGGAGCCCAGAACATCCAAATTCCAATGTCATCTTTGACTATACAACAGGTTGGATGTCAGAATGGGATATATGAGACTCTAACACAATAATTAACCAAAAGTCTACACACATAGATACTCCCAAATCCCAAAACAAAAACAAACCAAGTGAAATAGTAAAAAACAAACAAACAAACAAACAAAAAACCAAAAAAAAGCACACAAAATTCTTTTGGTTGTGATGAAAACCAAACATGTTAACATATAGGTGGGTCTTATGTTACAGTAAAAATGGTCAGAACATATGTTTAAAAATTACTACTAATAGATGTCTGCAAAATTGAAAACATAAAACATAGATTCAGTATACCAGAAGACATTTAAACTAGAATAAATACTGAAAATTACAGAAATATCTTCAAACTTGTTAAAAATAATGAAGGATAAAGAGAACAGGGCAATTTCTTATTGATAATCAAAGACAGAAACTAGGGCACTTTCTTTCAGGTGACTGTGCTAGGCAGCTATGGTCAAGAGTGCAGGGGACACAGGCGTGGTAGTGAAGCTGGGATACAGTTCCCCCAGGATCCATCTACACCCAAGAGCTGGGCTTCTCCACAGCTTTCTGTGCACTGGTCCTTCCAGGGGAGAACTGGTCTCCAGGAAGTGCTTTGACTTTGTGGTTTGTAGGTGAAAATTTTGCACAAATCCAAGAAGACATTAAAATGATTATACATGATGGTCAAGGAGGCTTCATCCCAGGGATGCAGAGATGGTTCAATATTCAGAAATCCATCAATATAATCCATTCTATAAACAAACTCAAGGATAAGCAGGCAGAGAAAGAAATTAGGGAAATGACATCCTTCACAATAGCCACAAACAGTATAAAGTACCTTAGGGTGAATCTTACCAAACATGTGAAAGATCTGTATGACAAGAACTTGAAGACTCTGAAGAAGGAAATGGAAGAAGACCTCAAAAGATGCAAAAATCTCCCATGCTCATGGATCGGCAGGATTAATATAGTTAAAATGGCCATTTTGCCAAAAGCAATATACAGATTCAATGCAATACCCATCAAAATCCCAACTCAGGTCTTCATAGAGTTAGAAAGAGCAATTCTCAAATTCATCTGGAAAAACAAAAAACTCAGGATAGGTAAAACTATTCTCAACAACAAAAGAAATTCTGGGGGAATCAGTATCCCTGACCTCAAGCAATGCTACAGAGCAATAGTGTTAAAAACTGCATGGTATTGGTACAGTGACAGGCAGGCAGATCAATGGAACAGGACTGAAGATCCAGAAATGAACCCACACACCTATGAGCACTTGATCCTCGACAAAGGGCCGGAAAACATGCAATGGAAAAAAGATAGCCTTTTCAACAAATGGTGCTGGTTCAACTGGAGGTCAGCATGCAGAAGAATGGGAATTGATCCATCCTTACCTCCTTGCACTAAGCTCAACTCCAAATGGATCAAGGACCTCCACATAAAGCCAGACACTCTGAAGCTAATAGAAAAGAAACTGGGGAAGACCCTTGAGGACACTGGTACAGGGGGAAAGTTCCTGAACAGAACACTAATAGCTTATGCTCTAAGATCAAGAATTGAAAAATGGGACCTCATAAAATTACAAACTTTCTGTAAGGCAAAGGACACTGTCAAAAGACAAAGTAGCAACCAACAAGTTGGGAAAAGATCTTCACCAACCCTATGTCAGATAGAGGGCTTATATCCAAAATATACAAAGAACTCAAGAAGTTAGACCCCAGAAAACCAAATAACCCTATTAAAAATGGGGTACAAAGCTAAACAAAGAATTTTCACCTGAAGAACTTCGGACAGCTGAGAAGCATCTTAAAAAATGTTCAACACCATTAGCCATTAGGGAAATGCAAATTACAACAACTCTGAGATTTCACCTTACACCAGTCAGAATGGCTAATATTAAAAATTCAGGTGACAGCAAGTGTTGGCGAGGATGTGAAGAAAGAGGAACCTTCCTCCACTGCTGGTGGTGTTGCAAATTGGTACAACCTTTCTGGAAATCAGTCTGGCGGTTCCTCAGAAAACTGGGCATGTCGCATCCAGAGGATCCTGCTATACCATCCTGGGCATTCGCTGGCATGTAATAAGGATAATAATAAAAAAAGAAACCACATGATCATTTCATTCGAAGCTCAGAATATGCTTGTTAATCCAATACCCCTTCATGATAGAAGTTGTGGAAATAACAGGAATTCAAGGCCCATACTTAAACATATTAAAAGTAAAATGTAGCAAACCAGTAGGCAACATCAATGCAGAGAAACTGGAAATGATCCCATCGCTAAAATTAGGGAGTAGAGAAGGCTGCAAACTCTTTTCCTTTTCCTACCTATTCAATATAGTAATTGGAATCCTAGTTAGAGCAATGAGACAGCAAAAGCAGGTCAAAGGGATACAAATTGGAAAGGAAGATGTCAAAATATAACTATTTGTAGACGAAATGATAGTATACTTAAGTGATCCACAACAACAAACAAACAAACAAACAAACAAACAAACAAAAAACCTCAATCAGAGAACTAGAGCTGATAAACATCAGCAAAGTGGCTGGATATAAAATTAACTCAAATAACTCAGTGGCTATTTTCTATTCAAAAGATAAACAGGCTGAGAAAGAAAGTAGGAAAACAACACCCTTCACAATTTTCAAAAATAACAAAAAATACCTTGGTGTGATTCTAACTAAGCAAGTGAAAGATCTGTCTGTATGACAAGAACTTCAAGGCTCTGTAGAAAGGAATCAAAGATCTCAGAAGATGGAAAGATTTCTTATGGATTGCTAGGATTAATATAACAAAAATGTCCATCAATGCAATCCCCATCAAAATTCCAACTTAATTCTTTATAGAGATAGAAAGAGCAATTAGGGACAGCCAGCAGGCTGGCTATCCACTGCAGTGTAGGGGACTTTGCCCACGGTGTGAGGATGTGTGCCATGGAGGAGACACCGCCCCTACTGCAAGCCAAAAGGAAGCCGCACCTTGAGAAGATGACCTCAGGCTTTACTTGCATCCTGGACTCTTTCTTCCCCGTGGTGTGACAGAGGTGAGCATAATAGAAAAACTGCCCACTGAATGTCACATGATTTCTTCCTGGGAACAGAAAAGTATTGCATGGTGCCTGAGGATGTGAGAAACTTCTACTTGATGGCCAATGGTTTTCACATGACCTGGAGTGAGAAGCTAGATGACCACATTATTCCACTGGGAGGCATGGTGATTAACAGCATTTCAAAACTGACTCAGCTCATCCTGTCTTCTATGTACTCACTTCCTAATGCAACAACCCGGAAGACCTAGAGGATGACACTCAAGAAAGCAATGAAGACCTCTAGCCAGAGAAGTCTCACTTTGACTCTCACAGTGCAACATTTGAGCTGGAATCATGCAGTGGGAATGGGAAAGTTTGCCTCATCTACAAAAATGGTAAACCTGATTACCACGTGACACTGAGATATAGTTCCTGGACAGAGTATTACACTGGCATTTTTCTAACAGATGCCTTTACTGCCTATTACCGCCTACTCATCACCACCTACTCATCACCCACCTGGGTCTGCCCAGTGGCATTATGCCTTTACCAGCTATGGTATTTGACAGAGGCCAAGCAATTGTTCAGTATGTACAAACTCATCAACTACAACACAAGACTGCTCACAGAAGAGCCCGACACCTTTGTGAACAAGCTGGACCCCCACAAAATATTCAAGAGCAAGAGTAAGATTTTAATCCCAAGAAAGAAAGAGCCTATGTAGCATGCCAGTGGCCAGAAAGGGCCTGGGCCTTTAGCTTCTCTTACCTCTAAGCCTTCCACAGGCTCTGGAAATTGTCCGAAAATAAACGTCCTATGACCCATATCAGTAATATCCAGGCAGAGATGGCTCTGTGGTGACACCATCCTTAAACAGGTATAGGCATTCTCCTGAGTGACCAAAGCCTTAGGCCTTTGCTCCCACTTCCCTTAACAAGGAGTGGGGATGAACACACGGAATTCTCCCCAGGAGTCCCTTCCTCTATACGTTGTGACAACCTCATCTGGAAAACCAACTAAGACTTTCACATGTACTTGGAGCTTTCTTACATCTGTAACCAATCCTTAACTTCTTAGCAGTCAGTAGAGAAGTCACCCTCCCAAATAAAGCCATGGTTTGAGTCATGAAGCATCAATGTTGACTAGCCATGTGACCATCTCAGTTATGAAAAGTTCACACCTTCAGTTGCATTAGACACACTTCAGGCATGCACCTGATAGTAGATTCCATGTTGGACAGCACAGAAATGGGAACATTTCTGTCATAGAAGTGTTTTGGACAACGTTGCATGCGAACACTCTCATACTGTCCTTCAGATACAATAATGCTAAAGCCTTAGTTTCATGGGCTTTATGTTTTAAGAAAACACTTTAAAAGACACAGTCAGAGTTCTTTACAACACTTACCACAAATACATTGCACTGAGTCATTTCTTTTTATAATTAGCTATAAAATACCATGTTACTGACCAGTTTGCTGAGGAGTTTTGTTTCCAGCTTTGCATCTATGTCTCTACATTCGCCAAAATCATCTTTAAAAGAGATCAACTCCTGCTATATTTTATCTGTTAATTCCTGGGACACCATTTGCAGACAAAGCCAATCTGTTAAGAATTTTCAGCTATTCTACTTATTGACAGTTGGGTACTGTCTCTCCCAATATAAGTCTAGGCAGTAGTCTCCCTAGGTCAGTGTGGAGTCCCAAGAGGCCTTTGTATGTAAGTGTCCTACTCAAAAGGCATTTTCCCATAGAAACATATTGGTATTAGATACTGAGACATTCTCAGGTTTATCATGTGTTCATATTTTAGGCATATAATAGAATTTCTGTAAAGAAAGATGTTATTCTGATTTTCAGTCCAGAATATCTGTTCCCTCCTCTGCACTTCAATAGGTAGGAGTTCTTGATGGCTGTAATTTTTGTAATGATTGTATCCAGGATAGAATAAAGAGTTCTGAGAAGGCACAGACTGCACATACCCTTTATGACTGGCCAACCTATTCTTTACTTTTCTACATTGCTGGTTGTCTTGGCTTCTCTTTCATAATATGTGATGGGAGTGAGAAGTTGCTGTCATTTTCTACCTGTACTTCTCCAACACCACTTTGAATGTTTAGTGGAGATTTCAAATTCTTGTTTTGGGGACTGGAAGGATGGCTCATCAGTCAGGAGAATAGACTACTCATGCTGAACACCCAAGTTCATGTGGCAGCATCCATGTGAAACAGTTCACGGCCCCTGGAATTCCAACTCCAGGAGACTCAACATGCACTTCAGCTTCCACAGGCACATATGCACACACAAAAGGAAATAAAAATATTTGAAAAAAAGCAATAAGAAAATTCATCTAGAATAACAAAATACAGGAATGGGAAAACTATTTTTAACAATAAAAGAACTTCTGAAGCAATCACCATCCCTGAATTCAAGTTGTACTACGAAGCAATTGTGGTAAAAAAATCTGCATGGTATTGGTACAGTGACAGACAAACATGGTAAAAGCAATATACAGCAAACCCGTAGCCAGCATCAAACTAAATGGAGAGAAACTTGAAGCAATCCCACTAAAACCAGGGACTAGACAGGGCTGTCCCATTTCTCCTTATCTTTTCAATATTGTACTTGAGGTACTAGCTAGGGAAATTAGACAACATAAGGAGGTCAAAGGGATACACATTGGAAAGGAAGAAGTCAAACTATCATTATTTGCAGATGATATGATAGTCTACCTAAGTGAACCAAAAAACTCCACTAGAGAACTCCTACAGGTGATAAACAACTTCAGCAAAGTGGCAGGTTATAAAATCTACTCAAGTAAATCAGTAGCCTTCCTATATTCAAAGGATAATCAGACTGAGAAAGAAATTAGGGAAATGACCCCCTTCACAATAGTAACAAACAGTATAAAGTACATTGGAGTGACTCTTACCAAATATGTGAAGGATCTGTATGACATGAACTTCAAGACTATGAAGAAGAAAATGGAAGAAGACCTCAAAAAAATGGGAAAACCTCTCATGCTCATGGATCGGCAGGATTCCCCAGCATGTAATAAGGATACATGTTCTACTATGTTCATAGCAGCCCTAGTTATAATTGCCAGAAGCTGGAAAGAACCCAGGTATCCCTCAACAGAAGAGTGGATGCAAAAAATGTGGTATATATACACAATGGAGTACTATTCAGCCATTAGAAACAATGAGTTCATGGTATTCTTAGGCAAATGGATGGAGCTGGAGAACATCATACTAAGTGAGGTAACCCAGTCTCAAAAGATCAATCGTGGTATGCACTCACTAATAAGTGAATATTAACCTGGAAAACTGGAATACCCAAAACATAATCCACACATCAAATGAGGTACAAGAAGAAAGGTGGAGTGGCCCCTGGTTCTCAAAAGACTCAGTGTAGCAATATAAGGTAAAACCAGAACAGGGAAGTGGGAAGGGGTGAGTGGATGAACATGGGGAGGGAAGGGGGGCTTATGTGACTTTCGGGGAGTGGGGAGCCAGAAGGGGGGTAATCATTTGAAATGTACATAAAAGATATATTGAATAAAAAAAAGAAAGTGTAGATGACCCGCTTTGCTTGATTTCAAGGTTTCTAAATACCTATAGTCATTTGTGCATGTAGTCAATGTAAAAAAGAGACACCTCTGAAATAAACCTACTTGACTTAAATCACTAAATAATTCTAATGGCACCAAGATAATTATAAATTAAGTATAGTGTCTCATACAAATTCAGTAGAAAAGAACTGGATATTCATAGGCAACAATTTAATAAACAAAACATTAATGATTCCCCCTTCAAACCATACACACAAATTCATTCACAAATTTATTAAATTGTGGTATAATTCATTATCAATTATACAACTTAAAAGTGGAAAATTTTGAGGAATTAAGAAGCATTGATATTTTTATTATCTGAGTTCAACATGTAATTCTAATGTTACATACAAAATCATTGCCTTATTCCACCCTTTGAAGAAGTCTTCAAAAGTTTCCTATGAAGTTATTCCCACATTTATTAGATATGCACTGATAACCCTCTAACAGAACTGGAAACATGCCCCATATGTCTAAATTTAAGCCATGTGGCCTGAAAATTATAGTTTTGCATTACATAGTAGTCCCTGAACTACATCCATCAACAGTTGGGAAAATCATGGAACACAAAGGCCATTTATTATACAGTAACAAGGAGATAGTTTTGTTGATGGGGCGTGGCACCATAGTTGCTCAGCATCCCAAGAGTGTTTCCAGGGAGACTTAACTGAGGAGATCTTCTCAGAATGTTGGTGAGGCAATCCAATGGACTGGAGTCTTGGTTTAAATAGAAAGGTTATAAAAGATGCAATCCAAGCACCTGCATTCATCTCTCTCTGCTTCCTGACTGTTAGTACAATGTAACCAGCTTCTTTACATTTCTGTCACCATGTTTCCCACCATGGTTTACTGTACCCCTAAAACTATAATCCCAAATAAACTCTTCTTTGCCTAAATTGTGTTTGACAAGTATTTGATTATGAAAATAAGAAAAGTAACTAGCATAAGCTTTTATTGAATGTAAATCATATTTGCACAATAGAAAGTCAAAAAATGAATTACACCACTGGTAAGTTCTGAAATAACATGTACACACAAATGTTTGAAGGATGCAGAACATTTTAAAAAGTGTTCTGTTTAATGCTTTATCAATTGCATACAAGCTAGAGTTATTTGAGGAGAGGGATTCTCAATTGGAAAAATATCTCTTACACAAAATTGGTCTGTCATAGATTTTGGTAATTAATAGATAATGTGAGAGGCCCTAGCCAACCATGGCCACTGCTGAACTAGGCTGGTTGTTGTGGTGGTATAAGAAAGCAAATGCAGCAAGCCATGGGACCAAGTACCAGAAATCGTTGTTCTTTCATGGCTTCTGCTTCAGTTCCTCCCTCTAGATTCCTGCCCTGTTTAAGTTTCTAACCCGATTTCCTCAGTAATGGGACATTACCTATAATTGTAAGATGCATGTGGTCATGGTGTTTTATTGCAGCAATAGAAAGTCTAATTAAGACATCACCCAAATAGCCATCAAAGAACAAATGTTTAAATTTTGTTCTAATAAAAAATTATTATTGAGCTACAAATATGCAGCAACACATATAAGTATAAACAGGTCTGGCCTAAATGAAATAGTGTACATGCTGGAAACGTAGCTAGCATAATGACAGGGGATTGCCAGTCATTAACGGCCCCTACAACTGACCTTGATATCAGTCATAAAGCAATCAGCTAGCTTTCAAACTTAGCTCTGTATTAGACCACTTCCAGAGCAAGCACAGGACCTTGTATTTACCCCTAGCGTCAGAGAGGAAAAGAAAGAAAAGAAAGAGAAAAGAAAAGGAGAAAAATGTAAAAACAAACAGTACGCAGCATTTTTTGTATCAGTGCAAGAACATAGAATAATGGGAAAACAGTTTTATCAGAGGCTGATATGAGGACATAATCAGTAAAGAAACAAATGGATTTCTGGAAATGATGCAAATATTCTGAATCTTAAAGGGGTGGTTGGAAGACAGTAAATCTGTGCTATATTACAGAACATGGGACACCTAAAGAAGGATAAGTTTTACAGCATGTAAATGGAATTGCCTAATTTTAAAAATGAAGACAGGAACTAAAGAGAAGTTTCAACAGTTAAGAGGACTTATTGTTTTGCATAAGACCAGAGTTCAAATCTCAGTGATTGCATGACACCTCACAATAGAGTGATCTAGTTCCAGAGAATCTGGCTATGCTTATGTCCTACAAAAGTACTTCATTCATATGGTGTATGAACAATATGTAGACAATATCCTTGCATACACAAAATACAAATGAATGATTATTTAAAAAAGCTGAGGCCAGATGAGATGTCTAAGCCATCATTACTCAGTTAGGGTAAGCAGAAAATCTTAGATGTATGATGCTGAAAGCAGATGCAAGGCTACAGATATTGTCAGACCATGATCTTACAAATGGAACAATTAAAGATGGTTATCATTATTTAAATATTTATATGTATATAAATATGTCTAAATACACACAAACATATATTATAATATATTCATTATTCTAAATGTTTTGACACTCACCAGAAACAGTAAACAGGCTGTGAATATACAGGGTCAAATAGGATACTAGAATGGCTTCTAAAAAGCATTATTGTGTACTTTTTTAGTTTTAACAAAAAACACATTAGAAAAACAATACAGAAACACAAATTCCAGACAGCCTTAATTTCAAAAGCTGCAAAATTACTAAAAATAAAGCTAAATAGATGAACTTTCCAAAAGAATAAAAAAGCTCTGTGTGTATGTGTGTGTGCAGGTATGTGTGTGTGTGTGTGTGTGTGTGTGTGTGTGTGTGTGTGTGTGTACAGTGGAGAATTACAATGTGGTGCAGAAGCACTTTCAGTCAGTGATGTATAATCCTAGTCTCTTGATTGTACTGAGGAGTCTAAGAGATTCCTCAAGATCATTTCTTGTGTGTCTGTGAGGACACTTCCTGAGGCAATTAGGATATGAGGTCTCTGACCTGATCAGTTATTTAAGCCATTTATGGATTCATAGTTTGGACAGATTATTACCAGGTTGCAGAATCCTGTCCAGTAAGGTCTGGTTAGAGGAAATAGGTGATTGGGGAGTCACATTTTGTATCAGTCCCTTCCTATTACATTCAGCTTTGCTTCCTGCATAAGAAAATGAGTTGAAATTTTTGATAATCCTATATTCTTGTCAGTGTGCAAAAACGAATCTTGTCATTAATTTGCTAAAATAAATGTTCCCTCCTTTCCATTTTATTGGTTTTCTCAGGTCACTGCAGTGAGAAACTCTCTAACAATATGCCTTGTACTCTATGACTAGGGAAGAAGTCTCGAAGCTTTTCTTGCTTGTTAGCCTACAGAAAATGCATCACTTAACTGGAGGATTGGTGTCAAATCTGTCATATTTACTATTGAAGAACTCTTGGCTAAATTCAGTGTTTATCAAATAGGATGCATTTCTTAAAACTGAGTAAGAATAAAGAGAGAAGGTGGAGAACATGCCATATGCTCAATGCTGCAGAGATATATGGAGAGAAGAAATGAAGCGAGAAATCTCAGAAATGAAGAAGATGGAGAAAATCTGAAATAAAAGCAAAGAACATCTGCCTATCCCCAGCTCAGTTACTGAAACGTCTGAAGTCACACTTTGAAGAGGAAAGCAAGTAGATGACAGAGCTTAGCAATAGATGGTCAAGTGTTTGCAGTCTAATGAAGGACAGGAATTTTCTGAGGGCTTTTCTAAAGGAGAACAGCACAAATAGCCAGACTTCTAAAACCTATTACAGAAAGATTTTCTTAGTAATGAACTCATTCCTTTGGCATGTTTCACCGTGAGAATCTCACTGAATCATCCATCAGCACATTTCTATAATACAAACTGCATCCTTAACCTTAAAGAAGTAGGTCAGGAGGCACACAAATATCTGTAAAAAGAATCAGTGACTCAGTAAATGGATAGGCCAGGGCTCCCAGGTGAAAGATCCTTTGGCCACTCTGAGATGACTAAGGTGATTTCTTTGCATTATCATTTCCCAGTCCTCTAGTCTTTCCACAGGCACAACTCAAATTCCTAAGAGGGCTAAATGGAACTGCAGAATTCACATCCTGTTTTCCTTGTGTATGCTCATCTGAAAGTCCCCCAAGAACCACCCAGAGACTCCTTTAAGGGCATCCTGTTTCTATTCATGGCTTGTTAGTCTGACTATAAGCCAGTAGCAACCAATATAGAGAATCACCCTGAGAGGTCCCAGGTTTTATAGACCTGTAGAGATGATCCCAAATGCACTTTCTTGGCTACTTTTAATCTCATAGTGCTTTTCCCTTTCTCACAAATTCCCTACAATTTGACATGGACACTGAAGACATACCAGAGAGGTTACAAAGCACAAAAAAAGTGTAAGTCACTTATTTAGGTCTGAGATTTAAACATCAGGCAGAAACGGAGCCAATTGTCCTGATAAACAAATATACAGAAAAAAAATGGCAAGGAAGAAGACAAATGAACGTTGAAGGAAGGAGGCAAATGAATGTTGAGTTGAGTTGACTATTATATGGGGGAATGAGACCTTTGACTCATGAAAGGGATGGTTTGAGTCAGGCAGATAGGTTTATTAAGCCTAAATGTTGAGGATGGATAAGGCAGTAAGGACAAAGATCAAAGATGTTACACAGAGTGCTTGATCTGACCACACAGGACACAGAAAAACTTCACATTTTTTCACCAACTTCATACTGTCAAGAACTTTCTTAGCTCACATGGTTCTTCTGGTCTGCACCTATACCTGCACTAGGGGCATATTGTAGTACCTGCTCTCCTTCTGACCCTGCAGCCCTCCTGCCTCCCAGAATATCTACCCTAATCAGTGACACAAGTGAAACTCCTACCCCAATACCCATGCCAGCTGGCACATGCACAGATCCTAACAAGACTGGGATCTATCCCTCTCTGTCTGACCCCCATCTTCCCTCTGGTCTGTACCCCCACCTGCACACTGGGTCAGTGTACCTGATACCAGTGTACCAGGGCAGACTGGACCTGACTGTCTGTCTCCCAGGAGGTCTGTCCTCCTTACCAGAGACAAAGGAGACCAGACCTAACCAGAGACAATACTGCTTGCCTCCCAGGGAACCTCCAGAAAGTCCTAGATGCCAGGGAAGTGAGCGGTTTACAGGATCCAATGGGCATGGAATTAGCTGAAGTAGCCAACAGAGGGAGAGATTGAACTTATAGTGAACACTTGCAGTAGATAGGCATGACACACAGTTGAGGGATGGGGTCACCCACCCATCTCAAAATTTTTAATCCAGAACTGTTTCTGGCTAAATGAAACAGTGGGACAAAAGATGGAGCAGAGACTGAGGGAAAGGCTATCCAGAGACCACCCCACCTTGGAATCCAACCCTTCTTCAGACACTACACCCTGACACTATTACTGATGCCAAGAAATGCTTGATGACAGGAGCCTGGTATAGCTGTCCTTTGAGAGGTGCTGCCAGTACCTGACTAATACAGATGCAGATAGAGCTGACCATGAGATTGAGCCCAGGGAGCCCAATGGAAGAGTTAGGAGAAAGACTGAAGGAACTGAAGGGGATTGCAACCCCATAGGAAGAGCAATGATAACAATTAACCAGAATCCTCAGGGCTCACAGGGACTAAACAACCAACTGAAGAGATATCCCCCAACCAAAGAATGGATACAGGAAATGTGGTTCATTTATACAATGGAATACTATTCAGCTATTAAATATGAGGACATCATGAATTTTACAGGCAGATGGATGGAAATAGAAAATATCATCAGAAGTGAGGCAACCCGGAAACAGAGGACACACATGGAAGTACTCACTGAAAAGTGGATATTAGCCAAAAAGCGCTCCCAAAAAATTATACAACCCACAGACTTAATGAATTTTATTAAGAAGGAAGGCCCATTTGTGGATGCTTCAGTCCCACTTAGAAGGGGGAATAAAATAATCACGAAAGGCAAAGGGAGGGATGGATCTAGGTAGAAGAGTGGAGGGGGAGTGGGAGGAGAAGCAGGATCAGGTATGGGAGGAGAGAAGAGGGAAGCACAGAGGGCCATGAGAATGAATGGGTATAGTAGCTTGTGGGGGTTGGAGTTGGGAGGAATCTCCAGAAAGTCCCAAAGATCTGGGATGTGAAAGTTTCCCCAGATGGGTGACCTTAGCCAAAATGCCCAACTGTGGGGAGATGGAACCTGTTAAGACCACCTACAGTTGTCAGACATGACCACCCAGTGGAGAGATTGGGTTTACAGTTCACCTTCAAATTGTCGACCCAGAATTGTTCCTGTCTAAAAGAAATGCCAAGCCAAAAGTGACTAAGAAGCCTAAAAAGAAGACTCTTCAGTGACAGTTCCAACTTCAGATCTATCTCATGGACAAGCACCAAACTCTGAAACTATTACTTTTGCTATGTTGTTCTTCCAGAAAAAAGTCTAGCATGGCTGTGATCTGAGAGACTCTACCAGCAGCCAACTGATCAAGATACTTACAGACAACCATCAGACTGAGGTTGGGGACTTCTATGGAAGAGTTGGAGAAAAGATTGAAGGAGCTGAAGGGGATACCAACTCCCCTACAGAAAGACCAACAATCTCAACTTACTCGGACCCCTGGGAGATCGCAGAGACTAAGTCACCAACCAAAGAGTCTACATGGGCTGGTCTGAGGCCCCTGAAACATATATAGAAAAGGACTGATTTGTCTGGCATCAGTGGGAGTGGATGTGCCTAATCCTCTAGAGACTTGATGCACCAGGGAAGAGGTATGCCAGGAGGAAGAAGGAGCACCCTCTCAGAGGCAAATAAAGGTTGGGGAATAGTGTAAAGAACTCTAGGATGGGGTAACACTTAGCATGTAAATAAGTATAATGATTAATTAAAATTAAATAAAAATAATCTTTTTTACCTGGAATCTAACCCAAATTTAAGATCATGCAAAAACAAGCTGGCATAATTGAAGACACTGGGGATTGGGCTTGAAATAGAAGTTGGAGCCATATTGTAGAGAATAGAGGATGAAGAAAAAGACAGAAAATTGGTGGAAGGGCACTGGACCCTGAAGCATGAAGAGGAAAGAAGAAGGCCACAGTAGGCACAGCAGAGGCAAGAGTAGCAAAGAGATGTGGGGGTGAGAGGATGGCAGTTTTAGAGATTATCTCTGTATGTAGTAAGGTTCTAGTTGGTGCTCTTCACTGCCTCAAGGACTGCAATCTGTGACAACCAGAACATCTTTACACCAGCACTAGCCCAGCTAACTTTGATAATCTCTCTTTTTAAGAAGCCCACCAGCAAGGAGGGGACAACTGCAACAGAAGGAGTTGTCATCCCAATTTCAGTGGCATCTTAGTTTTATAGAATAATAAATCTTCTCAGTTAGCAATCACTGTACAGACTTAGATGTGAAGGAAAACTCTTCACTGAAAAGTCTGGTTGGCAGTAGCTAATGACTAATTAAGAGTCAGCCTTGAATACATTTTTCTAGCTTATAAATACCTTGGCTTGTGCATTTTACAAATGCTGTTATCCTTAAAACCATAAGCTCCTGCCTTGTTTATACTTTGAACACTTTAAACAGAGAATACAAATCTGGCCACTTGGGCAGAGGGGGGATTTCCACAACAAGATATTGTGAGAATTATTTCCTAAGTATTCCAATGTTTGGTTTTTGTGGTTTGTTTGTTTTGTGAGTATTTGTCACCTAGGATCATCTGAACAGGTGACAAGATTATGATTTTCCTGGTAAGAATACAGGAGACTTAATGACAGACCAGAACTTAATGATAGATGTGAACCTTGAACTGCCCTTTAGACAATGTTTTCTTATGGAAATGGAACATAATGGTTGATCAGTCTTGGTGAATAAATAAAAATGTCTATATTTATATGTATGTATATAAATGTTTATATGTTATAAATATATATGTTTAGCATCCTAAATTTATTTTATCTGTCAAAGGCCTCTTTAGCATATGGCTTATCTTCAGAATATTACAGATAGGGGGAAGCAATGACTTCTTACCTGAATTCTGCATTGTGTGATTTAAAGTCCCCTAAGCAAGTCTATTAACATCAGTTCTATTACTTTGAGCTTCTTCGGCCTCCACAACTCTCAGAGAGGACATACCATTCAGAGCACAACCTCAGAAAGACCCACTTTACATATAACCCAAGCAGCCAATGGGATCCCTAGTCATTCACTTAGCAGATAGTCTGGGGTGAGGTAGAGTTGCCATCAATTTTATTGCCTCTGCTCTGCCACCTAGGCTAAAATACAACTTTCTGACAGATATTTATTATTTTATTTTGGATATTATATCTATTTACACTTCAAATGTTATCCCTTTTCCTGGCTTCCCCTCTGGAAAACCCCTATTCCATCTCCCTTCCCACTGCTTCTATGAGGGTGCTCCCCTACCCACCCACCCAGCTATGTATTGTTTGTTCATTTTTATACAATATAATATTTTATTTGAATTTTAAAATCATACATGCATGCAATGTATTTTAAATCACCCTGGTTCCTCCCTCCAACTCCTTTTAGATAACTTCCATGTATTTTAGGCTCCCAAATAAGGGTGTATGTGGCAAGTTCCATCAGAGTCTGGAGACATAGCAGGAACGAAACCTCTAAACAAAGGTGATTCTCCCTCTCTTATACCCATGTCAAAATTTACTTAGACATGGATAGGGACTGATGTTTTCCTCCTTCATTTATTCTGGGATGTTGATATTCTGTTATCCTGTGCAGGCAACTATATCTGCTATGGGTCCATGTGTTCAGTGCTCTTGTCAGCTCCAGAAAAAGTTTTGCCCAGGCACTATACCTTTTCTGGATCTTACAAACATTCCGCCCGCCTTTCCTTGATGGTCTTTCTACATATTTTAATCTTGTGGAAAACAGAGATAAACTTGTAGAAGTCGATTCTCTTTTTCCATCATATGATCTAGGGTATTGAACTCTGGCTATCAGAACTAATAGCAAATAACTTTACTAAGTGAACCATCTCACTTGGCTACCTCATTATTGTCTTTAAAACTTGGGACTGATGATATGACTCAATAGCTCAATGTGTAAGTGAGCTATGACCTGAGCCTAATCACCTAACATCATTTTTTTTCAGTCAGCATGAAGAAAGTGGTTCATTAGCACATGGAATTTTAAACTCTACACATGGCTGTTGAATTGGCACATGCACACACATAGAAGTAGATAAGTGTAAAGTAATTTAGTCAAACATAATCTAAGAAAACATTAGAATGTGAAATAAATTTTATAAGGCATACAATGCATTTCAGAGTTCTCAATGTATAACAAAGCTATACATATAGGTTAGGAACAGTATCTAAGAAATGTTAGGAAGAAACCAGGGTATGATGCTGGAGATACAGTTCAGTAGAATAAAGATTGATGTCATGTTCCCTGATTAGGTTTCAATGAGCAGCTCTGAAGGAAAAAGGAATGATTTTCAATATTTGTGACAAAATGTATTTACATACAAAGACATGTCATGATCTACTCATGTTTCTAAAGCTTTGAAATGCCCATGTAAAATGTAAACAAACTGTGTCTTGAAGATGGGATCACTAGCACTGTTTCCTCTGGACATCATTATTTATGTGTTCTAGGTTGTTCATAAAATATACCAAAAACATATAAAAAGAAATATCCCAAACAACACTGCCATGAAAAATTTTACTAAAACTTTACAGAACGACAAAGAAGTACATGTCTCCAAACAAATCCATAGTTTTTTACATTAGTATATTGTAACACTTGACAAAATGTTAAAATATGGGAGAATCTTGGGGAGGAGAGTATAGTTGGAGGAAATTGGTAACTGGGCACAGTTCTTTGGGAGCTGTATCTCATCTTGGTCACCCCCTATTTTACTCAGCTATGCCTCCCACAGGCCATGACTATAAAAGCTTTGTTCTACCGTGTCCTTCCATCATGATGGAGGAAATCTCAAAATCATGACATAAATTTAACCCTTCCTGTTTTCATTGTTCTACTCAGCTCAAAGCAGTAAGATTCTACCTAACATATGCCCAATGTTGTATGGATAATAATGAAGTAAGAAGCTGAAGCTCTTGGTTGCTGGCCAGCATGGTGGAAAGCATCACTGAAGTGAAGTTCCACTAATGTCTGCCATATGCCCTGGGAAACAAGTCTGTAGTTGAAGTATTTGTCAGTCAGGACACATGTGGTACACAAATATAACAATCAGTAGAGGAGTTGGTGTGCTATATATCAGTCAATACTGAAAGGATAGAGGAAAAAATGAAGGAATTCAGAATTCTAGACATGGAAATAATATAACAACAGTCAGCATATTGACATCTAATGCTAAATCAAAGCAGGTGCCAGGATGTTACCAGTGCTGGACATTGATGGTCCAATGTTAGTAGGCTACAGGGAAGGCATGAAGGCTCCTAAGTAGAACAGGACAAGCAAGGGTCAGGTCTTTAAAGCTTGTTACAGAGAGAGTGTGTATCACATCAAGAATAATGAACATAAAATGGTCCCTTAGAAATTGTAGAGTTGAAGCAATGATCAGAACATGTCTGGTACACACCACTAAAATATTTACCTGCAGAGGAAGAGTCAAAACACATATGTTTTGGAATGAAGCAGTGTCATGCTCAATTAGAAGATTCAGCATCCCATGTAATTTGTCAGACATTCACCAGGGGATAATCTTACATACAGGTAGTTCTCTATTCTCAAATGTGCTAAGTGAAATTTTGCTCTACAAATCCTTTCATCCCTGATTATTTTCACAGACAAATACCTTAGTATCATCAAAAGAACTTTCAAGTGGTGTGGGAGTTTTTATATTAATTGATTTATTTGTCTGAATTACCATATTTGTCAACCAATACCATAAGGTAAACCTTTTTCTACTTTAATACAAAACCACATTTTCACACCCACCATCTTTGCTCATGAATCTGGGTAAGGCTGAATCCCTTAAAGGAAAGTGTGATCAACCTTAAGACTCAAAGAACTCACATACCCAAAGAGATTTTCAGTAGGACACACTTCTGGTCTTAGCTTCACACTTCCTAGTAGATCCAAAGTGTTTGCACTCAACACATAGCAGAGCTGTAAATACAAAACTAAGTTTAAGGGTTTTATTCAGTGTCAGTTTCAAGCACCATGATGTAGCTCTGAAGAAGAAATAATGACAAGGGCAAGGCTGGGCTGCTTGAACCAACCACACATGCTTGGACAGATCTTTCCATTTTCTAATTGTTATGGGCCCTGAAGGGAAGAGGAATAGCAATAGTGTCAACTCACCTGGATGCCTGGGAGCTCTCAGAGATTGAGAAACTAACAAAGAGCATACACCATGCATGTCCTGAACCAAAGCACCAGGCACATATATAACAAATGTGCAGCTCAATCTCCATGTGGTTCCCCCAAATTACTGGAGCAGGGGTTCTCCACTAAAATTATAGCCTGACTGTGGTATTCATTTACCAACAGGCTGCCATGTCCAACCACAGCAGGAGATGTACCTAATCCTTCAGAAACTTGTTAATACAGGGTTGGGGGATACCCAAATGACCTCATAATCTCAGGGTGGGTATGAATAGAGAAGAAACTGTGTGAAGGGGGACCAAGAGGAGGACAACGAAAGAAAGAAAGAAAGAAGGAAAGGAAGGAAGGAAGGAAAGGAGGGATGTAGGGAGAGAGGGAGGGAACAAAGAAGGGAGGGATGGAGGGAGGAAAGAGTGAGGGAGGGAGGAAGGAAGGAAAGAAGGAAGGAGGGAAGGGAGAAAGAAAGAAAGAAAGAAAGAAAGAAAGAAAGAAAGAAAAAAGAAAGAAAGAAAGAAAAAAGAAAGAAAGAAAAAAAGATCTTTTCTCATACAACTTTCAACTTACATTTAGGGCCATAAGAAATCAAACTGGAGATGAAAATGTTGCATTGTGAAGGAGGTGAAGAAAGGAGTAGACAAGTAACCTGAGGAATAACCAGGACCTTGAAAAGAAAAAAAGAGGAGGAAACGCAAAGGGCTTATAGTGTTCACATCAGAGGCAAGCGGTAAAGAGAAATGTATGAGTATGTGAATGAAAGATTCAAGGATCACATCTAAATGCAGTCAAGTCCTATCAATGGGAATAAAGGATTCAAGGATTATGTCTAAATGCAGTCAGGTCCAATCGCCTGGTGATCACCTTCCCAAAGCAAAACACACTGTAATAACAGTAGGTACATCCAAAGGAAAGGCCCTTAAATACTAGAATCTCACCTTGCAAGAATCCTACCAGCAAAAAGAGTCCTGACAGGAGCATCAGATGGTACATTCTAATTGCATTTGAGATACTAGGAGCAGAGTGCAACTGAACAGCCATTTTCTAATTGGATGTAAGGCCCACTCCAAAAAGAAATCATGCAAATTACTATTAACTAATCAAAACAATGTTACTGGCTATTTTGGAGATCCTAGGGATAAACTAATATTATTATTTCATTAAGAGATTATAGTAATAAAACACTCCCTAAGTTATTATGTTTCTACTAATAAATAATTACATCTCCCAACTCTTATAAGAGAAACTTGCTTTTGTGATAATTGGCAGTTAATACAGAGACATAAAACTGGTTAACTTTAAGAGAATAAGAAACTATTGGGAATGCAAGTGATCCATATATATAATACTTGTTACCTTATACGATTCAAGAATCATCATAGAAGTGTGAGAATGCTTGTAATCCAAGGATATTGGACGTAATCATCAAAACAGGGTTTTCCAGACATGACAGTGTCTTTGCACACAAGAACTCACAAAGAGTGTACATACATGCACAAGACAAAATTAATATATCCAAATTCTTAATAACTAGCTTTGCAATTGTTCATTGGTTTCTCATTTTTGTCTTCACAATTCTTAATTGAGAGAGGCATGGTGATGAATTCCTGGTGTCCCAGCTGGTCCTGGATGCTTCTGCTGTCTTGTGCCAATTTGGTGGAGGCCTGGCTGTTTCTGCTGGATTGTGTCACCACTGCTGTTTTGCATTTGTTATCCCGAATCTACTGAATTGGACTGCTGGTATCCTGACAGAGACTGCAATTGCCCCCAAGGAAGCCCTTCTAAACAGGTCCACATCCCCTTGTCCTTTTTACCATATTTCCTCCCTTAACATTTGGACAGCAGGCTAGAATGGGGTTGAAACATTTGAAAATCCTTATTAACAGAAGGTTTTGAAAAACTAAGCCTATATAGAAAGAAATTGAGGAAGATATCAGAAGGTAGAAGAATCTCCCATGCTGATGAATAAGTAAATGACCATCTTACAGAAAGCAATCTTCAGATTTCCTTAGGCATATACCCAAAATATACTCCACCATACCACAAAGACACTTGCTCAGCTATGTTCATTGCAGTTTTATTAATAATAGCCTGAAGCTAGAAATAATTTAGATGTCCCTCAAATGAAAAATGTATAAGAAAATGTGGTACTTAAACACAATGGAATACTATTCAACTATTAAAAACAAAGACATCCTGAATTTTGCAGGCAAATGGATGAAATTTGAGAATATATCCTGAATGAGGTAACCAAGTCCCAAAAGGATATGCATGGTATGTACTCACATATGAGTAGTGAACATTAGCCATAAAACATAGGATACCCATGCTACATTCTATAGACACAAAGAAGCTAAACAAGAAGGAAGGCACAAACAAGGATGCATGAATCTCACTTGGAAGGGGGAATAGAATAGTCAAAAAGGGCTATGGAAGGAGAGAAATGGGAGGGAGAGGGGAGAGTAAGGGAAATGGATGAGTTCAGGATCAGATGTGGGGAAGGATAGGGGAGGTGACCAGATGCTCATGAGATTGAATGGAAGTCTGCAAGTGAACTGGGTGTATCTCCAGAACATGACAGAGATTTATATTAAGGGAGGCATTCAAGAATCAGTAGTGGTAACCTTAGCTGTGACTTACAACATCAGGGATATATAAGCTGATAATGCATCCTCCTATAGCCAAGCAGGAACTCTAGTGGAACAATAGAGACACCAGCCTACCATAAAAATTTTGTCACAAAATTTATCCTGTCTTTATGAAATGCAGTGGAAGGAGCATGGGGACTCTTATGGAAGAAAAGAGTGAACGATTGTGGGTCCTGAAGTGAACAGGAACTCCACAGGAAGACCAATAGAGCCAACTAACCTGGACCCTTGGGGTTCTCAGAAAATGAACCACCAACCAAAGACCATACTTGGGATGCAGCTAGGCCTCTCTGCACATATGTAGAAAATGTGCAGCTTGGTCTTCATGTGGATCTTGAACAACTGGAGAGGAGGCTATCCCAAAAGCTGTTGCCTGTGCATGGAATATGTTCTTCTAGCTGGCCTGCCTTGTCTCGCCTCAGTGGGAGAGAATGTGGCTAGCCTCACAGAGACTTGATATGCCACAATGGAATATGTGTGGGGCCTCCAACTACTCAGAGGAAATAGCAAGGTAGGGAAGGGGTGAAGGATTGCTCAAGAAGCTGTTCTGGAGTGAGGCTGTGCATGGGAATAAGTTAAAAATAGTTTACTATCATTCAAGTGTGTTTTGAATTATACTTCTTATGTAGGTTATCACATCTTGCCTATTTTTTTTTCTGTTTACTTTGTTCATGAATTACATGAAATTTAAAAAAGAACAATTTAATTATTTCTAACATCAAAAAATAGAAATAATCAATTTGTCTATTTAGCATCACTACAAGACAGTGCATCACTGCTGATCTATAGAAAATCTGCCCAATAGTGTATGCAAATGCCCAGGAATTGGTAGACTAATTTAATAATGATAGAAAAGGCATATCAACTGCAAAAAGCAATCCTGAGATGAGATTTCTGAAAGCCTTGCAATTCAGAATTATCCAACACATACCATGCAATATGATGTGTCATCTCCAGAATGTCACTTATATGCTTTTAGCCTTTCCTAAGGTTCCAGACATAAGGGATAACAATAATAAAATTCAAATAATATAATAAAATGGCCATCTTACAAACAGCAATATACATATCCAATATATTACCCATCATAAGTCTTCACAGAGTTTTAAATGACAACTTTCATCTTTACATGAGCAAACATACACAGAACAATCACCACAAATTTAAAAGAAAGAGTAGCTAAAAGCAATCCTGAATAACAAATTCTAGTAAACAAAGCAAAAGGAAATACAAAATACACATTTGAGGCAAAAAGCAAAATTTCTCCCAACAAAGGGAAATCCAAAGGGAAGGTGGGAGTAGTCCGGTGGAGGGGTATATACTTGGAGACAAGGAGTGGGAGGAGGGATTGTGAGTTTTCAGGGAGGGGGGAAATTGGGAAAGGTTTTTAGCATTTGAAATGTAAATAAAAATTATAATAAAAAATAACAGAAAAACCCCAATAGATCAAATTTCATGCAAATGTAATTCAAGGATGGGAGGGAGTCAAGCTCCATCTCTTACATGCAGATGAACTTGGCAGCATCAGCCATGTGTATTCTGGCTTTAAAGTCATTATGGATGTAGTAGTAAAGAGGTTGTGATATCTACCTTCATGGTTAAGTAGAGCAGTCGCCGACAAGTGTGTGGCATGGAAGAGACTGCCTAGAGGCCATGAAAAAGCATTTTGGGAAGCAAGGTAAGTAAAGCCTAGATTGTTTTGGTGTTCCCAGGATATTTGAAGGATCAGAACTATGTGATGTCTGCCAGGGATAGCCACATACAGTGACTAGTACCAGACCAAAAAGGAGTATGTTAAAGCCAACAGAGCTAAAACAGCAGAATCATCCAGGACCTTTAACATCAAAGGTCAAGGTGAGGACTTGGAGTTTTTTGTGCTAGGTTTTAGTCTTGCTTGTTCCAGAATTTCCTCATCATCTCTCAAGTCCTCCTTTTTGGAATGGTACTGTACATTCTGTGTATTTGGCCAGATGCAATTTGCTTTTAAATCTTATAGTTTGTCGCAATCAAGAGATTGCTCTCAGTCTTGGAGGAGACTTTGGAATTTTAAACTATGTTAAGACTGTGAAAAACTACAGGCATTTTAAAACTTGGATGAAATGCATTTTACATAGGCCATAAGCCTATGGGGCTAGAATGTGATGGTTTAAATGAGAATAGTTCTCATTGGCGCATTTATATTTGAACGTGTGGTCTCCAGTTGGTGGAACTCCTTGGAAATTATTAGGATATGTGGTCTTATGGAAGAAGATATGATATTATGAGCAGGGCTAAACATTAAAATGTCCTTGTCATCTTTTTTTAAATATTTATATGTTTGTTTGTTTATTATATGTAAGTACACAATAGCTGTCTGCAGACACTACAGTAGAGGGTGTCAGATCTTGTTACAGATAGTTGTGAGATACCATGTGGTTGCTGGGATTTGAACTCAGGACCATTGGAAGAGCAGTCAGAGCTCTTAACCACTGAGTCTTCTCTACAGCCCAGTCCTTGTCATCTAAGTTACCTCTTTCTGCTTCAAGCTTGTAGACTGAGATATGAGCTCTCCCCTACTACTCTAGTGTCATTTTTGCATGCCTGGTACCATGCTTGTCATAGAGGTGTCATGCTTGTTATGGAAACTATAACCCTCTGCAACCATGAGCCCAATATTAAATGTTTTATAAGTAGTCTTGGTTAATGGTATTTTTTCATTAGAAAAGAAACTAAGATAAGCCCACTATATATATAATTTTTTGTTATCATTCTCTCTCTCTCTATACACACACACACACACACACACACACACATGCACACACACAGACACACACACACACACACACACACATGTACATACACACATATGAAAACTGAGAGGTTAGACAAACTCCATCTTGGGTTCGGATTCTATCTTTGAGAACCTGATCTATGGTTGAACTTGAGTTAACCAACAAACTTTGACCTAGCAGTACTTTTCAAGTTACTCTCCAATAAGTCTGCATCTAATGCTTCACCCCCTAACAACCACCAGTCAGGAGAAAAGTAGAAGTTAACTTTATAGTTTGGCTTCAAGTACTAGTCAATTATTTAAAGGGAAACACAATTCCATAATAGCCCCCAATCAGATGTGTGCCAGGATAGAAACTATCTTGCTTGTTTTCTTGCCTCTATAAATGCTTGCTTGAAACTAGACTTCTTGGGGCTTCACTCTCTCATCCTGGTGCATTAGGGTTGGCAATGAGCCCAAGCTCAAGCTTGAATAAAAAGACCCTAGTGAGATCGCATTAGTATCATTTTCTTGATGGTGTTTTCAGGTTCACAAATAGGCACAACAAAAATTATGTTTAAAAGAAAAACACACATGAATTAAAAGTGGAAGGAAGAAAATGGCCTATTAGGCATTTACTGATGTAAAGAGAGCTAAATAACAATAATATTATCAAAATATTGATATCCTCTCTTAAAATAAAGGTTATTACTTAAAGACTAGGAAGGTCAATATGCCACAAAGACATGCAATCATAAATATTTGAGTAGTAACAGAATCTCAAATTTTTGTACAAATATAAAACCAATTATAATGAGAAGCAATACTATATTGATGAGGAAGATTATATGTGATTTTCTATTCATGACAGATTTACTTGCATATATTCCATAATGTATTGAGAAATATGTTTAGGTTTTGAGGTCATGTTTCTAGAGCTTTGGAAATAATTGATGATGTAAATTTTTTCCAATTATAAATATGGGGTTAAACCAAGAAGAACTCTCAATCCTGAACATCTATGCTCCAAATGCAAAAGCACCCTCATTCATAAAAGAAACTTCGCTCTTCTTATATTTGTTGAGGTCTGTCTTGTGACCAATTATATGGTCGATTTTAGAAAAGGTACCATGAGGTGCTGAGAAAAAGGTATATTCCTTTGCTTTAGGATAGAATGTTCTATATATATCTGTTAAATATAATTGGTCCAAAGCTTCAATTAGTTTCATTGTGTCCCTGTTTAGTTTCTGTTTTCCTGATTGGTCCATTGAGGAAAGTGCAGTGTTGAAATCACCCAAAATTAATGTGTTAGGTGCAATGTGTGCTTTGAGTTTCAATAAAGTTTCTTTTACGAAAGAGGGTGCCCTTGCATTTGGAGCATAGAAGTTCAGGATTGAGAGTTCTTCTTGTTGTATTTTTCCTTTGACCAGCAAGAAGTGTCCCTCACAGTCTCTTTTGATGACTTTGGATTGAAAGTCAATTTTATCTGATATTAAAATGGCTACTCCAGCTTGTTTCCTGGGACCATTTGCTTGTAAAATTGTCTTCCAGCCTTTTACTCTAAGGTAGTGTTTGTCTTTGACCCTGAGGTGTGTTTCCTGTAAGCAGCAAAATGTAGGGTCCTGTTTACATATCCAGTCAGTTAGTCTGTGTCTTTTTATTGGGGCATTAAGTCCATTGATATTAAGAGATATTAAGGAATAGTGATTGTTACTACCTATCATTTCTGACATTATTTTTTAAATTTGATTGCTTAACTTCTTTTGGGTTTGATGAAAGGTTACTATCTTGCTTTTTCCAGGGTGAAGTTTCCCTCCTTGTATTGGTGTTTTCCTCCTAATATCCTTTGTAGGGCTGGGTTTGTGGATAGATATTGGGTAAACTTGGTTTTGTCATAAAAAAATCTTAGTTTTTCCATCTACGGTGATTGAGAGTTTTGCTGGATATAGTAGTTTTGGCTGGCATTTGTGTTCTCTTAGAGTCTGCACGAGATCTGCCCAGGACCTTCTAGCCTTCAAGTCTTAGGTAAAAAGTCTGCTGTGATTCTGATAGGTCTTCTTTATATGTTACTTGGCCTTTTTCTCTTACTGCCTTTAATATTCTTTCTTTGTTTAGAACATTTGGTGTTTTGATTATTATGTGACGGGAAGTATTTCTGTTCTGGTCCAGTCTGTTTGGAGTTCTGTAGGCTTCTTGTATATTCATGCCTCCTATCAGATCACTATGGAGTAAAAGTGGTCTTCAATAGCAACAAAAACAACAGAAAACCCACATACACGTGGAAACTGAACAATATTCTACTCAATGATACCTTGGTCAAGGAAGAAATAAGGAAAGAAATTAAAGACTTTTTAGAACACAATGAAAATGAAGACACAACATACCCAAATCTATGGGACACAATGAAAGCAGTGCTAAGAGGAAAACTCATAGCTCTGAGTGCCTCCAAAAAGAAAATAGAGAGAGCATACATTATCAGCTTAATGACACACATGAAAGCCCTGGAACAAAAAGAAGCTATTTCACCCAGGAGGAGTAGAAGGCAGGAAATCATCAAACTCAGGGCCGAAATCAATCAAGTAGAAACAAAGAGAACCATACAAAGAATCAACAAAACCAGGAGCTGGTTCTTTGAGAAAATCAGCAAGATAGATAAACCCTTAGCCAGACTGACCAAAGGGCACAGAGAAAGTATCCAAATTAGCAGACTTAGAAATGAAAAGGGAGATATAACAATGGAAACTGAGGAAATCCAAAAAAATCATCAGATCCTACTCAACACAACTGGAGGATCTGGAGGAAATGGACAATTTCCTTGACAGATACCAAATACCAAAATTAAATCAGGACCAACTAGACCATCTAAACAGTCCCATAATGCCTAAAGAAATAGAAGGAGTCATAGAAAGTCTTCCAACCAAAAAAAGCACAGGACCAGATGGTTTCAGTGCAGAATTCTATCAGACCTTCAAAGAAGAGTTAACATCAATACTCTTCAAACTATTCCACAAAATAGAAACAGAAGGAACACTACCCAATTCCTTCTACGAAGCCACAATTAGGCTGACACCAAAACCACACAAAGATCCAAAAAAGAAAGAGAACTTCAGACCAATTTTCCTTATGAACATTGATGAAAAAATACTCAATAAAATTCTTGCCAACCGAATCCAAGAGCACATCAAAACGATCATCCACCATGATCAAGTAGTCTTTATCCCGGGAATGCAGGGTTGGTTCAATATACGGAAATCCATCAATGCAATCCACTACATAAACAAACTCAAAGAAAAAAACCACATGGTCATTTCATTGGATGCTGAAAAAGCATTTGACAAAATTCAGCATCCGTTCATGCTTAAAGTCTTGGAGAAAACAGGAATTCAAGGCCCATACCTAAACATAGTAAAAGCAAAATACAGCAAACTGGTAGACAGCATCAAACTAAATGGAGAGACACTTGAAGCAATCCCACTGAAATCAGGGACCAGACAAGGCTGCCCCCTTTCTCCTTGTCTTTTCAATATTGTACTTGAGGTACTAGCTTGGGCAATTCGACAACATAAGGAGGTCAAAGGGATACAAATCAGAAAAGAAGAAGTCAAACTATCATTATTTGCAGACAACATGATAGTCTACCTAAGTGACCCAAAAAACTCCACTAGAGAACTCCTACAGCTGATAAACAACTTCAGCAAAGTGGCAGGTTATAAAATCAACTCAAGCAAATCAGTGGCCTTCCTATACTCAAAGGATAAGCAGGCTGAGAAAGAAATTAGGGAAATGACCCCTTCACAATAGCCACAAACAGTATAAAGTATCTTGGGGTGACTCTTACCAAACATGTGAAAGATCTGTATGACAAGAACTTCAAGACTCTGAAGAAGGAAATGGAAGAAGACCACAAAAAAATGGGAAAACCTCCCATGCTCATGGATCAGTAGAATCAATATAGTTAAAATGGCCATTTTGCCAAAAGCAATATACAGATTCAATGCAATACCCATCAAAATCCCAACTCAATTCTTCACAGAGTTAGAAAGAGCAATTCTCAAATTCATCTGGAACAACAAAAAACCCAGGATAGCTAAAACTATTCTCAGCAACAAAAGAAAGTCTGGGGGAATCAGTATCCCTGACCTCAAGCAATACTACAGAGCAATAGTGTTAAAAACTGCATGGTATTGATACAGTGACAGGCAGGAGGATCAATGGAACAGGATTGAAGATCCAGAAATGAACCAACACACCTATGGCCACTTGATCCTCAACCAAGTTGCTGAAAACATCCAATGGAAAAAAGATAGCCTTTTCAACAAATGGTGCTGGTTCAACTGGAGATCAGCATGCAGAAAAATGCGAATTGATCCATCCTTCTCTCCTTGTACTAAGCTCAAATCCAAATGGATCAAGGACCTCCACATAAAGCCAGACACTCTGAAGCTAATAGAAAAGAAACTTGGGAAGACCCTTGAGGACATCGGTACAGGGAGAAAGTTTATGAACAGAACACCAATAGCATATGCTCTAAGATCAAGAATTGACAAATGGGACCTCATAAAATTACAAAGTTTCTGTTAGGCAAAGGACACCATCAAGAAGACAAATCGGCAACCAACAAATTGGGAAAAGATCTTCACCAATCCTACATCAGATAGAGGGCTAATATCCAATATATATAAAGAACTCAAGAAGTTAGACTCCAGAAAACCGAACACCCCTATTAAAAATGGGGTACAGAGTTAAACAAAGAATTCTCACCTGAAGAACTTCGGATGGCAGAGAAGCATCTTAAAAAATGCTCAACTTCATTAGTCATTAGGGAAATGCAAATCAAAACATCCCTGAGATTTCACCTTACACCAGTCAGAATGGCTAAGATTAAAAATTCAGGAGACAACCGGTGTTGGAGAGGGTGTGGAGAAGGAGGAACACTCCTCCACTCCTCGTGGGGTTGCAAATTGGTACAACCACTCTGGAAATCAGTCTGGCGGTTCCTTCGAAAACTGGGCACCTCACTTCCAGAATATCCTGCTATACCATTCCTGGGCATATACCCAGAGGATTCCCCACCATGTAATAAGGATACATGCTCTACTATGTTCATAGCAGCCCTATTTATAATTGCCAGATGCTGGAAAGAACCCAGGTATCCCTCAACAGAAGAGTGGATGCAAAAAATGTGGTATATCTACACATTGGAGTACTATTCAGCCATTAGAAACAATGAATTCATGAAATTTTAGGCAAATGGATGGAGCTAGAGAACATCATACTAAGTGAGGTAACCCAGACTCAAAAGGTGAATCATGGTATGCACTCACTAATAAGTGGATATTAACCTAGAAAACTGGAATACCCAAAACATAATCCACACATCAAATGAGATACAAGAAGAAAGGAGGAGTGGCCCCTTGTCTGGAAAGACTCAGTTAAGCAGTATTCGACAAAACTAGAATGGGGAAGTGGGAAGGGGTGGGTGGGAGGACAGGGGGAGAAAAGGGGGCTTACGGGACTTTCGGGGAGTGGGGGGCTAGAAAAAGGGAAATCATTTGAAATGTAAATAAAAAATTATATTGAATAAAAAAAAAAAAGAAACTTTGCTAAAGCTCAAAGCACAAATTTCACCTAACACAATAAAGGTGGGTGACTTCAACATCCCCCTCTCCTCAATGGACCAATCAGGAAAACAGAAACTAAACAGGGACACAGTGAAACTAATTGAAGCTTTGAAACAATTAGATTTAACACACACACATACATATATATAACATTTCACCCTAAAGCAAAAGAATATACCTTTTTCTCAGCACCTCACAGTACCTTCTCCAAAATAGATCATATAATTGGTCACAAGACAGAACTCAACAAATATAAGAAGTTCAAAATTATCCCATGCCTCCTATCAGATTACTATGGATTAAAAGTGGTCTTCAATAGAAACAAAATCAACAAAAAGTCCACATACACATGGAAACTGAACAATACTCTACTCAATGAAACCTTGGTCAAGAAAAAAATACAGAAAGTAATCAAAGACTTCTTAGAATGTAATGAAATGGAAGACACAACATACCAAAATCTATGGGACACAATGAAAGCAGTGCTAAGAGGAAACTCAAAGCCCTGAGTGCCTCCAAAAAGAAAATGGAGAGAGCATACACTAGCAGCTTAATGACACACCTGAAAGCCCTGGAACAAAAAGAAGCTAATTCACCCAGGAGGAGTAGAAATCAAGAAATCATCAAACTCAGGGCTGAAAGCAAGCAAGTAGAAACAAAGAGAACCATACAAAGAATCAACAAAACCAGGAGCTGGTTCTTTGAAAAAATCAAAAAGATAGATAAACCCTTAGCCAGAGTAACCCATGGGCACAGAGACAGTGTCCATATTTACAAAATTAGAAATGAAAAGGGAGATATAACAAAAGAAACTGAGGAAATTCAAAAAATCATAAGATCCTACTACAAAAGCCTATACTCAACACAACTGGAGAATCTGGAGAAAATGGATAGTTTCCTGGATAGATATCAAACACCAAAATCAAATCAGGATCAAATAGAACATCTAAACAGTCCCATAACCCCTAAAGAAATAAAAGGGACCATAGAACGTCTCACCACCAAAAAAAAGCACAGGACCATATGGTTTTAGTGCAGAATTCTATCAGACCTTCAAAAAAGACCTAACACCAGTACTCTTCAAACTATTCCACAAAATCGAAACAGAAGGAAGACTACCCAACTCGCTCTACGAAGCCACAATTATGCTGATACCAAAGCCACACAAAGATCCAACAAAGAAAGAGAACTTAAGGCCAATTTCCCTTATGAATATCGATGCAAAAATACTCAATAAAAATCTTGCCAATCAAATCCAAGGACATATAAAAACGATCATCCACCATGATCAAGTAGGCTTCATTCCAGGGATGCAGGGATGGTTCAATATAAGAAAATCCATCAATGCAATCCACTACATAAACAAACTCAAATAAAGAAAGCACATGATCATTACATTAAATGCTAAAAATGTATTTGACACAATTCAACATCCTTTCATGATAAAAGTCTTGGAAAGTACAGGAATTCAAGGCCCATACCTTAACATAGTCAAAGCAATATACATCAAACTGGTAGCCAACATCAAACTAAATGGAGAGAAACTTGAAGCAATCCCACTAAAATCAGGGACTAGACAAGGTTGCCCTCTCTCTCCATATATTTTCAATACAGTACTTGAAGTTCTTGCTAGAGCAATTAGACAACATAAGGAGGTCAAAGGGATACAAATTGGAAAGGAAAAAAAATCAAATTATCACTATTTGCAAGTGATATGATAGTATACTTAACTGACACAAAAAACTCCACCAAGAACTTGTACAAAAATTCTACAATTTGATGAACAACTTCAGCAAATTGGATGGTTATAAAATCAACTCAAGCTAATCAGTAGCCTTCCCATATTCAAAGGATAAACAGGCTGAGAGTGAAGTTAGGGAAATGATACCCTTCATAATAGCCACAAACAATATAAAGTATCTTGGTGTGTCTCTAATCTAACAAATAAAAGATCTGTATGAGAAAAACTTTAGGTCTCTGAAGAAGGAAATCGAAGAAGACCTCAGAAAATGGAAAAATCCCCTATGCTCTTGGATTGGCAGTGTTAATATAGTTAAAATGGCCATCTTGCCAAAAGCAATATACAGATTCAACACAATCCCCATCAAAATCCCAACTCAGTTCTTCTTAGAATTAGAAAAAGCAACTCTCAAATTCATCTGGAATAACAAAAAACCCAGGATAGCTAATAATTTCTCAACAGTTAAAGAGCTTCTGGGGGAATTATTATACCAGACCTCAAGCAATACTACAGTGGAATAGTGTTAAAAACTGCATGGTATTGGCACAGCAACAAGCAGGTGTACAAATGGAATAGAATTGAAGACCCAAAAATGAACCCACACACCTTTGGTCACTTGATCTTCGACAAAGGAGCCGAAAGCATCCAGTGGAAAAGATAGCTTCTTCAACAAATGGTCCTGGTTCATATGAAGGTTAGCATGCAGAAGATTGTGAATTGATAAATTCTTATCTCCTTGTACTAAGCTCAACTCCAACTGGATCAAGGACCTCCACATATAACCAGACATACTGAAACTAATAGAAAAGAATCTGGGGAACACGCTTGAGGACATTGGCACAGGGGAAAAGTTTCTGAACAGAACACCAATAGCTTATGTTCTAAGATCAAGAATTGACAAATGGGACCTCATAAAATTACAAAGTTTCTGTAAGGCAAAGGACACTGTCAAAAGGACAAAATGGCAACCAACAAACTTGGAAAAGCTCTTCACCAACCCTACATCAGATAGAGGGCTAATATTCAATATATACAAAAACCTCAAGAAGTTAGACCACAGGGAACCAAATAACCCTATTGAAAAATGGGGTGCAGATCTAAATAAAGAATTTTCACCTAAAGAAAAGCTCAAGATCATTAGTCTTTAGGGAAATGCAAATCAAAACAACCCCGAGATTTCCCCTCACACCAATCAGAATGGCTAAGGTTAAAAACTAAGGAGACAGCAGGTGTTGGTAAGGATGTGGAGAAAGAGAAACACTCCTCCACTGCTGGTGGGATTGCAAGATGGTACAACCATTCTGGAAATCAGTCTGGTGGTTCCTCAGAAAACTGAACATGACACTACCGGAGGACCCTGATATACCACTCCTGGGCATATACCCAGAGGATTCCCTGGAATGCGATAAGGACACATACTCCACTATGTTCATAGCAGCCTTATTTATAATAGCCAGAAGCTGGAAATAACCCATATGTCCCTCAATGGAAGAATGGATACAGAAAATGTGGTATATTTACACAATGTAATACTACTCAGCAATTAAAAACAACGAATTCATGAAATTTGTAGGCAACTGTTTGGAACTAGAAAATATCATCCTAAGTGAGGTAACCCAATCACAAAAGAATATAAGTGGATATTAACTAGCCCAGAAGCTATGAATACCCAAGACACAAGTAGCATATCAAATGACTCCCATGAAGAAGTAAGGAGAGGGCCCTGATCCTGGAAAGGCCTGTTCTAGAATTTTAGGGGAGTAACAGGACAGAGAAAAAGGAGGGAGGTGATTGGAGAATGAGTGTATAGAAGGCTTATGGGACATATGGGTTGGGGGAAACTGGGAAAGGGGAAAGCGTTTGGAATATAAACAAAGAATTTCGAAAATAAAAATGGAAAAAAAGAAACAAACAGGTAATGGATATACTAAAATCCAAGAAAATAGACTTTAACACAAACTTAATCAGGTGAGACAGGAAAAGACTCAGTAAAGAAAAAATACACAGAGGGATTGTTACCAATCTAAACATTTATGAATGAGACACAAGGCAAAAAAATAGCCAGAGACAAAACATAATAATAGAGATATATTGGCATCAAATAATTTCATAAATCAAATTGATTTAAAAAATCCTGCAGAATATTCCACGTCAACACTAAACAATATACTTTATTCTCAGCAGCTGATGAAATTATCTTAAAAGTTGATCACATATGGTGTCAGAAATTAACTCTTAACATATATATTTGTGTGTGTGTATGTGTGTTTGTGTGTAAAGAAATATCCTGAATTATATCTGATCACCTTGAGTTAAAACTGGATATCAACAACAACAAAATAAGAGAAAGTATATAAAATAAAACTGAAAATTAAAAAAACTCAGCACAGAATGAAAAATGGGTCAAGTCCAAAATCAAGAAGGAACTAAAAACTTTTCAAAATTGAATGAAAATGGCAGTACAATATATCCAAACATATGAGACACAAGAAAGGCAGTTCTAAGAGGCAAGCTCACAGCACTAATCACCTAAATAAAAAACTATAGTGACCTTATATTCATAATTTAATAACTTAATAGCTCTAGAAAAACTAGAAGAATAATATGACAAAAAGTCAATGTAACAAAGTTAAACTCATAGATAAAATGAATGAAATAAAAACAAAAATACAAAGAATTATGAAGTAGAGAGATGATTCTTTGTGAAAATCAACAAGATTGACAAACCCTTAGTCAAGTTAGGAAAGATATAGAAAGAAGATCTAAATAAATAAAATTAGATAAACTATCATATCATCTGCAAATAATGATAGTTTGACTTGTTCCTTTCCAATTTATATCCCTTTGACCTCCTCATGTTGTCTAATTGCCCGAGTTAGTACCTCAAGTACAATATTGAAAAGATAAGTAGAAAGTGGGCAGCCCTGTCTAGTCCCTGATTTTAGTGGGATTGCTTCAAGTTTCTCTCCATTTAGTTTGATGCTGGCTACTGGTTTGCTGTATATTGCTTTTACTATGTTTAAGTATGGGCCTTGAATTCCTGTTCTTTCCAAGACTTTAAGCATGAAAGGATGCTGAATTTTGTCAAATGCTTTTTCAGCATCCAATGAAATGACCATGTGGTTTTTTTTCTTTGAGTTTGGTTATGTAGTGGATTGCATTGATGGATTTCCTTATATTGAACCAACCCTGCATCCCTGGGATAAAGCCTACTTGATCATGGTGGATCATCGTTTTGATGTGTTCTTGGATTCCGTTGGCAAGAATTATATTGAGTATTTTTGCATCGATGTTCATAAGGAAAATTGGTCTGAAGTTTGCTTTCTTTGTTGGATCTTTGTGTGGTTTTGGTATCAGCGTAATTGTGGATTCGTAGAAGGAATTGGGTAGGGTTCCTTCTGTTTCTATTTTGTGGAATAGTTTGAAGAGTATTGGTGTTAGGTCTTCTTTGAAGGTCTGATAGAATTCTGCACTGAAACCATCTGGTCCTGTGCTTTTTTTGGTTGGAAGACTTTCTATAACCACTTCTATTTCTTTAGGGATTATGGGACTGTCTAGATGGTCTATTTGGTCCTGATTTAATTTTGGTATTTGGTATCTATCTAGGAAATTGTCCATTTCCTTCAGATTCTCCAGTTGTGTTGAGTATAGGCTTTTGTAGTAGGATCTGATGATTTTTTGGATTTCCTCAGTTTCTGTTGTAATATCTCTCTTTTCATTTCTAATTTTGTTAATTTGGATACTTTCTCTGTGCCCTTTGGTCAGTCTGCTAAGGGTTTATCTATCTTGTTGATTTTCTCAAAGAACCAGCTTCTGGACTCGTTGATTCTTTGTATCGTTCTCTTTGTTTCCACTTGATTGATTTCAGCCCTGAGTTTGATGATTTCCTGTCTTCTACTCCTCCTGGGTGAAATAGCTTCTTTTTGTTCCAGGGCTTTCAGGTGTGTCGTTAAGCTGCTAGTATATGCTCTCTCCATTTTCTTTTTGGAGGCACTCAGGGCTATGAGTTTTCCTCTTAGCACTGCTTTCCTTGTGTCCCAAAGATTTGGGTATGCTGTGCCTTCATTTTCATTAAGTTCTTCTAAAAAGTCTCTGATTTCTTTCTTTATTTCTTATTTGGCCAAGGTTTCATTGAGTAAAGTATTGTTCAGTCTCCATGTGGATGTGGGCTTTCTGTTATTCTTGTTGCTATTGAAAACCATTCTTACACCATAGTGATCTGATAGGAGGCATGGGATTAGTTCGATCTTCTTGTATTTGTTGAGGTCTGTCTTGTGACCAATTATATGGTCGATTTTGGAGAAGGTACCATGAGGTGCTGAGAAAAAGGTATATTCTTTTGCTTTATGGTGAAATGTTCTATAAATATCAGTCAAATCCAATTGGTCCAAAGCTTCAATTAGTTTTACTGTGTCCCTGTTTAGTTTCTGTTTTCCTGATCGGTCCATTGAGGAGAGTGGAGTGTTGAAGTCCCCACAATTATTGTCTTAGGTGAAATGTGTGCTATGAGTTTTAGTAAAGTTTCTTTTACGAATGAGGGTGCCCTTGCATTTGGCACATAGATGTTCAGAATAGAAAGTTCTTCTTGGTGGATTTTTCCTTTGACCAGCATAAGTTTCCATCAGTGTCTCTTTTGATGACTTTAGGTTGAAAGTCAATTTTATCTGATATTAGAATGGTTACTCCGGCTCGTTTCCTGAGACCATTGACTTGTAAAATTGTCTTCCAGCCTTTTACTCTAAGGTAGTGTTTGTCTTTGACCCTGAGGTGTGTTTCCTCTATGCAGCAAAATCTGTATATTGCTGTTGGCAAAATGGCCATTTTAACTATATTAATTCTGCCAATCCATGAGCATGGGAGGTTTGTCCATTTTTTTGAGGTCTTCTTCCATTTCCTTCTTCATAGACTTGAAGTTCTTGTCATACAGATCTTTCACATGTTTGGTAAGAGTAACCCCAAGGGACTTTATAAAGTTTGTGGATATTGTGAAGGGGTTCATTTCCCTAATTTCTTTCTCAGCCTGCTTAACCTTTGAGTATAGGAAGGCTACTGATTTGCTTGAGTTGATTTTATGACCTGCCACTTTGCTGAAGTTGTTTATCAGCTGTAGGAGTTTTCTAGTGGAGTTTTTTGGGTCACTTAGGTAGACTATCATATCATCTGCAAATAATGATAGTTTGACTTCTTCCTTTCCAACTTGTATTCCTTTGACCTCCTTATGTTGTCAAAAGCAATATACAGATTCAACGCAATACCCATCAAAATCCCAACTCAGTTCTTCACAGAGTTAGAAAGAGCAATCTTCAATTCATCTGGAATAACAAAAAACCCAGGATAGCTAAAACTATTCTCAGCAACAAAAGAAATTCTGGGGGCATCAGTATCCCTGACCTCAAGCAATACTACAGAGCAATAGTGTTAAAAATTGCATGGTATTGGTACAGCGACAGGTAGGTGGATCAATGGAACAGGATTAAAGATCCAGAAATAAACCCACACACCTATGGCCACTTGATCCTCAGCAAAGGGGTGGAAAGCATCCAATGGAAAAAAGATAGCCTTTTCAACAAATGGTGCTGGGTAAACTGGAGGTCAGCATGTAGAAGAATGGGAATTGATCTATCCTTGTCTCCTTGTACTAACCTCAACTCTAAATGGATCAAGGACCTCCACATAAAGCCAGACACTCTGAAGCTAATAGAAAAGAAACTGGGGAAGACCCTTGAGGACATCGGTACAGGGGGAAAGTTCCTTAACAGAACACCAATAGCTTATGCTCAAAGATCAAGAATTTACAAATGGGACCTCATAAAATTACAAAGTTTCTGCAGGGCAAAGGACACCATCAAAAGGACAAATCGGCAACCAACAAATTGGGAAAAGATCTTCACCAACCCTCCATCAGATAGAGGGCTAATATCCAATATATATTAAAAACTCAAGAAGTTAGACTCCAGCAAACCAAATAACCCTATTACAAAATGGAGTACAGAGTTAAACAAAGAATTTTTACCTGAAGAACTTCGGATGGCAGAGAAGTATCTTAAAAAATGCTCAACTTCATTAGTCATTAGGGAAATGCAAATCAAAACAACCCTGAGATTTCACCTTATACCAGTCAGAATGGCTAAGATTAAAAATTCAGGAGACACATATGTTGGTGAGGATGTGGAGAAAGAGGAACACTCCTTCACTGTTGTTAGGGTTGAAAATTGGTACGACCACTCTGGAAATCAGTCTGGCGGTTCCTCCGAAACCTGGGCGCCTCACTTCCAGAATATCCTGCTATACCACTTTTGGGCATATACCCAGAAGATTCCCCAGCATGTAATAAGGATACATGTTCCACTATGTTCATAGCAGCCCTATTTATAATTGCCAGAAGCTGGAAAGAAGCCAGATATCCCTCAATAGAAGAGTGATTGCAAAAAATGTGGTATATATACACAATGGAGTACTATTCAGCCATTAGAAACAATGAATTCATGAAATTCTTAGGCAAATGGATGGTCCTGGAGAACATCATACTAAGTGAGGTAACCCAGACTCAAAAGATGAATTATGATATGCACTCACTATTAAGTGGTTGATTACCTAGAAAACTGGAATACCCAAAACATAATCCACACATCAAATGAGGTACAAGAAGAACGGAGGAGTGGCCCCTTGTTCTGGAAAGACTCAGTGAAGCAGTATAGGGCATAATCAGAACAGGGAAGTGGGAAGGGTTGGGTGGGAAAACAGGGGGAGGGAAGGGGGCTGATGGGACATTCGGGGAGTATGGGTCCAGAAAAGGGGAAATCATTTGAAATGTAAATAAAAAATATATCAATAAAAAATGTCTATGCAAAAAAAAAATAAAATTGGAGATGTAAAGAGGGCTATTATAACAGATACCTAGGAAACTCAAAGAATCATAAGGACATTCTTTAAAAATCTGTTTCTGTCAATCTGGAAATTCTTAAAAAATAGGTGAATTTTTTTGATATTTATAACCTACCAAAATTAAACGATAACAGATACATGATTTTAATAGACTACTAACTCCTAATGAAACAGAAATCCTAATCAAATTATCATAAGCAAACAAACAAAAAAAAAGCCCAGAGCCAGATGAATTTAACACAGATTTCTCCCAAACCTTCAAAAAGCTAGCATAAATATTCTCCAAATTATTCTACAATATAAAAACTAAATGAATATTTCTTACTTGTTTTTATGGAGACCATGATAACAAAATACATAAAGACTCAATGACAAAAAAAGAAAGAAAGAAAATTATAAAGCAATATTTTTAGTGAATATAGATACAAAACTCTCAATAAATTCCTTTCCAACCAAATTCAAGAACATATTAAAATGATTATCTTCCCTGATCAACTTAACTTCTTCCCACAGATCCATAGATGGTTCAACATATAAAATTAGTGAACATAATATATTATATAAACATACTCTAATGCAAAATCAACATGTTCATCTCAGGAGATAAAGAAAAGGACTTTTTTGACAAAAAATATATCCTCATGATTACTTTCCTAATGAGACAACATAAAATACAACATAATAATGAAAACTCACATCAAGCTGTCAACCATTATCCTAAATGGAGAGAAACTCAAAGCATTCCACTAAAGTAAGGAACAAGACAAAGTGTGTCCACTATATTTACACCTCTTCAATACAGTACTTGAAGTCTTAGCCAGAGCAACATGACAACAGAAAGATACCAAGCTTCTTCAATAGGAAAGTAAGAAGTCAACGCATCCCTTGCAGTTGATATGAGTTCACAACACTAACAAACTCCACTGAACCAACCGATAAACACATTCAACAAGGTGGCAATATAGTAAAGTAGCCCACAAAATTCAGTAGCCTTTCTATATAAAATGACAACTATAATGAGAAAAATATAGAAATAGTACCTTCTACAACAGCCTCAAATATAACCTAGGATAATTCTAACCAAGTAAGTGAAAGATGAAGCTATACAAAGTATTATATATTTTTGTATATGAAAACCTCTAAGGCTCTGAGGATAGGAATTAAAGAAGATATCAGAAGATGGAAAGATCTCCATATTCATAGATTAGTAGGAGTAATATAATATCTTACCAAAAGCAATTGGCATTAAATTCCTGTACAATTCTTCACAGAAATCAAAAATACAACCTTAATCTTTATATAAAAACACAAAACTCTCAGGATAATTAAAAATACTTTGAATAATAAAAGAACTACTTTAGATATTATCATCATCATCCCAAATTTCATGCTGTATTGCAGAGTGCTAGCAAAAATACTGCATGATATTACCATATAAGTAGATATATTGATCAATAGAATTAAAATGAAGATCCCGAAATAACTCCACATACCTATGAATATTTTATTTTTGACAAAGAAGCAAAAATTACACAATGGAAAAATTACATAATATTCAAGAAATATTGTTCTTAAAACTGGATGGCTCATTGTAGAAGAGTGAAAATAGAACTAATCTAGCATATTGTATGAAACTTTTCTCTGAACACATAATGTTATTATGCCTTGTGTAGCAATTATCCATGTATTATTCAAATATTGAGGTCTGTGCCCTCTATCCATTTGGAGTCCTTATTCTAAGAATCTCCTATCTGAGTGTTGTAAACATTGCTTCCCAATTATTCCCTCATTGGTCAATAAAGATAACAGAACAGCCAATGACTGAGCAGGGGAAAGACTTCCTCCCAGTTGGTCGGGGAGGGGTCAGAGAGAGAAGAATGAGGATTTGCCACAGTGAGAGAAGCCAGGAGATACCATGATAAAACAACAGAAGCAGAGAAAACCCATAACATACAAGTATCTTTTGGATTTTGATGGGCCTGTAGCAAGCTTAGCTTTGATGATTAAAATAGAGGAATACTTCTCACTTGATGTGCCCGAATGCTTGTTAAATAAATACAATAATCCATGTTCAATTATTTGGGAGCTAGCTTCAATACGAAGAAATTTTCAATGAACATTTATAAATTTGCACTAATAGATCTCCAAGTGGATCAAGGACCTCAACATAAGACCAGATAAAACATGAAGCAACTTTGAATCACTGGCACAGGAATGTAGTTTCTAAACATGAAATTCAATAGAAGAGGTACTATAAAAAATGAATGAATGGGACCTAATAAAGTTGAAGTGCTGCATAGCATAATAATAATGATAATAATAATAATAATAATAATAATAATAATAATAATAATAAATTCAAGCAAAGTGGCAACTTACATAATAGGGTGAAATCTTTACCAATTATATATCTTTCTGATAGAGAAATAATATCTAGATTATATAAAAACATAAAAAACTTAACATCATGAAAACAACCCAATTAAAAAACTGATAGTTCTCTTAAACTGCAACACAAATGTCTGGGAAAACTCACAGAAATAATAAACAACCTAGCAATCAGTAAAATAGAAATTAAAACAACTTCAATATTCATCTTACCCTAGTTAAAATTGCAAAATCAATAAAACAAAAAGTAGTACATGCTGATGACAGTGTAGGGAAAGAGAATGGCATACTTGCTGGTAGGCGAGCAAACTGGTGTAATTGGTACTGCAATCAGTGTGAAGGTTCCCATTGAATCTGTGAGTCAATGTACCTTAACATCCAGCTATATTACTCTTTGACACATAGCCAAAGGATTCTACATCTGACTGTAGATATTTTTGCTCATCCATTTACATTACTGCCCTGTTTATTATAGTCAGAAATTGGAAAGAGTCTAGATGTTCATCAACTGATGAATGTATGAAATGTGGCACATTTACACAATATTTCTTGAGCTGTTACACAATTTGTATTGTTGGGCTGTTCGGAAAAAAATGAAACTGTGAAATTTGTTTGTGATGGATTGAGCGAGAAATAATCATTCTAAATGGGATACCTATATTTCAAAGAACAAATATTATGTTTTTTTCTCATATATGTGGATGTAAGCCTTTAAGATTTTATGTGTGCTACAATGAAAAGGACCTTTGTGGTTACATTCCCAGTAAAGAGGAAGAAGGTAGAAGAAGATATACCATGAAAGGTGGAAAATAATAGTTATAGAGAGATAGAAGTGAAACCAAAGATTAAATGGGAGGTATATGGAACCGAAGGGTTAAGCAGAAAATATTGGAGGAGCTGTCACTAAATGCCTTTTGGAAAATCTAATGAAAAATTACTATTCCATGAGTTTCCTAAAGCATATACATATATGAAAATGTAAATGGAGACATTTGAAAAGTAGACAATGACTTAGCTATACATTTTATGCCACCAAGGAAAACCTCATTGCAAGAGATTGGTGACATTTTGAGTCAGTAGCAAAATGATTCCCATAGAATTCCCTCCACCAACATCATGGACTATTACCAAGGCTATTAGTTGTTTTTCAGACCCCAATGGTAAGGTGCATTGCTGAAGACAGCACTTATGTCCTGGATGATGAAGAAATCTAGCTGTTGTCCAAATAGGAGCTTCAACTCTTATAGACTAGCATTTGTGTTGCTTAAAGGTACTGTTTACACTACTAAAGGAGAAAAGTATTCATTAATATCACCCATATATACATGCCATGACCTAGAACTTACCCTCTGTGTAGCAGAGAAGAGATAGAGTCATCATGAGCACTACGCTAACTTTTGTGACTAGATTCATGATGGATGATAGAAAGTGGATTGAGGTAGATGATACTCATTTGTTCCCTTTATAAAACTGGAGAACAGGAAGAATTCTCTAACATAAACATTTTTTTTCTGAGAAATCACAAATATGATCATGTGGGAAGTACAGGCTGCCCAATGCTTTTGCTACAGCTAAGTTAGATAGTGTCCATTCCTTATCTCATCTTCTGTGTGTGCACATTCATATGACATAGTTTTCTGGTCCTTCAGAAACTTCCCTATACACTATGTGAGAAAGAAATGATTATCTTAGAATTAAGAAGTGGGGAAACTATGAATCATGCTTCCAGAGAAGGTACATGAGACATGAAGGCTTCCCGTAAAACATATTGCAATGTTGGAAAATTGTCCAGTGTGAATCATAGGATAGGATTTTTGAGCCTAACTGTCTACATAACTCTTCCCAAGCTCCTGACTTCCAACACCTCCATCTTTACTCCTTAGGAATTTCTAGTGCTTATAATGCTGGAACTCTGAGAAATCTAAAGGTGCCCAGCAAATCTTAAAGTTGGGTAGTTGAAGGATAAAGGAAGAAATGAGGGGGTGTTTCTTCAGAGACATTTCCAGTGATATCCTTGGAATCTGAGCAGTTTCTGGGTATTTCCTGCCCTAACCCTTCTGAGATTAAAGTTAAGACCATATCTACACCACACTTAGTCTTGTCTTGCACAGCATTCCACTGTTTGCTCCAGGCAGATGAAATAGCCTGGTCCAATCTTCCTTCTGAGCCATTCAGCTTTATTCTAAAACAAACTTCTTCTTCTTCTTTTTTTTTTTTTTTTTTTTTTTTTTTTTTTTTTTGAGATAGCATTTCTCTGTATAGTCCTGGCTGTCCTGGAATTTACTCTGTAGACCAGGCTGGCCTCGAACTCAGAAATCCACCTGCCTCTGCCTCCCAGAGTGCTGGGATTACAGGTGTGAGCCACCACCACCTGGCTTTTTTCTTTCTTTCTTTTTTTATTTGATATATATTTTATTTACATTTCAAATTATTTACCCTTTCCTGGATCCTGCTGGTGGGACTTTAAGATGGTACAACAACTTTAGAAATCAGTCTGGCGGTTCCTCAGAAAACTGGACATGACACTTCCAGATTGTTGTGACTCTTGAACTGCCTTTTAGATGATGTTTTCTTATGGAAAGTGTACATAATGGTTGATCAGTCCTGGTGAATAAACATATATGTTTAGCATCCTAAATTTACTTTATCTGTCAAAGGCCTACTTAGCATATGGCTTATCTTCAGAATATTACAGATGGGGGAAGCAATGACTTCTTAACCGAATTCTGCATTGTTGATTTAATGTCACGTAAACAAGTCTATTAACATCAGTTCTATTACTTTGAGTTTCTTCTGCCTCCAGAAGTCTCAGAGAGGACATACCACTCAGAGCCCAACCTCAGCAAGGCCCACTTTACATATAACCCATGCAGCCAATGGGATCCCTAGTCATTCACGTAGCTGACAGTTGGGGTGAGGTAGAGTGCCAGATCCTCAATCACAATCATTTTGCTTGTCTATGCTCTGCCACCTAGTGGCCAAAATACATCTTTCTGACAGCTACTTTTGGATACTATATCTATTTACACTGCAAATGATAGCCCTTTTCCTGTTTTCCCCTCTGGAAAACCTCTATACCACCTCCCCTCCCACTGCTTCTATGAGGGTGCTCCCATACCCACCACCCAGCTATGTATTGTTTGTTCGTTTTTATACACTATAATATTTTTATTTGAATTTTAAAAGACATTCATGCATACAATGTTTTTTTTTCAATCACCCTGATTCCTCCTCCAATTCTTTTTAGATATCCTCCATGTATTTTAGGCTCCCAAATAAGGGTATATGTGGGGAATCCCATCAGAGCCTTGACGTGTAGCAGGAACAAAACCTCTAAACAAAAGTGATTCTCCCTCTCTTATACCCATGTCAATATTTACTTAGACATGAATAGGGACTATGGTTTTCCTCTTTCATTTATTCTGGGATGTTGATAGTCTGCTATCCTATGCAGGAAATTATAACTGCTATAGGTCCATGTGTTCAACGGTCTGGTCAGATCCAGAAGAACTTTTCCCCGGCACTATACCACTTCTGGATCTTGCAAACTTCCCACCCTCCTTTCCTTGATGATCACTGAGCCTAGGAAGGAGAGCATGTGATGTGGATATTCCAATAATTTATTATTGAGCATTCTGCAGACAATTCCACTTTTCATCCACGATGATGACTCAAACAATAAAGAGGGATGTGGTCTGGAGCAAAGATATGGATTTAATGAAAGTGTAATCCTAAAAATACTGGGCTTAGATGGGAGAAGAGAATGAGCCTTATGAACAAAATTCACTCTTAATGGTATAATGGCAACATGGTGTAGTGTTAACTTGCTAAAATAGGTGAGAGCCAAAACTATTTCACCCATGATTCTACATACTCAGGAGAAGCATCTTTCTAAGAGGAGGAAACACTTAGTGCTTCCTGGAGGTGAAAGCTATATACCTATTACTAAAGATATCATGCACATCAGACACAAGAAACAGAATTTTAGCTTCATCTTACTTAAAAGCTTCCTTCTTGAGGAGTAGCTTTTATAGTGCCAGGAGCTTTAATACCTATGAACCACAAAAGAGACCAGAATAGAATGTTAACTCTAAAGTACAATACTGATACTCTATCTTGTTGAAAAACAATTGCAACATAATGGGATAAACTCTGCTCATCAAGAGTTAAATCATTCCCTATCACTGCAAACCTATCCAATTATCCCAGATTAGTTTACAATAAACAGCAGAATTCCTAAATTCATTCCAAATATTTATGATCATATCCACTGATAAGTGTAACTATTATCCCTAATCAATGAAGCTTCTCTTTGTAACAGATGGAGATCTTTACAGAAAATTGCATCTGATAAAAGTGAGAGAACAAGTGACCACTTGCAGCTAGTCCAGCTGATACACCTACAACACAATGCCTGGACTTGAAGATCAGGGAGCACCATGAAAGGGATTGTGAAAAGTGTGTAAGAACCGAATGGGCAGGATTGTGATACTCTGTCTCATAGAAGCTTCACCCATGATACCTCAACAATAGAGATATCTATATAAGTCTGGACAAGAACAAAACAAATAGTCATGCTTAAACAGAAGGGGGAATTTCACAGGGCCCTACTCATAGATGAAGAATTATAGGCAAATAAGCAATGCGGGGATAGAGAGAAATCATCTCTTTTCTAGGAATTAGACCTTAATTGGTTATTTGACACAAATTGGTTAGCTCTGAAATAATATACATACAAATGACACTAAACAGACTGAGCAGGTTTTTATATATTCATATATGTAATAATAACAAAAATATGAGCCCATGTTTTCAAGACAGAATAGGGCAAGGGGAATATGGTGTGAGTTGGATGGAGGAAAGGAAAGAGGAAAATAATATAAATACAAACTTTAATTTTTAAAAATTAAAAATTTACTTGAAAAGAAATGAAACATTAACAATGCAATAAAAGGGTAAAATTTTAAGACAAGCAAAGAAGCAGGTATATCAATGGAATAGAATTGAAGGCCCAGAAATAAGCCCACCCACCAATGGTCATTTGATGTCTGACAAAGGAACTAAAGCCATTCAGTGGAAAAAAGACAGCATTTTCAATAAGTGGTGGTAGATCAACTAACTAGCTTATACAAGAATGCAAATCAATCCATTCTTGTCTCCTTGTAAAAAGCTCAAATCCAAGTGGGTCAAGGACCTCCAAATAAAACTAGATAAACTGAAACTAGTAGAAGAGAAAGTGGGGAAGAACCTAGAACACATCAGTACAGGGGGAAATTTCCTAAAGAGAACACCAGTGGCCTATGCTCTAAGATCAAGAATTGACAAATGGAACCTCATAAAATTACAAAGATTCTGTAAGGCAAAGAATACTATCGATAGGAAGAAACAGAAACCAACAGATTGGGAAAAAATCTTTAGCAACACTCCATCCAACAGAGGAAGTTAGACTCCAGACAGCCAAATAACTCTATTATTTTTTTAAAAGGGGGCTACAGAGATAAACAGAAAATTCTCAACTGAGTAATATTGTTTAGCCAAGAAGCACCTAAAGAAATTTTCAACATCCTTAGCCATCCGGGAAATGCAAATCTAAACAACCCTGAGATTCCACTTCACAGCAGTCAGAATGGTTAAGATAAAAAACAAAGGTGACAGCAGATGTTGGAGATGATGTGGGGAAAGGATTACTCCTCCATTGCTGGTGGAATTGCAAGCTGGTACAACAACTGTGGAACCAACAGAGAAGAGATTAGTTGAAATGCCCAACAAAGGGGTGGGAGAAACTGTAGAGTCCATATCAAGAGCTTAGGCAAGGCCCCCTATTAGGGCATGGGGCCAACCACTCATCTCCAATTTTTTTTAATATTTTTATTTTCTATATTCTTTGTTTACATTCCAAATTATTTCCCCTTTCCTGGATCGCCCCTCCCCATATGTCCCATAAATCTTCTTCTCTCCATCCATTCTCCAATAACCTCCCTCCTTTTTTTCTCTGTCCTTATATTCCCCTCCAATGCTAGATCAATCCTTTCCAGGCTCAGGACCTTCTCCATACTTCTTCATGGGAGTCATTTGTTATGCGATTTGTGCCTTGGGTATTCAGGGCTTCTGGGCTAACTAATATCCACTTATCAGAGATTGCAATCCATGTGTATTCTTTTATGACTAGGTTACCTCACTTAGGATGATATTTTCCAGATCAAACCATTTGCCTAAAATTTTTGTGAATTCATTGTTTCTAATTGCTGAGTGGTATTCCATTGTGTAAATATACCACATTTTCTGTATCCATTCCTCCTTTGAGGGGCATCTGGGTTCTTTCCAGCTTCTGGCTATTATAAATAAGGCTGCTATGAACATAATGGAGCATGTGTCTTTATTGCATACCGGGGAATCCTTTGGGTATATTCTCAGGAGAGGTATAGCAGGGTCCTCCGGAACTGTCATGTCCAGTTTTCTAAGGAACCGCCAGGCTGATTTCCAAAGTGGTTGTACCATCTTAAAGCCCCACCAGCAGTGGAGGAGTGTTCCTCTTTCTCCACATCCTGGCTAACACCTGCTGTCTCTTGAGTTTTTGACCTTAGCCATTCTGACTGGTGTAAGGTGAAATTTCAGGGTTGTTTTGATTTGCATTTCCCTAATGACTAATGATGTTGAACACTTCTTAAAGTGCCTCTCGGCCATACGAATTTCCTCAGGTGAAAATTCTTTGTTTAGATCTGTATCCCATTTTTTAATAGGGTTACTTGGTTCCCTGGGGTCTAGCTTCTTGATTTCTTTGTATATATTGGATATTAGTCCTCTATCAGATGTAGGGTTGGTGAATATCCTTTCCCAATTTGATGGTTGCCGTTTTGCCCTTTTAACTGTCCTTTGCCTTACAGAAACTTTGTAATTTTATGAGGTCCCATTTGTCAATTTTTGATCTTAGAGCATAAGCTATTGGTGATCTGTTCAGGAACTTTTCCCCCATGCCCATGTCCTCAAGGGTCTTCCCCAGTTTCTTTCCTATTAGTTTCAGTGTGTCTGGTTTTACATGGAGGTCCTTGATCCACTTGGAGTGAAGTTTAGTACATGGAGATAAGAATGGATCAATTCGCATTCTTCTGCATGCTGACCTCCAATTGAACCAGCACCTTTTGTTGAAAAGGCTATCTTTTTCCACTGGATGTTTTTGGCTCCTTTGTTGAAGATCAAGTGACCATAGGTGTGTGGGTTCATTTCTGGATCTTCAGTTCTATTCCATTGCTCCACTTGTCTGTCACTGTGCCAATACCATGCAGTTTTTAACACTATTGCTTTGTAGTATTGCTTGAAGTCAGGGATACTGATTCTGCCAGAATTTCTTTTGTTGTTGAGAATAGTTTTAGCTATCCTGGGTATTTTGTTATTCCAGATGAGTTTGAGAATTGCTTTTTCTAACTCTGTGAAGAACTGAGTTGGGACTTTGATGGGGATTGCATTGAATCTGTAGTGGCAAGATGGCCATTTTAACTATATTAATCCTGCTGATCCACGAACATGGCAGATTTTTCCATTTTCTGAGGTCTTCTTCCATTTCCTTCTTCAGAGACCTGAAGTTCTTGTCATATAGATCTTTCACTTGTTTGGTTAGAGTCACACCAAGATACTTTATATTGTTTGTGCTATTGTGAAGGGTGTCATTTCCCTAACTTCTTTCTCAGCCTGCTTATCCTTTGAGTATAGGATGTCAACTGATTTGCTTGAGTTGATTTTATAACCAGCCACTTTGCTGAAGTTGTTTATCAGCTGTAGGAGTTCTCTGGTGGAGGTTTTCAGGTCACTTAAGTAGATTATCATGTCATCTGCAAATAGTGATACTTTGACTTCTTCCTTTCCAATTTGGATCCCCTTGACCTCCTTATGTTGTCTAATTGCTCTAGTTAGAAGAACTTCGAGTACTATATTGAAAAGATATGGAGAGAGAGGACAGCCTTGCCTAGTCCCTGATTTTAGTGGGATTGCTTCACGTTTCTCTCCGTTTAGTTTGATGTTGGCTACCTGTTTGCCATATATTGCTTTAACAATGTTTAGGTATGGGCCTTGAATTCCTGATCTTTCCAAGACTTTTAGCATGAAAGGATGCTGAATTTTGTCAAATGCATTTTCTGCATCTAATGAGATGATCATGTTTTTTTTTTCTTTGAGTTTGTTTATGTAGTGGATAGCATTGATGGATTTCCTTATATTGTACCATCTCTGCATCCCTGGGATGAAGCCTACTTGATCATTGTGGATAATCATTTTGATGTGTTCTTGGATTCGGTTGGCAAGAATTTTGTTAAGTATTTTTGCATCAATATTCATTAGAGAAATTGGCCTGAAGTTCTCTTTCTTTGTTGGATCTTTGTGTGGTTTTGGTATCAGCGTAATTATGGCTTCATAGAACGAGTTGGGTAGAGTTCCTTCTTTTTCTATTTTGTGGAATAGTTTGAAGAGTATTGGTGTTAGGTCTTCTATAAAGGTCTGATAGAATTCTGCACTGAAACCATCTGGTCACGTGCAGTTTTTGGTTGGGAGACTTTCTATGACCCTTTTTATTTCTTCAGGTGTTATGAGACTGTTTAGTTGATCTATTTGATCCTGATTTAGTTTTGGTGTCAGATGTCTGTCTAAGAAACTGTCCATTTCCTCCAGATTCTCCAGTTGTGTTCAGTATAGGCTTTTGTAGTAGGATGTAATGATTTTTTGAATTTTCTCAGTTTCTGTTTTTATATCTCCCTTTTCATTTCTAAGTTTGTTAATCTGGATACTGTCTCTGTGCCCTTTGGTTAGTCTGGCTAAGGGTTTATCTATCTTTTTGATTTTCTCAAAGAACCAGCTCCTGGTTTTGTTGATTCTTTGTATGGTTCTCTTTGTTTCTACTTGATTGATTTCGGCCCTGAGTTTGATGACTTCCTGCCTTCTATTCCTCCTGGGTGAAATAGCTTCTTTTTGTTCCAGGGCTTTCAGGTGTGTCATTAAGCTGTTAGTGTATGCTCTCTCCATTTTCTTTTTGGAGGCACTCAGGGCTATGAGTTTTCCTCTTAGCACTGCTTTCATTGTGTCCCATAGATTTGGGTATGTTGTGTTTTCATTGTCATTAAGTTCTAAAAAGTATTTAATTTCTTTCTTTATTTCTTCCTTGACCAAGGTATCATTGAGTAGAATATTATTCAGTTTTCACATGTATGTGGGTTTTCTGTTGTTTTTGTTGCTATTGAAGACCACCTTTACTCCATAGTGATCTGATAGGAGGCATGAGATTAGTTTGATTTTCTTATATTTGTTGATGTATGTCTTGTGACTAATTATATGGTCGATTTTGGAGAAGGTACCATGAGGTGCTGAGAAAAAAGGTATATTCTTTTGCTTTAGGGTGAAATGTTCTATAAATATCAGTCAAATCCAATTGGTCCAAAAATTCAATTAGTTTTACTGTGTCCATGTTTAGTTTCTGTTTTCCTGATCGGTCCATGGAGGAGAGTGGAGTGTTGAAGTCCCCCACAATTATTGTGTTAGGTACAATGTGTGCTTTGAGCTTTGATAAAATTTCTTTTATGAATGAAGGTTCTCTTGCATTTGGAGCATAGATGTTCAGGATTGTGAGTTCTTCTTGTTGTATTTTTCCTTTGGCCAGCAGGAAATGTCCCTCAGAGTCTCTTTTGATGACTTTTGGTTGAATGTCAATTTTATCTGATATTAGAATGGCTCCTTCAGCTTGTTTCCTGAGACCATTTGCTTGTAAAATTGTCTTCCAGCCTTTTACTCTAAGGTAGTGTTTGTCTTTGACCCTGAGGTGTGTTTCCTGTATGCAACAAAATGTAGGATCATGTTTTCATATCAAGTCAGTTAGTCTATGTCTTTTTATTGGGGAATTGAGTCCATTGATGTTAAGAGATATTAAGGAATAGTGATTGTTACTTCCTGTCATTTTTTACGTTATTTTTTAAATTTGATTGGTTAACTTCTTTTGTGTTTGATGAGAGATGGTTACTATCTTGCTTTTTTCAGGGTGAGTTTTCCCTCCTAGTATTGCTGTTTTCCTCCTATTATCCTTTGTAGGGCTGGGTTTGTGGATAGATATTGTGTAAACTTGGTTTTGTCATGGAATATCTTAGTTTCTCCATCTATGGTGATTGAGAGTTTTGCTGGGTATAGTAGTTTTGGCTGGCATTTGTGTTCTCTTAGAGTCTGCATGAGATCTGCCCAGGATCTTCTAGCTTTCATAGTCTCAGGTGAAAAGGCTGGTGTGATTCTGATAGGTCTTCCTTTATATGTTACTTGACCTTTTTCTCTTACTGCCTTTAATATTCTTTCTTTGTTTAGTACATTTGGTGTTTTGATTATTATGTGATGGGAGGTATTTCTGTTCTGGTCCAGTCTGTTTGGAGTTCTGTAGGCTTCTTGTATATCCATGGGCATTTCTCTCTTTAGGTTAGGGAAGTTTTCTTCCATAATTTTATTGAAGATATTTGCTGGCCCTTTAAGTTGTAAATCTTCACTCTCATCTATGCCTATAATCTTTAGGTTTGGTCTTCTCATTGTGTCCTGGATTTCCTGGATATTTTGGGTTACAAGTTTTTTGCATTTTGCATTTTCTTTAACTGTTGAGTCCATGGATTCTATGGAATCTTCAGCATCTGAGATTCTTTCTTCTATCTCTTGTATTCTGTTGTTGATATTTGCATCTATGTCCCCTGATTTTTTCCCAAGGTTTTCTATCTCCAAAGTTGTATCCCTTTGAGTTTTCTTAGTTGTTTCTACTTCTAATTTTAGATCCTGGATGGTGTTGCTTAGCTCCTTCACTTGCTTGTTTGTGCTTTCCTGTAATTCTTTAAGAGATTTTTGTGTTTCCTCTTTCATGACCTCAGCCTGTTGACTAAAGTTCTCCTGTATTTCTTTAAGTGTTTTTTGCATTTCCTCCTTATTGGCTTTTGTATTCTCCTGAAGTTCTTTCAATGATTTCTGTGTTTCCCTTGTAAGGGCTTCTAACTTTTGATCCATTTTCTCCTGAATTTCTTTAAGTATGTCTTTCATGTGTTCCTGTACTAGCATCATGACCAGTGATTTTAAATCTAAATCTTGTTTTACTGGTGTGATGGGGTATCCATGACATGCCGTTAAAGGAGAATTGGGTTCAGATGCTGCCATATTGCCTTGATTTCTGTTAGTGACGTTCCTGCGTTTGCCTTTTGCCTTCTAGTTCTCACTGGTCTTAGTGGGTCTTGTCAATCCTTGACTCACCAGTGCAAGCTGCCTCTTCCCAGGTGGCTTCTGGTGCACAGCTGACCTCCTGCACTGCCTGGAGACAGGGTGCTGTGGCCCAGGCTATTCAGATCCCGAAGCAGACACCTGAAGGCTCCTGCAGGGGCCTTCTGGACTCACCAGAGCACACTGACTCCTCCCAGCTGGCCTCCCGGATGCCCCTCTTGCCTCTTGCAGGACCTGGAGATGTGGCGTTGCATCCCAGGCTGTTCTGGATCCCGAAGCAGAGATCTGAAGGCTCTTGGAGAGGCCTCAAGACTGGAACCTAAGCTCCATTCTGGAGCAAGCTATGTGCTCCCAGTCTGCTTCCAGGTGCACACCAGGCCTATTGCACTTCCTGGAGACCAAGTGCTCTGGCCCAGGCTGTTCAGATCCTGAAGCAGACACCTGAAGGCTCCCGCAGGGGCCTGCTAGACTCACTTGAGCACAATGACTCCTCCCAGCTGGCCTCCCGGGTGCCCCTCTGGCCTCTTGCAGGACCTATAGATGTGGCATTGCAGCCCAGGCTGTTCTGCATCTGGAAGCAGAGATCTGAGGGCTCCTGCCAGAGGCCTCAGGACTGGAACCTAAGCTCCGTGCCGCTGGAGCAAGCTGTCTCATCTCCCAATTTTTAATGCAGCAGAATGACTCCTGTCTGAAGGAAATACAGGGACAAAGTGTGGAGGAAAGGTCATGCAGAAACTGCCCCATCTGGGGATCCATCCCAAATATGGACACCAAACCTAGACACTATTTGCTGATGTCAAAAGAAGTGCTTGCTCACAGGAACCTGTTATATATGTCTCCTAAGAGGCTCTGCCAGAGCCTGACAAATACAGAGGTGGGTGCTCACATCCAACTACGGGACTGAGAACAGGGACCCCAATGAAGAAGTTAGAGAAAGGTCTGAAGTAGCTGAAAGGCTTGGCAATCCCATAAGAAGAACAATAATATCAACCAAACAGACCCCTCAGATATCCCATGGACTAAACCACTAAAGAAAGAGTACACCCATGGCTCCAACCACATATGTAGCAGAAGATGGCATTGTCTGGCATCAATGTGAGGAGAAGCCTTTGGCCCTGTGAAGGCTGCATTCTCCAGTGTAGGGGAATGTCAGGGTTGTGAAGTTGAAGTGGGTGGCCGAGGAAGCATATCTTAGAGGTAGGGAAAGGGAAGGAGATAGCAAGGTTCTAGAGGAGAAACTGGGAAACAGGATAGCATTTGACATGCAAATACATAAAATATAGAATAAAATAGACAAGCAAAAATAGTAAGTCTTAAAAGATAAAGAATGGGATATCTACTGTATATATCAAAACATATAACCAAATGAGGAAAAAAAAAACAGGTTTTAGGGGCCTACAGTGAGGGATTGATTCTGTGAGAGTACAGTAACAAGAGGATTTGTGGCCATGTTGCAGATACTTTAAGTCTAGTGGGGATGGGTAGGAGAAGGCTTATACTTGCTTAGTTATAGAAGGTGGTATGAATAATAATCCAAAATTTTGATTGTATATGAATGGCATTGTGATTATTCTTTTTCATGCTATTTTTAGCATATTAAGTGAGGGTGCATGTGTGTGGTGTGGGAGCACATACTCTCTACATACTTTAATCTTGTGAAAAACGGAGATGAACTTTCAGAATTTGATTCTCTTCTTCCATCATTTGTATTGAACTCTTGCAATCAGAAGTAATAGCAAGTAGCTTTACTAAATGAACCATCTCACTTGGCTACCTCATTATTATCTGTAAAACTTGGGACTGATGGTATGACTCAGTGCATACGTGAGCTGTCTCCTGAGCCTAACCACCTAACATCAATTTCTCACTTATCACGAAGAAAGGGGTGCATTAGCACATGGAATTTTAAACTGTATACATGTCTGTTGAATGGGCACATGCACACACATACAAGCAGTTAAGTGTAAAGTAATTTAATCAAACATAATCTAAGAATACATTAGAACATGAAATAAATTTCATAAGGCATACAATGCATTTCAGAGCTCCCAATGTATAACAAAGGTATCCATATAGGTTAGGAACAGTATATAAGAAATGTTAGGAAGAAACCAGGGTATGATACTGGAGATACAGTTCAATAGAATAAAGCTTGATGTCATGCTCCCAGATTATGATTCAATGTGCAGCTCTGAAAGAAAAATGAATGATTTTCAATATTTGTGATAAAAAATGTGTTTAAATACAAACAAAAACATGTCATGACCTACTCATGTTTCTAAAGCTTTGAAATGCCCATGTGAAAATGTTAACAAACTGTGTCTTGAAGATGCGATTACTAGCACTGTTTCCTCTAGCCATCATTATCTGTGTGTTCTAGGTTGTACATAAAATATACTGAAAAAACATAAAAAGAAATACCCCAAAGAACCCTGCCATGAAAAACTTTACTAAAAGTAATGCTAGACCATGGATCTTTCCAGAAGGATAAAGAAGCACATATCTTCAACCTAATCCATAGTTTATTACTTTAGTACATTTTAACACCTAACAAAAATGTTAAAATATGGGAGAATTTTGGGGAGGAGAGTATAGGTGGAGGAAGTAGGTAACAGGGCACAGTTCTTTGGGAGGTGTATCTCATCTAGGTCACTTGCTATTTTATCAGCTGTGCTTCCCACAGTCCATGACTTTAAAAGCTTTGTTCTACTGTATCCTCCTATCATGATGGTGGAAATCTCAAAATCATGACATAAAATTAACCCTTCTTGTTTTCATTGTTTTACTTGGCTCAAAGCAGTAAGATTCTTCTAACATATACCCTATGTTGTCTGGACAATAATGAAGTAAGAAGATGAAACTCTTAGGTGCTAGCCAGCCTGGTGGAAGGCATCACTGAAATGAAGTTTCATAAAAAGTAGGTGCCATGTATGTCATATACCCTGGGAAACAAGTCTATAGTTCCAGCATTAGTCAGTTAGGACACATGTGGCACGCATAAATAACAATCAAGAGAGGAGGGGGTGTGCTATTTGTCAGTCAATGTTGAAAGGAGAGAGGGAGCAAATGAAGGAATTCAGAATTCTAGACATGGAAATGATATTGCAACTGTTAGCCTATTGACATCTGATGCTAAATCAAAGCAGGTGTCAAGATGTTGCCAGTGCTGGACATTGATTGTCCAATGTTAGGAGGTTACAGGGAAGGCATGAGGACTTACCTAAGTAGAACAGGACAAGCAAGGGTCAGGCCTTTAAAGCTTGTTACAGAGAGAATGTGACTCACAACATGAATAATGAAAATAAAATGATCCCTTAGAAATTGTAGAGTTGAAGCATTTATCAGAACATGTCTGGTAAACACCATTTAAATATTTACCTGCAGGGCAAAAAAGGCAAGAGTCAAAACACATGTATGTTAGAATGAAGCAGTGCCATGGTCAATTAGAAGATTCAGCATCCCATGTAATTTTTCAGTCGTTCACTGGGGGATAATCTTACACACAGGTAATTCTCTATTCTCAAATGTGCTAGGTGAAATTTTAGCCCACAAATCCTTTCATCCCTGATTATATTCACAGACAAATACCTTAGGACCATTAAGAGAACTTTTAAGCGGTGTGGGAATTTTTAATCTTGATTGATTTTTTCTTGACGGAACTACAATATTTTGCAAGCAATATCATAAGTGGAGCCTTTTTCTACTTTAATGGAGAACCACATTCTCACACTCACTGTCTTTGTTCTTGAATTTGGGGAAGGCGGCATCCCTTAAAGGAAAGAATGATCAACCTTAAGACTCAAAGAACTCACATACCCAAAGAGATTTTCATTAGGGCACACTTCTGGCCTTTTGTAGCTGTACAGACCTTTTGCGTTGACTCACACTTCCTTTTGGAAATTCCAGCATGTGTACACTCAGCACAGTGCAGAGCTGAAAATGCAAAACCAAGTTTAAGGGGTTTATTCAGGGTCAGTTTCAAGCACCATGGTGTGACTCTGAAGAAGAAATAATGACAAGGGGAAGACTGGGATGTATGTTGTGCTGACCCTGACAGGACTCAAGAAAAGATGGGCTTCAGGCTACCAAAATGGTCTCTACACCCTGAATCTTGGCAATGGATAGATTAAAGGAAGGAAATAAAAGATCTAATGCAGTCTGCCTGAACCAACCACACATGCTTGGAGAGATCCTCTCATTTTCTCATTTTATGGGCCCTGAAGTGGATAGGAACCCTACAGGAAGACCAATGGAGTCAACTAACCTGGAACCCTGGGAACTCTCAGAGATTGAGAAACCAACAGAAGAGCATACACAATACATGGCCTGAACCAAAGTGCATGGAACATACATAACAGATATGCAGCTCAGTCTCCATGTTGTTTCCCCAATTACTGGAGTAGGGGTTCTCCACTAAAATTATGGCCTAACTGTGGTAGCCATTTCCCATAGGACTGCCATGACTGACCACAGTGGGAGAAGATGTATCTAATCTTTCAGAAACTTGTTAATGCAGGCTTGGCGGACACCCAAATTGCCTCACAGTCTCAGGGTAGGGAAAATAGAGAAGAAACTGTGTGAAGGGGGACCAGGAGGAAGACAATGAAAGAAAGAAAGAAAGAAAGAAAGAAAGAAAGAAAGAAAGAAAGAAAGAAAGAAAGGAGGGAAGGAAGAAAGGAAGGAAGGAGGGAAGGAAGGAAGGCAAGAGTAAGGAAGGAAGGGAGGGCAGGAGTGAGAAAGGAAAGAAAGAAGGAAGGATGGATGGAAGAAAAAAATAAAGGAAGGAAGAAAGAAAGATGGAAGGAAGGAAATAAAGAAAGATCTTTTCTTGTACACCTTTCAGCTTACATTTAGGTCCATCAAAATTTAAGCTGGCGATATTGAAAATGTTGCATTTTAAAAGAGGTGAAGTAAGAAGGAAGACAAGTAACCTGAGGAAGGACAAGGGACATGAAAAGAAAAAAAGGATGAAAAGCAAAGGGCTTATAATGTTCACATCAGAGGCAAGGGGGAAAGAGGACTATATGAGTATGTGAATGAAAGGTTCAAGGATCACATCTAAATGCAGTCAAGTCCTATCAATGTGAATGAAGGAGTCAAGGATTATGACTAAATGCAGTCAGGTCCTATCTCCTGGTGATCAACACCCCAAAGCAAAACACACTGTGATAACAGTAGGTCTGTCCAAAGGAAAGGTCCCTGAATACCAGAATCTCACCTTGCAAGAAGCCTACACGCAAAGAGAGCCCTGGCAGGAGCATCAGATGGTACATTCTAATTGCATTTGGGATACTAGGAGCAGAGAGCAACTACATAGCCATTTTCTAATCAGCTGGGAGGCCCACTCCTAAAAAAGTCATGCCAAGTACTATTAACTAATCAAAAAAAATGGTTTGATACTGGTTATATTGTGCTGGCTATATTGGAGACCCTAGGGATAATCTAGTATGATTATTTTGCTAAGTGAACATAGAAATAAAATGCTTCCTAAGTTATTATGTTTCTACTAATAAATAATTGCATCTCCCAACTCGTATGAGAGAAGCTTGCTTTTTCAGTAATTGACAGTTAATTCAGAGACATAAAACTGGTTAACATTCAGAGAATAAGAGACTATTGAGAATACAAGTGATACATATATAGTATACCTGTTACCCTATAATATTCAAGAATCATCATAGAAGTGTCAGAATGCTTGTAAGCCAAGGGTGTTGGATGTAATTATCAAAATAGGGTTTCCAGACATGACTGTCTTTGCACACAAGAACTCACAACGGCTGTACCTACATGCACAAGACAAGATTAAGATTTCCAAATTCTTGATATGGATGACAGTGGCTGTCATAAAATCTTCACTCCTAGCTTGGAAGCTATTGTTAGTTGATGTAAAGGGAAAGGCAGTTTTTCCCCCAGAGGGATGTTTCCAAAGAAGCCAGCCATGCTCTAGTAAATGGTATTATATCACTACTGTACAAATAATCAGCATTATTCACTTGACTTAAATACAAAGCATGAGGAGTTGAAAGGAAAACCTGATAGGATTAGATGGGAAAGAAAAAAGAGGTGAGGGAATGAGGTGGGTTTGATAAAAATACATATACATGCATGAAATCAAATCAATCAGAATGAAAACAAAGGTCAGAAACTTGTTAGTATTTATTTTCAATGTACTTTTATTAAAAATTATCAATATAAAAAGGTACCAATTAAAGTTGCTTTAGAAATTCTTCAGTTACAAACCATTTACCACTCCATCCTTTTGTCTCTGGGAATCATTCCTTAGAAATTCTCCAACTTTGCCAACAAGAAGATGGAGTAGGTGATCTTCACTCTCCCTCTGTCATTTAATTATGCTCTTCTGGTTGTAACCCCAACTTGTCAGAGAACACCTATCATGGACTTTTTTCTTTCTGCCCTTATTCTCGGGGGTATACACAGATCCTGGTAGCAAATCCAATTTCCCTTCTGTACGACCCATTCAATGTACCATACCTTCTAGTACATCCTTATTCCTAAGTGTCAGCTCCCACTACCAAGAAGAAGTTTATCTCAGGATGACAAGTGGCCACACATGAGAGGATCTTAGAAGCATTTTTTTACCAGTCAATACACAGCCACCACATTCTCCTAAGAGCTACCAGTACAACAGAATCTAACGAAAGAAACACTCATCTAGCAAACCACAAATATAACAGCCCCTAGAATTACAATCGTCCCAAACACAGAATAATAGACTCCAACATAAAAACATAATCAAAGCAACAAAGGCAATGTGTTTCCAATAGAGACAAGTATCCTTACTACAATAGGCTAGGAGAAATATTACATACTTGAATCACAAGAGAAGTACCTTAAAATAGCTCTTCTCTATATGCTCAAGGAACTCAAGGAGGATATGAAAACTTTCCTTAAAACTCTTGAATGTCAAACAGTAGAATGAAATGGAGAAAACAGTTTAGCAGTTCAACACATGAAAGTGGAAATAGAATCAATAAAGAAAACCTAAGCTGAGGAAAACTGGGAAATGAAATATTTAGGCACTCCAACAGGAAGCTCAGAAGTAAGATACACCAATAGAATGGAGGAGAGATGTCAGGCATATAAGATAAGATAGACAAAATGTGTAATCTATTCAAGGAAAATGCTGTCTAAAAAATTAACATATGCACAAAAACTTAAAAAATCCAGACACCATAAAAGGAATAAATATAACATACAAATAATAGGAATAGGGGAAGGATAGAACCAAAGTCAAAGGCACAGACAGTATTCTGACCTTTTTATTTATGTAAAATAAGATATAGAAAATATTATTTTTTGATTTTATTGAAAATATATTTTAATATAAAATATCTCCAGAAGATTTCTCCTCCCTCTACTCTACCATGTTCCTTCCACATCCCCCATCATACCTCTTAAATAATTCAACAAAGTAGAAGTAGAAGGTATACTGTCAAACTCAATCTATGAAGCCACAGTCACCCCAATACCTAACACAGAGGAAGAATCAACAAAGAAAAAAATGTCAGACTGGTTTCACTTATGAAAATTGAAAAAATACTCAATAAAATACTCGTAAATTGAATCTAGAAACACATCAAAAACATCTTCCAACATGATCTAATAGTCTTCATCCCAATGATGTAAGTATAGTTATATTTGTGAAAATTCAACAATGTAATCCACCATATAAACAGACTGAAAGGTAAACAAACCCCACATGACCATTTCATTAGATTCTGAAAAAGCCTTTGACAAAATCCAGTACTACTTCTTATTAAAAGTATTAGCGATCAGGAATACAAGGCATATACCTGAACATAATCAAAGCATTATACAGCAAGCAATAGTCAAGATCAATCTAAATGGAGAGAAATCCAAATCGATTCTACTTTACAATCTAGGACAAGAAGAGACTGCCCACTCTCCTCGTATCTATTCAATATTGTACTTGAAATTCAATCCATAGCAATAAATGACTAAAGGAGATGAAGGGGTTACGAATTGGAAAAGAAGTAAAAGTATCACAATTTGTGATTTTACTAGGGAACTCCTACAGCTGATAAATACCTTTAGCAAAAGTGGCTGTATACAAAATTAACTTAAAGAAATCAGTAGTCCTCCTTCATACAAATGATAAAGGGGCTAAGAAAGAAATTATGGAAGCAACATCCTTTACAATAACCATGAATAATATAAAATATCTTGGTGTAACCTTGAAGAAGTTTCTGGATGTGTCAGATGATGGAGACTCACTGGGTGTTTTGCTAAGGCAAGACCCATTGGAGGACACCTGATGTTTGCAGTGAGTTTTAATAGGATCCATGGACACTGGAACCCATTAATAGGGATCCTTGCCTAACTAGCTTTGCAGTTGTTCATTGGTCTCTCATCTTTGTCTTCAGAGGTCTTCTTTTTTATTTTTTATTTTCTATATTCTTTGTTTACATTCTGAATGCTTTCCCCTTTTCTGGTTCCCCCCATCCCCAGCAGTCTCATAAGCCTTCTTCCCTCTGCCCATTTCCCAATCACCCCCTCCCATTTCCCTGTCCTGGTACTCCCCTACAATGTTGGATCAACTCTTTTCAGAACCAGGGCCCTCTCTTTCCCTCTTCTTGGGTATCATTTGATATGCTAATTGTGTCTTGATAATTCAGAGCTTCTGAACTAATTAATATCCAATTATCAGTGATTGTGTTCCATGTGTATTCTTTTGTGATTGGGTTAACTCACTTAGGATGATATTATCCAATTCCAACCATTTGCCTAAGAATTTCATGAATTCATTGTTTTTAATTACTGAGTAGTATTACGTTGTGTAAATATACCACATTTTCTGTATCCATTCCTCCACTGAGGGACATCTGGGTTCTTTCCAGCTACTGGCTATTATAAATAAGGCTTTTATGAACATAGTGGAGCATGTGTCCTTATTGCCTTATGGGGAATCCTGTGGGTATATGCCCAGAAGAGGTATAGCAGGGTCCTCCGGAAGTGTCATGTCCAGTTTTCTGTGGAACCGCCAGACTGATTTCCAAAGTGGTACAATCTTGCAATCCCACTAGCAGTGGAGGAGTGTACCTCTTTTTTCATATCCTCACCAATACCTGCTGTCTCTTGAGTTTTTAACATTAGCCATTCTGACTGGTGTGAGGTGAAATCTTAGGGTTGTTTTGATTTGCATTTCCCTAATGATTAGTGATGCTTAACATTTCTTTTTTGTTGGTTTTTTTTGTTTGTTTGTTTTTATCAAGACAGGGTTTCTCTGTGTAGCCCTGGCTGTCCTGGAACTCATTCTGTAGACCAGGCTGGCCTCAAACTCAGAAATATGCCTGCCTCTGCCTCCCAAGTGCTGGGATTAAAGACATGTGTCACTACTGCCCAGCTAATACTGAACATTTCTTAAGGTGCTTCTCAACCATTCAAAGTTCTTCATGTGAAAATTCTTTCTTTAGCTTTCTATCCCATTTTTAGTAGGGTTATTTAGCTCTCTGGAGTCTAACTTCTTGAGTTTTTTGTATATATTGGATATTAGCCCTCTGTCAGATGTAGGGTTGGTGAAGATCTTTTCCCAATTAGTTGGTTGACATTTTGTCAGGCTGACAGTGTCCTTTGCCTTACAGAAACTTTGTAATTTTATGAGGCCCCATTTATCAATTCTTGATCTTAGAGCACAAGCTATTGGTGTTCTGTTCAGCAACTTTTCTCCTGTGCCCACGTTCTCAAGGGTCTTCCCCAGTTTCTTTTCTATTTGTTTCAATGTGTCTGGTTTTATGTGGAGGTCCTTGATCCACGTGGAGTTGAGCTTAGTACAAGGATATAAGAATGGATCAATTCGCATTCTTCTGCATGCTGACCTCCAGTTGAACCAGCACTTTTGGTGAAAGGCTATCTTTTTTCCACTGGACAATTTCAGCTCCTTTGTCAAAGATCAAGTGAGCACAGGTGTGTGGGTTAATTTCTGAGTCTTCAATCCTATTCCACTGATTTACCTGCATGTCACTGTACCAATATCATGTAGTTTTTAGCACGATTGCTCTGTAGTACTGCTTGAATTCCAGGATACTGATGCCCTGGAAGTCCTTCTACTGCTGAAAATAGTTTTAGCTATCCTGAGTTTTTTGTTATTTCAGATGAATTTGAGAATTGCTCTTTCTAACTCTATGAAGAACTGAGTTTGAGTTTTGATGGGGACTGCATTGAATGTGTATATTGCTTTTGGCAAGATGGCCATTTTTTCTATATTAATTCTGACAATCCATGAGCATAGAAGATTTTTCAATTTTCCGGGGTTTTCTTTGATCTCCTTCTTCAGAGACCTAAAGTTCTTGTCATACCGATCTTTCACTTGTTTGGTTAGAGTAACCCTAACATACTTTATATTGTTTGTGAATTCTTCACAGAAATCAAAAATACAATCTTAATCTTTATATAAAAAAACACAAAAACCTCAGCATAATTAAAAGTAATTTGAATTATAGAAGAACTACTTTAGACATGATCATCATCATCTGAGATTTCATGTTGTATTTCAGAGTGCTAGCAAAAATGCAGCATAATATTAGCAGAAAAATAGATCTGTTGATGAATAGAATAAAACTAAAGATCCAGAAATAACTCCGCATACCTATGCGCATTTTATTTTTGAGAAAGAAGCAAAAAATACACAACAGAAAAAGACATAATATTCAGGAAATGTTCTTAAAACTGGATGGCTCATTGTAGAAGAATTAAAATAGAATGAAATCTAACATATTTCACAAAACTTTTCTCTGAAGGCATAGTGTTATGCCTGGTGTAGCAATTATCCATGTATTATTCAAATGCTGATTTCTGTGCCCCACTTCTATTTGGAGCCGTTATTCTAAGAATCTCCTCTCTGAGTGTTGCAAACATTGCTTCCTAATTATTCCCTCATTGGTCAATAAAGATAACAGATCATCCAATGACTAAGCAGGGGAGAGAATAAGGTAGAGTTCTTCCCAGTTGGTGGGGGAAGAGGTCAGATAGAGAAGAATGAGCATTTGCCACAGGAAGAGAAGCCAGAATACACCATGAGAAAACCTCAGAAGCAGAGAAAAACCATAACATACAAGTATCATTGGGATTTTGATGGGCCTGTAGCCAACTTAGCTTAGATGATTAAAATAGAGTAATACTTCTCAGTTGTTGTGCCCGAGTGCTTGTTAAATAGATATAATAGTCTAGGTACAATTATTTGGGAGCTAGCTTAGATAAGAGGAAATTTTTGATTTCACCTCACATCAGTCAGAATGGCTAAGGTTAAAAACTCAGGAGACAGCAGGTGTTGGAGAGGATTTGGAGAAAGAGGAACACTCCTCCACTGCTGGTGGGATTGCAAGATGGTACAACCACTCTGGAAATCAGTCTGGTGGTTCCTCAGAAAACTGAACGTGACACTACTGCAGGACCCTGCAATACCACTCCTGGGCATATACCCAGAGGATTCCCCGGATTACAATAAGGACACAAACTCCACTATGTTCATTGCAGCCTTATTTACAATAGCCAGAAGCTGGAAAGAACCCAGATGTCCCTCAGTGGAGGAATGGATACAGAAAATGTGGTATATTTACACAATGGAATACTACTCAGCAATTAAAAACAATGAATTCATGAAATTTGTAGGCACATGGTTGGAACTAGAAAATATCATCCTAAGTGAGGTAACCCAATCACAAAAGAATATACATGGAATGCAATCACTGATAAGTGGATATTAACTAGCCCAGAAGCTATGAATACCCAAGACACACGTAGCATATCAAATGACTCCCATGAAGAAGTAAGGAGAGGACCCTGATCCTGGAAAGGCCTGTTCCAGCATTGTAGGGGAGTAACAGGACAGAGAAAAAGGAGGGAGGTGATTGGAGAATGAGTGTATAGAAGGCTTATGGGACATATGAGTTGGGGGAAAATGGGAAAAGGTAAAGCGTTTGGAATGTAAACAAAGAATTTAGAAAATAAAAAAATCAATGAACATTTATAAGTTTGCACTAATAGATCTCCAAGTGAATCAAGGACCTCAACATAAGAGCAGATTCTCTGAGAAAGCATGAAGCAACTTTGAATCACTGCCACAGGAATGTAGTTTCTGAACATTAAATTCAATAGAACAGGCACTATGAAAAGTGAATGGATAGGATCTCATGAAGTTGAAAAATTGCATAGCAAAATATAGCATTATTCAAGAAAAGTGGCAACTTACATAACAGGGTGAAATCTTTACCTATTATATATCTATCTGATAGAGAATTAATATCTAGATTATATAAAACCTGAAAATCTTATCATGAAAAAAACCCAATGTAAAAACTTACAGTTCTCTTAAACAGCAACACAAAAGGGTGGGAAAACTCACAGAAATATTTGACAGTCTAGCTATCAAGAAAATACGAATTAAAACACTTCAATATTTGTCTTACCCTAGTTAAAATCGCAAAGATCAATAAAACAAAAAATAGCACATGCTGATTACAGTGTGGGGAAAAGAATGACATCATTGCTGGTAGGAGAGCAAACTGGTCTAATAAGTACTGCAATCAGTGTAAAGGTTCCCAATGAATCTGTGAGTCAATGTACCTGAACATCCAGTTATATTAGTCTTTGACACATAGCCAAAGGATTCTACATCTGGCTGTAGAGATTTTTGCTCATCCATTTTCATTAGTGCTCTGTTTATTATAGGCAGAAATTGAAAAGAGCGTAGATGTTCATCAACTGAGGAATGTATGAAATATTGCACATTTACACAATGGAGTATTTTTGGGCTATTAAGAAAAAATGAAACTGTGAAATTAGTTGTTGAACTGATTGAGGGAGGAAACAATCATCCTGAGTGGAGTACCTATATTCCAAAGGACAAATATATTTGTTTTGTCATATATGTGCATTTAAGCTTTTAAGCTTTTATGTGTGCTACAATGAAAAGGAGCTTTGTGGTTATGTTCCTAATAAAGAGGAAGAGGGGAGAAGAAGATATACCATAAAAGGTGGAAAATAATAAAGTTTTAGAGAGATAGATGTGTAACCAAACAAAGATTAAATGGAAGGTAGATGGAAGTGAATGTTTAAGAAGAAAATATGGGAGGAGGTGTCACTAAATGCCTTTTGGAAAATCGAATGGAAAATTACTATTCTATGAGCTTCCTAAAGCAGATACATATATGAAAAATATAAATGGAGACATTTGAAGAGTAGACAATGACCCAGCTATACATTTTTAGCCACCAAGGAAAACCTCACTGCAAGAAATTGGTTACATTTTGAGTCATTAGCAAAACGATTCCCACAGAATCCACTCCACCAACATCACGGAGTATTACCAAGGCTATAAGGTGCTTTGAAGACCCAAATGGTAAGTAAGACACATTGCTGAAGACAGTACTTATGTCCTGGATGATGGAGAAATCTAGCTGTTGCTCAAACAGGAGCTTCAACTCCTATAGACTAACATTTGTGTTGCTTAAACAACTTAAAGCAAACTACTAAAGGAGAAAAGTATTCATCAATATCACCCATATACACATGCCATGACCTAAAACTTACCCTCTGTAGAGCAGAGAAGAGATAAAGTCACAATGAGCAGTAAGCTAACTTTTGTGACTGGATTCATGATGGATGATAGAAAGTGAATTGAGGTAAAGGATAGTCATTTGTTCCCTTTATAAAGCTGGAGAACAGGAAGAATTCTCTAACATAAACACAAGCAGGAAATGCCATTTTCTACTTCTGAGAAATCAGAAATATTATCATGTGGAAAGTTCAGGGTGCTCAATGTTTTTGCTACAGCTAAGTCACCTTAATACATATGTAGCTTTGCAAATGCTTAAAAAAGTTAATGAGCTAATTAGACCAAAGTGTTTTCCTGCAACTTTCGTTTTAGGTATTAATGCTTTAACAGCCATCCTTACCTTATTTACAGTTTCAACACTTGCAATAATCTTAGGTATAAACACTGCAGATTTTGTTGATGATTTAAATAATAAACGTCTCTTTAATACTTGCAAGACAACAAATTATAGATAAAAAAGTTAGAAGTAAAAGTTAATGCTTTAGAGGATGTAGTTTTGGCATTAGGACAAGAGGCAGCAAATATTAAAGTTCAGCTTTCTACCAAGTGCCATGCCAACTTTCAGTACATATGTGCTACCTTATAATGAAAATTCCAATTGGAGTATTACTAAAAGAAACATTTGTTGGGAATTTGGAAAGATAATGATATCACTTATTATATGGCTCAATTATAAGCTGAAATCTCTGCTATGAGCAAAGCACATGTCGAATTTGCTGGCATAGAGGATTTGGCTCAGTGTATTAACCTTGGTTTATGGTCTTAAAACCCTGTTACTAGGCTACAATGAATCATTGTTATTGCCATGGCTATAGGAATAATTCTTCTTCACCTTATTTTTACAGTCATATTCCAACTAATCTTTTCCTGCATTTATACAGTCAAAAGAGAAATTTGCTAGCTTCAATTAAAAAAATAAAAAAAGGGAGAGATGCCACAGCGACCCCATAGAATCTGTGTGACATGTTCCACAGAATGAAGCATTAAACATCAAAAGGATGTCTCTTTGAACCGGTTGTGGAACTCTCAGCCAGAGAAAGCATATTGAACCATAGTTCTCTTGCAAATTTTTCTGTTTTCTTCTCTTTCATTCCTTTTCTTAGTTACAGCTTCCTAGTAGCCTAGATAATGATCTTAAGCAAGAATAATGGGTATGAAACCAATCCTTGAGATGGGTCATTAACATGATCTTATCTCCAGGGATACCAATGCTTTACTTTTCAAAATCATTTACAAAATTATCATGATAGATAAAAACCTTCCCAGCATGCAAATTTCATATGGCTACACGTGTGTCATTGGATGTGGGTTTTTGGTATATGGTAAAGAAAGCCTTAATTAGAAAGAAATAAAATAGTTTTAGTTTCTGCTTTGAACATTTATGAAGAAATAGGTATTAGATGTTAAGCAATAGTTAAGCATAGGGGCTGGAAAGTTAGCTCAGAGGTTAAGAGCACTGGCCATAAAGATCTACTAACCTGTTCTTGGTAATATGCCATGAGCCTTGGATGACTGTCCTATTGAATATATCCTTTTAGAGCTGTTATATTTTGATAGTGATTTTACCTGTTCTGTTTGTGATTCACTGAACATGAAGTTGTAGAGTCATAATGCTTAGATGATTTTACTGTGCCAAATGATTCTTGTTGATGTTTGTGACTGTTTTACTGGATATAGTTTTTAAGAGTTGTGTCATGTCTGGTTTAATGTATAAAACCCCTACTTGAGAGCTGCAAAATACATGAAATTCAAACTGCCTCTGGGTTTGTTTCTGTTTGTCACTGCCAAATCCTTACCCACATGGACTTCAATGACCCCCATCCCAATGATCCCCATACACAGCTGGGGTGGTCCAGGGCACCTATGACAGTCTCATCCATGTCAGCTGTCTGTTGAATCTATTTTTCAGATCTTACTATTACAAGGTAAAACATGACTGGATGTTCTTATCTAGAGGAATTCTTGGGAATCAAACCTATAAATTCTTTCAAGAGAAGTGGTGGAGACTGCCTTAGGTGATATTCATCCTCTAGTGAGAGGATGCAAACCAAAACTGAGTTGCTCTGTACAGACACTTTGCCTTCTGAGAAAAAAAAATGAAATAGAAGCTCTCATTTTAGTCAGGATGTTCTTCCCCAACAAAGGATAAGGACATTCAGAAATTACTAGGTATGAGTGAATGACAGTCTTTTGCCTGAGTCCACATGTCAATTGGTAGTCCATGGATAAAATTTAGTACCTATGGTACCCTGGATCAACATAGTTTGACTTGTCACAAATTCCAGCGCTTTTGAAGAACTGAGTGATGTGCCCCAGTGTCTAACAGGAAGTTAATTTGATGTACCTTGCTTTTATAGTTATCCTGGGTTCTGCAGAGGTCTTCAAGCCCCAAGTATTTTAGGTTTTTAGTTTCAATACAACCTTTGCTTTGATATTTCTTTGGATTCTGGGGTCATTTGCCCTTCCAACGACCTACAAAGTCAGAAAATTGAAGACTTTGAAGGTATTTAATATTCTCTTCTTTCTTTACTGTTTTGCTCATTTGCATTTCAGTTTGAGAGTTTGGTATTGATATATCTTCAGTCTCACTGTTTCTGTGCCTGCTCCTAATTTTAAAAATTACAATAATAAAATACTACTATGTAGTCTAAGTGACTAGCATGTGAGAATGAAATAATGTCCAGAAGAGAGGCATGATGACTATATTTGTAGCTGAGAACTCACATCCTGAACTTTGAACAAGAACCAGAGTGGATGGAATAGGAACAGCACATGGCTTTGAGACCTCAAAGGCTGCCTCAGTGACAAACTTCCTCCAGTAAAGCCATTTATTGTGTGGTACATTTTCTCCAGTAAGTCTTCCTGCACCTCCCCAAACACCACCACCAACTGGGGACCAAACATTCAAATAACTGTGCTTATGGAGGACACTCAGAGATTGTCATTTAAAGGAGTTTTTCTTCTTAATTTTAAAGCTCATGTTACTGGCCCCCACCTAACACCTGAATCTGAGACCATTAGCCATTTCTGTTTCTCCCAAAGTGATTAAATATTCTATAATGGCTAATCTTTTTTTTTTAGATATATTCTTTATTTACATTTCAAATGATTCCCCCTTTCCTGTCCCTCAGAAAGTCCCATAAGCCATCTCCCCTCCCCATGTTCCCTAGTCAATCTCCTCCATCTTCCCTGTCTTGGTATTCTCCTACACTGCTGCATTGAGCCTTTACATGACCAGGGGCCACTCCTCCCTTTGATGTCCAATAAGGCCATCCTCTGCTGCCTATACATCTAGAGCCATGGGTAACATGTGTACTATCTGGTTGATGGTTTTGTTCCTGGGAGCTCTGGGAGTACTGGGTTGCTCATGTCATTGTTGTTCTTCCTATGGTGCTGCAAACCCCTTTAGCTCCTTTTGTCCTTTCTCTAGAACCCCCATTGGGGACCCTGTGCTCAGTTCAATGTATGGCTGAGAGTGTCCCCCTCTGTATTTGTCATGTACTAACAGAGGCTCTCAGGTGACAGGTATATCTGGCTCCAGCCATCAAGTACTTTTGGGTATCAATAATAGTGTCTGGGTTTTGTAACTGTATATGGGATGGATCACTAGGTGGGGAAGTCTCTGGATGGTCTTTCCTTCAGTCTCTGCTCCACCTTTTGTCTCTGTATTTCCTGTGAATATTTTCTTCCCCCTTCTAAGAAGGACCAGAGCATCCATACTTTATTCTTGTTTCTTCTTGGGCATCATTTGTTATTTGAATTGTATCTTAGGTATTCCAGGTTTCTGGGCTAATATCCACTTCTCAGTGAGTGCATACCATGTGTTTTCATTTGACTTGATTTTCAAATTGCCATACTTATGAAAGGATTGCTGCAGTTAAATTAATGGTCCTTAGCACCAACGACATCTCTTTAGAATGGGAGAGTCCAGTATTTGACTCATTCACTAAGAGTAGTGGGGGATGTAACAGTGCAAAGGTTTCTCCATCTTCTCTCAGATTCCACCATTTCCAGTTTAAACTCGAATTGATCCCCCTTTTCTTTATGAAATATTCCATGGTAAAGCACCAAGTTCTGTTATAGATACTCAGAGTCAAAATGTCCCAGCTAACTCAAATACATAGCTCTTGGCAAACTGCCTAGCAGGATGTAGTTTTTCTGTGTTCTTTGTATTTAAAGATTCCCTGTAATATGTATTAGAGGATGTTCTGTGAGAAGGTTTCTCTTCAAGTAGTTGCTGTTCCCCATAAGACAGACTATCAATTTGAATTTTGGTTGAGCTGAATGGTCTTTGTGCCTCTACTTTGCAACAATATCTACAATTTTCTTCCCAGATACTAGGCCAGTGCCTGTTAGTGGGACCAATAAATTCCTGTGAATGAGTGAAAACCTTGAGGCACAGTTCTGTGCCTCACCTTATAACAATGCAAGCATGATTCCACAGAGGGAACAAGAGGAAATGTTCAGAGATGAGCTTGGTGCAGTCTCCATCTTGATATTCTTTGGTCACACAATATTTTCTGTGATATTTGTTAACTTATGGTATTAACTACAATCCTGTAATGTGGTGTGATCATCTTATTAACTGGTCTTCAAGAAAGTGTGTGATTTGAGAAAACGCAGATCAGAACACTAATGTTTTACAACTGTTCTTATATTATTTAAAAATTGTAACAGCCAATTTTATAATTGAAATTAAGTAGAATCTTAAACGTTTAGACATGAATGCCAAGGTAGTGGGAGGACGAAGGAATAGCATACTGGACATGGTGGAAGCATCTCTAAGATGAGCTAGAAAACTACGACAATGAAAACTCCCAGGAATCTATGAGTATAGTCCTAGTCTCCTAGCAATGGGGGATATGGAGCCTGGACCAGCCATATCTTATAACCAGATAAGACTTCCAATGGAGGGACTGGGATACCAACCCAGCCACAAAAGTTTAGACCCACAATTTCTCCTGCCTACAAGATGTGCATGGGTAAAAAGATGGAGCAGAATTTGAGGGAAGAGCCCACCAATGACTGGCCTAGTTTGAGATGCATGTCATAAGAGGGATCCCATCCCTGACACTGCTGATGATATTCTGCTATACTTCTGAAAGACAGGAGCCTTGCATAACTGTCATCAAAGACATTTCTTCCAGCAACAGATGGAAGAAGACACAGAGACCCATAGCAAAGAACACTAAGCAAATCTTGAAGAATTCTGTGGAAGAATGGAAAGAAAGATTGAAGAAGCTAGAGAGGTTAAGGACACCATAAGAAAACCAACAAAATCACCTAATCTACACCTATGGGAGTTAATAGAGACAGAACTGCCAAACAGAGAGTATTAATAGGACAGGGACTCTTAAGCAAGATCTGGGGTTGTTTCTCACTACATTGAGTGCCCTTGCATCCCTTTCTCCTAACTGGGATGCATTGTCTAACCTCAATTGAAGATACACCTAGTCTTACTGCAACTTAATATGTCAAGACTAGTTGACATCCATGAAAGGCCTCATCTTTTTCTGAGGAAAAGGGGATGAGGGGTAGATGAAGGAGTGAGTTAGAAGGACTGGAAGGGGAGGAATGAGAAGAATCTGCAGTAAAGATGCAAAGTAAATAACTTAAATAAAAAATATGTGTCTGGGAAAACTGTGCTGGATGATACTTTCTTAATGTTGTTTTCTACAGTTTCCAAGAGATTTGCCTTCAGATTTCAGTGGCTTCCTTTATCAGGTACATACTACCATTTTAAATTGGCCCTTTAAAAATATTTCTTCTTAACAGTCCATTCTCATAAGTATCTGTATCCCTATGCCATCACCTGCTTCTAGTATTGATTTGCTAAATTCTGTTGGGGGACAATTATTTCCACTGAGATCTAATTAAATCTTCATAAATCCACGTTCCCGTGTTTGTAGGAAAAACACACAAGATAAATAAATTAACAACTTTTCCTACTAGAGTCATAGATTTGTCTGCATTTAATTAAATGCATTTTCTCTGATTTAATCAACTGAGGATCACAGGCTCCTGTGAGATGGGATGGCATTCCCATATCCTGTATGAGATAGCATGCTGTTTCTTATAAATGTGACTGGAATCCATGGCAGTGTCACAGCTACCATTACTGAAAAAAAACTTTAATTCACTTTACATCATGTTTACTGCCCCTCTTCTGGTCACCCCATTCCACAATCCTTCCCACATGCTCCCTTTCCTTCTCCTCAGAGAGAATGGGTACCCATGAGTATCCTCTACCCTATCATTTCAAGTCTCTACAAGGCTAGGTGTTTTCTCTTCTACTGAGGCCAGACAGGCAACCCAGCTAGTAGAACATATCCCACATACAGGCAAGAGCTTTAGGGATAGTACCCACTCCAGTTGCTTGGGACCCACATGAAGACCAAGTTGTACATCTGATTCATATGTTCAGGGAGGCCCAGGTAGAGACAATGTATGTTACTTTGTTGGTGGATCAGACCCTGGGAGTCCCAAGCATGCTTGTTAGACACCAAAGGGAGGAGAGTCACTTGTTCCTGGAAAGACTTGAGGCATTAGTGCAGAGGAATACCAGGACAGGGAAGTGAAGGAGGGTGGATTGGGGAAGGCGAGATAGCTTATGGGATTTTTTGGGGAGGGGGGAACCAGGAAAGTGACAAAATTTGAAATGTAAATAAATAATACATCTAATAAAAAATTAGTTGACTCTGTTGGCTTTCCTATGAAATTCCTATCCCCTTTGGAGCCTTTAGTCCTTCCTCCTATTCTTCCACAAGAGGCCCAAAGCTCCATCCACTGCTTGCCTGTGGGTTAGACTATCTATTATTAAATAATATATAAGAGCCACCAGAAACTTCTAGTGGGTAGTGTGTTATTCCCAAAGTACTGTACTTCCACCGAGGAAGAACTCATGGATATTCCTTCTTTCAGACTTCAGTTGTTCTTCTATGTCCCAGGAGATCATGTCAGGAAAACTATATTAATGAAAGTTTATACAAGGGCATGGTCTACACTACAGCTACAGATAAGGGCTAGAGTTCTGAAGGTTGAGGGAAAACCACAGTGAAGCCTTGTGTATTTAGCCAGATACAGAAGAGACACTTCCATATCCAGTAACATATCACAGGCAGCCACATCCAGAAATAACACCTGTAGTACCTAAACCAGAAAACTGCCCTGAGTAAGACTTTCCTGTGTCTGGAAAAAGAGGGAAAAATAACAGAAAATTTCAGTGACCCAGCAGAACTTATTGGAGTGGGCATGCACATGCATGTGCTCTTGCCCCAGCAAATGTAAAATATGCAGGAGACAGTACTCTTTCTACCATATCTGTCCTAGAGATCAAACTTGGGTCACCAAGTTGGTGGCAAAATCCACTTTTGGACAAGTTTTGATGTTTGAAAAATGCCTCAGGTAGGGAAAATTACACAAATGATTCCCGTATTTACTGACATGTAATTTATACAATATCATAATGTCATACAAGCATAATAAAGTAAATTGGTTATGAAACTATGTAAACATCATTGTCCCCTGTCATTGGATGTTAAATGCAGAAGAAAATGCCATTGTGACTTCATCTTCAGTAGATAAGGAACCACCATTCATCTCATCCTACCATCCACATCCAGGTGATTGGGCATCTTTGCAGCCCTTTGTGCCTGGTGAGCCTTTGTTGGGTTTCTTGTTAAGCCTGGGGCAATACTTCCAAGAAGGAAGATCCAAATCTTCTTAGCTGGATTGACTTCCTCCTACTTTGACCTGGCAGGGATTTTACTTTAGTCTTTAAGCTTGGCAATCTCTCCTCCTACACCTTCTGAATCTCCTACATTAGTCTGTAACTTAGAATTGCTTTGATGTTTTACAGCCTCAAGGAAGGCTCACTGACTTTCAACTGTGCCCACCTCACATGTAAAGCAAAACTACCCTAGTTTGCTTCTGATGCCAAGCCTGTTCTGGCTATTATGAGACAATGTACCAGGCCAATGTATAGAGCATGGTCAGGTTTCTTCTGTCAAGTGCACAGAGCAAATCTTTTCTTGTTGTTTCTTCTCTTCTGTTCCCCTGGCATCCTTTCTCCTCTGGCTGCAAGAAGAGGGCATGTTTTTCTTTTTCTTTAAATCTTTTCCCATGATGAAGTGGTCAGAGATGTCAGTGTATGGCACAGCCACAAGGGTCTGTGAAGAGGTCCCTATTTCTAGTTGTCAAAAAGTAAAGAAATTTGGTGAATCACCTCAAACTTTTATTCCTCTTGAGCATGTATCTGGCTTCTGTTATTATTGGCCTCTGTGTAATGAGATATAATGTCAGTTTTTAAAATGTTATCTCCTGATCTTACTTTGGTTTTCCTTAGGGAAAATGAAATAAAATTTATCTACAGGAAACACAAATGGCTCTTGCAAAAACTAAAGCTATTATACGTGATATGTGTTTTAAGTACATTTGTGTTTCTGTATTATGAGCCCCAGGCCAGGCAAGTCAGACACTGGTTGTTATTAAATTGTATTTTTTAGCATCCTCTAAGACAACTAAAACTTAGGTTTGTGTGATTATCAATATTGTCACCTTGTAAACATCAAGCATCACCTTGGGGACAATCTCCCGGGATTTTAGTCTGTGTTAACTGAGGTAGGAAGACACATTGCCTTCCATGCTGGGGTCTTGAACTGAATTGGAAGAGAAAGTGATGTCAGATCCAGCTATACCTTCCTCTTCTCTAACTTCAGAGACCATGTGATCCACAGTCTCAGGCCCCTGCCACCATACCTTCCCAAAATTATGGGCTGAGTCCTCAATCTGGAATCTAAATACATCCATCCTGCATAAGTTGCATTTGTCAGACATTTTGTTGCAGAACTGAGAAAAGCAAACAGAACTCTTTGCCATACCATCTTCACCTTTGATATGTTCTCTACTCTCATGTAATGTCTCTTCAGGGATCCTTTGCATAAGTTATATAAAAGGGTTTTCAGTTTTAAAACCATTGCTGTCTTTATCTGCTTTTACAGAGTACACTGGATCCATAGCTTATTTGGAATGTGAAGATCCACTATCAGCATATGGCATAGAAATTATGCTATGGTGTAGTCTTCTCCTCCCTTTTCTACTGTCCACACCATGAATAGTGCAGAGAGGACTAATCATATGAAGAATAACATTAGCAGATAGTAATCATAGGCATTTGTTGTTCTAGTCTTGGTGCTCAAGACTTTATCACTTAATTTACATGATTTCCTTACATTATATGAGAGCCAGATAAGTCTTATACAAAGAACTATTTAAAGGTAGCACCAGCATTTGCCATTACTGTGGCCATCTTGTCCTAATACTATTTCTCCATAGCATCTCCTTACCTGTCCATTTTCACCTAGCTGTCCTGTGTCATCATCCTGAATGTGGAGTCCCTGTTACTACAACACTAGCATATGTGTGGTTACTTAACTGTTGTCTCTCTGCTCTGCTAGTACCAGACACTGAATCTGTCTCATCACAGCTTGTCAGTACTAGAAATATAGTTATGGTGCTGAGTATGTTTAGAGCAAATGAATCAGGAAGAAATGTGGAAACATTTTTTAATAGAGACAGAGAAAGTGGCATGTAGGTTGGATGTTGACTTACGTGTCTTGTGGAACCAGTTTGTGTTCCAGTAATTGCAGATCTTAAGTGATGCTTCAAATGCAGTGCTCAGCATGCTAGTTAGAGAATGGTGGCCAGAGAAATCATCACCTTGCACATTGAAATGGGTTGATCCAGGAACAAATTTAAAAACATATTTCCCAGCTTTCTGCTTACGTTTCTTAAATATGAATTCAGGGAAACTTTCTTCCAAATAAATATTAGAATAAAAGATATAATACAATATTCATTTCTATGTTATTTGAATGTTATTGCTGATGGTCCTTGCTATTCTTTGCTTCATGAAAATCTTTCTTATATACTGAATTATCTTGGGTGTTTTGCGTATATAGTTTGAGCTCTTATCCTCAGTATGTTGGAAAGTGACCATATTTGTGTATAGAGTCCTTATAGATGTGATTGTGGCTAAATGGGGACATATGAGTAGCACCTAATTCAATGACTAGTACCTGAACAGATGAAAGCAACAGCTGAGGATTTGTGTATAAAGGGGATTTGTGTGTAAAGACACAATAGGAAAGTGGCTATCTACAAACCAAGAAAAGAAGACTCAGAAAAACCAACACTGTTGAGACTTCAATCTTGAATTTTCAGCTTCCCTAACACTGCTAAAATAGATTTCTGTGGTTTGAACAGCCAGTTAACCATGCCCTGTCATGGCCCTAACAGACTAATATGAAGAACTGTCATAGATATCTGAATTACAGTTTGGAGATCGTGTACCATTGTTATAAGGGTCACTGTCAAAGTCTGAGGCCATTTCCTAGGCTCTTGGTGTGGGAAGTGCTTAGTGTTTGTGCTTCCCTAGATGGAATTACATAGGAGTACACAGGATCATAAAGGGATTGGCAGGACTGGTGCAGATATACTTGGGAACTTCTTAAAACTGCTTTGTCTGGGTCAGGTTCCCTTCTAATCTTCCTAGATCAGAGGTTATTGATATTCTGGAAGAAAATTTCTCTTAGGTCCTCAAAGTTGGACCTAAGAGAAAGAGGTTTCAGAGAGCCACATAAAGTCCCTAGAAATAAAGCCTGTAGGTGGAGAAAGAAAATAAAGCTCCAAAGACTCTGTGGAAATTCCCAATGACTATAGCCCACTAAATGTGTCTTTGACTACTCTGGGTTGTGGAAGTACAGCTCCAGATTTCTCTCCATGACTCACAGCTAAATTTATTTTTAACTAATCAGTTGGCTCAACTATATGAGAGAATTCAGCCTGTTCTGAAGTTCAGCCCAGATGGCAAAGGCTGCCTAGAAGAAATTGTTCTTAATTTCCTACCCACTCCAACTTGCAAACCATACTGAAGCCATGTGGGCAGATGACCTTTTTCAGACAACTCCTACAGCTATCCACAATTGCCATTTAATGGGAAGAAAGAGGTTCTTTCTCTTCCCATTAAAAAAGGTCATGCTTAGGCCTTAGTCTTCTTTTGTATCTGGAGTTATAACTCCTCAAAGGGACCTCTGACTGAAGCATCTGAGTCCAACTTCTTTTTTTAAGACAAGTTCTCACCATACAATTCTGCTAACCTGGGAATAACTATATAGACCAGGTTGGCCAGGAAATCACAAATAAATACCTTCTTCTGGCTCCTAAGTGCTAGGATTAAAGTTGAACATTACCTTGTCCTTTCCCAGGTCTAAGCCCTATGCTTGTAAGAGGGTTCCTGAGAATCTGAAATGTCAAGCATTCTGTTATCATAATCTCTTGCTTCTTTGTGCGTTGGCAAAATAGAACAAGGTTGACATAGCCCTGGGGTCACTGCTTCAAGGAACAATTTAATGTATCCTATAATATGATGCTGTATGGCAGTGGTTCTTTTTTGCAGGATCCTATGCTAGAAATGCTTGAAAATGAAAAATCCACATGGTTATTTTAATGGATATTGTACATAGATTTCCCCGATAAAGAGAAGTAGTGAGAAGTCATACTTTGGATCTCTCCCCATGACTCTTCTTTAGCCTGGCTGTCCATACTTCTATGGGAAGACTCTGAGGAATAATTTCTGTAACTACAGCTGCCACAATAGATGAAGAATTGCTCTCCACATATGATGGCTGCAACCAGATGAAGAGCTTGGAAGGCACAAGATCATGTGATAGAACAGCCTGTGAAAGTAGACTTAGGGCAAAGCCTCTCATATTGGCACCCTAAGTCTTGCTTTCTTAGTCCAGGCTAAGACTGGGTCATGGGATGTCAAAGAGGATCATGGAAGAAGTCTGCAGAAAGTTAACTGTTGGTGTTTTGGATTTCCCAATCTTCTGAGTTTGTGAAGTCACTAACTGAAGTTACTATACCAGGGCTGTGGTAGAGATGACCTGTGAAATGAGGTGACTCAGAATTTCTACCAAAAGCTGAGTTTGTACTCCATACTATTCTCACCTTGTATCTGGCCTGATAACTGAGAGGACATGGATCAAAGTCTCCCTTTGCCTTCATACTTTGGTGAATTTTAACTGACTTCTATTTCTTGTGTGTAAAACAGATGTGAAACTCCATGGCTGCTAATCTTAACTCCTTTATTATACATATATGACAAATTACTATTATCCATGCTACATTTGAGATCATCCAATACCAGAAAGCTTAGAAAATAATTAGAATAAATTGTAATTAAAGAGAGCTTTGACAGTAGGCCCTCCTTGGTCGTATAGAAGGAAATAGAGGGTGAAGGGCTTCTAGGTAGGAAACTGGCAGACAGAATAATCTAGGATGAGTGTAGGCTGCTAGAGGGTTCTTGGGTCTGATGACATCTACATGTAAGGAGTACTAATTGCCTAGTCTCCAATTGCCTTGCAGACTTAGAAGTGAGACAGGATACATGCCATGGAGAAAGAATAAGACTGGAGAGATACTTGTCTGATTTTTCTGTTCATGTGAACTATCTCATGAAAACTTGCTTTATAGCCTTTTCTCTGGCACTGTGGTATGTTGTGGTTCTTCTATTCAAGCTTCTTCCTGTTTCTTACTGAATTCAAAGCATTTAATTTGAAAGCTCTGTTCTTCATTTACTTCCACCTGATTCTCTCTGGGGATAAACACAAAAGAACCTAATCAAGATTCAAATATACCATTTACCATTCCCTTGTAATAAGTAATAAGGGGATAGGTGAGCGGAGTCTTTGGGCAGGAGGAGAAGAGAACAGAATAATTCGTCTGACAACCTCTGGTCTAAGAAAGAACACTGAGAAATGACAAGGCCAGAGCCAATGTTAGAGGTAAGATTATACATTCTAGATATACCAGAACACTCAAGAAAAGTTGAGGGGTAATCTAGAATTTCAAAAATTGGAGAAGGGATAACAGGTTGGATAGCATGTCTTCCTCTCTGTGGAAGGAAGAAGGGTTTTTAAGTATGACAAGACTGTCTATGGTTCCTACTGATCTGACAGGTATTATGGTATCAAGGCTTGTATATCAGCCCTTCCTAGAATTTCTTCTGAGGATTGGCTTATTAGATACTTTCTTAATTCTACTACTCACCTTCTGTAAAGAATGACAATTTAAGGAGATAATTTACACAATAATTTATTAAGTGGTAATGTCGGAACAACACATTAATTGACATATCAAACATGGGCACATAGACTTGAAATATATGTAGGGAAATAATATTCGATGGAAAGATAGCTAGTTACATTGTTTCTTCTCAGAATTAGAGACAGAAAGTGATTTTCAGTTTTTCTTAAACAATTTTGATATACTTCTAAATTTTCTATCACTCTTATTCTAAGAGAAATATTGGAGTTTCCCAGGGAAATTTTATAAGACTGGGAACGAGGCATCCCATCAATGTGTTTAATCTTTGGAAGCCCATGATATTTTTTTCTGGGCTTGAATAAGGTCTTTTTCCTGGGAGACATGAACTTGTTGCTCCTAGCTTGGATCATCTGGGGCTATTGATTGCACTCAGTCTTCCATGCTCTAAATGTGAGTCCATTAAAGGAGTCCTAAAATCATTATGGTAATTCTTTCCAACAGTGGCATGTAAATTCTAGAGCCCAGCCAAATTCACAGAGCTTTTTAAGCTCAGTGTAATCTACTAGTAGTTGTAGTCTCTGTGTGGCAGAGAGAAACTGATCTTTACTTGACAGTGAAAGTCTTTCCATTGTCTCTCATTCATCATTGTTGTGAGGATCCTAGAGTAGAAACCATCCAGCACTCCAACCCTAAAATCCTGACTCTTGAGTGTAAATGAAGAGCTGACAGGTATGAACCCTTGTTGCCTTGATGAAATGCCATTTCATCTCTAACACCTCTTGATCTTTATGAACAAAAATAGTTCAGTTATTTCTAGTCCACAATGATATTAGAGAATTCAAAGACATAAGTGAAAATCATAGTAGAAAATGTCTAAATCTGAGTAAGGCATTGTTAAATATGTATAAGTTTCTAAGTTATAACAGCCACCTCGGAGATTCCATATACCTATAATAGTTCTACTTTTTACATTTTGGATCATAGACATACAGAGTAGTCAGGCAGGACACTTGAGCTTCTGTCTTGCTCTGTGTGTGGTGAGGGTTTACATTGGATGGTACATGATTTAGGCTTTCGGAACTATTCTTTTCAGATAAATTAGTTCCCTATTCTCTCTCTCTACCACAGAAGAGCCTTCCACTTGTGCATCCTATGAACCATGGCGTAATAAAATTTGCAAACTTATGACCAGGAATTTTATTTTGTAATCTTAGAAGTAGGGCTGTCAGTCACTATAAAGACTTTTGGACAATTCTCTGACCGCTCCCATGTTGCCTGTACCTAATCACGCCATTTATCTTTCCATCATAATCCTGGTGGTCTGATATGTTCAGGGCATAAGCTAGACACAGAAGAGACAGAGGGGACTTCAACACATGAAACCAGTGATTAGAGAAGGGCAAGGAACAAAATGAGCACGAGTAAGATAAAGTCACTTGATCACAAATATAGTTGGGGACTGTAGGGAAGACAGGATGAAAGGGTGTTCAAAGAGTCTTGTTATTCCATCTTTATATTTTTGTGTTTCACAGTAAAGGTGGCAGCTGATAACAAAATGAGGGTTAGCAGGAAAATGTAACATCCCTGGAACTCTCACTAAGTTCTCTTCCACACACCAAACTAGTCATACATCACTTTAGGTGCTATTCTCTGCCACAGTCATCATTATCGTCTTGCTGTTCCTTGCAAAATTAATGAATCAAACTCATGAAAGACTGATGTCATCTTTCCTTCAATCACTTGTCTCTTTTCCTAAGGGCATTCTACCTACTCAGAAAGAGCCTGAGCACTCAGCATAAAGATGAAGGGTGAAGCTCAGGTTCTATTACCACACTGTGTAAGGAACTGAGGGTTTGGTAGATGTAATGCAAAGGCAAGTCGTAAAGACTGTGGTCTCTGAAGGGGATAATTAAGTCACTCAAAAGTGCTTTGTTTTCTTGGCTTTATCATATCAGAAAGGAAGTCATATAGATGCAAAACTAAGGCATCCAGTTAATAAATCAATGCAAATAATGGAAGAGGCAAGAGATTCTCTTCCAGTATGCAGTGGTTTGGATATTCTTATTCCTAAGAGGATTAGAAGTGTCTCACTATAGGGTAGTCTTTGAGACCCTCCTCCTTTGCCTTTGAAACAAGATTTAGAAATCTTGGCTCCTCCAGTACCATGTTTTCCTGGGCACTGCTTTCTGCTATGATGATAATGAACTAAACTTGTGAACCTGTAATCCAGCCCCGATTTAATGTCCCTTTTCAGAATTTCCTTGGTTATAATGTCTTTACACAGCAATGGAAATTCTAACTAAAACACAGTATAAACTGATGTCTTATGATTGATGCAATAAAATATTACAAGGTGTCTGTGTAGGCTTAGTTCCAAGCAATTGGAGAAGTATAAAGACAGACAGGATGTACCCTATTCTTGGAACATTATGGAGAAGAGCTTAAATTTATGATTCTCTGACTCTAGTTGAATGCCTGTGGGCAGATGATAGAAATAAGTACAGCTAGAACCTCTTGGTGGGATCTTGTCAGAAGGAGGTCCAATTATGTTCCAGAAGATTCTGCTGAGTATTTCCATAACTCTCCTCATGGATGTAGGTAAGGCCTGGAAAGAGAGGAGAATGTTAGGGTATAGGAGGAAAAGATTAGTATACTTTGCTATGGAGCTGCTATGAAATTACTTAAGGTGAATTTTCTTTCTCTTCACAGGAGAAAGAGCGCTGACATTTAGCTGTACAGTATATTTGGTTTGCATTTATTGGAAAAATCATAGTACCATAAGAGGAGGGATTCTTGAACCATTTATACATTGTCCCTCTCCATACCTCACTCACTGCTTCAGGGTCTTATTTCTATAACTTTGTTTTGTGGATGCGTGGGGAAATCTTGCTGCCATTAATATTATCAGGGGAGATGTGGTAGGAGTGCCAAGTTTATTCTCATCTGGTTTGTATAATTTTGATTTCTAAAGTATTTATTTTCTACAGATCTAACCTTAAAAATCTCCCTTTCCGTTAGTGATTAGACATTGTAATCTATGTCAGCACCATGATGGGATTGACTGCCGCTCTGGCATGAAATCATGCTGGAAGTTTAATGTATGGACACAAAACAGGACATGTACTACAGAAAACTATTATTATTATGACCGTTACACAGGTAAGCAAGTCTTTGAGAGACACATGCAAAAATGCCTTCAGTAGTACCACAAATTTTAGACTTAAGGTGCAGAGTGAAGCTCAGATCTCATGGGTTCAGAAGACACAGAACAGACCAAGGCATGGATTTGGTGGAAGACAAACATTTGGCTGACCATGGCTAGAGATATGCAAATGAGATTCAGTCACATCCCTGGGTTCATACTAATTTTAGAAAAATTATGAGGTTCTAAAGGGAGGCATGCTGATGACATTTATTTTTTGTTTTTTAGGGTTATATCTTTTTCGTTATGCAAAACTTAATTGTAAACCCTGTGCACCTGGAATGTATCAAGTATTCCATGACCTCCTGAGAGAAACATCTTGCTGTATTAACAAGGACTTCTGTAATGATGGCGCTATTATCTCAGATACCTCATCAATAGTTTTAGAGGATCTGAGGGAAAAGAAAGAGTTGAATGATGACTAAAATAATTAGCATTTAAATACCACATACCCCTGTGTTCTTGACATTTATAAAATCCAGGCTCCATATGCCAATCTTTGTTAGTAAATATTCCCATGCAAACCCAGTCTTTTTTATTTCCACATTTCAATTAATAAGAAAGAGAACATCCATAGATCACTCAAACCTCAATTCTGCCTTCTGGTGAATGTTCTAGTTCTGGTTCAATGGTACCTCCTAGTTGCCTTCATTTACCCTTATGTTTTGATGCTCAACTGTGTTTAAAAACCTTGCAAAAGAGAGGTATTTTATGATGGATCTTTATGTGGAGGATCAAGGAAAGGAGATTATATAGAAACAGGCTCAAGGACTGTTTTCCAGAGGACTGAATGGTAAAGGATAAAAGAGGTGGAGGGAGGGTTCGTGTTACTCAGAGCTATAAAGACAATGTGAAGTTAGAACACTTTCTGAAACTTAAATGCAAGGAATAGTCAGTATACTTGATGAAGTTCTAATGACTACCATTTTGGGGAAGTCATCTGGTCATAGCTACACCTGTCCACTTAGCTCTTGGCCATAGTATTTCTATTCACTTTACTATGCTCTCATAGTCAAAGACAAGTATGTCAAGATGAAAAATTAGCTGAATACTAGTCACATATTCTTATCTGAAGAGGTATGTGTGGAATGCTAGTCTTCAGGATATTTGAATATAATATTGTATTTATGGAATCAATGATGAGATGTATGTTTCAACTATAAACATAGCTTTGTATCAGAAAATGTAATGGTGAGAAAGAATTTTAGAAAACTCCTTTAATTTGGAAACATAATTAACCACTTACATTACACTTATCAGCCACTCAACTTTACATTTCTTTTTTTAGCATGTTAACTCTCTCACATTTTAGAATCTCAATACCTGACTATACTTTAACCATGTAATCACATACACAAATGCAATATTATCTCAGATATAGTAGTAGTATCCATCCTTAGTTTAACCATTGTAATTTCTAATTAGTATCTACCAAGTTATATTTATGGAAGTAGAATAAAATATTTAGATATCAAACCTATTTTCAAAACACTTGAAGTATAATTAAGACAGTATTTGCCAAACTAGAAATTAGAATTTAACTTCATGTCGTGTAGGAAATATGAAAAATTCCTTCATTTGGATTTGAATAATTATTTATTATGGACAGAATGGGGGATACGAACAGCAAATTCCCAAGATTAAACAATTCCTAGGAAATTAATATGCATTGTATGTATAATGATCCTAGGAAAGTAAAAATTACTCTGAAACAGAAAATAAAGGAAAGACTTAAGCTAGAGAAGAAATACAAAGTAGATAATGATGAAGGTAACTAACAGCAGGAAGAGAAAGAGAGATATATCTGAGTGAGACAAAGCAGGAATGGACATCCAAACTTGAACTGAAAATCATTAGCCCTTTAGACAATAGCCTTAGACAGAAGAAAGATAAATCCATAAATGCTCATAATGTGATTTATTGGGTTTACTGAATGAAGCATAGTTCTAAATGCTACCAAGACTAGTAGATTCCCATGATTTGGTTCATAAAGAAGGACATTTACAATGGTCATGACAAAAGTGATATTATCTAAATGAGAAGAGAGAGAGAGAGAGAGAGAGAGAGAGAGAGAGAGAGAGAGAGAGAGAGAGAGAGAGAGAGAGAGAGGGGAAAGAGAGAGAGGGGGAATTTCAGGCATATTACCAGCATTTATGGCATTAGCTGGATCATAAAGCATCACAGAACACCAATGTCTTTACTTATTTATAATATGGAGGGAAAATATTATTGAGAAAGCAAGTAAGATTATTCAGTGATATTTCAAGATAACAGTAATCAATTAAGTCAGACTGAATCACATAGGAATATAATCCTGAGTCTGAGGGAAAGACCATCCAGAGACTACCCCAGACAGGGATGCATCCTATATACAGTTACAAAACACAGGCACCATTGTGGGTGCCCACAGGTGCTGGCTGACTGGAGTGAGATATAGCTATCACCTGGTAGGCTCTCCTAGTGCATGACAAATACACAGGGGGCACTCTCACACAGCCATTGAACTGAGCACAAGGTCCCCAATGGGGGATCTAGAGAAAGGACCAAACTAGCTAAAGAAGTTTGCAGCACCATAGGAGGAAAGACAATATGAGTCACGAAGTACTCCCAGAGCTCCCAGGGACAAAACCATCAACCAATGAGTACACATGGAGTTACCCATGGCCCCAAACACATCAGCAGCAGAGGATAATCTTGTTGGACACCAGATGGAGGAGAGGTTCTTGGTCCTGGAAAGACTTGATGCTGTAGTGTGGAGGAGTACTAGGACAGAGAAGCTGGGGTGGGTTGATTGGGGAAGGGGAGATGGCTTATGAGATTTTTAGGAGAGGGGGAACCAAGAAAGGGGACAACATTTGAAGTGTAAATAAAGAATATACCTAATAAAAAATGAAAATAAAAATAAAAAAATAAAAATAAAGTTTTATACCATCAAAAAAGTAAATAAAAGGAATATAGTCCTGGGAAGTATATAACATAACATACATTGACATAAGGCTTCATTTGGGTAAATCAACATAAAATTATATTAATTAAAAAATATGTTTATTTCTTGATAAAATCTTTTAATCCCCAAACAGACCATAAACAATAGAGTATTTCCATTTCTCTCATCCCATCTCTAGTACTTGATGCTAAGACCCTATTACTAAAAATACCACATATTTTAGCTATAGAACCCACACAAATCAAGTTTGTGCTCACCTGAGATCTTCATCCCTCAGACTACCATTCTTAGGGCCAGAAAGTACTTTATATGGGATGCTGGGAGAGGAAAATCATCGACAAATGGTGCTTGTTCAACTGGCAGTTGGCACGTAGAAAAATGCAAATAGATCCATTCTTATCTTCTTGTACAAAGCTCAAGTCCAAGTGGATCAAGGACCTCCACATAAAACGAGATACACTGAAAGTAATGGAAGAGAAAGTTGGGAAAAGCCTGGAGCACATGAGCACAGGGGAAATTATCCTATCTTGCTGATTTTCTCAAAGAACAGTTTCTGGGTTTTGTTTGTTTTTGTTTTTTGATTTTTTTGTACAGTTCATTTTGTATCTACTTGGTTGATTTCAGCCCTGAGTTTGATTATTTCCTGTCATCTACTCCTCTTAGGTTTATTTGCTTCTTTTTCTTCTAGAACTTTCAGATGTGCTGTCAAGCTACCAGTGTATACTATCTCGAGTTTCTTTTTGTAGTCACTTAGAGTTACAAGTTTTCCTCTTTGCACTGTTATCATTTGGTTTTATAAGCTTTGGTATGATGTGCTTTCATTTTCATTAAATCTACAAAGTCTTTAATTTCTTTATTTCTTCCTTGACCAAGATATCATTGAGTAGAGCACTGTTCAGCTTCCCTGTGTATGTGGACTTTCTGTTGTTTTTGTTGTTATTGAAGACCAACCTTAGTCCTTGGTAATCTGATAAGATGCATGGGATTATTTCAATCTTCTTATATCTGTTGAGGCATGTTTTATGACTGATTATATTGTCAACTTTGGAGTATGAAGTGTCCTTCCTAATCTTTTTTGATAACTTTTGGTTGAAAGTTGATTTTATTCGATATTAGAATGGCTACTTCAGCTTGTTTCTTGGGACCATTTGCTTGGAATATCATTTTTCAGCCTTTTACTCTGAGGTAGTTTCTGTCTTTGTCAATGTGGTGTATTTTCTGTAATGCAGCAAAATTTCTGGGTTCTGTTTATGTATCCAGTCTGCTAGTCTATTTCTTTTTATTGGGGAATTGAGTCCATTGATACTAAGAGATTTTAAGAACCAATGATTGTTAGGATTTTTGTGTTTCCTCTTTAAGTGCTTCAAACTGTTTACTTGTGTTCTCTATTTCTTTAAGAGAGTTATTATGTCCTTCTTAAAGTCCTCTATTATCATCATGAGATGTGCTTTTAATTCAGAGACTTACTTTTCCAGAGTGTTGGGGTATCCGGGGCTTGCTGTGGTTGGAGACTTGGGTTTTGATGATTCCAAGTAGCCTTGCTTTATGTTGTTTATGTTCTTGCCATTGCTTCTGGCCATCTGGTTATCTCTGGAATTAGCTGGTCTTGCTGTCTCTGATTGAGTCTTGCCCCCTTTGTAAGCCTGTGTGTCAGAACACTTACAGACCAGTTCTATCCAAAGGAATTTGGATATAGATAGATGTGGCACAAGGTCAGCTCCTAGTTTTAGATGGAAACCAGAAGAATCTTATGTCTGGCTATTGCTTGCTTTCTGCATCCTGATGGTTAGGTCCCTTCTATGCCAGAAAACTCTTATATGTACTTACAGATGTGTCAGTACTCTTGGGAGACTGGCTCTCGCCCAGGGGAATTTGTATATGGAGTGAAATTAGTCTTAAAATACTAATTACATGAATTGTCAGGAGCCACTTTACCTGCTTCTGTGAGAATCTGCCTGTCAGGCAGAGTTAAGAGAGATCAGGATCTGCAAGAAGATTTCCTGGCCTGCTCATGCATGGAATGATAAGAGGCGCTACACTTGAAGATCAAGGTGAGGGGCTGAATGTTCTATTAATCTCGGGGGAAGGAACAGGAAGATCTCTGGATGGGAATAGATATCCTATATATGTTGGTTATTGTCTCTGCTAGCTTGCGATTTTGTTTCCCACGATACTGTAAAGTATATTAAGGCTATGATAAATACATTCGGAGCTGGCATGGTATATAGACCTGCAGCTCTTCCAATTTCTACCTTTTATCTCTGAGTCTTTTTCATCTTTCCTATAATCGTCCTTGCTCCATCCCCAGAGGACTGTTTGACTTTTCACTGGCTTGAACAGTGCAATGAATAGCATGAATCTCATATTCATAGCAGCAAAACAGTAATAGATGAATGTTCTGTAAAGGTTTGGGGCCCAGGACACAGGACCATTCCTCTCCTAATAAATTATCTCTAATTCTGTTTCACACACACACACACACACACACACACACACACACACACACACACACACCACAGCTGAACAGCACACAGAGAATAAGAAACCTTGAAATGCTCTGACATAATAGGACACTCCTCACTCTTGAGGATCATGCAGAGGTCTATTCAGAAGAAGAGGTGGGAAGAATGTAAAATCCAGGAGTGATGGATAAATCCAAGGAAACAGCAAAATTGAAGCCCATACAAATACACATAGATAATGAAAGCATGCATGCACAGACCCACAATACTTCAATACAGACAAAACAACAGCATGGAAGAGTGAAAGTGAACATGAAGTCCTACCACTACCCAAGAAAGGTATTTGCAATTGAGAATTGCTGGGACAGAAAAACTCAGACTTTTTAGAGAAGTGATAGTTGGTATATTACCCACACTCTAGGGCAGAGATGCCTTCTTCAGAAATAGTTGGTCAATAGAAATTGGACCCTCTAATTTGTTTTTACAAAAGAAAAATAAAATAAGATTGTTTAGGGAAGGAGATCAGTCAAGTTTCTAGAGATGTGTGGGTTGGATAAAAATATGATCAAAATATATTGTACAAATTCATAAAGCATAGTCAAAAACATTAGAAAATATAATATGTTTTTAAAAGTATAAATGTCAAGGGCATATACAGGATGATAGAACAAACTTCTCTAGGGCTTATCTCTTACATAAACTTCCACGAATGTGCTTTCTAGTAAGTGCAAAGAGATAAGAATGATACATCAAAAGGGGCAGCAATAAGAGTTTCACGTTTTCTCACATAGAAGTAGGACGAGAGAGAGATAGAGACTCAGAGACAGAGAGACAGAAAGAAGAGATGGATGGAGAAAGAAAAGAAAATAAAGGAGGAAAGGAGGAAGGAAAGAAGGAAGGAAGGAAGGAAGGAAGGAAGAAAAGAAGATTCAACATCTTTTTCTAGGCATAGAAAGGTGGACTGAGCACATAATCCAACTAAATATTGCACTAAGACAAACATCATGATGCAAAGGTCAAAGTCAACCTCCAAAACCCATGTCCTCAGACAAACCTCAGACTCAAACCCCAAGCATGACCATTCCATCTCCAGTACCAGTGCAACACTTTCAACATTGGAATCAGGTTAGTGTCCATGGAGCCCAGTTCAAGAGTGGCCCCAGACTTTGGGAATAACCAAGCACTAGTGGGTCCTTTGGCCTCAGACCAAACTTTGCAGACTTACATTCCAGATATACACGTATCCCCTATGTAGCCATCACTGTTTGTCACTGGAGATATTTGAGTGGCATAGTATATATAGTATTTTATATAAAAAAATCAAATGCTTTTTGTATCCAGCTTCTTTTATTCTCTAAACCCACTGAAAAAGAGAAATATAAGCCTAGTTATGCAAAATTCTACCAAAATTGTTCAAAGAAACTTTATCTGTAACAGCTCTAAACTGGAAAGAACATTGATTTTTCTCAATTGCTCAATTAGAAAATGAGTGGTGATATAATGGAAGATTATTTAGAAACAAGAGAATAAACTTTGGCAAATTCAACAAGAGTATTATTCAGAATGAAAATTTCAATCTAAAATGATTGTATACTTTATTATTCTATGTGTGGAACATTCTCGGTATGACAAAATTGGATGATTGGCAAACATAGCAGTGCTCTGCAGTTGGGTGAAAACTTGGCCAGTAACACCATAGAATTTCTTGGAATTAATAGATAACATATGGCTTGCTTTTGGAATATTGTACACAAATTATACATATGATTAAATTCCACAGTGATATATGCTAAAATAAAAATATATCAAAACTGACAAAACTCAAACAAGTTTATGTTGAACACTATTGTATCTCTCTTTACTGGCTTAGAGAATACATCATGGTGGTTGAAGGTGACTCTGTTGGGAAAGTCACGTAAAAGGCATACAGAAACTATCATTTTTTTGCAGTTTGTTTGAAATTTAAAAATAAACTTGGCTTTTAAATAGTCTTGTTTTTAAAATTCACTTTACAGTCAGATCACAGGCTCTCTTCCCTCTTCTCATCCCACTCCCACCCTTCCTGCTTTGAAACCATCCCTTATTCTCAGAGAAAGAGAATTCCCCTCCAATACCATCCCACACTGTGGAATTTAGTCCCAGCAGGTCTAGACACATCCTCTCCCACTGAAGACCAAACAGACAATCCAAGTAAGGGGTAAGGGCATCCAGTGGTAGGAAACAGAAACCAAGACAGCCACTGTTCCACTTGTTAGGAGAACCACATGAGCACCAATGTGCACATTTGGTACAAATATGTAGAGTGTCTAAGTCCATGCCCTTCTCCACGGTTGGTGGCCCAGGCTCTGGGACCCCCACTGTGGTTTGAGATTAGTTGACTCTGGGTCTTCTTTGTTGTGCCCTTTCTCCACTGACTTCCTCATTTCTATTACCCACTCTTCCACAAGACCTCCTGGGCTCCACCTGATGTTTGGCATGGGTCTTTGCATTTGCCTATATCTGATACTGGATGAATCCTCTCAGGAGACAGTTATGTTAGGCTCCTGTCTGCAAGCAAAGCAGAATATTATTAATAGGGTCAGAGATTGGCTCTCTCACATGGGGTGGGTCTCAAGTTGGTACAGTCACTGGTTGGATATTTCCTCAGTCTCTGTTCCATCCTTATCCCTGCTAATTTCCATTCTCTCTCCCAGGCCTTTCTCAATCTCCTACTCCTCACACCTGATCAGCATCCTTTGTTCTACACTTCACCACCACCCCCTCTATGTTTCTATCAATTTGACTTTTTCTATCTATCTCCTATGACTACTTAGTTTCCCCTTCTGAGTGAGATTCACTCCTTCTCCCCTTGGACCTCCTTATTACCCACTTTCTTTTGATCTGTGAATTATAGCAAGCTTATACTGAGCTTTATGGCTAATGTCCACTTATAACTGAGTTCATACCATATGTGTAATTCTGGGCCTGGGTTAGCTAACTCTGGATGATATTCTTAAGTTCCATCTCTTAGTCTGCAAAATTTGTAATATCTTTGTTTTTAATAGCTGAACAGTATTCCATTGTGTAGATGTACCACATTTTCTTCATCCATTCTTAAGACTGTGCAACTTTTGATATTTCATTAAATGTCTGTGTCTATGGAAATCTCATGCATTCATATGACTGAATTCCTGATCATCAACCATAATATATTTTTCCATTTATTTTGGATTTTGTTGACTTTCTTTATTCCTGTTACCTCCTAGAGAACTTCTTCAGCTTGGATAAGATTTCTCCCTAGATCCTTGGGACACTGTTCAGGTATAACCTGGATGCAGCACAACTTCCACTTCTTGGGGCCTTGAAATGAGGGCACTTTGATGATAAATCCCAAATGGGCAGTAGATAAGAGGCAATTGGCTTAACCAAGAGAGAAGAGAGAAGAGGTGTACTCAAATGAGTAGCACTTGAAATCTCCTCAGCATTCAGTGATGGGTAGAGATTGAGAAAGAAGCTGTGAGAACATTCTGGAGTTATAGCCAAACCAAAGAAAATGAAAATATCTCTGTCCTTCCAAAGACTAAAACATCATGCAAACAGTGAAATCTCAAGGTTATGATATGATATATCCTTTCCTCCCAGCCTAAGAAACTATCTGAGCAAGTGTTAAGTTCTCAGGTACTAACTGTAAGTAAAGCTAGTTTGCTTAGTCCTGTAGTCAAACTCAAGGTCTGTATGCAAGCTGAATTCCCCATCACCAGTCTGTGCTCCCAGCCCTAAACAGTGAGTTTCTTGTATTATATTTCTCTTTCTCCATCCCCTAAAAATTTCTAGAATGCAGTTTCAAAGCTTATATTCTGATTACCCTTATTTCTGTTATGTCTGGCTTGACTGCCACCAAGAAGTACCCAGGTCTGCATAGTTCCAAAATTAATGTAATATTCAAAATATTTATGTTGTAAGCCTAATGAAAATATAATTTAAATTATGATCTATTTTTCTATTTTCTGCCCCATGTCCTTTCACTCAATACCACCATTCTGGCTTTATAATACGTTTATTTGGTTCAAATATGGTTTGGATTCATCCCCGAAAAATTTGTGTGCTGGAGACATGGTCCCCAACATTGTGGTCTAGCGTTGATTTCTAGTGGAGGATGTTGAAGTCTTCCTAATACCTTGAGGGCTTCTTCACTCTTCAGTGAGACTAATGTGAATTTTGAAAAGTAAGATAGTTTCCTAAAAACTTGACTTATTTTATACATTCTGTCCCCTCCACATGTTTGAGATTCCCTTTTCATTTGTCCTTGATGTTGTGATATAGGAAGGGATTCTGCCATGCTATTTGGTCCCAACAAACACTATTATGACCAAAAGAAGCTTATAAACCTTATAAACTATCTAGCTTTAGGTATATTGTTATGACAGCAGAAAGCAGACTAATAAAGGGTTTTGTGGTAGGGCTTCCTTTTCGTCATTTCTATTGTTCTGATGCCACTTGTCCTTTGGAGTTTTCTCAGCAGAGAAGCATGACTAATTTCAAATCACTCAGGGGATCTATTGGAGCAGAGCCTGCTATCTAAAAAAATGCAGAGGAGACTGCATTTATATGGTCCAGACTTTGTATAGACCAGCACACAAAAATTATACAAAACAACAATAGTAACTGTATTGCTGATGGATAAATAATAATAATAATAATAATAATAATAATAATAATAATTGTTAATGGTACTTGATATCTTGAGGTTTAGATTTTAAAACTCTCTTCTTTTACTCATGAGTTGAGGCTGTGTCATTCACAAGTTTTGCTCTGCCCAATTATCTCCTCCAGTTATTTCATCTCCCACTGGGCATTCTCAAAACATTGATGAGCCACATCCTTTTAAAATTATATTGTTTCAATTATAATTGTAAACTTCATCACAAATACAATGTTATTTTGATCATATTTACCTCCCTCTAACTCTTCTTGGGATCATCCTAAATATTTATTTCTCTTCTAATTTTATGTTTTAAAAAAAAACTCACTGAGTTCAATTTGTGCTACTCATACAAGAATGAGCATTGAACTAGCCACTACAACATGGCCAACCTACTAAGTCCATATTCCAAAAGAAAACTGACTTTCCCTCAATACCTCAGCTAGAGTTGGGAGTTTCCTTGTTCCTCCTTCATCCATGTTGAAATATTGATATCTTGGTCATATGGATATCTTTAACCAACAGGCATCCATACTGCAAGATCTTGTCATGTTTAGAAGACACTGTCTCACCATAGTCCTCTATATCTGGCTCTTGAATATTCTCCACCTCAATTCAGAAAAGGTCCTTGAGTCTTGTGTGTGCGCGCGCGCGCGCGCGCGCGTGCGTGCGTGTGTGTGTGTGTGTGTGTGTGTGTGTGTGTGTGTGTTATTGATTTTCCACTTACAGGTGAGTAGTAATACACAGACACTTTTTCTTTGCACTAAGGCCAGTTGTGAATCACATATCTTTTCCTTCCTCCATAAAACTTCTGCCAAGAATGAGAATACCTGCCTTTCTGCCTTCATTTGAATGAGTATCTTCATCATTTCTGTTTCTTGAGTAAATCTGCCTTGTATCTGAAGAAAAATATAAAGAGAAAGCAGGATATCTGTAGAAACAGCTTCTCTAGATACTGTTGAAACATCTAGATATGGCAGCTTATATAAATGAGAACAAGAAATGAGAGGAATGGAAGAGGAAAATAATGTGATTAAATTTTTATCCCCCAAGTCAAATTAATTAATTAATTAATTAATTAATTAATTAATTAATTGCTTCTTATAGTCTTTTTTCCGGCCACTTTCTCACATCAGTATCTAAGGAAGTGTGTGGGGGTTTTTTATTATTTCTTTATCTATATTTAGAGCAAATGCATATGCCGGTAGTTTGCCTGCATGTATGTATTTGCATGTCACTTGCATGTATGGTACCTATTGGGAGGGGCAGAAATGGGCACTTGATCCTTTGGAACTAGTGTTACAGTTATCAAATGCCATACAGATGCTGGGAATAAAACCCAGGGAACAACCAGTGCTCTTAACTACTGAGTTATCTCTGCAGACTAGAAGGCACATATTTTTCCTCGAAAGACATATTCCTCAATCAGTCTAATTCTTTGTAATCTACATGATATTATCTGTAGTATCTACATCCCAACATCCCCAAGACAGCCAGCTAAAGATCAAAGTCTTTTTACTACTCCTGTCGATTACTTAGCAGGCAGTCTCCATAACTGTGAAGCTATTCTGGAGAAGTTATGATCTCTTTGAAAGGTTGTGAACAATTGAGAGTTATGATGGTAGTTTACCCTGTAAACTTTATGATTGAGGATGGTAGCACATTGACAATGTTGTTTGATAACTCAAATTTTACAGATTTAAATGCTTACCCACTAAAATATGTTCCATTGCGACTATGCAATTCAACAGAGATGCCTCAAGTAAAAACAATTATTTCACAGAGTTTTCCCTACCAGTAAGGCAATCCATGCTGGCAAGGTAGAACTTTTCCAGCTAAAAGGGAAAAATATACAGATTTTCATTGACACATATTTATACCTTTGTGTTGGAGGCATTTGGATGAAGTCTAATAAAGAAATTTTAAATGAGACTTTTTTGTAAAAGGGAATTCCATTGTGTTTAGTGAAGGTAGATAAAACAAATGTAATATGCCTTTGTTTTAAACAAATGAGAGATCTCAATATCCTTTGTGAACTATTATTGGGGAGGACTTTAAAATATAGAGTTACTCCTAATAAACAATATTTTCTCATGCCTAGTGACTTCAATAGTATGTAGATTCTAGAAAAAGAAAAGTTGGCATGCAAGATATTGTGGGCTTCCAGTTACAACCCAAGTAGAGATTGTGTTCCATGTATTGTCAAGAATGCTTTTCTTGTTGTGGCAAGATAATCTGAAGGAGAAGGTCAGAGATAGAATGGGCATGATGAACAGGACAAACTCTCTCAGGACATGCAGTTCTATACAGCACAGTCTTTCTACTGAATTATCAGCCAAATGATTAATTGTCCCTTGCTTCTTTGCTGTTTTAAAATCAGTTGGACTTTTGTGATGTCTAATTATGGTAAAACACATAGATTTTAGTATGTCTGGGATTTGATGACTGTTTAGAACAGGCTGTCCAGAGAAAGTCAGGGACTATTCTAGTCACCCATCCCAAATGCATTACAACCACCTATACAAATGTCAGTTATTTTCATTTTTGCCAAATGTCAGTAATTCATGAAGGCATCAAGTAGGTTTAATCCAAGAGAAATGAGTACTCTCAATTGTATTAAGAATGAAGTTTGGGTACAAATCCAATGGACAGAAGTTGCTGATCCCTGTGAATTAGTGAAAAGCTGGAAGAAGCTGAGGAATAAGGAAACCTTGGAGAAGGAACAGTATTCTCAATTAATCTGGACTGTAAAGCTCTCTGAAACACTGGAGCACAAACCAGACAGCATATACTAGCTGATATTAGGTCCCAAGCAAATATACAGCAGAAGATTGCTGGGTCTGGGTTCAGTCAGAGAAGATGCACCTAACCCTCAAGAGACTGGAGGCCCAAGGGAATTTATAGGTCTGATGGGGTAGGTAGTGGGTAGTGGGAACATTCTCGTGGAGACAGGGAGTAAGGAGGAGGTATGGGATGTGGGACAGTCAGAGAGTAGACTAGGAAGGGAGTAAAATATGGAGTGTAAATAAAAGATGGAAAGAAAGAAAAAAGAAAGAAAGAAAGAAAGGAAGGAAGGAAGGAAGGAAGGAAGGAAGGAAGGAAGGAAGGAAGGAAGGAAGGAAAATTAAATTAAAAAAGAGAGTTAAGGTAATTGTATATCCTGTCTGAAAGTGTCCTTGCTCATGTAGAAATGAAAAGTATCAGGAGGCTAAATTGATTCTGCATTTTTGATAGCTCTTTCAACAAATGTCTCCAAAGGCAGAGCATATCAGTTATGTAAGTAAAGTCATGTGTTTCCTCTTCTGACTCTTCTGGTCATTGAAGTAAGGCAGGAGGATTAAGAAAGTTATAGCACACAAGGAAAATGTTTGGAGTTGCAATCAAATAAGGAAGTATTTTAATAGGGCCTAAAGAGAATTCTTTGGCTTTCTCAGAATGGCAGCAGTTAAGGAGGCAGCCCTCAGATGGTCTTCTGGAAAATGGGTCTCATTGCTGACTGAAGTACACCAGAGGCTTTTGTCTTACCTCCCCGTATCCAAGTCAGCACACTTAATGCTTTTCTTTACTTTTTTTTTTTTTTTTACAAGATTATAGCTTAGGTGTTCAACTGCCTGGGTTTGGTTTAAAACCAATTTCATGGTCTTAAATAAAGGGACCCATGTACTTTTGGGTGTTCCTCTCTGGACCCTGGACACAGAACACACCCAAACACAAATTTCCAAGCACAAACCAATTGCAAAGGTAACCTTTATTAAACAAGAAAAAGAGACAAGGTGACTGACTCAGAACTAGACAGAAAAAGCAACAAATAGCTTTGTAAATAGTTCATTTTAAGAAAGAAAATGAGAGCTTTGTGTTAGAATGAACTAGAAGTTATCTGTTAAGTTCTGATTGAGTCTTTTAATTTGGATAGTAAAAATAATGTTTTTTGTTTGCTGAACCTTGGTGTTTTGATAGTTGCACATTGGTGAAAAGTTTCAGGAATGAGTCAATGACCCAATTGGGGAAAAGACCTTTTTGGCTAGTTTTAAGAATGTAAACCAAAAGTTTAAGATGAAGGTGAGGTAAAAGGCAAATCCTGTTTTTACGCTCAAACATGCATGTATAGGCCTGTGCTTGCCATACTGGGGCCTTCTAGAGCCCTTCACCAACTGCATTTTCTTCTTTCAGGCCTAGTTGTATCATATCTGGCTTAATCTTCAAATAGATTGATTGTGGCACAAAATTGGAGTCAGTACTTTTGGTAGACAGAAAGTAAGAAAATTGAGCCTAGGGTAACTGTAATCTCACTAGGATATTCCCTATGATGGCAAGAGTGACACACACTTCTCACTTACTGGTTCTTCTTCCCTGAAACACAAACTCATTTTCTCGGGGTACCCTAACATACAGAGGTCCCAAAAAAGTAAAGTCTATAGGCTTTTCCTAGACACATAATATGATGCAGTGTAGCCACCCGCGGCCACATGTGAACTGGAGACCTGGAAGAGAATTCTGGGGATAAACGGGAAGGTGACGAAAGAGAATTGAGTCAAGACGACAGTTTGCCGATCAAGACTGACTTTACTATTATTTAGCCAATATATATAGTTTTTAGAAAACAACCCTGCCCCCCCCCCCCATGGCCACGAATTCCTTGGTTCTTCTTCTCAGCGGGTCACCTGCTTCCAGTCACGCAGGTCTCTGCTGGTCTCCAGGTGAGACTGCCCTGAGGCAGCCTTGGTTGTTAAGGTGAAAGTGACTGTATTGTCACCAGCCGAAGGGTGGAGGCTGCCAGCCAGGAATGTCGCAGCTTGAATAGGATGGGCTGAGATGCTGTGGGGGAAGGGACAATGCAGATTGCTTACAAATCAGTCCATCCACCTTTAATAAGTAAATAATCAAATGAAAGGAGGCATAGAAAAACTTCACTCTAGTATTCTTAGTCCCTCACCTAAGATAAAAGACACAAAGCCTTGAGAAGAAAGAAATGACCTTGTGTTTTCTGGTCCTCTCCTCATCAGAACTCTTGGAAAGAAGTTGTGTCTTCATGGGTCTGCACAACAAGAAGAGATATCTGTCTAGCAGACATTTCTCTTATGCATGGAGGCATTCAAACTCTATAGCTTTATAGTAGGATTTCTGACTGAGTGATGGATTTAAACTGAGGGACACTGGAGATATTAGAAAATTACAAGTCAAAATGCTAATTACCTGGGCTAAATTTAGCTACATTCAGGAATGTATTAGTCAGGATTATCTAGAGTTACATAAATTAAAGAATTAATCTCTCAATTTATGTATAGAAAAGGGATTTGTTAGAAAGACTTGCAGGCTATGATCCACTTAATCCAACAATGGTTGACTATGAATGCCAGTTGTTTAGTTCATGAGGCTGGTCTTCAGTTTATGCTGGAATCCACAAGAAATAAATTCTAATGGCAGTGAAGGAATGGACTTACTAGCAAGGAAAGGGAAAGTGCAAAAGCTTCCTTCTTCCATGTCCTTATGTAGACTTCAAGCAGATGGTGTGGCCCCTGTTAGAGGTGGGTTTTCACAGCTCAACAGCTCTAGATTAACAGTGTGTCTTTCTAAACAAAAACATCAAACAGAGAGACTCCCCTCCCCCCCCCCGAAGCTCCTAAGGACTAAACCAGAAATCAAACAGTACACATGGTGGAGGGATCCATGGTTCTACCTGGATATTTAGCAGAGGAATGCTCTATAAGACTTCAATGGGGAAAGCAGAGTCCTGGGTGGCAGCAGCGGCAACAGCAGCAGCAGCAGCGGCTCATCCAGAGGAAGGGCCATCAGCAGTGGAATCAAGGTGACAGGATCCAGGCAGGCCCTGGGCCCACTACCACTGACCATCGCTGGCTAGCCTGGCTGCAAGCGGCAGTGGATTTATAGCACCTTTCACCACACAGAAGCCACATCAGAAATCTGCCTCCCGCCAGTCAGTTAGGAGAGACTTGCCTCCATCTTGGTTCTTGGATGCCAGAGAGATCAGACAGCCTGAGGTATACAAACATTGGCCTGTACCCAGGCCTTGGGCTGTTCAGAGGGCCATCAGTGTGCCAACCTGGCTGGAGGTTGTTTGCCCAGCCTGGGGCGTGTGCCGCCATTTTGGCTAACGGATGCCAGAGAGTTCTAGCAGGCAAAGCCAGCTAACAGTCATAGCCCGAGTCTAACATAGCAGGGGTCTAGGCCCAACAGGCCCTGGACTGCCCCCAGGAGCAGGGCTGCTCAGTGGGCCATTGTGTGCCAACCAAGCTAGGAGGTTGTTAGCCCAGCAGACTCTCCCGGAACTTTCAGGGAGCTCGCACATACCACTGTCCTAGCCACCTGACAGAAACAGTTAACACTCATAGCCTGAGGGGAACTGAGCTTGGGCCTTGGCCTGCCAGACTTTTGCCTAGACTTGGGGCCTGAGCAGCTAGGCTAGCCTTGTGTGCACCAACCCAGTTGGGAGATCGGCTGCCCAGCAGAGTGATCATCACTCAGAAAATGTCCCATAGCATACACCATCAGCACTCTCTGAAGGAGCAAACAGGCACCACCTGGTTCACAGAGACAATCTGGGGCAAGGCACACTAGGGCTTCAAGGACACCCAAGAGGAGGACAGAACATCAGAAATCTGTGACAGGGGGAAATCCAGCCATCCAGTGTTACTGAAATAGCCCTAGATCTTCACAGGAGGCTCAACCACCAGCCAGAGACAAGACCACAAACACCAGAGAACAAGATGGCAAAGGGCAAATGCAGGAACACTAATAACAGAAATCTAGGCAATATGACAGCGTCTGAACCAAACTCTCTAACATCAGCAAGTCCTGGTTATGCCAACACACCAGAAAAAAAAGATGTGGATTTAAAATCACTGGTCATGATGCTGCTAGAAGAACACAAAAAGGACATAAATGAATCTCTTAAAGAAATACAGGAGAACATGAATAAGTTAGAAACCCATATAATGGAAATACAAAAATCACTTAAAGAAATTCAGAGAATAAGGCTCAAGAGATAGAAGCCAATAAAGAAGAAATGCAAAAAAAAAAAAAAAAAACTTAAAGAAATGCAGGAGAACTTGAGTCAACAGGCAGAGGTCATGAAAGAGGAAACACAAAAATCTCTTAAAGAATTAAAGGAAAATACAAACAAATAAATGAAGGAACTGAGCAAAACCATCTTGGATCTAAAAACAAGTAGAAACAACTAAGAAATCAAAAAGGGAGACAATTTTGGAGATTGGAAACCTTGAGAAAAATTAGGGGCATAGATGCAAATATCAACAACAGAATACAAGAGATGGAAGAAAGTATCTCAGATGCTGAAGATACCATAGAAACTATTGAATCAACAGTCAAAGAAAATGCAAAATGCAAAAAGCTTGTATCCCAGATGATCCAGGAAATCCAGGACACAATGAGAAGACCAAACCTAAGGATTATAGGTATAGATGAGAGTGAAGATTTACAACTGAAAGGGCCAGCAAATATCTTCAACAAAATTATGGAAGAAAACTTTTCCAACTTAAAGAGAGAGATGCCCATGAATATACAAGAAGCCTACAGAACTCCAAACAGAGTGCACCTAAGCAGAAATACCTCTCATCACATAATAATCAAAGCCCCAAATGCACTAAACAAAGAAAGAATATTAAAGGCAGTAAGAGAAAAAGGCCAAGTAACATCTAGAGGAAGACCTATCAGAATCACACCCGACTTCTCACCAGAGACCATGAAAGCTAGAAGATCCTGGGCAGATCTCATGTAGACTCTAAGAGAATACAAATGTCAGCCAAGACTACTAAACCGAGAAAAACTCTTAATCACCATAGATGGAGAAACTAAGATATTCCATGACGAAACCAAAATTACACAATATCTTTCCACAAACCCAGCTCTGCAAAGAATAATAGAAAGAAAACTCGAATACAAGGAGGGAAATGACACCCTGGAAAAAGCAAAATAGTTACCTTCTTTCATCAAAGCCAAAAGAAGATAAACACTCAAATATAAAAATAACATAAAAAATGACAGGAATCACTATTCCTTAATATCTCTTAATATAAATGGAAATGGACTCAATTCCCCAATAAAAAGGCATAGACTAACAGATTGGATAAGGAAACAAGACAATACATTTTGCTGCATACAGGAGACAAACCTCAGTGTCAAAGACAAAACTAACTTAGAGTAAAAGGCTGGAAGGCAATTTTACAAGCCAATGGTCTCAGAAAATGAGCCGGAGTAGCCATTCTAATATCAGATAAAATTGACTTTCAACTTGAAGTCATCCAACTAGAAACAGAAGACCACTTCTTGCTGGTCAAAGGAAAAATCCACCAAGAACTTTGAGTTCTGAACATCTATGCGCCAAATGCAAGGGCACCATCATTCTTTTTTTTTTAAACATTTATTTATTTTATGTATATGAGTACACTCTTGCTGTCTTTAGACATACCAGAAGAGGACAGGCATCAGATACCATTACAGATGGTTATAAGCCACCATGTGGTTGCTGGGAATTGAACTCAGGACCTCTGGAAGAGCAATCAGTGCTCTTAACCACTGAGCCATCTCTCCATCCCGGGCACCATTATTCTTAAAAGAAACTTTAGTAAAGCTCAAAGTACACATTGCACCTAACACAATAATTGTGGGTGACTTCAACACTCTATGGCCTCAATGGACAGATCAGGAAAACAGAAACTAAACAGGGACACAATAAAATTAATTGAAGCTTGGACCAATTGGATTTGACTGATATTTATAGAACATTTCACTGTAAAGCAGAAGAATATACCTTTTTCTCAGCACCTCATGGTACCTTCTCCAAAATCGACCATATAATTGGTCACAAGACAGACCTCAACAAATATAAGATAATCTAAAGAGTTCCATGACTCCTAAAGAAATAGAAGGGGTCATAGAAAGTCTTCCAACCAAAAAAAAGCACAGGACCAGATGGTTTCAGTGTAGAATTCTATCAGACCTTCAAAGAAGACCTAACACCAATACTCTTCAAACTATCCCACAAAATAGAAACAGAAGGAACACTACCCAATTCCTTCTATGAAGCCACAATTACACTCATACCAAAACCACACAAAGATCCAACAAAGAAAGAAAACTTCAGACCAATTTCCCTTATGAACATCAATGCAAAAATACTCAATAAAATTCTTGTCAACCGAATCCAAGAATACATCAAAATGATCATCCACCATGATCAAGTAGGCTTTATCCTAGGGATGCAGGGATGGTTCAATAGACAGAAATCCACCAATGCAATCCACTACATAAACATACCCAAAGAAAAAACCACATGGTCATTTCATTGGATGCTGAAAAAGCATTTGACAAAATTCAGCACCCTTTTATGCTTAAAGTCTTGGAAAGAACAGGAACTCAAGGCCCATGTCTAAACATAGTTAAAGCAATATACAGCAAACTGGTAGCCAGCATCAAACTAAATGGAGAGAAACTTAAAGCAATCCCAGTAAAATCAGGGACTTTTCCCCTTTCTCCTTATCTTTTCAATATTGTACTTGGGGTACTAGCTCGGGCAATTAGAAAACACAAGGAGGTCAACGGAATACAAATTGGAAAGGAAGAAGTCAAACTATCATTATTTGCAGATTATATGATAGTCTACCTAAGTGACCCAAAAACTCCACTAGAGAACTCCTACAGCTGATAAACAACTTGAGCAAAGTGGCAGGTTATAAAATCAACTCAACCAAATCAGTAGCCTTCCTATACTCAAAGGATAAGCAGGCTGAGAAAGAAATTAGTGAAATGACACCCTTCACAATAGCCACAAACCGTATAAAGTACCTTGGGGTGACTCTTACCAAACATGTGAAAGATCTGTATGACAAGAACTTCAAGACTCTGAAGAAGGAAATGGAAGAAGACCTCAGAAAATGAAAAAACCTCCCATGCTCATGGATCGGCATGATTAATATAGTTAAAATGGCCATTTTGCCAAAAGCAATATACAGATTCAAAGCAATACCCATCAAAATCCCAGCCCTATTCCTCATAGAGTTAGAAAGAGCAATTCTCAAATTCATCTAGAATAACAAAAAACCCAGGATAGCTAAAACTATTCTCAACAAAAATAAAGTTCTGTGGGAATCAGTATCCCTGACCTCAAGCAATACTACAGAGCAATAGTGTTAAAAACTGCATGGTATTGGTACAGTGACAGGCAGGCAGATCAATGAAACAGGATTGAAGATCCAGAAATGAACCCACACACCTATGGCCACTTGATCCCCGACAAAGGGGCTGAAAACATTCCAAGGAAAAAAGACAGCCTTTTCAACAAATGGTGCTGGTTCAACTGGAGTTCAGCACGCAGAAGAATGTGAATTGATCCATCCTGTCTCCTTCTACTAAGCTCAGCTCCAAATTGATCAAGGACCTCTACACAAAGCCAGACACTCTGAAGCTAATAGAAAATAAACTGGGGAAGACCCTTGAGGACATCGGTACAGGGGGAATGTTCCTTAACAGAACACCAATAGCTTATGCTCTAAGATCAAGAATAGACAAATGGGGCCTAATAAAATTACAAAGTTTCTGTAAAGCAAAGGACACCATCAAAAGGACAAATCGGCAACCATCAAATTGGGAAAAGATCTTCACCAACCCTACATCAGATAGAGGGCTTATATCCAATATATACAAAGAACTCAAGAAGTTAGACCCCAGAAAACCAAATAACCCTATTAAAAATGGGGTAAAGAGTTAAACAAAGAATTCGCACCTGATGAATTTCAGATGGCAGAGAAACATCTTAAAAAATACTCAACTTCATTAATCATTAGGGAAATGCAAATCAAAACAACCCTGAAATTTCACCTTACACCAGTCATAATGGCTAAGATTAAAAAGGAGACAGCAGGTGTTGGCAAGGATGTGGACAAAGAGGAACACTCCTCCACAGCTGGTGGGGTTGCAAATTGCTACAACTACTCTGGAAATCAGTCTGGAGGTTCCTCAGAAAACTGGGCATGTCACTTCCGAAAGATCCAGCTATACCACTCCTGGGCATATACCCAGAGGATTCCCCAGCATGTAATACGGATATATTGTCTACTATGTTCATAGCAGCCCTATTTATAATAGCCAGAAGCTGGAAAGAATCCAGGTATCCCTCAACAGAAGAATAAATGCAAAAAATGTGGTATATATAATCAATGGAGTTCTATTTAGCCATTGAAAACAATGAATTCATGAAATTCTTAGGCAAATGGATGGAGCTGGAGAACATCATACTAAGTGAGGTAACCCAGTCTTCAAAGATCAATCATGGTATGCACTCACTAATATGTAGATATTAACCTAGAAAAATGGAATACCCAAAACATAAACCACACATCAAATGAGATACAATAAGAATGGAGGAGTGGCCCCTTGTTCTGTGAAGACTCAGCGTACCAGTATAGGGCAAAACCAGAACAGGGAAGTGGGAAGGGGTGGGTGGGAGAACAGGGGGAGGGAAGGGGGCTTATGGGACTTTTGGTGAGTGGGGGGCCAGAAAAGGGGAAATCATTTGAAATGTAAATAAAAAATATATTGAATAAAATAGACTTCAATGGGAAAGAAGCCCCTTGGTCCACTGCAGGCTTAATGAACCAAGGTAGGTCAATGCTAGAGAACTGAGACAGGAGTGGTTGGGAGGGTGGGGGAGCACCCTCATAGAGGCAGGGTGAAGGGAAAAGATAGGGGGATTGTTGAGGGAAAACTGGGAAGGGGATAATGTTTGAAATTTGAATAAAGTAGGCAATATAAACAAAAATGGGTGTTTCTTCCAGATCTGTGCCCAGGAACTGACCCTGTGCCAAAGCTCTATAAACCCCAATCCCACCCAATAGTTTGCACCCCAGTAGTGCTGACACATCTAAGCTTACAGAACTCTGCACCTTAATCCTGCCCAGAGAAATCTTGACCCCCAGGAGTGCTGACACACCTAAGATCACAGGAGGGGCAAGTTCCAATCAGACACATCAAGACCAACTCACACCAGATATAACCGGATGGCAAGAGGCAAGGTCAAGAACATAAGCAAAAGAAATCAAGGTTGCTCAACATCATCAGAATCCATTCTCACACCAAAGCAAGCCCTGGCTACCCCAACACACCTGAAAAGCTAGACTCTAATTTAAAAGTGCATCTCATGATGATGACAGAGGACTTTAAGAAAGACATAAATAATTCATTTAAAGAAATACAGGAGAACACAAGTAAACAGGCAGAAGCCCTTACAGAGGAAACATAGTAATTCCTTTTAGAAATACAGGAAACCAAAACTAAATAGGTGAAAGGATTGAACAGAACCAATCAGGATCTGAAAAATGTAAATAGAAACAATAAAGAATTCACAAAGATGGGCAACCTAGGAGATAGAAAACCTAGAAAAGGGATCAGGAGTCATAGATGCATGCATCACCAACAGAATACAAGAGATAGAAAAGAGAATCTCAGGTGCATAAGATACCATAGAAACATTGACACAACAACAGAAAAGATACAAAATCCAAAAAGTTCCTAGCCTGAAACATCTAGGAAATACAAGACATAATAAAAAGGCCAAACCTAAGAATAATAGGTATATAGGTGAGTAAAGATTCCCAACTCAAAGGTCCAGTAAATATCCTCAACAAAATTATATAAGAAAACTTCACTAACCTAAAATAAGAGATGTCCATAAACCTATAAGAAGACTACAGAACTACAAATAGACCAGAAAAGAAATTTCTCGCATAACATAACAATCAAAACACTAAATGTACAGAACAAAGAATATTAAAGTAGTTAAAGGGAAAAGGTCAAATAACATATAATGACAGATCTATCAGAATTGCACCAGACTTCTCAGCAGAGACTCTAAAAGCCAGAAGACCTAGAGAACATGTCATACAGACCCAAAGAGAACAAAAATGCCAGCCCGGGCTACTATATGTAGCAAAACTCTTCATTACCATAGAGAAAACAAGGTATTCCATGACACAATGAAATTTAAATAGTCTTCCCAAAAATTCAGTTCCAAGAGGCTAAGGAAATTGAACAGAGGTGTGTAGCAATGGAGAAATTAGGAATCAGGAAGCCACTAGAAAGTCTAAGATACTAGGAAAGCAAGAGGCTCACATGACCCAGTGGAGACAACATTAGCTGAAATACCCAATGAAGGGTAGATTGAACCTATAGAGACCATATCCAGAGATTAGGCATTTCCCCTGGTTGATAGATGGGTCCACCCACTCATTTCAAAAAATGTTAATATAGAATTGTTCCTGTCAAAAGGAAATGCAGGGAAAGAGTGGAGCAGACTGAAGGAAAGTCCAATCAGAGGCTGGCCAGCCTAGGGATCCATCACATCTGCAGAAACTAAACTCAGACACTATTGCTGACGCCAATAAACTTTGGCTGACAGGAGCCTGACTGGAGCCTGGCATAGAGGTTCCCTGAGAGGCCTTCCCAGCACCTGAATGAGACAGATGCATATATTTACAGCCAACTCTTGGAATGAGCCAGCCACTCTTATGGGAGCATTAGGGGAAGTGCTGAAGGAGCTGACAGATTACAACCTCCTAGGAAGTCCTACTCAGCTCTTGAAAACAATGACTTTATGAAATTCTCGGGCAAATAGATGGAACTAGAAAATACCATCTATCAACTAACCAGACCCCTCAGAGCTCCCAGGGACTGAGCCACCATCCTAGGAATATACATGGCTCCAGTTTCATATGCAGCAGAGGACTTCCCTGTCTGCCCTAGGTGGGAAGGGATGCACTTGGTCCTGTGGAGGCTTGATGCCCTGGAGAACATAGATGATAGAGGGGTGAGGTAGGATTGGGTGAGTGGGTGGGAGTGCAAGCACCCTATTAGATTAGAATGGGAGGGGTGTGGGGTAAAAGGGCTCATGTAGTAGCAACTAGGAAGTAAAACAACATTTGAAATTTAAATAAGTAAAATAATTAATTAAAGAAAAATAGAAAGCAAAATTAAAATATGTAAAAAATAAAAAAAACTCATTTTAAGGAAATCAATGTATTAACAGAATAGATTTAAATAATAGATTTTAAATAATTTACCATACCTGTATAATTCCCATGTGAGAAAGAGCCTATACTTTAATTCAACAGGGATTATTGATAATGTCAATCGAAAGGTAGTATGAAATAGTTATAGAGCAATGACTGGCATTTTTTAGTTCAGAGGCTATAATTGATCTGTAATAATTTTATAATAAAACCAAAATTATGGAAAATAATAGAAGAAATGTATAACATGACACACAGAATTTTAAGAGTTAATGCAACATCACTAAATGAACTTTAAAAGTATTTAACACTGCAATTAACTGAGATTGAGAAAAAAGAGTCATATCCTACTACTGGGAAGCAGATGGGTAATCTTACAAAGCAACTCCCACCCACTGAATGCATACAGAAAATGTGGTATATTTACAAAATGGAGTATGACTCAGCTGTTAAAAATAATGAATTCATGAAATTCTTAGGCAAATGAATGGAACTAGAAAAATATCGTCCTGAGTGATGTAATCCAATCACAAAGGAATGCACATGGTATGCACTCACTGATAAGTGGATATTAACCCAGAAGCTCAGAATACCCAAATACAATTCTTGAACCACATGAAGTTCAAGAAGAAAGAAGACCAAAGTGTGGATGCTTCGGTTCTTCTGAGAAGGGGAACAAAATACTCACAGGAGTAAATATAGAGGTAAAGTGCAGAGCAGAGACTGAAAGAAAAGTCATTCAGAGACTGTCCTTGCTGAAAGGAGCCTGATATGATTGTCTCCTGAGAGTCCCTTCCAGAGCCTTGCAAATACAGACGCAGTCAAGCATTGGACTGAGTGTGTGGTTTCCAAAGGAGGAGTTAGAGAAAGACCTGAAGGAGCTGAGGGGGTTTACAATCTCTTAGGAAGAACAATAATATCAACAAACCAAACCTCCCAGAGCTCCAAGGGACTAAGCCATAAACCAAGTACACATGGCTCCAGCTGCATATGTAGCAGAGGATTGCCTTGTCAGGCGTCAATGCAAGGAGAGGTCCTTGGTCTTATGAAGGCTTGATAGATACCCCAGAGTAGGGGAATTGAGGGCAAGAAGGTAGGAGTGGGGTGGATGGAGGAACACCCTCATTGAAGCATAGGGAGGGGGATGGGATAGGGGAAATTCCAGTGCACGGGGGGGGGGGGGAGTTGTGAAAAGTGATAATATTTGAAATATAAATAAAAAAAATCCAATAAAAAGAATCATATTAGCCAATCTTAGTTAGACTGCCATTGTTCTTGTTCCTTTAGTTCTTTAATAAAAGTGTATTTTTCTGGACTTCAAATTGTTCCCTAAGATTCTCTATATCAAAGCCACTAACAAAAACATCTCAGCCTTGCTACACTAACAATTTATTTTTCCAAATACTTTTTAAGAGTGGTAGACATTGATGACAACAATCTCTAAATTCTTTCCAAGGGTGGGGAATACATAATCTGCTCCAGGAGCAATGCTTGAAAAATATCAAGCACTATTACTGTCAGTGCCAATGATGCTGGAAGCCCCCTGGGAGTTTTCAGACATTTCTTAGATTGAAGAGGATATGACAGCAACAACCAGAGCAAAACTCCACAATAGTATGAATTTTTCAGGACACATAATTCTCAGGGCTCTGCCTCTGAGGCACATCCATCAAGACTATGCTAACTAGTGAGCTACTAGAAAAGCCATTGGTTCTCATGTGTAGCCCTTAAAAACTTCCCTCTTTTACTGTGAAGTGAGAAATAAAATCTGGTTATGTAGAGAAAACCTATGGAATACTCACTTCTCACAAATCTGGCCATTTGTTCCTGTCTTTTTATCAATACTATTTGGTACATGAGAAGCAGTTCTTGTAGAAATGAATACACAATCATATTATTCTATTACTATTCTGTAATGTGACTTTCCATTGCTGCCCCAAACTGGAGTCTGGTGGAATACAAAAATAATAGGTCAGATCAATCTGCTATCCACAAATAAGGGTTATAATAATTTAAATATTGAAGAACAAACTTTCCTAGAATTAGAGCTAACAAATTTGCATGAAATAACAGTTATGTAATCAAAGTTGCCAGAAGAAAAACTAGAATTGGAGTATAGCAGTTTGTTATCCTCTGTTCTAGTATCCCAGCCATCAAATAAAATGTCTCATAAAGTACAAATGACTATAAACATGTAGAAAATATGTAATCTGTATAAATGTTAAAATACATGAAGAGGTTTGTTTTTTTAGTTACCATGTGTAATTCCATTATCTGCTGGCTTCACTTTATTAAGCCAGTCTGGGTTCTTGATAATTTTAATTTTGAGTATGAGAATCTAATAATATGTCACATGAAAATTTTATGTCAGAAGCAGAGGATGGAAAAGAAACAGAAGCCAGGCCCAGAAATTGGTGCCTAATCACATTGATATGATCTAGGAATTTCTTCCTTAATTGTTTCACCAACTATTTCTCTCTCATGAGATGGCTGTCTCATCTACTAAACCTCACCTATACAAAACCTTAGGAAGGACTTTAAATAATATATAGTAGAATGTATAGTCCCTGCATGCATAAAATGTGACGTTTGGACAACAGGGGGAACTGTGAACAAAAGTTCCTAGAATGAAGCTGCATTCTCCATGGAAACTTCTGCAAAGATGGTTAGTTAAAGCTTCAAAGTTTGAGGGAAAGTTGGAATGTTTCAGGTCCAGAATATAATTAAACATATTGCAAGGCTGAATATATGGCTTAGCCATTAAGAGTGAATATTTTATTCTATCTGGATTTCAAAATATTATTCACCTGTAAGGTCATCTTTGGCAATGTTTTGAAATATTTTGTCACTCATGAGAGCTGGTGTTCACAGAGGATTGGGGGATATAAGGAAAGGAGAGTTTAGAGCAGTGTGTGTGTGTGTGTGTGTGTGTGTGTGTGTGTGTGTGTTTGCGTGTGTGTTTGTGTGTGTGTGTGTGCGCTCAGTGTGTGTGTGTGTGTGTGTGTATCTGTGTCTGTGTGTATGTGTCTGTGTGCACTTGTGTCTCTGTGTGCATCTGTGTATTTGTGTGTCTGTGTATGTTGTGTGGCTTGTGGCTTGTGCATTCATATACATGTCCTGCTCTTTGATGTCTTCTACTGTTCTTTGGTCCTAAATCTCACTGAAAAGGGAAAGCACTTAGGGCTGCTCCTACTGAGCCTCTTCAGGGGATAGATTTCCTGAAAAATGAAATCCTGGAGGATGGTAGGTACTGGTGCTGGTGCTGGTTGGCAGACAGACTGGTTGCCGGAGTATGTGTGACCTTTGGGGTTTGAAGTCTAGTGGGTAGGACCTGACTAGGTTTAGATGAGATTCTTGTGCCCTTTATCTCCACACTTCCACATGCTCTTTCTCTCCAAATCGGTACCAACAAGCCTCTTTCCTCCCTCTTCCTTGCTTTTATGTCTTGTTCCTGGTACTCTTCCTCATGTTCCCTGGGCTCCTTTGTTTTCTTTGTTCTCCTTTATTCTCCATATTCTGCTTCAAATACAGTTGCCAACATTCTCACTTTCTTGCACATATGTGATCCAGAACCCAAATTTTGGATGAAAATGAGGCAAGCAAGTTTTTATACAGGATGAGGACAATAAAACAGGGGGAAAGAGTTTTTTCACCACTTGTGGTCAAATCACACCCATACAAGAGTGTCCATCTTCCCTCTCACATATCATGTCCTTACTGGCACATGGGGTGCTAGTAAATACTGGCTTTCTTCAGATCCTATCTTTGAGTAGTTCAAAATCCCAGCTCTCCTTTAATGAGTCAGCCCTGAATACAGCTACCTCCTTCAGGACCCTTATTGCTTATCCACTTTTCAAGCTCCTCTGTTGGATTTGGACACTAGGTCTTGAGGGCTTCCTCTTTTTTTCTTTCCAGTTCTGATGTGTGTCCATGGAGTTATAGTCAACTCTGAGAAGACTCGTGAGCATGGGGAAAAGTTCTGCGAGGCTAAACGTGGTCACTGTTGACTTGTGGGTAGTCCCCATGGTATCATGTTATACATTATACTTGGAGGCATGTGGCCTATTCTAGAGCCCTGGTACAGAAGAAGACAGTGTGGGAAGAAATGTCTTCCTGTTAATGTGGGAAAAGTTCTTTCACTGTTGGAACTAGTTGCTACTGGCCTTGGTCAGATAAATAATAGTGTTAAAAGAAAAACATTCTTTTTGAAAATCTTTGAGCAGTTCTCAAGTAACTTCTACATAAGTATATTCAGGAATGGCAATATTTGCACTCTCAAGCTCCACTCAGGACTCAGTTTGGGGACTAGAATCCTCCTGTGGATTAGCCATTGAGAAATAATGACCACAAGTGGCCATATTAGTTGTCATGGTGTGACTGAGGACAACTTCTAGGAGTCAGTTTTCTCATCTCGCCATGTTCATTCTATGTATCAGATATACAACTTTGGGTTTGTTTACTGATACTTGACCTTCTAAGTTCTCACCAGGACACACGTATTAAAATCAGATAATGATTCCATCAATAAAGTAAAGTAAAATTATTTTAAGTGTGATGTCTTGTACAATTCAGCAAGCCCATAACTCACAACTATGACAATCTATGTTTACACTATTTTCAGTGTGCATGTGTGTGTCTCTCTCTGTGTGTTGTGTGAGACAGACAGACAAATAGAGAAATGGAGAGTCTGTGTTCATTTTTCTGTTTGTCCTATTGTGTTACTGTTTTTCTATCAGCATTTGAAGGCTATAACTTCATTTACTTCTTTATAGCAGCATTTCTGATGAAAATTCTAGGATGATCATCTTTGTTCATTAATTAAAAAACAAAAGCTCTTTCTCCTTCATCTTTGCTTGTTTTAGGAAAATTTGAAGATGTATGTTTTGTTCCAAGTATTTATCCTACTTAGGTTTCTTTCAAGGTTGTTGAATGAATATGTGCTTTATGTTTTGCGTTATTTTGCGGACAATAATGGCTATTGTGTCTTCAACTATAGATTATATCCATTATGCAATATACTAGAAAATTATTCAAATATAATTACTGATGTTGCCCATAGCTCAGAGATGCTGTTTTTATATTATCTGTTTGTAATACATCTTAAATGTACTTGCTTGCTTGCTTGTTTACTTACCTACTTGCATCAATTAAGGAAGGGTCTTATACATTCCAGGCTTGCTTCTCACATCCTATGCAGTCAATGATCACCTTGAATTTCTGATTCACTGACCTAAAACTCTCTAGTGTTGGCATTATAATGTATACATACCACACCTAGATTTTTGTGTATTTTGCAATAAGACCAGACGTTTGAAGAATTGTCTTTTGAAAGTATTGTAAGGTTGATCTTTGAATGGAATTGTTTCCATTTAAGAACAAAAGGAAAATGCTACAAACTCAAGTTGTATTATCTTGACTTTATCATTGTTGCCTGAAACTTCATGATGCCATCAGCAGGATATGGAAACCAGGCCCAGAGTCACCTATTTTCCTTTCAAAGCTTCACTTCTATGGCCACATGATGATTACCTGACTTTACAGGACACCTGTATCCTTGATAGACAATTAGCCTGAACCTGATGTTTTGGCTTCAGACTTTATTGAGTGACTAAACCCACATCTAGGCAGCATTTTTATGAAGTTAAAACATTCAATATCTGTGTGTATCACAGAGTGTAAAGTAGTTTCCTTTCACATTGAAAGACAGGGCACAGTGTGTAGCATCATCCTGCCAGGATCATCAACTGCCAGATCTCAGGGTTCTTTTAATCCTCACAAGTGTAAATTCCCAGTAGGGGAGTACCAGGACAGGGAAATGGAAGGGGGTGATTGCGAAATGGGCAGATGGAAGAGGGCTTATGAGACTGATGGGGAGGGGAGAACTGGGAAAGGGGAAAGCTTTCGGAATATAAACAAAGAATATTGAAAATAAAAAAGAAAGGTAATAAACTCTATGGGGAAAAAGTCTTAAGTACCTTGTCTATTGGGTAAATGAAGAGTAGAGGTTATCCATTAAGGCATTTGAAAACTGTGCTGCCCTGGAAGCATATAGGAAATAATAAAATTGGACTAGTGCAATAAAGTACCAATGGACATATCTTCAATGACCTCTATCTGTCAAAAGGATCTACCATCTAAAATCTACCTCCTTTGAGACATCTATTCAAATAAAAATCCATTAATGGTTTAGACCATTAGTTAGATCCAAAACTCCATATCCTGGTCATTTCTGCAAATGTCCTCACAGACAAACCTGGATATGTGCTTATGTTCTTAGACATGCTCTGTACCATCAAGTGACTAGGAAGAGACATCACAGGTGAAGATGTTCCTACTCTACAACATCTATCTCCACTGTGTGTTCACATTTACATGTACTTCATTGTTCTTAAGTTCAAAAAGCTAAGTAGTCTCACTGGGGAAACAAACTACTCTTAAGGGTAAGCTGCATGCCCAATGGTAGATCATCAACAGAATATAAAATATAAACAAACAATCATTGCAGGTTGTTGGAGGGTGTTTGTTGTTATTGCTGTTTGTATTTAATATGTCAGGCATTTTTAATCTCATTATTTGTTTGTTTGTTTATGTCTCTTTTTATTCTAAGAGTCATCTGTCTCTATAATGTAGCTTCCAATTCAGTGTTTGTATGGGATTCCTGAATGTGTAAACAAGTGGGTCTTTGAATCTGTATCTATTTCTTGTATTCCAATGCTATGCTGTTTTCTCATATCATATTTATATATTATTATATGTATTAATTTACTATACTTTAGAAGCCTGCTTGTTTTCTAATGAAAAACAGAAAGGTAATGGATGAAGATGGGAGAGGAGAGGGCAGGAACTGGGAAGAGTAGAGTGAAGGAAAATATTAATCAAAATACATTAAATGAACAAAATCTCTTTTCAATATAAAGGTCTACCCTGGTCACTGAAACACATCAAAAACATTATCCATCATAATCAAGTAGGTTTTATCCCAGGGAAACAGTGGTTATTCAATATATGCAAATCTATCAACATAATCTACAATATAAACAAACTGTACAAAAAAATCACATGATTTTTCATTAAATGCTGAAAAGCCCTGTAACAAAATCCAGTACCCCTTCATGTTAAAATATTAGAGTGATCAGGGATACAGGGCACATAACTAAACATAATCAGATCAATAAACAGCAAGCTAATAGCTAACATCAAGCTAAATGGAGAGAAATTTAAAGCAGTTCCACTAAAATCAGGGACAAGACATTATCTATCCATTCCAGTTCTTGAAGTGCTAGCCAGAGCAATAAAGATAACTAAAAAAAATCAAGGAGATAAAACTGAAGCAGGGGCTATCCCAAAAGCTGTTGCCTGTGCATGGGATGTTTTTCTTCTAGCTGGGCTGCCTTGTCTGTTTTCAGTGGGAAAGGATGTGTTTAGTCTCTCAGAGACTTGAACTTCCAGGGTGGGGGTTTATCCAGGGTGTAGTCCATCTTCTCAGAGTAGAATGGAACTAGGGAAGCAGGACGGTGTGTGGGAGGGGTGACTTGCAGAGGGAAGTGAGCAGGATGTGAAGTGAATAAGTAAAAATAAAAAGCTTTAATTAAATTAAATTAAATTGAAATTAAATAAAAATATAGAATGACACTGAAAAAGAAAGTTAAAATTAATGGTGACCTAAGTAGAATTAAATTTATTTATATATTCTCAGGTTTATTGTACTGCACATAACTATCACTGTATTACTGGATAGGAGGGGAGGTTTCTAGTATGTGACTCTTACAATGCATAAGCCCAGAAGTCTCAGCATCAATTAAAAGGATCTGGCTACAACATTATTGATTTATATTATATTTATTTATTGAGGTTCCATGGATTGAACAAGTGCTATATGAATACTAATTAAGTCTTGTACAACTGAGTTATGTATGTCTTTAATCTTATCAAAAACTTCTCTAGGAATATGAAGCACATGAGTGTATCATTACCTAACACAGATTAAATCCTTGACTGCCATTCATCACCTGAAGACCCCTGATGACCACTCATAGACATCTGCCCATTTAGCACTCATTAACCATGAGCAGAGAGGAGACACTCTTACCAACATTAGCTTGTCCATCATTCTCAGGATAGAGGTTCTTTTTATAGGCTGGCAATTCAAGGCCCAGCTTATTTTCAGGCATTGACTTTAAAACAAGCCCTCTGTGAAAGTAGGTACAAGCTGGCTTCTCCTCCTCCAGTGATCATTAACTCTCTATAGTGCCTCAGTTAGCAGTAGAGCCTCATGAGACCCTCCCCACTCTATCTATGAAGGAATATATGTTGGCCCAGCCTTATCATTTGGCTCTTAAGTTCTTTCTACCTCCTCTTTCATGGTAATCCCTAATTATTGGATAGAATGTGGACAGATATGGGACGGACACATGTCCTGTAAGCACTCAATAGTCATGTATTCCCAGTACTTTATCCAGTTATAAAGTTTTACATTAACTGATGCTGACTGAAAAAAAAGTTTCTCTAATGTTTAGAGCAGTATTGATCTATGGATATAAACATGAATATTTAGAAGGCATTGTAAGGACATATCCATGTAGCAAAATGTAAGGCCTATGATCTCCCTAGCTTTTGACCATTGCTGCCTACTTTGTCTTGTTAGGATTATTAGAATGAACTGAGCTGGTAACTAAGGTTGGTAGAAGCAGCATGGAGTGGCACTTGCTGTGAACGAGACAGTAGTAGTACCAGCAGTAGTGAGAAGATCACTAACAAGCTCCAGAATGCAGCTTGAGCAGAAACAATGGGGCTCAGAGGCATGAAACAGATATGAGAAACTGCAAGATCTAATTTCTTAAGGAACTCAGGGCCACTACCAAGCCATAAAGACCAATGTTCCTAAAATCGTACAGCTTAAAGCTGTAATCCCAGTCACTATATGAGTTAGTGACCCAACACCTAAGTCCTATCAGGAGCTTCCACACTAATACTTCATATTTGTGGTGGCTAATCATGATTGTCACCACTAGGAACCTGGGAGACGGAAACTTCAATTTTAAAACTGCATCCATCAGTTTTTGCCTATGAGCACATCAATAGCACATTCTTTTGATTACTAATTAATGATGAGGGTTCAGATCACTGTGGGTCTGGGTGGCATAAGAGAGGTAAATAAATATGAATCTGGGAACAGGTCAGTAAAGAGTCAGCAAGTCAAGCCCCTAGACCTTTGACAGTTAAAGTCCCTGAAATGCCAGCAATAGAAGAGCTTCTCCTAATCTATTCACAATTCCTATATTTATAGTATTAGTATTAGTATTAGTATTAGTATTAGTATTAGTATTAGTATTAGTATTAGTATTAGTATTAGTATTAGTATTAGCAGTGTTGCTATTGTTCTTATATTGTTGAAGTTTACAAAGAAGAGAGTATGTTCACAAAGTTAATGCTACAGAAAAAGTTTATTTACTGGTAGTTCCAATAATTTGAATATATTCTGTGTTTTTATCCTTTCCTTTCTTACTATATTTTCCAGCACAATTTTTGTGCTGGTTAGTTTTATGTCAGCTTGACACAAGCTTGAGTCTCTGAAGAGGAGAGAGGTTCAATCAAAAACATATCATGATAAAATCTATCTGAAGGGAAGATTATAGGACATTTTCTTAACTACTGATTCACGAGGAAGGAGCCAAACCATTTTGGGTAGAGTCACACCTGGGTTGATGGTCCTAGATTCTAAAAGAAGTCATACTGAGAAAGCCATGTGGAGCAAGTCAGTAAGAAGCACTGACAAGTGTGGTTTAGAAACTGAGAGTCTGTATCTAGGTAAATCTGCTTGGTTAGTTGTGTGTAGGTCTGTACTTGGCAGAACTAAAACAGCAGCTAATTAGAATGGGAATTTTTAAGGGGAATTGCCCCTTAAAATGATGAATCATTATTGCCTCTACTGCATTTATACTGCTCAGATGGTTTTTGATAAATATTTAACGGATTTCTAGAAGACTAAAGATCTATGACACAAGAGCATGGCACAAATGGATGCAAATCTTGGTCTATAGAGCATACATAACAAGACACTATTCTTATAACTTCTGGCATCATTACAAACCAGAGAACGAATGACTATGGTCCTTCTGAGAACAAGCTTAGGGATATTAGACAGGAGAAGTGAACAGCAGAACCTTGCCTGTGAAGGAGCATGAGTCTGATGAAAGGACATCCTGTGCCCTTTGAAGTTCTGAGGGAGCTGGTTCTATGAGATACTTTCCTGAGCTTGGGTATTAGTGAAACACCCAGAGAAAGGTGTGTCAGGAAACTCCTGTCCACATCCAGAGAGCATCTCAGAGAAAAGTCTACAGCCCATGCTCATCTACCCTGACCCATCCTAGGTACTTGCTGCCATTGGCTCTGCTCCATCTTCTGCCAGCCCAGACTGAGATGGGCAAGCTCCTGCTGCTGCTGCTTCTGGAGGCTTCTGTTTTTGTGTTGATCCAAGGTGAGAATAAGTCTTTAGAGGCTGAAACAGAGGTGAGGTCAGGGGCTCAGAATAGCTGAGAGTAAACTTGGCATGGTGGCTCAAATAGCCAGGATGGTAGTATGCTGGGAACAAAGAGAGGTTATGGTCAGGATTTTTGCCCATAGCAAATATATAGTACCAAACTGAACTAGTAGCATGGGAGTTTAGATAGGTTTTAAGGAGTAAAAATTTTAAATTTCAGTGTTGTTCAAATGTGAGATGTAGATTTGATTTACCCAGTCACATTACCTTATATCTTTCCCCCTAGTCTTGTTCACATCAGCAGACAAAAAGGATGTTTTTCTTTAGCTTCTTAATTTTTAGTATTTTTATTTATTTTTAAGTTGTGTGTGTTTGTGTGCATGCGTGCGTGTGCAGGTGCTCCCAGATGCCAGAAGAATATTGGATGCTCTGAATTTGGAGTCTCAGGCATTTGTGAGGTGCCTGAACTAACTTGAGTCCTCTGCAGAAGCAGTACCTGCTTGCAAACATGGAGCCTTCTCTCCAATACTATTGTAAAAGCAGCTTTTATGTGACATATTTAATATACTACAATTTTACCTATTAAAAGAGCAAAAGCATTTTTATATTTAATGGAATTCAGATCTGTGGATCAATGACTTTCATAATATTAAAGTACAATGAATGCAATCTAAAAATATTTTAGATCTAGGTTATCAGAATTATTTATTGTGATGCTTCATTTATTAACTGTTCTTATCCATGTTGGTCCTAGCTCAATCAGCCTTGGACTCACTCATCATATCTGCTTTTTTCCTAGCCCAAGCAATAATATGCATGTCCTGCAACATGTTTGTGAATAGCAAATGTATAGAAGGTGAGGATAAATGCATCGTGGAGGAAGGTGGTGCATGCACAACCAGAGATATCTATCATTTCAGTTCAAGAGGTAATGCTAACAGGGAATCAACCAGGCAGTCTTGCATGAAAGTGGTGTTTCTTGTGGAAGAGCATATTTGTATGGATACCAAAGATTCTCATTCATTGAATTTCAAGTATTATTTTCTTACACAAAATATCAATGTTCTTTTCTAGGTTGGTTTCTCTATAGCCACACTATTCTGGAATGTTCTAAATCATGTAAGGCTTCAGAAGAGATTTATTTTCATCTAAAAAATTCAACCTTTTGTTGTAAAAGTCAAGATTTCTGTAATAAATATAAAGGAAAATAAGCTCATATGCTAATTGATTACCAGTTTCTCCACCAGCTTCAGTTTCCCTTGTTTGCCTGCTGGATCCCCAGCCATATATGCTTTGCTGAAGATGGAGCAACTTGTTGATGCTGCTGCTGCTGTTGTTGTTCTGTTTTTATTGATCATTTTATTCATTTACATTTCAAATATCCCTATTCCTGGAAGGAGCAACTCGATAATGTCTAAGCATCCTTCTTTCCCTCTGTCTTGGATGCTGACTCCTTCCTACCCAACATCAGACAAACAAACATACTCCATTCATATTCTTTTCCCTCCCATTTTTTGTTCATATGTGAAAATCACCACCATTCTTGATTGTCTTGCATTTATCTCTCCTTCACAATCACTAAGTTATGCTGATGAGCTACCCGGCTTCTAGTTTAAACATTTTTTCTTCAATTAGCCAAATATTGCTAACATCTTATATTCCTAATACATAGTGTTCTCTGCTTTCCTTGGTGTGTTAAATTCCTGTTGTTCTAAATCACTTCTTCATTCTTTTTTCTTCAAAAGTGGAACTTCAAATGTGAAGAATATCATTAATATGTTTCATTGCAGTATTCAATTATGTATTTCTCATGAATAATTTTTAAAGAAGGGGACATTTTATGTTTCCATAAAGAATGTTAAAAATAAATTCATTTTGTTTGACTTTCATTGAGTAGAATTTTTTTTGAATAAGTGAGAAAATCTACGAATTTAGATTTGTATTCTAGGATATCAGGTTTATAGTTTTAATTAAAAGTTTTTAATTAAAGTTCCTTTTAAGTCTGGAACAGGTGAAAGGGCCTTTGACAGACTACTGTGGAGAATGGCCTAAACCACCAGAGCTTATTTTTAAAGTTGATTAACCAGTAAAGCTGAAATAGTAATAATAATAATATTAATATTAATAATAATGTCAATGGTTATATACATAAAACTACATCTAAACAAAGGTGGTTCTTTTTATATTTATCTATATTACATACAAACACACACAGACACAGACATACACACACGCACATGCACACACACACACACATAAATCAGGGATGGAAGGAACAGGGTGATGCAAACAGTATTAATGAGAAGACTTTTATTATTTTGAAAATTTCTATATTAATATATGTCTATATGACCAATGTAAATTGTGGACCTGATATAGTAATTTGAGGTTATAAGTGAGTTAAGAGAAAAAGGAAAGTCAACAAACTGGGCTACCAAATTGATTTGAACCTAAATATGACAAAAAATAGCCAAGAAATAGTACTACAGGCTAATGATAAAGGTTATACAAGTCATGAGGTAATAGTTCCAAATCATGCAAAATTATCAAATAATAAACTAAAAATAAAATCTAAAAAGTTGTCATATCCAAGAAGAGGAAGCACAATGAAGAGAAATGGGGACCCTGGGAGAGAAAAAGAATAGCAAAGAAGACACCAGTGAAATCTGCTGCGGAGTTTAGTTACAGCAACTTTAATCCCAGCACTCAACAGGCAGAAATAGGTGGCTCCCTGTGAGTTTAAGGCCAGCCTGGTCTATAGAGTGAGTTAGGGAACACCCAAAGATACAAGGAGAACCCTGTCTCAAAAAGAATAAACAAAGCAATCAACCAAATAAAATAAAACCAATAGTAATCTACTTCTACAAGTTCTACAGATATAAAATCCAAGATCAAGCAACCCACTCATTGATTATATATTCAGGACCCACTTTGTGGTTCATAGGATAACATATTTTAGAAGCAGGTGCATGTATACAGCACCATAACTGGGATCTTAGGTTTAGTGTTTAACAGCACATGTGAACAAAAGTAGAAACCTTTATAAAAATCCTTTGCAATAGTACCTAACACTTTCCACAGATCAGAAGCCAAAATAAACCACTATTCAGTTACTGAAAAATCACAGTTCTTGAGTATTTGCCCACAGGGAATTGTTTAGCTCATCTTTTTTGTATAGTGTAATAGTGCTCCTATTAACACAATGTTCAACCGAAGACACAAGTCTATAGGAACCTGGAATTTCCCCTTCACTCCTCTGGCTCACCAAAACCTTCACTTCTCCAGCACTATCATTGCTACCACTGCTGGAATGTAAGTAGGAATTGTCAATGGCATCTTGGCTTCAATTTGGCAGAGTATTTTAGCCTCCATTGTCACAGAGTTCAGAGCTTCTGCCTCAAAGTTACTTCCACTCTAAGATCCAAAATTTGGAGCAACTGTGTCATTGCTAAAAGTCATGATGGCTTTTTGACACCTCTGAAATTGAGAGAATTGATAAATAAATTGGCACAGCACATCAGTTTCCTAAAAACAAATTAAACTACATTATGTTCTCAATATGATTCTATACCATATAGTTCAAAATCTTCATAAAAGTAATATAACAGTGTTCCTTCTGTTTCTCTTTGGTGGAAAAGTTTGAAGAGTATTGGTATTAAGTCTTCCTTGAAGGTCTGATGGAATTCTTCACTGAAACTATCTGGTCCTGTGCTTTTTTTGGCCGGAAGGCTATCTATGACCCCTTCTATTTCTTTAGGGGTTATGGGTCTGTTTAGATGGTCTATTTAATCCTGGTTTAATTTTGGTAATTTGTATCTGTCTAAGAAAATGTCCATTTTCTCCAGATTGTCCAGTTGTGTTGAGTACAGTTTTTTGTAGTAGGATCTGATGATTTTTTTTGAATTTCCTTGGTTTCTGTTGTACTATCTCCATTTTCCTTTCTAATTTTGTTAATTTGGATACTTTCTCTGTGCCCTTTGGTTAGTCTGGCTAAGGGTTTATCTATCTTGTTGATTTTTTCAAAGAAACAACTGTTGGTTTTGTTGATTCTTTGTGTAGTTCTCTTGGTTTCTACTTGATTGATTTCAGCCCTGAGTTTGATGATTTCCTGTCTTCTCCTCCTGTGTGAATTAGCTTCTTTTTGTTCCAGGGCTTTCAGTTGTTCTGTTAATCTTCTAGTGAATGCTCTCTCGAATTTCTTTTTGGAGGCACTCAAAGCTATGAGTTTTCCTCTTAGCACTGCTTTTATTGTGTCCCATAGATTTGTGTATGTTATGCTTTCATTTTCATTAAATTCTAAGAAATCTTTGATTTCTTTTATTTCTTCCTTGACCAAGGTATCATTGAGTAGAGTATTGTTTAGTTTCCATGTGTATGTGGACTTTCTGTTGTTTTTATTGTTATTAAAGACCACTTTTAATCCATAGTGATCTGATAGGAGGCATGGGATTATTTCAATATTCTTATATTTGTTGAGATCTGTCTTGTGACCAACTATATGATCGATTTTGGAGAAGGTACCATGAGGTGCTGAGATATTCTTTTGCTTTGAGATGAAAAGTCCTATATATATATCTGTTAACTTCAATTGGTCCAAACCTTCAATTAGTTTCACTGTCTCCCTGTTTAGTTTCTATTTTCCTGATCGGTCCATTGGTGAGAGTGGAGTGTTGAAGTCACCCACAATTATTGTGTTTTGTCGGATGTGTGCTTTGAGCTTTAGTAAAGTTTCTTTTATGAATGAGGGCACCCTTGTATTTGGGGCATAGATGTTCGGGATTGAGAGTTCTTCTTGTTGAATTTTTCCTTTGACCAGCACGAAGTGACCTTCGATGTCTCTTTTGATGACATCAGGTTGAAAGTCAATTTTATCTGATATTAGAATGGCAACTCCTGCTTGTTTCCTGGGACCATTTGCTTTTAGAATTGTCTTCCAGCCTTTTACTCTAAGGTAGTTTTTGTCTTTGACACTGAGGTGTGTTTATGAAGCCACTATTATGCTGATACCAAAACCACACAAAGATCCAACTAAGAAAGAGAATTTCAGGCCAATTTCCCTTATGAATATCAATGCAAAAATGCTAAATAAAATTCTTGCCAACCAAATCCAAGAACACATCAAAACGATCATCCCCCTTGATCATGTAAGCTTCATGCCAGAGATGCAGGGATGGCTCAATATAAGGAAATCCATAAATGCTATCCACTACATAAACAAAATCAAAGAAAAAAAAACCACATGATCATTTCATTAGATGCTGAAAAATCATTTGACAAAATCCAGAATCCTTTCATGCTAAAAGTCTTGGAAAGGACAGGAATTCAAGGCCCATATCTAAACATAGTAAAAGCAATATACAGCAAACCGGTAGCCAACATCAAACTAAATGGAGAGAAACGTGAAGCAATCCCATTAAAATCAGGGACTAGACAAGGCTTCCCCCTCTCTCCACATCTTTTCAATATAGTTCTTGAAGTCCTAGCTAGAGCAATTAGACAACATAAGGAGGTCAAAGTGATACAAATTGGAAAGGAAGAAATCAAACTATCACTATTTGCAGATGATATGATAGTATACTTAAGTGACCCTAAAAACTCTACTCGAGAACTCCTACAGCTGATAAACAACTTCAGCAAAGTGGCTAGCTACAAAATCAATACAAGCAAATCAGTAGCCTTTATATACTCAAATGACAAGCAGACTGAGAAAGAAATTAGGGAAATGACACCCTTCACAATAGGTACAAACAGCATAAAGTATCTTGGGGTGACTCTAACCAAACAAGTGAAAGACCTATATGACAAGAACTTCAGATCTGTGAAGAAGGAAACCAAAGAAGATCTCAGAAAATGGAAAAATCTTCCATGCTCGTGGATTGGCATGACTAATATAGTTAAAATGGCAAACTTGCCAAAGGCAATCTACAGGTTCAATGCTATCCCCATAAAAATCCCAACCCAGTTCTTCATAGAACTAGACAGAGCAATTCTCAAATTCATCTGGAATAACAAAAAACCCAGGATAGCTAAAACTATTCTCAAGAGTAAAAGAACTTCAGTATCCCAGACTTTAAACTTTACTACAGATCAATAGTGATAAACTGCACAGTATTGGTATAATGTCAGGCAAGTGGATCAATGGAATAGGATTGAAGACCCAGAAATGAACCAACACACCTATTGTCACTTGGTTTTTGACAAAGGGGCTGAAAGCATCCAGTGGAAAAAAGATAGTCTTTTCAACAAATGGTGCTGGTTCAATTGGAGGTCAGCATGCAGAAGAATGCGAATCAATCCATTTTTATCTCCTTGTACTAAGCTCAACCCCAAATGGATCAAGGACCTCCACATAAAACCTGATACACTGAAACTAATAGAAAAGAATCTGGGGAAGACCCTTGAGGACATTGGCACAGGGGAAAAGTTCCTGAATAGAACACCAATAGCTTATGCTCTAAGATCAAGCATTGACAAATGGGACCTCATAAAACTACAAAGTTTCTGTAAAGCAAAGGATACTGTCAAAAGGACAAAACGTCAACCAACAGATTGGGAAAGTATCTTCACCAACCCTAAATCCGACAGAGGGCTAATATCTAATATATACAAAGACCTCACGAAGGTAGAACCCAGAGAACCAAATAACCCCATTAAAAAGTGGGGTACGCAGCTAAACAAAGAATTTTTACACGAAGAACTTCAGAGGGCGGAGAAACTCCTTAATAAATGTTCAACATCATTAATCATTAGGGAAATGCAAATCAAAACAACCCTGAGATTTCACCTCACACTAGTCAGAATGGCTAAGGTCAAAAACTCAGGAGACAGCAAGTGTTGGCGAGGATGTGGAGAAAGAGGAACACTCCTCCACTGCTGGTGGGATTGCAAGATGGTACAACCACTTTGGAAATCCGTCTGGCGGTTCCTCAGAAAACTGGGCATGACACTTTCTGAGGACGCTGTTATACAACTCCTGGGCATACACCCAGAGGATTCTTCAGCATGCAATAAGGACACATGCTCCACTATGTTCCTAGCAGCCCTATTTGTAGTAGCCAGAAGCTGGAGAGAACCCAGTTGTCCTTCAGCTGAAGAATGGATACAAAAAATGTGGTATATTTACACAATGTAGTACTATTCAGCCATTAGAAACAATGAATTCATGAAATTCTTAGACAAATGGATGGAGCTGGAGAACATCATACTAAGTGAGGTACCCAGTCTCAAAAGATCAATCATGGTATGCACTCACTGATAAAGTGGATATTAGCCTAGAAACTTTGAGCACCCAAGACACAATCCACATATTAAATGATATCCATAAAGAATGGGGGAGTGACCCCTGGTTCTTGAAAGACTCAGTGCAAGAATATAGGGGAATTCCAAACAGGGAAGTGGTAAGGGGTAGATGGAGTAACAGGGGGAGGGAATAGGGCTTATGGGACTTGCCGGGAATGGGGACCCAGAAAAGGGGAAATCATTTGAAATGTAAATAAAAATATATCAATAAAAAAGTAATATAACAAATGTAGTCACAAAAATATCTCAGAAAGGGAAAAATAAAATAAAATCCCCTTCATTGATGAAGATCCTAGTTCTGTGGGCCAACTACAAATTGTTCTAGAAAGCATCAATGTTCATTCACAATATTTTATCCTGTTTCACTTAACTTCCCAAAGATTTTAATGAAACACTGATGTATTATACAGTACAGCATTATAACTGAGGCCCCTGTGGTCTGTCCAATTCACAGAACAATAGATTTGGTCTGCAATGTTTTATTGACTACTCTACAAATCATTTATTGAATACTCTACAAAACATAGCATCTGAGCTTCCCTGTGGCTAATGCCTTAGGACCTCACTGAGGAATAGATTTTAGTTTTTAATAGGAACACTGACAGAGAATGTCACCTACTAGTCCTAAAATAGGATGAGAACACCATGACCATGACCATGACCTCTGGCCTCTCCTTTGAGGATCATATATGGCTGTAATGATTCTTTTTATCAAATGAGCCTCTACAAATGTCCTCAGAGTGGGTCTTTCCTATCTATGGAATTTGTCTGGAATCTAGGTAGTGACAGCAAAGAGATAAAGGGAAATCATACTTCTCGACTTTATTGCACCTTTTGATACAAATCTTGTACTACTGTCAACTGAGAAATTTGCAAAGTCTCAGAATTGACAATATACATCATTCACCCATGCCATAAGCACACACATGAACTGAAAAATCCTGGCTTCTTAACAAGAACAGTCAAAAGAATACAAAACAAAAGAAAGTGTAGAATACTTTGTTGGCTGGGTTTGGCCAGAGAGGTTCTGAATGTGACTGAGTATTAAGAAAACACACTGTTGGTTTGGGGTTGTGACTTATGTATATAACATTTCTTAACATATGGTTTATCACTAGCACTGGTATTTTACACACACACACACACACACACACACACACATTCTCTCATACTCTAAAGAATTTAACTTACATCATGAGATAAGCTTAACTCATTTATGATGGATTCTCAATGACTTAGTTATCTCAGGATTTGAAAATACTAGAATGATGCTTTCATTGTAAATGTGCCTAGAAAGTTCTATGCTGTGGCTAGGACACTCAGCCTTGTTAGGTCTCAGCTAAGGCTCATTACCAGAAGACCTGATATGGTTAGTGTGGGCCTGGAAGCTTATGGAGTTTCTCACCACCCACTTTCTGGAATGATCAGAGGAGAAACTTCCTGTATTTCAGGGGAAATTGGACTGAGTACCACAGAGTAGGCTGGCTATGCAATACACTGAAGTCTGGAATACTTTGAAAGAAGAAAGTGGACCTTTATAAGTAATTAAGTTTACACTAAAGGCAAGAATTTAGACAATTCAAGTTTAACCACCTTTAGGATGGTCTGGAAAGCAACCCAGAGATTTAGTAAACTTAACACACAAATGGAAATATTATAATCTTCAACATGGTAATTTATGTTTCCATCATAAAATTGCTGGTACAGGCTTTTTTTAGTATAACAGTTTCCCATAAATATCTAAGTAGTGGTTTCTTTATGGCCAGCATTCTTGAAAAAAAAATATAGATGTTTTATTTTCAAAAATCCATGTGATGGAATCCACCATTCTTAGAAAGTACTATCAAATTTGAGAACCATAAATATCATCAAGATGTTTACCTAGATCATTTTTAATTTTTTCAAATTCTCTGTGTGTGTGTTATCAGGCCAATATGGAAACTCTGCCTGACAGCACATGTTGTGTTAAACAATAGTAGTACATCAAGTATGTAAAACTGAGAGTGAATTAGAAAATTGATACCTCAGAAGGACAAATGTCTTCATTAGAATAGCTATTAATTTGATTGTCCCTGATTTCTTCATTTACTCTTTCTTCACCTCTTTTCTAGGATCGTTACAATGGGGTAATAAGGATTAGGAAGTTGGAGAAATAATAGAATTCCACTGTTAATGTTAGAGGGATACAGCGGACATATAGGTAAATAGAGTGATACAGCACAGGTAAATAGTTTGAAGCTGTGTGAATTCTTAAATCTTGTGGCCTAGCATCCATTCAACTTGAACAACTCCTGTGCATGAGGCACTATCTTTGTGTTGGAAAGCTAAGCAAGTCGTTCTCGTGTACAATATTCATACAGTAAAGCCTGAAGTGCACCAATTTCACAGAGTGTGGTACATATGGGATCTGATGTCAGCCTCCAATCATTGCTTTCTATACACATATCACCATTCAATCATCCATCCATCCATCTACCTATCATTTCTTTCTTTCTTTTAATTTTTCTTTACTTATTAATAAGGACTAATGATCCTGCATAATCTGTTAACTGTTCTTGAACTATGCAGAGGGGGGCTTTGAAAGCCTCTGTCATGGAGGGCTCATGTACAGGGAAGGTGACAGAATGAGCAGAAGACTGTTCCTGAACCCTGAGGTGGTGCCTAGTCCCAGTTTGCTCAACTACTGAGCTTGCTCTGTGCTCTTTCGTCTTTCCATGGCTGGATGCACAGGCATGTGGAGTGTCTGTGGGGTGGTTTTTTAAATCAGGATAATAGAGCTAAATATAGAGAACATCAGTCAAGGTGTAATTTTAAACATTAAGAAACTATTTTGGATTGTGTACCCTGTGTGCCATACACATAGGCCAGGCTTTCAGGAAACGTGAAAATTCTGAGTATTTCATCTGTGTGATTCAGAAGCTAAGTCTGTGTTTGGGAAAATGCTACTTGGTTAATATATGTATTTAAAAGCTAGATAGCTAATGCTTTACCTGATCAGAAATTTGTTTTGTAATCCACTTATACAAAAATCTACTTATCCATTGTATGTATGCTGTTTTGATGGCATTTGCTGTGCTTCTACTATGTTGAAGAACTACTATAAAGGAGCCATAAAGGCTGTGAGTACATATCCTGATTTACAGACCATGATGAGCAAGGTTCTATTGTTGCTGCTACCCTCACCATTGTCAAGACTAGATAGAAATAAAAAGGTCCATGATCCTGCTCTCCACTCAATCTGAAGAAGCTCACTTAGGACATAAACAATCCTAGCTTCATCTTTTAAGGAATATGAGATGGATCCTGAGACATCCCTCTGCCCTTTTCCCTTTGAAACTCTGTAGGAGTTGATTCTGTGGAACACTTTCCTGAGCCTGGATAGTGACAATACACCCACAGGCAGGTGTGGAAGGAAGCTCCTGCCCACATCCTGGGAGCAGCTCAGAGAAGAGTCTGCCCCTGTTCTCATCTACCCTGACACCTCCTGAGCACTTGCTGCCAGCTGTTCTCCTGTGTCCTCTGATAGCCCAGACTGAGATGGGCAAGCTCCTTCTCCTTCTCCTGATGCTGGGGTATTTTGCTCTTGTGTTCATCCAAGGTAATAATGAGTCCTTTGAAGCCAAAACAGGTCAGAGCAGGAACTAGAGATGACTAAGAGTAAATGTGGCCTGGTGGCCAGAAGAGTTGTGATAATAATGTGTGGGGATCAGAGAAAGGTCAAGGTCAGATTCTAAGAGGAACTGACCTAAAAACCTGTCTTTTATCAGTTCCACCCTGCTATTGCTAGAAAAAGGGGTCAAGCTTCTCCAGGTTTTCAGAATGAAATCAGTCACTCTGTTGAAAAGAATGAGTTTGTGTGTCCTTGTAATCTATATCCTTGATTCTGCCTTCAATACCCAGTAGCAGCCAATGGCACTACAATGGTAGGTTATGTCTTACTTTGTAGAAGGTTTCTAGCACAGTTATCTGTTTGAAGGAGGTCACTGAAAAGTTTATCTTAAGCCAGTATTTCATATCAAGGACACTATTTTGATCAGGTAGATTTGATTATCACATTTCTTTGTGGAGAAGATGTATGCTACAAAATACTCTGAATGTGCCTCCCTTCTGTGGTGCAGGACAATATCTATTTGTCAAGTACATGGTTTTGATCAGGAGGATTTGATTATCACATACCTTTAGGGGATAGGATGTATACTATGAAATACTGTGAATGTACCTCCCTTCTGCAGTGCAGGACAATATCTATTTGTCAAGCATTTTATTTTTTTATTACATTTATTTATTTAGCATGTACATATGCATGTCTGTGTGTGTGTGTGTGTGTGTGTGTGTGTGTGTGTGTGTGTGTATTTATGCCATGTCATGCCTGTGGAGATCAGAGCAAAATTTTTGTGAGTCAATTCTCTTGCTTTTCCAATTGGGTCCCAGGGATTGACCTCAAGTCATTAAACTGGACAGTAGGTATCGGTTGACCCATTCTGCAGTTTCCACAAATGTTTTTTTCTTTTATTATATTTTATTTTTATCATATTACCCCCATTACTTTTATTGCATCTTCACTCCCTCTAAAGTACTTCTTTGCAACAAATCCTCCTCCCTTCACGTCTCCTTTTTTTATAACCCAAGGAGATTAATTAGGTTTTCCTGCATAAGCATGTGTCTGGGGTTATTTACAGGAACATAGACAACTTAGCAATATCTACATCACTGAGAAAAAACAAAACTAAAAATAAACCCCAAAACTGACTTTCTGACTTGTAGTATATTAATTGACCACATTTCCACAGGGAAGAATGAGACCTCATAATCCCTTCCCTAGTCCATGATAGAAAGTCAATTGGCTTGATATTATTTAGGTCTTAGAGTGGTAGGCACAGCTGCTGTGAGTTCTTGAGATCACTGAATAGGTCATATTCAGGAGGTGGCGTTCATAGCCCTTTCCTATCCTCCAGCTCTTACATTCATTTTATCTCTTCTTCTACAATGTTCCCTGAACATTTTGGGGTTGGGATAAGATATAGATATCCCATATATGACTGAGAATTCAATAACCTCTTATTCTGAACACTTAGATCAGTTATAAGTCTCTACATTAACTACTGACAACTGCAGAGAAGCTTCTCTAGCCAAGGCTGAGGGAAACATTAATCTCTGGATATATACATAAATATTTAGAGGGCAGTTTGGCACATCCATCTGGGAAAAACAACTCAAAAATAGCAGGCTCTTCCTTAAGATCTATGACATTTTGAGATATGGGTTTTGATCAGCTTTATAGTAACAGGCATGGGTTACTTCTAGAAAAGCAGTCTTTAGATCTAATCAAAACCAGTTGGTTACCTGCATACTTTATTGCACTATTGCACTATTGCACCATTGAGAATATTTGCCTGACATGTCAGTATTTTAGTCTGTAGAGTTGACCAATGGATAATACAGTTGATGGATTTTATCCCCCAGAAACCTGTAGAGAATTCCTGGTGCTTATGAACATAAGGCAGCATGAAGTGAGTTTTCATGTCAGTTCTACTGTGATTTCTTTAGGTCCTACACTTAAAGCATGTTGTACCATCAGCAATAAGGTCTTCTTATCCAGTTTTATGGATAACAAAACAAAATCCAGTTATGGTAATCAATAGTGGTAGGTATGGCCTGTGTTGTTTTGGGGGGTCCTTGTAATTTTCCAACTAATTTCTCAGAAAAGGAGAGACAGAGACAGAGAGATAGAAAGACAGAGGGACAGAGAGACAGAGACAGAGAAACAGAGGGACAGAGATCCCACATTTAGCACTGGGGTTTTCTTTTTAACAATTTATCTCCTCTGGAAGCATTGGCCACCCACGCATTGTTTTTAAATTCCTTCTTTAAACTATATTTTTAACTTGTTTACAAAGATTGATTTTCCATAAGAATTTCTCAATACATGTTGAGTTTTAGTTAAGCCCCTATCCCTCTCCTCCATTCCCTGCTTAAACCTTCCCACTCTCAGTATTTCCCTCCTCTACTTCTATGTCACATGTGTTTCTACTTTTGTAATCTCCCCTCTAAGAACCCTACCCACTCACCCAGTGGTCCCTTTCTATTTTCCCCAGCCTCTAAAAACACTATAGATCAAAACAATAAATCTGAAAATTCAAAGCTAAGATGTGTGTGTGTGTGTGTGTGTGTGTGTGTGTGTGTGTGTGTGTGTGTGAGAGAGAGAGAGAGAGAGAGAGAGAGAGAGAGAGAGAGAGAGAGAGAGAGAGAGAGAGAACATGTAGTATTTTTCTTTTCTGGAACGAATTACTTCAAACATTATAATGATTTTATGTTTCCCTGTAAATTTCATTTCTCCATGCAAATGAGCACAATCTATGGTATGTCTGAAGCACATTGTCAACTACTCATATATTTGGGGACGGCTAGGCTGATTCCATTCCTAGCTACCGTAAACAGCAGCAGTGAACATGGATGTGACAGGATCTCTACAGTAGGTACTTTTCAGGGGTATATTCTAGGAGTTATGAGGTTGTGCCAAATGGAATTTCTGCTTTGAATGCTTGTAAAAAAAGAACTCTACAGTTATTTCCACTGAGTTATTTCCAGTTCACATCTTCAATGAACGTGAAAGGACTTCCCTTTTCTCAAATCCATGTCAATTTTTCTTGTCATTTGATTGCATTTGGGGGATGGGGGGCTAGTATGAGATATAATCATGAAGTGGTTTTTATTTGCATTTTCTTGGTCAGTAGGAATGTTGAAAATGCTAAGAAAAACACGCTTTGCAGCTGTTTGCATTCTCCTATTGAAAGCTCTCTATTCAGTGTCATTTCAAAAGACCTGGTATGTTTGTTTTCCTAATTAATTTTTTGAAGTTTTTCTTTTATGTTTTAGATATATAATTGGCAAAGATTTTATTAATTCTATAGGCTGCCTCTTCATTCTTTCTTCAACTGACAATTTCCTTTGCATTGGAAGGAGCTATTTAACTTCATGATTTTTCTATCACTAGTGATAGGGGCACAGGTGCAAACCTAACAGCATGCCTCAAAGACTGCAGCATAGCCAAAGCCAGGATTTGTGCCTCTAGGGAAGTAATTAAAAGGAAGAAATTAATTTTAGGACACACCAAAATTAAAGCAAAGATGAATTTATTAAAAATATAAAAAGAGGGTACATGACCATCACTGTGATTAGCATTATTCTCTTTCTGGGGTGAGGAAATAATGCCTGTTGAGCATGTGTAGGCTTCTGAAATGAAAGATGCAGCTAGCTTACTTTACCATAGGAACATATGGGCTTACGGCAGCTCTGGAGTTATGTCTCTAAGAAACCACCTTCCTTCTTTGTGACACTGTACAAAATATACAATTCATAACAAAGGCAAAAAATGTTTCTCTGTTAAAATTGGGAAATGAATTTATGAGGGGCACCCTTAAGTTCTAGGGAGGAAAACCATATGCCTAGAAAGTCTTGGTTATATGTCAACATAACTCTAAATAAACACAACCTAATTATTGTCCTTAAGACTATTTATTGAGGCCCTTTTCATCTTGGAATTTACATCTAGCACTAAGTGAATACAATTTGTTCATTATATTTGAAAAGGTGTCTTTTGGAAAACTCATTGTATCTGTGGCCTTCAGTTTGTATGAGTACAGTCTGAACTCTCTGCCTTTCTCGGCAGTAAAATAAGCTGAGATGCTCGAGAACCAGTTGACACTCCATCTTGGATTTTTCTCCATGTGTTACAATAATTCCCTATCTTTTTACCTTGCCTAGGTCTCATTTGTGGAGCATTGCCCTTATTGCCCTAGGGATTGGAGCCCTACTCAGTAACTGGTTACCTATGACTGTTTCTTGGAATGTACTTCCTACTTTTTCTTCTGGAAGATTCTGAGTTTCACATGAGGTTTATTCAATTTGGTATTGATATCTATGTATTGTGAGAGATAGAGATTTAGTTCATTATGCTAATACAGGTATCTGGTTTTCTCAGCATTATCTGTCAAATATAATATCTCTATTGGGTCTTTTTGGCATGTTGTCAATACTCAGGTGCTTGTAGTTACTTGGCCTTATATCCAGGATGCTTATTTTATTCCATTGATATGCATATCTATTTTCTGCTTTTAGCATGATATCATCATCATCATCATCATCATCATCATGCATTTAAAAGGAACTTTAGGTGTCAGATTTGATCACATATTTTTATAGTTTATTACACAATGACATTTTATACAAAGGAATACCAATAACTATATTTCCTATGCAATCAAAATTGTGATGTCAAGTCCTTAGCTTCTTAAGGAAGACATGAATCCAATTTGATGTAATACATCAGCACCTGAGGTTGTGTTAAAAAAATTTCTCTAGGTTATACTGTGTCGCTGAATTCTTTAATCCTCTAGCATTCTTAGACACTACAATCAATTTCTCACCCTTTTCATTTGTTCTTCCTAGTCCACGGAACAGTGTGCATGGTTTGCAACTCTTTTAAAAGTGGACATTGTTTGGAAGGCAAGAGCAACTGCACTACAATATACAAGCCTGGATGCAGAACTAGGAATTACTTCCTATTCTCAGAAACAGGTAAGTTGTTTGAGCTAGTCTGAAGGCATCTTTGCTGAGAGGTAGCTGTATTCCTCCTCTGGAAATCAGGGTTGGAACTTGCTGAGAAAGACCCCCCCTCACTGTAAACACCAGTGTATTTTGGAC